>NC_140513.1:32392052-32992052 GCF_964339955.1 Pipistrellus hanaki | reverse complement strand
CTGGTCAGGGCTCATGCAGAAGGCAACCAATCGATGTGTTTCTCTCACAACAATGTTTCTCTCTGTCTTTCCCTAAAAATCAATGGAAAAATATCTTCTGGTAAGGATTAACACCCTCCCTCCCCAAAATAATATTTTAACATTCTCACCTTGAAGAGAAATCAGTGCAAACACTGAGACCCCAATAGAACTAACTACCTACATTTGGTCCTTCCACATCTGAAGGTGGTAAACACTGACAACTATAGATGAGGTTTTCTCAACTGATTGTTTTTATTTCAAGACTTTTAGACTGGATAATCCACTTTTCCCATCACTGCCAAGGTACTCAGTTATATTTAACATTCTAGTTTAGTCAAAATTCAATTGACAATAAATCTTGAGGATTTCTTTTTGCATGAAATATGCTCAGATCATTAAAAATTTGGAGTTGAATCAAAACAAGAAACCCTTTGATTTTTTATTATTTCCTCACACTGTTAAAAAAAACAAAACAAAACCTTTTCTCATCAGTATCCTCATGCAAACAGTAAGACTTTTGACTTAGGTTCATTTTTATTTTCATGCCTTTTACATAAAAAATCATTCAGTCTTATATTGAATTGAATTACATTTATTTTATGGCCACTGCTTTTTGTTATTTATATTGTGCAGCAAAAAACAAAAAGGAGCAAACATGTGTCCTGATGAAAATACCAATTTTAATTCTAAGCTCCTTTTAAATGTGTGAGTATAGGTGTAGCAATCAGAGAAGACGAAGTTTCAGGAAACCTCTGACACTTGTGAATTTAAAGACTACATTTTTGGTGCTTCTCTGAAAGTAAAAGCTTGCACATTGGCTAATGCATACACTCACCAGCACAGAACCGGTGTCTGCACATGGACAGCAAACTGCTCGTTGCAGTGAAAACGCGAATGCGTGCCCACAGTCCACGTGCAAAAATAAAGGTATAAATACAGGTGTAAATTGTTACCTGTTCCTACCAACTTCTAAATACACAGATATTGGATTTTACCCTGCTATTATAGATGAATATTTTAATACAAATAAGAAATTTGCCTTTTTTCTCTTTTTCTCTTTTTGCTGAGGCCAGAGAGAGTTTTCTCCCAGAAATATCTCTTAAGCTCAGACAACTGAACAAATTTTGTGTTAGGAATGACAATAAAGCAGCATAGAGCATAGAGTAAAAATCCCAATACGTTATCCACATGTCTTTCTCCCAGGAGGATCTTGAGATTTTTCTGATAAAGGAAAAGTAAAATTTCTTCCTGCCTCCATAGTAAAAGAATTAAGAATCCATTTTGGAACCTTCTAATAATTGTTTTCTGGAAAGTAGATTTAAGGAGCTTATCCTCTAGTGACTTAATCCCATGAGATAATTGTAAAGGGAGATTGTCGTGTCAGATTTGAAAGGAATATTGCAGGTTTACTGAAGAAGCATTCTGTCTTACTTTTATGCTTCTATGTATGTCTAATCAGGTTCCTTTGCAGCATGGGTGAATCTTGTTTTGTACATTAAAAATAAAAATTATCATTTCTCCATTTTTATTTACACGTCAGTCAGATCCCTTTTGAAATAAAGGAAATGAAGCTGTATGTAACATGCATTGTTTCCTGTGTCCAAAGCTTATGCAGTTTGATTAATAACCATTATCAGCTATTCATTCCCTTGCCCCTTTAAAAGTCAAAAGTCAGGTTATTAATGAATTGAAACTATTAAATTAGATTTTTAAAAATATATTTTTATTGATTACAGAGAGGAAGGGAGAGGGAGAGAAAGATAGATACATCAATGATGAGAGAAAATCATTGGCCAGTTGCCTCCTGCACTCCCCCTACTGAGGATAGAGCCCACAACCCAGGCATGTGTCCTTGACCAGAATTGAACCCGTGACCCTTCAGTCCGAAGGCCGACTCTCTACCCACTGAGCCAAACCAGCTAGGCCTAATTTTTTTTTTTAAGTTTCTTTAAGATCTATCTATCTATCTATCTATCTATCTATCTATCTATATATAAATGTAAGCTCTGGTTAAAATGATTGCATCAAATACGGCAATAAGGAGGTGATCTCAACAATCAAGGAGACAGTCAGGCTACCATTTTCTGAGGTTAAGGGAGCAGATGACCATACATGCAATAACACTATGTATGTTTCTCTTCCCTTCCCCTTTTCCCTTGAAAAAGACACACATCTCCTGCAATTGGAGGAAGAGAACAGGAAGCCAAACTGGCAATTGCAGGATGAAAACTCGTCTGTCTGGCATGTTCAGTGCTGTTGTTCCTCATTTTTTTTTTTTTTTTTTTCTGTCCAGAGGCAAACCTAAGCCAAGAATTTCATCTTGCCTTTTCTTTGAGTAGATCTGGCATGTGTTTCCTGGCTTGTAGGTGCCTTTCTAAATGTGAGAATCAGGTATAAGTTGGATTTTCATGATTTATCACATCAGCACTGACTATATCTACCAAAAAGAATCCAGGCGGGGGAAAGTTTTTAAACTATATTGGTCATTTTCAAATTGTGCTCCAACATACCCTGGGAATTTCATTGAAAGTTCCTAAAAGCCACTATAAAAAGCAGAGGGGCAATTAGTGGACAAAGGGCCAAGCTCTGCCTCACTCTGGACCACATTTATTTCCAATAGAAAAGCTCCAGTGTTATTGGATTTTACTTATCCAGAGTCCACATAAGATTTCATTTGAAGAAAAAGATTCTATGGAAAAAAATAAGCCCTGTCAACAATTTGTATTTTCTTCAAACTCAAAAGAAGTCTGACTGGCTCTTGATGGCTCAGGGCCTATGAAATAGCCATGATATATGTGTCAGGTTGCATTGTTTATTCCTTTGCATGGGTGTTTTTCATTCCTTTGTTTGGTCCCTATTGGTTCAGGGTATTGGGAGTAGGGAGAAGACTTTGTTCCCAAATCTTGGCTGGTTATCAGAATCACCTGGGAATTTGGTAAAATACAAAGACCAGATCCACCTCTTCAACCAGCCTATTCCTCTGTGTTCTTTATTGTCCCTCCAGATAATGCCAATACACACCAAAGTTTAGGAACAACTTGTCTAGAAGACTTCTGCTTATTACTCTTTTAAAATGCAATATCCCCCCTTTGGTTTAGTCTGGAGAAAGAATATCATCATTTTTAAACCTTAGGAATGGGACGAAACTAGAAAACAGTATCTGTGAGAAACCATGAGTCACACTTATAACATAGACAATCTGATACAGCATGGCTTAAGCAAATATTAAATCAGAGTTCTCTAAGAAAGCGACATATTCCAGCTACATCATCACCTTGTGCTGATTCATTGATTCATTCAGTACACATTTAATGATGAATGATAGAGAAATAAGCCAATAATTACAGGATAATAAGGTAAGTGATTAAAGAAAATACAGAGTGTGTGTAGGTGATAAACCCTCTAAGGTTACCTCTGTATCTCAAGAAACACTCAGAGTGGAGGAACATTTATACTGAGTCCTAATGCTCAAATTTACTTTGTAACTTTGCCAGCATCAAAAATTCAAAGTATATAGTTATTTTTTGTTTTATCTTAAACTATCATAATGAGGTTTTGGAAACAAAACTTAGCCTTTATCTTTTTAATTGGGCTTTTCTGTACTTTTTATAATAACTCAAACATGTTTGATATATTGAATTGGAAGCACATAGATAATCATATTTCAAAATCACTGTTGCGCCTCTGATTTCTGTTTCAGAATTGCTCTAGTTCCAATTATGGGTAACATTCTTTCCTGAATGAAATCAGGAATTTCTAATGTCCATCTGTTGTTATTCAAAACAGGTTTGCTTCAAAGTAGTCTTAGATCTGAGAGGTCCTTTGACAACCTGAACCCTTATTCTTAATAAAAAGTCCATGTCAATCTCCCTTCACCTCATCCCATTCTACCTTCCACCCCAGGCACCATGTCTCCCTTACATTCTTAGGGACTGCAGATCTGAACTGAGTCACTCCAGCCTAAAAATGCATTTCAATTGAATTGAAGAAGAATTGGGCAAAAAAGTTTAGGGCCAAGACTAAAATTATCCTTAGGATTTCCTCTCCTCTGGTAATAAGAATTCCTCTTACTATAATGCAGGAAATGAATTTGGAATATGTAATATAATGAAGCATGCCACAGAATACAATAAATTAGTTTCTACATAAAAATTAAAACATATGTTTCAGTAGAGTGAATAAACCATTGGACTTGAAATCAAAAGACCAATCAATATTTAGATCCCTGTTTTGCTATTTATTATACATCACCTTAAGCAAGTAACTAAGTCACTTTAGCATTGTTTCCTTATCTGTAAAAACATGCATAACTATTCTTCCATTACAGATATTAGAAAAATCAAATTAAATATATTATGGGAAAGCACCTAGGACTATAGCTAGCAGCTATATAAATTAAAAGCCTCATAAATTATTATCAAAATTAAATTTATTTTTTCAACATGTGTTTTGTTGCTAAGATAATATAGAGTAAATTAGATTTTTTCCAAGACTCATATGGTAACTGGGCAGTATTACTTTCAGTTATCTATTATGGATAATGAAACATAAATGGTTTTTTTCATTCAACAAATATTTATTGAGGTTCTGTTACATGGTAGGAATAAGTCTAAGTGCTCAAGATTCATCAGTGAAAACAAAAGACAAAAACTCCTCCATCATGGAACTTGTATTCTAGTGAACAACCAGTTGTTTTCCTTTTTGGTCTTCCTCAAAGCTTGTCTCCTGTGTATACAACACACACATACACACACACACATCCCATATACTTTGTGACTATATTGTTTTCTGTTGCTCTCATAAAAACAAACAAACAAACAAACAAATAAATAAATAAAACAAAACCCCACAAATCCATGTACAAGGCTGCCACATAAGACGATGCATTGTGGATTATGATGTAAATGGTGGCCTTGGGAGTTGTCCAGTTTAGTGATATATGCAAATATACATGAAAGGAATTCTCTTCTTTATAGCTAACTTCTAGCCTTAATTGTAGCCTCTTTCAGGATTGTCTGGGTAAGACAGGCTTTTCAAGGAATAATCAATGAAAAATGAAGATTTAAAATTATTTTGTTAATGCCCTAAACTACATAAAAAGTTGCCTTTGTATTCAAAGAAATCACCTCAGAACTTACAGATAAGATAACCTCTTTGAAATATAACCTAGTCCTAGACTGAGAATATTCTTATGATACTAGATAACTGAGGAGTGCTTTCATTAGAAAGAAGTTGGGGGTGGGGGTCATCTTAGAGATTGATGCTTGGATAAAAAAAAAACACATAGAGTCACTAGTCACTCTTTTCTCTTTGGGAAGTAGATAACTATAAAACAAAGGCATTACAGTCTGTTTTGTTTACCTCCACAAAAGATCTAGTGGCCATCTACTGTATTCCTGCAAACTCCTCCCTTTATAGGACATGGGAAAAGAGGCCATATGAAAACTGTGGGTTCATGGGAATCATTTGAGGACTACAGTGTTGTTCCTAGATTCACAGATCCATCAGTTGGCTGTTTGGTGGGTTTAAGTGCAGTAGAAGTAGATGAAATACTAAAATGTGACATAATTGGGTGAGCATAGCAAAGGTTAAACAATAGTATCAGTACCTGAAATTGAGCAACGGAGCAAGACAACTATGGATGATTCGTACTTCTGGAGTTCCTCAGGGCAAGCAGTAAATGAATGTTTTCCTTGTACTAGATAAAGCCATCCATGAGTGACGGCTGTTAGAGTTGGAAAACTGGGCATGCTCTCCTCTTTCCAAAGCTGATGTAGATCTGGTGGATAACAAATGAATCAAAACATTATCTGTAACCTTGTCCTTGACTAAGGTGCAACTGTGTGATGTAATTTTTGAGCAACTTTTATTTTACTCCCACTCTGTTCCTAACTCTACTTCATTGGGCTAGTTTATCTTGATCCTGGATGAAAACTCAATCCCCATCTGGTCAACTTTTCCTGCACAGTTTTGAAAATGTTTTTAACACTGGTGAAATTTTTCCAAAAAAATATTGAGAACTTTAGAGAAGGGTAAAGAAGAGGAATGAATGAAGCATAGTAGCTAGCCAATAGGACTCAAAGTTTCCATGAGTAAATATCCTCGGGGGCATTCCAATATCTTCTTGATTTCATGTGTATATCTCTTTTCATTCAGAACCAAGCGTTCAGGTTAAACCATTTTATTGATAAACCCAGAATGCTTCCTAGGCTACATAAGAGTTTGACATAGACACAACCGTAATAGGACTGTTATTTCTTTATCATTGGGAACTTTTTTATGCCATCCACATATTGTGATTATGAGGGCCAAAGACTGAATTTCTTCTTGTATGACAGGTTATTTCTTAATCTCAGAGCTGATGATTGAAATTTCTATAACAAGTATTCATTTTTCCATAGTGAGAGATAAGGCTTACTCGATACATCAACATGTTGTTTCAAACGCACCCTAAATGTTAAATATCAGACCATTTCCTAAGAATGATTTGGGAGTGAATGTAAGACAGGTGTAGTAGAGAGTGCAGGAAATGACATATTTAGAAATATTGGCCTCGGGGAGCTGAGCAAAGCTTTCTCTATCCCACAGTTGTGCTTACATCTCCATCTATGAGTATTTCTAAGGGGAATTGTGAGGGCAAAGCTTTCCGAAACCATTTTTGGTCACTGAATTACAAAATGCACACCTTGGCAATTAAAAATATCATGTTGTGAAGTTTAGATTCTTTGGCATCATAAAGACGGTAGACGTCTTTATTCAGTCTAACACTCTTTGAAATATTTCCTGAGAATATAACTTTTAAACTGCTAGACTCCGCTATCACCATCTTCTCACACTTTAGAGAGTTAGTCTTGTCAAAACTGGACTTCAGGGATTCCAAGTCAGTGAAATGATTCCTGGAATACAAAGAAGATGTGAATGACTGGTAGAGGTTTTGTTTCAGTTGGTCACCCTGAAATCCAAAGCATTCACTTTTCTCTGACCAGTTCTTTTTATTTTTTTTAATTTAAAAAATGTTTTTACTGATTTTTAGAGAGAGAGGATGGGAGAGGGACTGAAACACTGATGAGTGAGAGAGCAACATCATCGATCAGCTGCCTCCTGCATGCCCCCCTCCAGGATTGAGCCGACAACCAGAAATCCAATTGATGACCTCTTGGTTCCTGGGTCAATGCTCCACCGCTGAGCCACACCAGCTGGGCTGCTTTCATTTCTTTAGGGAGTGTGGTAAACCTCAGATTGCAAAATCAAGGCCAAAATAACCTTGCAGAATTAGAATGTGTTCAAGAAACCAGTCACTCTTTAACTGGATCAGACTTCAACACGGGGCATTTGTGTTCTGCCAAAAGCTCTTCTGGTTAGGAAGCCTACACTCATCCAACATGGGGAAAGAAAATAAATACTCTTGCTCCTGCTCTCCATTCTGGGTTGGAAGTTTCTCTTTGTACTGGTCAATACTATTTCTTTTTTGCTGCTCTTTTTCCTTCTCCTTTTCTTGGTTTCCCCTTTCCATGAAATTTCTTCAGACATCTCTGCTCATCCTTGAAATCCTGATGCTCATCTCTGTAGAGCCCATAAAAATGCAGTATCTCCATGAGTGCAAAATAAGTGTTGTGATTTGGATACCAGTCATAGGTCTCCTTCCTCTTGGCCAAAGGCTGCTCACTAAACAGTTTCATCACTTTCATGGATTTGGAATTTGTAGACCTGGCAACTTCAACAAATAGCTGGACACTCAGACTAGTCATGCACAGGCATATTCTGAAAGTGATGATATTTCTGGGGCAATAAGGTGGCAGAGCCCCGAGTGATGACCTTCCTCCTCTCCCATGTGCCCTTCTACCGGAAGCCTCACCAGTTCTTTTGATTGCAACTTGGTATTATGTCCTTTGAATAATAATGAAAAAGAACCGCTATTCTTAATTACCATATATTATAATTAATGACTATTAATACACAATGAAATAACTATAATTCTTAATTACTATATTCCTAGTAGACCTGACACATTCAACATATTTTTCAATGTTTTTAATCTAAAAGGAAGAATATAATACTTAAAAAAATATGTTTATTTCAGAGAGGAAGGGAGAAAGAAGGAGAAATAGAAACATCAATGATGAGAATTATCAATTGGTTGCCTCCTACACACCCCTCTTCCCCTACTGAGGATCAAGCCCTCAACCCTGGCATGTGCCCTGAACAAGAATTGAACCCTGATTTCCTAATTCATAGGTCAATGCTCAACCATTGAGCCACACTGGTTGGGCAAAAGGAAGAATGTCATCTTAAGAAATGCTTTTCTGAGCTTGGTTTTTTATTAATATGGTATTATTTTTTAATATATTTTATTTATTTTTTACAGAGAGGAAGGGAAAGGGATAGAGAGCTAGAAACATCAATGAAAGAGAAACATCGACCAGCTGCCTCCTGGATACCCCCTACTGGGGATGTGCCCATAACCAATGTACATGTCCTTGACCGGAATTGAACCTGATACCCTTCAGTCTGCAGACCAACACTCGATCCACTAAGCCAATAATTTGGCTGGAATTATTATTAAAGGTTTGAGTTTTTCTTTATAAAGAATATTTTTTGAAGAATTGACTTTTGACATTTATTTAATAGCCTATGATTAAAGAGAGAGCAGAAGTCTTAGTACAAATGAGTTAAATGCTTCAAAATTGTTCATTTTATAAAGATGTTTATTTCTGGTAGCATCTAATCTGTCAGGTAAATAGCCAGCAAATGGTGCTCATGTCTGAAAGATGGGCAAGGATAACACATCTCCGTTTGAATTTGATTTTCTCATGGAGAGCCAGGACATGGTGTGGCTGCTCCCCAGCAATGCCATGATAAAAATTCTAACAATTTGCTATGGGTACAGCACTTGAGCAGCCACAATTGGGTAAAGGAAAGTAGGGAAAGTTCATGAAAGATACACACGTATCAGTCTAAAAGCAGTATATTGTTTGCCTCTTTCCTTCTCTGAGCGACTTCTCTTCCCCATAATTTCAAACCAATTTTGCTCTACATTTATCTCTTCTGGCCAGCACTCAAAAGTGACCTATCTCACACGCCCACTTCCATGAAAATGTGTGTACCTATGTTGGAGATGATCCAGTTCAGAAGTTACTGAAAAACCCTCAAATGTCTCATCCTCATCATAGTCATACTCTGGTTCAGTGTATCTGACACTGAACACCTCAGTTTTCTGTAGTCAGTGGTTCTGCATTTAGGGCAATTTTCCCCTCAGGACACATCTGCCAACGACTGGAGACATTTTTGATTGCCACAGCTAGGGGTGGACGAGCTTCTGGCACTAGTGAGTTGAGGCCAGGGATGCCGTTAAACATCCTACAATGTGCAGGAGAGCCTCCAACAACACGAAATCATCAGCCCCAAAGCTCAAGGGTGCCAAGTTTGAGAAGCCCTACCATAGTCCATCCTTTGCTCACTTCCAATTTAGGTTACCTGCCTGCTCCTGTAGAAATTGGACTTTGTAATTCCCAGGTACCCATATAAGTATAGCATATTTCTATACATAACATATACAACCAGAAAGGATCTCCATGATCTCCCAGTCAACACCTTCACTTTATATATGATCTCTGAAATGTGGGGAAATGAACTTCGGCCAGATATGAGGAAGAATGAAGTCCAATCAAAATAATGTATCTAATTTATAATTGAGAATCCTGTTGCTAATTAGATTACTAAATATTAAGCCATAAGACGCAGAGCAGAGAAGAGTCTCTCCTACTCTGGTCATCATCTTGCACATCACTTACACGTGAAAAAATAGTTGAGCAGGTGCAACTGATAAGATGCCAAATTTCTGATCTGGGCTCTCCCTAGGAATTGATGACTGATCCACACTCAGACTGTTCAGTATAGCACCCCTATGTTTTTGTCAAGAGATAATTTTCTGCGGATCTATCACGTTTCTACATGCCCTGTTTGTCTTTTTGTTCTGGACTATCTTTCCGAGGATGCCTGGATAGCCAGAGGATAGGGTTGCATACTGCCAGGTGTAATTAATTAATGTCCCCTGAAGGAATAAAGGTTAGGCAGTTGTGCTTACTGCATCATTTAAAGATTTCCTAAGCTCATGGTTCCTCAGCTATAACATAAAAGCACTCCTATGCACTGCTATCAGGGACCCTCCACATCACCTTGGTGGGACTTGGGAGACAAGGAGAACATGTTTGCTGGGCAATGAGTAATGAAGTCCTCAGTCTCTGACCCAGGATTCTCATATCTTCTGCCATCAGGAAAAGAACTGTCTGGCAGCTGAGTAACTAGTTTTAAGGCCCACCGAGTACTTTTCCCTCGAGTACTAAGTGCTCTAGCTTCCTGAAATTCGTGTAGCTATAGCCTTAGTTATGCTTATATTTTGCTGATGCCAATGAACTAAAATATTTTCTTCCTTCTTTCCTTCCTTCCTTTCTTCCTTCCTTCCTTCCTTCCTTCCTTCCTTCCTTCCTTCCTTCCTTCCTTCCTTCCTTCCTTCTTTTCTTCCTTCCTTCCTACTTTCTTTTCTTACCTCCCCCCCCCCACTTTCTCCTTCCTCTTCTCTCACATAAATTTATATTCACGTACTTTTTCTTTGTACTAAATCCATATATTTTTATTCCTTATTATTAGTGGAGAAAAATATTTCATTGAGTCAGAAATGCAAACATACTCTATACACATACACACAGTTCTAACAAACTAGATTCTGTTATGACTAAGGAAAGTAAACTAATTTATACTCCATGTCCTCTTTCTTATCAATGACCATCCTTTATTCTAACAGTTTCCTTGATTCAATTTATAACTTCTGCTGTTTTGTAGGGCACAGTTTTCTTGTCAGAGGTTTCTACTAGGAAGCAGGATGTTTTTAAGCTTCTGAAATTTTTATATGCATTTGAATGAACAGAGCAGTCTTAAAATGCATATATAGTGTTTTTGCTCAGTTGTTGTGTTTTATGGAGCATATATTCTTTTCTGAGGATAATGCTACTTCCTGCAATAAGAATGCAGAATTTAGTTTAATTTGATTTGGGGGAGAATACTGGTGAGTAGAGAAAACTAGGAATGGTTTATGATACAATCTTCATTATATGCTATATCATACTGTATTTGATGATCTGCTATCAAAAGTCAGATGTAAGCAACAGGAATCAGAGGATCCTGTGAGTGTCTCTACATAGAGTTCTTGGTCGTTTTCATGGCACTGCTTGATATAACCATCTTCACTGATAATATTAATTTCCTCAACTCACTCTTTTCTGTCATCTGGTAATCAATTGGGCATTAATATAAACAGCAGCAAACCATGATACATACCAATCAATCTAATCAAATGAGCACGATCTCTGTATGTTTGATTGGAACGTGGACTTTGAACTAAGAGAAAATTGGGTTAAAAAATCTGACTCCCTCCTTATACTTTGAATGAGTTATTTAATATATTTGAGACTTAATTCCTACACCTATAAATACAACGCAGAATTGTTATGTAAATTTCAAACAGAACAATGGAGGAAACGCATTTAGCACACTTCCTGGTGCAACAAAGATATTTAATAAATTCTGACAACTTTCTTGTCATTGTTTAGTAAGGCAACATATACAAAGGGATGGCAAATGATGCTAAAAATGATTAATTTCTTTTTGCTTTCAAGAGATCCTAGATGTTTTAATTTTTGCCTCTTAGAACAATTGTATCTATTAGCAAGAAGGCATTCATAAGAGACAAACCTGGAGTTTATTTCCCCGTTCCTCCTGAGGTCAACCCATTAAAGATGCTGCAGCTGAACACCTGGCTGAACCCTGGCAACAAACTGTAGTCATCACAAATATAAGGATCCCGTGAAACTGGTTGAGTTGCTTTGGAAGCCACTGACCTTCATTAGTAGTGAATTAGTTCTAGTTTCTTTCTGGTCTTTCTCTTGCTTAAGTCTTTCCCCAACCTGCTAGCCAAGGTCACACTCAGAGTACCACTGCTCTGGGTTGCATAGGAGATGCTGCCCATGTTGTGTTCTTCCTTGAGGTAAAGATTCTTAGATCTTGGTGAGCAATCTTTATTTGAATCATTTGTATGGAATGAACTATTCTTTTTCTTCTAAGTTTTAGGTTTATAAAATTATTTGCTGTCTTTAATGTTCAAAATGTCTGAGAACGCCACGTTTTCGTGTTAACTGTATCAGAGTTTTTATAACAAATAAAATGTATGTCATCTACCATTTAATATTTAACACTTTGCTTTATCTTTTAAAATGCTTAAGAAAAAAATACTGTATATCATCAATTTACTGAAGCAAGTTAGCTAACAACTTCTTAAAGGAGTTCATAATACAATAATCTCTTTGGGCTTAATTTTCATCCTATTTAAAGTAAGGAAATTGAACTCATCTTTCTCCAAGATCCCTCCCAGTTCTAAGACTGCTAAATATAATTATATTTTATTTATAACTATGTAATATAATTAAGTATTCTGACCAGTATCTGGCCCATAGGATGTACTCAATTAGTATTTGTTGAATGTTTAATAATATGTGTAACCTGGCTAGTGTGTCCCAGTGGTTGGGTGTTAACCTATGAACCAAGAGGTCAGGGTTCCATTCCCAGTCAGGACATATGCCCAGGTTGTGGGCTCGATTCCCCAGTGTGGGGTGTGCAGGAGGAAGACGATCAATGATTCTTTCTCATCATTGATGTTTCTCTCTCTCTTTCTCTCTCTTTCTCTCTCTCCCCCCACCTCTCTAAAATCAATAAAAATATATATTTTTAAAATCAATAAGTAATATGGTAATTTAGTATAGAAAGTACTTCCTAAAAATTAACTTGGGCCCAGCTTGTGCAGTTAAGTTTATTGAGTTTCATCCCATGCACCAGGAGGTTGGAGGTTTGATTCCAGGTCAAGGCACATGCCAGGATTGTGAGCTTAACCCCCAGTAGGGAGTGTGCAGGAGGCAGCTGATAGATGTTTCTCTCTCATCATGTACGTTTCTGTCTTTCTCTCCTTCTCCCTTCCTCTCTCTAAAATCAATAAAAACATATTTTAAAAAAAAAACTAACTTGGCGAAATGATCAAAACAAGGGAGAAGTTATTAAATGCTTTTATTACTGCTTGTTGAGATTAGAGTATTCTTTTAAAATATTTTAAAATAACAATTTATTAACTAAATGAAAAATTTAAACCTTACAGAAAGTCTTAATCTATTTTAAAAATCAATGGAGTAAAGGTGAAATGATTTTGTGAGAAATATAAAGTGGAAATTCAGATTTCCTGTCAAACATGACAGATATAAGACAAAGGCTTATTTCAGCTTCTCCCAAAACAATAGTACAACAAGAGAAAATAGGTTTGTGAAAAGGAAACAAAAACCCATAAGGACAAATAGAACAAGAGATGAGGACAACATATGAAAGTTGTCAACACAATTTTGCAATTTCAAATGCAGAAGGATGACTAAAGCAACATGAAAATCATGGTGCTGTGAAGACAGCCTTAGGGGAGGAAAGGAAAAGCAGGAAGCCAACTCAGTTGCTCTATAGAAGCATGATAAACTTAGGCGCTGGAGACACTGGGTGCCTCTGAAGAAGGGGAGTACAGGCAGGACTGTAAATAGGAAAATTACTTTGAGGTGTATGTGAGAAGTAGTTGATACCTAAATCCAGGGATGGCCTCACAGGCATGCAACCTGTGCATTTGCACAAGTCCCACACTTAGGAGGCGCCCATGCAGTTTAATGTTCTCCTATTGCCATCATTAAATTCTTAATAATTTTTTAACAAGTGGCTTGACATTTTAATTTTGCACTGGGTCCTGCAAGTTATGTAGCCAGGTTAGCCGAAATCTCCCCCCTCTCCCAACCCCTTACTTCACACAGTGAGGTGTGTATCCCTCCTTTACCCCAGCAAAAGATTGAGTGATTGGAGGTACTATCTCTGAGAAGGTTCCACCAGAGTGACTATTTGGGGACATCAAGTACAGCTAAAAACAGAAGACTAGTGAATATTACACAGAGGACAATGACATGACCAGCCCCTTTTCTCCACCTGCCACAGAGAATACTGGCAGTCAAGCTTATAACCCCAGGTAGGTGATTGACAGCTCTATGCCCATGATCAAGATTTGTCAGGTGATCCAATAGGAATTATGGGTTTAATAGGTAATATCTAAATAAAAATTTAAAAATAAAAATATTAATTAGAAATATGGGGGCAAATACTAGAAGATTATATGAATGGATTAACCTGCCAGAGATAAGAATCAGGTACAGGGGGAAGTGGAGCTGGAAATACTGTTTTTTTGTTATGAGTCTGGTAAAGCCTTAAGACATTTAAAACCATGCTGTGTATTCTGTGATTCAAAACAATAAATTAAAAACTTAAATCTCTGAATCACATGTACTTGCAAAATACTGTTATAATTCTTATTTAATCACCAGCTGGTAGTAATGACTAAAATAATGGCAATCTCAAGAGAAATAAATAGGTTGTTCTAGTTGACAGCATAAGTACAAATGCAATGACTTAATGAATTCCTTATTAATTATTCTACTTCATACACTAACCTGTAGCACAATTATATTCAAAGAATTTGACATTGTAAAACATTAGCATATGCTCAGATTGGAGGGCTGACTGAACTTTGTAGACTAAGTGAAAAGTGACAGGTTGATGTCAGTTGGTAAGGGAAGGTTTTTCTCTAGGCTGTGGAACTATTAGTATAATCCAAATCAAGTGTTCTCTGAGACATGGATGAGCAAAGGGGAGCCGATGTGTTAATGTGACATAAGGGACAGTTTTAATAATAATTGGAGATGTCCAATTTCAAAAGAGAATTTTCAAAACATGACCACTAAGAGAAACTAAAAGAAAGGGAACCAGCATAATTATATATGATAAGTCCCCAAATCAGATCACCAGGCATTTCAGACTGACTTGGAAGGAGAAATAAGCACACCAAGGGCTCCAAGAATGTGGGATATTCAACAACATAGCTCCTGGAGGGCTGTTCACTTTCTGATGCTTGTGATTCTAGTGGAGGCTGTCCCTGGCTGTCTGACCTTGGTGGGTAGCGAGGGCAGGAGCTGTTCTCCTCTCCACCTCAGCTTCAAGTTGAACATCTGTAGATTTGCACGCTGGGTTTCCAGATAAGATTTCTGCTTGAACATATTATTTCAAGGCTGGAAACCAAGTTTTTTTTAAAAGCATTTGCTCATCTCCAGATTCTCTATTTCATGGATATAGAAATAAGAGCCTTTTAAATAATCACTTTCCCCAAAGTGAAAAAAGTTCTGTTGGCAAAATTAGAACCAGGAGCTAGGCTTTCTGAGAGCTAATTAATTTGCTTTCTCCCACATCAATGACCCTGGCAAAGTTGCTTTTCTGTTAAAGTAGACATACTTTATGAAATGATATGTTAATTATGACTTTGTTTAACAGGTCTTAGGAAAGTATACAATACAGAACCTTACTAAAAGAAAAATGAACACCTGCATGTAGACACCCCAAATGTATTCAAACATGATGCAACACTCATTTTGGTTTTGGCTCTTTATTTACTAGGAGGTCTTGTTCCACTTTTCTGCTATATTGCCAGGTCTGCCTATTTTATCTACACTGAACTGCTTTGTTGAATAGATCCATTAACTACTTGGTTGCAAATACTACTATAGCTTGATAATTCACACAAGTAAAACACTGTCTCTTTAATATTGCTGGTTTGCTGGTATATGAATCCTTTTTAGACTCCTTCTACTCCTACTCTCTCCTATTCCCCTCCCTCCCATCTCCGCTTTATAAAGAACTGACTGACTTTGCTCCCAACATTTCTCTGATTGATGGGGACAGAGCAACATAAAATATATACACAAGGTCATTTCCTGCTTACTTGCTTTGCAACAATATCTGTGATTCTCCTAAACCAGAAATGTTTTATTCTTAACTATCATAATTATGTCACCCCCTACAGCTATCTTTAAGCTCACCATTTTAACTATCCAAGCAAATAAGTTAACTTGCATAAGGAGGTTGAAGTAATCCAATAATTAATTGCTATTCTGTCAAAGATCTCTGGTAGAATGAACTTCTATTATTTTTCCCCTCCTATTTTACTACTAGAGGTCCAGGGCACAAAATTCATGCAAGGGTGTGTCCCTCAGCCCAGCTTGCACCCCCTCTAATCTGGGACCCCTCGAGGGACATCCAACTGCACATTTAGACCCAATCCCAGTGGGATCCAGGACTGCTGGCTCCCAACCACTCGCCTGCCTCATTGCCTCTAACCGCTTCTGCCTGCCAGCCCTATAACCCCCTACTCACTCCCCTGCCAGCCTGGTCATCTCAAACTGCCCTCCCTTGCAGGCCTTGTTACCCCCAACTGCCCTCCCTTGCAAGCCTGGTCCCCCAATCTTTCCTCCCCTGCCAGCGTGGTCTCCCCCCTTCCCCCCCGCCAACTATCCTCCCCTGTTGGCCTGGTTGCTTTCAACTGCCCACCCTGAAGGCCTGGTCACCCCCAACTGCCCTTCCCTGCAGGCCTTGTCCCTCCCAGGTGCTCTCCCCTGCAGTCGTGATCCCCCCCTCCACCCAACTGCCCTGCCCTGTAGGCCTGATCGCCCCCAACTGCCCTCTCCTGTAGGCCTTGTCCACTCAAACTGCCCTCCCTTGCAGGTCTGGTCCCTCCTAACTTCCCTCCCCTGCTGGCCTGGTCACCCCCAAATGCTCTCTTTGTGGTGGCCATCTTGTGTCCACATGGGGACAGCCATCTTGTGTGTTGGAGTGATGGTCAATTTGCATATTACCTCTTTATTATATAGGATTTTAAAAAGACAATTGAAACAGAGAAGGCTATTAAAATATGCATACCTTTTACATAGATCCTCTTTACAAGAGATTATCAAGTGCCTAAATGGATGTACTAGGTAATTCTATTGGTTGCAGCATGCCCAACAGGGTAAAGTAGGAAAGTAGAATTTTAAAAAAATGATGAATATTTTGTATCAAAATTTTGTATCAATATAAATAAATTATATGGTAGCAAGTGAAAATGCAACCCCAGAACCAAGCTTATAGCCATTAGATACTGTGAGCTTGTACTGATTAGCTTTGTTCTTGTGTTCTACCTTGCAAAACATATTAAATCACAAGTCTACCAGAGTGGACTAGTAACTTCTAAGAGTTTACAGCTGAACTGATGCATAGACTAAAGACAGAGAAGCAGTTAAGGAATGACCACCAAGTCCTAGTTTTGACAAAACTAGTTATAAAATGCATTTCAAACAGTTCAGTCTCAAGTAGCTTTCAGAATATCTGATTAAAGTCTTTAAGAAAGAAAATTAAACAAAAAATAACTTACAAGATCATATCTTGCAATATAAAAATATCATACTGATGATTTAAAGTTAAATTTTAAGATATTAAAATGCTTTTGTTTTGGAGAAAAAGAACTTGAATACATTTCATTTTTGCTGGGATATATGGTTCTGTAACAAATATGTTTTCCTCTGTTTAGATCCAAAACAATGTGGAATCTTAAGGACAAATAATTATTGTAATAATTTTAATTTAAAAATGCCAAGAAATCAACAACTTCACTGGAAATTTGCTCTTTCTATGAGGAAATACCACATTAGTTGGGGATTCAAACAACCACCCATGTGCTCTATGCTTTCCTGCTGACTAGCTGCTGGGCCCAGAGTGTGTTGAAAAAAATGATGACTAATTGTGCTATCTCTTTACTCACAAGATCCCTGGTAGGGTTTTAATAAAGTAATACCTGCTAACATTGATATTTTTTTCAAAGAAAGTTACAATATTAATAAATGATAGTTAAACAGCATACAGTAATACATAGGACAGTACTCCCTGAATTTGTAGTCATCTTTTTTGAAAGAGCATAAATTGTTCAGAGCTTATAATGTGTTCAGTTAACACAGGCACCATCAATAAACTGACAAACTTAATAGCACAGCCTATGTTAGAGAAAAAGAACTTTTGTTATAAGCTGTCAGCTTTTCTCACTAAGATTCAGGAATATCAGAATATCACTATCACAGTAGTTTTCTGATCACAGTAGTTTCCCTCATCTTATTTACCTTAAATTTCCTTCTGTGCAACTGTCTTGAAGCTTTATGGTCCTTTGTAAACTAATTTATTTTCCCATCAGTTAGGACTCAATCAGAGAAGCAGAACCACTAGGGACTTGTGGCCAGGACTAGATCTTACATGATTGTGGGAGCTGATTAAGTCTTTGTAAGACAGTTGTACTAGCTTCTGATACTGGGGGCTGAGCTCTACAGAGCTGCCCTTAATAAAGTATCATAAACCGGGTGGCTTAACATTAGATTCAAGGGACTTAATGTCTCATAGTTCTAGAGGCTAGAGGACTGAATGTCATGATGGGTTCCTTGTTGGGAACTTCTAGGGGTTTGCCACCAGTCTTTGGCATCCCTTGGCTTTAGATGCACCACTCTGGTCCTTTACCTTCTCCCTGTGTGTCTTCCCATAGTCTTCCTTCTATGCATGTCTGTGTCCACATTTCCCCATTGCATGTGGACACCGGTCATATTGGATTAGGACTCACCTTAATGACCCCTTTCTAACTTGACCTCTATAAAGACCTCATTTCAAATAAGGTCTCACTCTGAGGTACTGGGGATAAGGACTTCACCACAACTTTCCTGGGGTTGGAAGAGGGACACAATTCTGTAACATTGGGAAAGAGAAGGACAAATGGGGGTCCACAGCATGAGCTGGAAGCCACAGGGATAGACTGACACCACATCAGTTACACTGCCTTTGGTATTGATGGTGTGGGAAGGCTGCCAGAGAAGATGGTAAACTTCATCATGCAGCTGGACACTCACCTAGCACAGGAGTCAGAGGAGTTGGAGGATCCACGGCATGGTGGGCATCTGCCAGCCTGCCTGCTGCCCCACAGCAGGGAGCGAGCCAGCAGATGAACCAAAATATGTGAGTTACAGAAGGGCTGCTGTAACTCAAATCTCATAGAAGAATCTCTCCGATGGCCAGAAACCCTTAGGAAATGGAACTCTGGAAACTGTAGCTCAGTATAGCCATGTTGACACATGGCAAAGCCAGCACACTAAAGACTTTACATACTCTGTTTAACATCAGATAATATGAATGATGATCATTAAGGAATCAAGTTATTTTCAAGCATATATGCCATCCTCATTAATTCAGATACATTAAAGACATTTTCCCTTCTACTGGTGCTTAATCTCCACTACCAATAAAAAAATTGTATTAATCACCCAAAAAGTTTTAACTAGATAACTGAAAATTAAACCTGCCAGGTTAGTTTTCCTTTGAACTGTCAACTATATGGCAATAAGAAAAGGATTTGAAACCCATCAAGCCTAAAGGTTTTGTTCAAGTTAAATTAGGTAAATTTGTAAACAAATGAAAATATCAGACAATTGCCCTTATTCTTTTTAAATATATTTTTTATTGATTTCAGAGAAATATCAATGTTTAGGGAGCATCATTGATCAGCTACCTCCTGGTCCCCACTACTGGGGATGGAGTCCACAACCAGGGGCATGTGCCTTGATAGGGAATCGAACCTTGACTTTCTGGTTCATAGGTCCCTGCCCAACTACTGAGCCATACCAACTGGGCCAATTGCCCTTTTTGATAGTCTTAGTAGAAGATGCAGTGGATAATCATACAGCTTTGGAACAAATAGAATTGAGTTTCATACACAATTTTACCTCTCGGGAATTTTGGGAAATTTTTTTAATCTCTCTTTATTGAATTCTCAGTTCATAACTATAGAGATAACTTTAATAGTTGCTTCAAAAGTCATTGTGTGGTTGATGTGAGGAAATATATGAGAGGAACTTGGTCCAAAGGTGGGTTTAAGTGTTCAAGCAATGTTAGTTTATCTCTTCCTCCTTCTCTTTTGTCTGCTTCTCTTCTTCCTCCTTTTCTGTCTTTTTCCTTAATTTGGGAGCAACAAAATGGATGTTTTCAGTTCCTTGCCACACTGACTTTGCTTTTCTACTGTGTGTCTGACATAAGTCTTATGAACAATAACACACAGAACACTTTAAATACCATTGGAAACACATTGTGGGTGGTGTTTGAAGTAGCATCTTTGAGATTAATTATGAATGGAAATGCTTACTTCTATGACATCAAAAAGGCGAAAATGTTCCATATGAAAATACTCTGTGATAAGTAAACATGCTGAACTTTTTCTGGAGACGTGCTTGAAATTCCTTTGGGCAAATTTTAAAGAATAAAATTAAACAGTAATGAATTGCCTTTCTGCCAGGAAGTGGAAAGTGTGTTTCCAGGCCTTTCTTCCCTCTGTCTGTATTTCCTACAAAAACAGTCCCTTCTCAAACCCACCTCTTAGTTCAGTGCAGTTTTTCTTCTCAGAACTCACCTTTGTTGCCAGTAAACACCCACTTGAACATGTAGAAGATCTTCTATGATCTCTTCGTGGACTGTCCTTGTCTTCTTACCTCATAGTCCATGTGAAAATAGAGACCTCATCAAACATTTCAGTTTACAAAAATGCTAATACAAGGTGCATTTTTAAGATGTACCCTAATAAAAAGGAAGTGGCATGGAAAATGACAGAACAGTAGGAAGTTGTGAAACAGAGTGGGAAAGAATGGAAACAAAGCTCTTGGAGAATTTGCAAGATCTTCCCAGATGTCATTGCTTGAGATGTGACATAAAGCATTGAACTTGGCTGATGGATATTACTTTTGCCCAGTAGGGCCCTCATTTTCAGCATCATCAGGTGCATGATATGCACTAGTCTGCATCAAACATTGGTTCCTCACAGATTTATCCATTTTACAGCTGCCCCTCCCAAACTCTCCAACTTCTCTATTCCCCCCTCCAAAAAGAATAGAAATATAATACTAATATCCAAATGCAGGAAGACCTTATACATATAGAATACTAAGGGATTGTTATTTCAAAAAACATATGAAAGAAAGGATATAGTCTACAATTATTTTTATGACTCATTAACTAGTTTTTTAAAGATTCTCAAAAGAGGGCCATAGACTCATTGTAATAAGTCTATGAAACTATTAAAAGACACTTAAATACACACAAATGCCAACTCCTCCAAATCACCTCTGTAAAATTTACTAACTCTTTCAACTCAAACTTCACTTTATAACCCTTTATAAATAAGCTAGCAATTTGAAGTATTGAATTGCAGGAAAGAGCCATAAAATTTCCATGAATCCATCCTGAAAATGACATATTGTATTGGGACCTTTCTGTAGAAGACAGTGCATTTTTGGACTGCTGTAATTTTGAAAGATGTCCCTGAAAAGGAAAGACATATATTTTCATAGCAGCTAATTCTAGACAAAGAATGGAGTCGATGGTTATTTTAGCCCAACCTAATTTAATGTCATGGTGGTGGGTCTAGTTTTATTTATTTATTTACACATTAAAGAGGCTGTCCTATATAGAAGGAGGTTGTGTGCTTAGAAGTGGGTAATGGTAGCAAAGCATGAAAAAGTTCTCTCTTTTTTTCTGAAAACAATAACCTACATTTAATGGTAAGAAATCACCAGCAAATTCCATTATGTTTGTGGGTTTGACATGCGGTGCTTATTAAATGTAGGAACAAAGCCACTTTATACATCATAATGTTCACATTACAAATTCACTGCTCATAATGGTGCTGCAAGTGTATGTGCAATTTTTCTGAACTTATGAAATATATTTCTGACACCTCAGGTATTGATGTATGCACGTGCGATATTGTCCCAGTGCAGGAGGGAGACTTAACTGATGTCTGCAAGATTTGATTTATTACAAGTAAATATGATTGCCTTCATAATCTGATTTTATTATGTTCGGGGCTCTCGCAGGTAAACTTTTAGTAGAAGGAAGAAGGCCAATTTTATTAAACCACTGTGTTCCTGCAAAGCATAGGGTTTCTTGTCAAGGGGGAGGGGAGCTGCTGATCCAGAAACTCTATTGAAAATTAAAAAAAAAAAAAAGACAAGAAGAATCTACTTCCAACATTCGCAATATCATATCTTCTTAATTCCCACAACTATTTCAAATGTGCTCTTACTATTTTGAGCTCTAATATGCCTTTCTTGAAATCCACATTAAAGTAAAACTCACATATCTGAGGTCAGTGGTAAATATGGCTAGGAGGGTAAGCATACCATCTCAAAAATATTGCAAGGGGGATTTTTTTTTCTTTTTTTAATGGAGAAAAAGAGATTTGATGAATGTGAAATAATTGGGACTAATATTGATACTTTCAAAGCTTTTGATTAAAATGATTCCAGATGTCTAGGCCAAGCTTTGGTATTCCAACAACTCAAATAATTAACAACAGGTTATCTCAGGATCAGAAATGGACCTGGGCCTACTGCTATTGATGAGGGACATGGGTAAGAAACAGGGGTAGTGAGTAAAGGGACTAAAGTAGTCATTTCCTTTGAGGTTGACTAGACACAGATATAATATACAGCATGGTCACTATAGTTTAAATAATACTGTATTGCATATTTGAAGGTTGTTAGGAGAATAGATTTCAAAAGTTCTTATAACAAGCAAAAATTTTGTAACTATGTTTGGTGAAAGATATTAGCCAGACTTCATGTGGTAATCATTTCACAAATATCTAAATATCAAATCATGATGTTGTATTCCTGAAACTAATATAATGCTATATATTAATTATATATCAATCTTTTAAATAAAGAAGACTAGGCACAAGACTCTCCCAAGTCAACTATGTCTAATCTTATTCCAAGTATAGAAGAATAAAAATTATTTACATGGTTTTATGCAACCTTCCCCCTCCCCCTGCCCATTAAAAAGGGTCCTGGCTTCACTTCCTCTATTTTTACCCCAACTTGATGAAAAGACTTCTGCTATTTCATTGACAGCCATCTATCAGGTCCATGTATTGCAGAATAAAAGAAGGGAGTGAGATATAGAAATAAAGGCAAGGGTAGAAAAGAAAGGATGCATTGGCTTGGGTTACTGAAAAACTCCTGATATTGATGGGGGGTGAGACTCAAGACCTATTTAAGGAGTTAGCAAATATAAATCAATCAAGAGCACCTGAGTGGTATGAAGGAGGTTGTTAAAAGAGAAAAAAAAATGTTATGCTATGAGCTATGAATGCCCTTCCCTGTTTTCAAGAAATATAAGGAAAATACCTAAATTAACTTTAAATTACTGTTTCTTTGATGGTCTCAGTTTCTTGGGTGAAAAATGTTTCAATACATATGTATGATGATTAATATATTGCCATATTTTTTCTCCTGAGGTGGATATCATGGCCTTAGGGTAACAAAATAGACAATTCAGCCATTACCAATGAAAGAGCCATGGCAAGGAGTTTAATGAAGATGCCCAAAGGAGCTAAGACATTAAAACAAGATCTTCTGGTTTTCATTGTGACAGGGACCAAACTATGTCACCTTAAAATATGCTTCCTTGGCATGTGGGTTATTTTGAGCTAAAAGCCATTGAGAACCAGTAGACCAGGAAAAGCTTTAAAAATAGAGCATATGGTTTCCTTTTGTAAAGTATATTTATATATAAAAACAAAATTTTCATTTATAAAGGTGTTTACCTCTCTTGTTCAAGATTGAAGAGGACTTTTAGTAATCCATCAATGGAGAAGGCCCTGGCTTAAATTTGCCTAACAAATTGGACTAAACAACCAACCCTTCCTCTGGTTCCCTTCCTATGACTAGCCTCCTCCCCATAGAAGCCCCAAACCCCTTTCACTTTATTTAACTGAATATGCTATTTAAGCCAGCGTTCTAACCACCATTTTGGGTAACTCATCACTGGGCACTTCCATGTGAATGTACAATGTAAGTTAGTAAACTTCTGTTTGTTCTTCTCCTTTTAGTCTGACTTTTGACAGTCTAATTTCTTAGAGCCCCAGCCAGATAACCCAAGACATGTGAAGGTACAAAATTTTTTTCTGCCCTACAACTGGAATAGGAGCAAATGGTCCCAATAAGAGAAGATAAAAATCCCCATACCTAAGTGGAGATCAGGAATCAAGAAATTAAGAACATAAAGCCAATATAGTAGTTCCAGCTATTTGGAGGTTACGATATAGTCTTTTCTAAGACAAAAAATAAAATTGTATTTTATAACTTTTTTCTTAGTTCCATTAGTTTTTCTTTTGATAGTCTTTGATCAGATTATCATTTGCAAAGTAAAGTTTACCTTGAAAATATCAACCTCATTGATGAAGAACAAAAAGAAGTGTTTAGATCCATAATAGGGTAGAATGCTGAAAGAATCACAGACCCCTGGCAACTGAACATGGTGATGACATTAGAAATCACAAAGCTTTAGAAACTCCTAAAGGGACAGTTGTAACAGGGTAAAAGAGAACTAGGGCCATTCTTTACCTGGAGAGTTTCCTTCCTGGTATCAAATCTAGAGATGGTTTGAACTATGTTTATTAAGAGAAGCCATGCACTTAAAATGCACATAACATTCATTTATAACAACTAGCCCTCTGCTTGGGTTATCACCAAGGCAAAATGGGTGAGCTATTCTCTCTCTCTGCCTTGTTCCTCCAGTCTATACATACCGGGCCTCCTCTAGCTGAGTCCTTTCTTATGTCGAGTCATTTTAACCTGATTTTACCTCGATTTGGAATAAACTGTTGAAGGTAAGAAAAGAAATGCAGTGTGATCTCTTCCAAATTATTGCATACCTAGAAACCTACTATCTAATATTGCCAAGACTTCTATCTTTCAATTTTACATTTGGGACACATCATCTAGCTTTGTATTGCACTCTATAAAGTAGCAACTCCTTTTTGCTTTAATTGAAATGTAGTGTGTGCTGTATCATATCTAGTATTTCCTCCAGCAGGAGATCCCAGTCGGGGATCTCTCTGTAAACACACTGAGGATTGATAGCCCAAACATCAAGGGTTTCCTTGTGAGCGGCTGTGTGCCCGGGAGAGCCTATGTGTACATCTAAGACACAGAGGGCTTCTACCCAGGAGAGTGGTGTTTTCCAATACTGCACTACTGTAGACCTGGGGTGTGGCTTTCTGTCACACTAGCAGGGGGGCTATGATGGAACATCAGGCAATGAACTGTAGCTCCCTACATTGGTGAAATCTTTGTATAGTTGCTTCATTGACATGAAACTACTGCCAAGTTTTTATTATACTTAAACAGTAGTTATCTGTCCCTCTCTGATGACACCTTCAAAACATCAGAGTCTCTGTGATAAAAGTAAACTGAAAAGACTCTGGGTAGTGTGGCTCATTTGGTTGGAGCATCATCCTATACACCCAAAAGTGGCAGGTTGCATCAGGCTTTATAATTAAAAATATACGGTCATTTCTTTGTTAACTCTGACCTCTCAAGTAGCAGCCATTTCTCCGTTGTTGCTCAGAATAGGCTCAGAGGCAATAAATTTCCAGGTCAGGGCACATGCCCAAGTTGCAGGCTCAATTCCCAGTGTGGGGTGTGCAGGAGCCAGTTGATCAATGTTCATTCTCACATCAATGTTTTTCTCTCTCCCCCTCTCCCTTTCTCTCTCTCCCTAAAACTTGATTTTAAAAGTCTTAAAAAAAACTGAGAAGAGACTTATGGACAAATGAATGTAGGCTGGCTCACACAAGCCAGATATCTGAGACTAAGAGCCAGCTTTCCTGACTACTCTACTTAAATACCCTTTCTGTATTAGTATTTTATTATGATTCTTTTCAGATGCACATCCTTTCAATAAATATCCAGAAATCCATTGTGCCTTTGTCCAAATCCTCCCCCCCCCCTTTTTTTTATAGAGCCTCATACTGGAAAGCTCACCTTTGCTATGGAAATGTCAACAAGTATTTAGCATGCAGTTTATTCAAGAGAATGATGAAATGATCTTGAGATCTCAGATAAGACACAGAAGACAGAGATGGCCTTTCCCTATTAGCTGTGTTCTTTCCTCAAGGAAGATTAAGAGCCAGGGGGTACACAAAGGGGAATGTCAAGTTTTATAATTAAAAATATACGGTCATTTCTTCATTAACTCTGATCTCTCAAGTAGCAGCCATTTCTCCTTCGTTGCTCAGAATAGGCTCAGAGGCTATAAATATTAACATAATATTGGTTTAACATCTCTTCGTCTCCCCAAATTTTCTATAACCCAAATTCTTATTAAATCTCCATAATGCTGCCAGAAAAACAGGGTTGAAAAGCTACCCACGTTCCCAAACAGAAAATCTCCTCAGCGAACTAATCACAGACTCAAGCACATTTGGAATGGTTAACAGCTCAAAAGGAAAATTAAGCTCATTGGTATAACTAATCCAAAACAATCAACCTTGATTGTCACAATACAGACTTGTACCAAGGCAACCTAAGAATTAAAAGAGAAAAGACTGCCATTGAAAAAGGTGACTTGAATGTAAAAGGAGCAGGGAGAGTGAAATGGTATTGCCCATAATATCTACAACCACTTCAGCAAGGTGTCCCAAGAACATGGCTGTGGGGGATTTGGCAGATCATGTTTCTCTCTACTGTTGATATTTAATATGAGTTTGGTCCATGGTATTTTTTTAATTTAAGTTATTAAAAAAAATCTTAATTGTTGAAAGTATTCTATATGTCCCCCTTTTTCTTCCATTGACCCTTTCTGGCCCGCCCCTGCCCCTGCCCCAGACCTCCACCACCCATTTGTCTGTGTTTATGGGTTATGCATATATGCATACAAGCCCTTTGGATGATCTCTTCCCATCCACACCTCCAGTCCCCCCTGCCTTCCCTCTGAGGGCTCACGGTATTTTTAGTGTCTCGTTCCCTTTATTATTTAGTTAGTTGCTGACCCCCTCCTCATTCTCTAAGATCTAGAGAATACAATTCAAATGATGCTTCTTCTAGGAAGCCTGCTGGATTTCCCCAGGAAGAGTTGTTTCCTACCCTTTGGCTTCACTATACTCCCCTCATGAACAAATCTGACAGATGTATCATACTAAATCTGTGAGATGGTGATTTAGAGAACCATCTTAGGCAAGCCCAGACATGGTAGGTCTGAATGGAATAAAATTGAACTATAATTAAGTAACTTTGATAGCTGTCTCTGAGGTGTCATCCAACGGTTCATGATTCCCTGTACTCATCCCCTCTGACGTTTGGCAATACCAAAACCCCTTTTCAGAGGTTAATGGTTTCAGATTTCCAAGGTTTGAATTTTTGTTTTGTTTTGTTTTGTTACATTTCCCCAAGGTACATCTATTAAAATTCAGACTTTCCTGTGGAGAGGAAATCAAACTTTAAGTCTTTACCATGTTCACTTGTTTATTTACTCAGTGTGCATTTTAGATCTGCTGCTAAGGGAACCTACATCTTGTTCAAATTTTTGACACGGAAGGATGTTCTACAGGAGGTAACTAGTTGGAATGGTTAACAGTTCAAAAGGAAAATTAAGCTCATTGGTATAACTAATCCAAGACAATCAACCACATACTAACTTGTACCAAGTTAACCTAAGAATGAAAAGAGAAAAGACTGACCTGTAAAAAGGTGACCTGAATGTAAGGGTTGCTAGGATCTGAGAAGTTAACAGAAATTAGGAAGAAGAAATTCAAATGAGATATTAAAATAGAGATCTAGTTATATAGAGTAGACCTTTATATAGTCTCTGGAATTACAAAAAACAAAAACAAAAAACAAAATAAACAAACAAAAAAAACCCACAAGTTTTCTTCTATACAAAAAGACTCATACCACAAAATCATATTCCTGCTTCTTTTCCCCTATCCCCTAGAATTCTCTCTATCTAAAAAAAAAAAAATTTTAATTAAAATTTCTCCTTTCTTCACTTTAAAATGGGAAGAGATTCTTCCTTTAGTTTATGCCAGAAACTCTTCATAAGTTAACCATTTGGGAGGAAAAAAATGAAATGAGCAGATACTGACAGGTAAATGGTTCACAAAAGCACTGAGTTTAGAATTATTTGGATTCCCATTTAAAAAAAAAAGTCTTCAGAAAATAAAAATCTTTGGACTAATAAGTGCATACAACAAAATATCACTGTACAATGAATGACATGTATAACCTCACTAAATTAATATATTTTAAACAAAATCATGAGTAGTAAAAAAGAAAAAGCTAGCAAGATTATTTTTATTTCTTCAGCTGTATTAATAACAAAGCAACGAGGTAAAACTAAAAGTGTATTTCCTCTGCAAACAAGCCCCTCAAATAAGGCATAAATATTAGGAGTGAGAGTGTGCAATGTAACAGACTCCTTTTTCCATAACTCACTGGCAACTTCATTTCTTTTTGAAAACCTTTCTGAGCTTGTCATTTCTAATGAAAGAGAATTCAGTATATATCTTCCTATTACCATGATAAATCCTCCTTCTATAAAACTGATACTATAATGTACAAAACTCTGTATGCGATTTCTATGCATTTTTATCACAACAGGATCTGAAAAACTTGGGTCTGGCACGTCGGAGCACAATTAGCATGCGTTTCCTTGGCACAGAGCAGCTGGGCATTAGAAAATGTGCAAGGATTCGCTGTGTGTGGTGGGAGGAAAGGAACTGCTAAGACTGTTACCCCACTCGAGAGAGTGAGGCATTCCAGAGAATGTAGACTCACCTAATGACACAAGGACAATTTGTACATAGAGAAGATAGACAGCAAAGGGACATAAATGTGCAATTGATGAGAAGAGGGGGCTCCAAAGGTTAATGAGCTCAAGCTCAGTAATCAGAGGAAAGCAAATTAAGAGAGCAATGAGGTATCTTTTTTATATTCATGAGAATAATACACTTCATCTGGCCAACGCAAGTATTGGTGAAGATGTATGAGACCTGGGATTTTCATGCACAGTGTGGGGAAAAGGGGACTATTTCCTTAATTCTGGAGAACAAGCTGATACAATCTAGTCAGATTAAGTTTATTCATATCCAGGAATATATCCAGCTCCCAAAAATAAATATAACAAGGAAATTCTTACCCAGGACCAAAAGGAGACATGGGGGTGATTATGGCAACTTAGTCATGGTGACAGACTGGGAATCAATAAGGATGCCATCGCTAGAAGAGAATGAAATGTGTTGGGCGCACACCACAGAGTCCCTCGGAGATCAGACAGCCACATTTATGTTTTTACATTAACTGTACAAATAACAACTGAATGGGCCTTAAAAATACAAAATGTACACACAAGCCTGCACGTGAATGTTTATAGCAGTTTTATTCATAATTCCCAAACTTGGAAGCAACTATTGTCCTCCAGTAGGAGAAAGGATTAAAAACTATGGTACATCCATATAATGGAATATTACTCAGAGCTAAAAGGAAATGAACATTTGACTTTGGATCTATTATTGTTCATCAAATTATGTTGATCATTATATCCCACATATGAGTGAGATGATGTGATGTTTATCTTTCTCCGCCTGGCTTATTTCACTTAGCATAATGCTCTCCAGTTCCATCCATGCTGTTGCAAATGGTAAAAGCTTCTTCTTTTGTTATAGCGGCATAGTATACCATTGTGTAGTTGTACCACAGTTTTTTCAAACCACTCATCTGCTGATGGGCACTTAAGTTTTTTCCAAAACTTAGCTATTGTAAATTGTGCTGCTATGAACATAGGGGTGCATATATCCCTTCTGATTGGTCTGGTTTCTTGGGATATAGTCTTAGAAGTGAGATTACTGGCTTTTTTAATGGAGATGGTGGTTCCGAGGCAATGGGAACTAACCCAAAAGCATTGTGAAACTTTCAGCATTCCCACTGCTATTTACATGACATTTGCACGACTCCTCAAATGGCAGAGCCCAGAGCTTGGCAGTGGTCAAGGCTTGGCTGTGAACTAAGGCTCTCTGTGGCTTTTAAACCCCAGTACTGGCTCCATAGCAAACCAATCTACCCATGAGAAAAGCTCATAAAAGGAAGAAAAATCTTCTGGTTTTATAATGAGCTGCGTGCAACTGGTGGCAGAGCCAAAACACAGGCGGGAGCAAGCTGGCTCCCTTCCACTGAGCCATGGTCTTCCAAGAAGTCCTTTTTCTCTCCCAGGAGACCTTCATAGGGTGGGGCAGGGGGTGCACACTCCTGTCTTTCTTCCTAGAAGATCTGCTAAAATACCTGGATTATGGGCACAGATAGAGACAATGAGGAAATACCATGTGCTAGGATTTACGACATTCACATTGACTGTACTAAATAATTGAAAGAATACAGAACCTAGATTAGGAAACTTTATTTGTAATCCCTAAATACACAAGCACAACCAGGCCTCAGAAATTTTGCACTTGCTGATTCTTCGGCCTTAAACACGTTTCTCCAGACTACCTCCCTCATTTCATGCAAATGCTATTTTATCTGAAAGAATATCCCTGACCATCCTGTATGAAATACATCATCTTTCAAATACTCTTTCATCATCCTAGGTCTCCAGAACCTGTTTAATTTTCTTCATTGAACTTTTCACACACATATTATACATTTGTTTGTTGTTGCCTTATTATCTGACAAAAATGTCAGTTTCATGATAGCAGATTTCTTAGAACTGGGAACATTACTTGGGATATAGTAGGCATTCAATAGACATTTTTAAAATAATGAACATGTCCCACCTACAATGTATCTTAGCTCTGTGAGTATGGGTAAGTCACATCTCTTATTTCATTGCTAGTGAAATATGGAGTAAAAATATGTATTCTGCCCACCTCCTGGAATCTGTGTGATGTATATGATAAATCTGAGAGATCAACCATTTGGATTTCTGGTGTACTTTGACTACTATTTCTCAGAAAAGAATCAATTCTGGCATAATAACACTGGGAGAAGCATAGGGCCCACCAGGCAAGAAAGGAACTATTTATCACTCCATGAAAGAAGCAGCAGCAAAGAAATGTCCCTAAATAGCAACTTGACATGGGATCAGTGAGCTTTCCCCCTCTTGCTCCAGGCTTCTCACCTATTGAATGCCCCAATCACCTCCTCTTGTACAGCAGCACCCAAATGTGCTGGTTGTACCTGTCTCTCACTCCAAGGGTGGACCTTTATGTTTTGGGATATGGGGATGAGCAATATTGTTGTCTTACTCAAAAGTACGTAAGGGAAGTGAGGCATTTCTTAGGGAAGGTCTACCGTCATCCTGTTGTTTTGCCATTTGATAACTAAGTTATAAAAGCAGTCACAGAAATATGCACTTTTCCTAGTTTGTAAAATGTATGTATGTATGTGATTCTTCATCATGTGGAACAATGCGCAGTTTGGAAGGAACAGTGGGTTACTCATTGTAATTTTTTCTCTCTTGGTAGGCTAATCCCATATTCCTCCCGCTGGGCCATCACAGAGCTCTCCATTCAGAAACTCTGGCGGAAGTCCTGCCTGTCATTATTTTTTTTTTTTTAAAAAAAAGTGATTTTAATGTGCATTCCGAGTTAAGATCCACTAAATAGTTGAGTGAAGAAATAGGGTGGCAATTCTGAAGAAGGGGAACGTCCTCCTCAAAGAACTTTAAATAATATAGAACTGGATTCTAATGCTATTTCCACTGTTTATTATTTGAAGTGGTGAAAATGATGAGCCAAATGCTCTAAGCTTAAGTTTCCTCACCTATAAAATGGAGGATAATATTTACCTCACTTGGTTGCATGAGCTGTAAATGAGATGGCACATATGAAAGCCCCTATCACTGTGTCCCAAACATGGTAATCATCCAAAAAATCGCATTAATCTTATTAAATTAAATTGAATAAGATTGAATTTAGTATAGTTATAACTTGCTGCCTTGTTGGTAAACCTAATAATGGTACAATGACAATGACTACTACTACTACTGCTACTACTACTACTACTACTACTACTATCATCCATATATTTAAGGTTTTATAGATTATCAAGTGCTTTTCCATGCATTCTTGTTCGATTCCAGCAACAATCAGTAAGGAATGCAAGTGCTACCTCTCCCACCCTTCCTTTAAAAAAAAAAAAAAATTTAAAAAAAATTAAAAAAAAAATATATATATATATATCTTATTGATTTCTTACAGAGAGGAAGGAAGACAGATAGAAAGTTAGAAACATCGATGAGAGAGAAACATCGGTCAGCTGCCTCCTGCACACCCCCCCACTTGGGGTATGCCTGCAAGCAAGGTGCATAGCCTTGACCGGAATCAAACCCGGGACCTTTCAGTCTGCAGGCCAACGCTCTATCCACAGAGTCAAACTGGTCCTGGCACCCTTCCTTTTTTAAAATAAGAAAACAAACTCAGTTGAAGGTGCTTGTCTATGACTGCACAGCTGATAAATGAGAGAGACCCACTAGAACCCGGAACTCCAAATCCCTAACCCCTAGTCCTGCTCTCAGATCCGCGCCGCCTCCTACCAGCTTCTGAAGAGTTGGATTCCAAGTGTGCCCATAAAGTAATTAAACTCCTTTCATCGGCCACCTGGGAACGTGTGTGGCCGTATTTTACTGTCACTCTTCAAACATCCCTAAATGCTGACGTCCCCACAATTCCATCGCTTATCAGTTCAAGCTCTCTCTGGTCTGTTTAGGAAGCATCTCTTCCCTTTGAACAGATGGCAGACAATTTGCTGGGGTTTAAACACTGACTCGGACTCGGTGATGGGAATGGCAGCTGCACTCCTGATTCCCAAATCCAAATCTCACTCGCTGGACCACTTGAATGCAAACTGACTCTGAATCAAACAGGGATGTGGCAAGGATATCCTCTTGAAGCCCAACCCTGAAATGCATGCAAACGTATGTCTTCAGCTTGCAAAGCTCAAATTTGTTTGGAGATGTTATTTTTGTCCTTTTGGATTATGTTCCTGCATTGAAAAAAAATGTTTATTTTTATCCTTTTGGACCACGAGATCCAGGCAGAACAGTTGAAGGGGGGAAATGTCTCCGTAGCCAGATGGGAGGATGCACAGGGCTTTTCCCGCAGGAATGCTGCTTGTCGTTATTAATACGATTAACCTTTCGCTGCGACTAATACCCAAGGCCATTTCCCTTGAAAACTTCAGGTGGGTTTCTCACTCGCTTCGAATGTATGTGTTCACACTATTCTGTTCATATCCTATTCCCTCAAGCTCCCTCCCTTCTTCCCTCTCTCCCTCCCTTCCCAGGTGCCTTCCAGGGTCCTGGCTCTAATCTGTAATTTCTGTTTGTATGGCTGTGGGTGTTTCAGGATATCCCCGGGCAGTTATGAAACTACTGACCAGTAGAGCCTTTTCTGCAGATGGATTTCATTCGGGGCTTCTGCTATTATATTAATGGGTTTAATTTAAACAGGACTAGCCTCGCTGGCCAAATTACTGCCATTTAAATCAATTGGTTGAGGGGGAAAGACAGCCTGACCAGAGCTATTAGACTTCAATTTATTACTGTATCGGCTTTTAAACTGGGCGAAGCAAGTTTGCTAATGTCTGTCCTCTGTCCTGTGAGCTCAAGTATAAAACATAGTAATGAGAGTCTTTAGAGTTTAAGAAAAGGGAAGAAGAAGAAGGAAAAAAAAACAGAAAAAACAAAACAAAACACCGACATTAATGTTGAGTCAATGTTTCATGAGCCAAGACCAGGTAGCCCTTGAAAGAATCCCCACCATGGGATGCTGGGGGCCCTTTGATGTCCCTTCATTAAACTGAGATTCAAATGATCTAACAGATGTATTAGTTTAAAAAGGCTTTTTACTTGAATTCCCCCCCCCCTTCATAAAAAAATAAGCACTGCTTTTCTTTTTTCCCCCATGCATTTCAACCTGATTCAAATAGAAAAGCAAAAGGGAAGAAAATGCTTTAGATGTGCTCTTTTGATTTTTTCCAATTTTGCCTGAATAAAATGGAATGGGAGATCAAGAACACTCAATTAATTGCAACACTGGGTGTCACTGGGAGGGGGAGGGAGAGATGAAGCGGGGCGAGGGGGGGGGCATTAGGGATGCATAGCCCTTAACAAATGCATGGGTTCAAAGAAGGAAGAAGAAGGGGGAATAAAAAAGCGTGTCTGTATTTTATTGCACTCGGTAAGCTTTTCGCTTGTATTTATAGCTGCAATTATATCTCAATGAGGTTTGTCTACAGTGTTGGCTTCACGCTAATTTTCCCCCTCACTGCATTCTTGGAATAGGCTCGGACTGTTTATGAACCAGACATATTGACCTCATTTACAGCTAGCAGTTTAAATCCATAATTTTTCCACCCACAATCCCTCTTTGACATTCCGGCGGTGCGGCCGGCTCAGCGAGACTGAACTAAAAGTCTCACACTTCATTGAACACCATTATGCGGCTTTATGCTTATAAGCCTGTTTCCCTCCGCTGCCTTTCAGCTTTGCTGGAGATCCGTTTGGCCACAGGCCGGCAGTGATTAACTGGAAGAATCCAATAAATCACCCTGTCAGCCAGCAGGCTCTCCTCACTATGTCTACACATCGACATTTGGATTTGCACCTCTCTCTCTCTCTCTCTCTCTCTCTCTCTCTCTCTCTCTCTCTCTCTCTCTCTCTCTCTCTCTCTCTCTCTCTCTCTCTCATCCCTCTCTCTCCTCTCCTCTTCCTACAGAGCCATTAAAACACCTCTTTTGCTTCCCACAAGGTGAACTTGAACTGCTATTGTGAGCATGACTTGGTCCCATAAGCAGCCCTCCGGGGAGACAGACCCCTTTGATTTGCACCGTTTTCCCTGCCCTGGCTCTTCGCCCTCCTCCTCCAATTAACTCACCCCTTAACTCTCCTGGCTGCTTCACTGCCCCAGCTGCCCAGCTGGGGAAAGGACAAGCAGATGGGGGTGGGAGAGAGTCAGATGCTGAAGAGGAAATCCCACGGATTCCTGTCAACTCCCTTGCCTTTCTCCAGCAGAACGGAGAGGAGGGAAGGGAGAATATCGAGCTCTGCTTCCCCGGGCACTGTGCAGCCGGGTTTTAGAGTCCAAAGCTAGACTGGGATCTGTTTCTTCTATGGGGCTCTGGGGTGGGGATAATGGGTACATGTGTTTCTAATGAAAGGCCCTGCTGGATTTTAGAGACATTCACAAGATTGCTCAGTACTCTAGTGGCACAGGAGATAAAGGAGTGCAATTAAAGGTTCAGGTGAAAACAGCCATCCTTGGCATGTCACCATCCAGGGTGGCCGCGGGCAGTGCCCAAAGCAGACGATAGACAGCCTCATCCTTCCTCTTCCTCACGGGTGAGCTGGGTTGGGGAAAGAGCTTCTTCTGTGACTTGACTGGCAACTTCTCATGCCCGTTGCATTCGTATTCTCTGCATGGGCATCGCCTTCTTTTGTCTGGGATTATTTCTGCACTGTGAGCACAAGCATTTGTTTGATGTTTCAGACATCAAATAAATACACCGTGTGCTCTCTGAGCGTCCAAAGGAAGCACGATTCTTGCTTTGCAACACTCCACTGGCACGAATGACAAAAGGCAGTCTGAACTGCAGACACAAAGGATGGGGCACAGAGAAGAAGGGACAGGATCAGTCAGGGGTGATTGCGATCCTCCCCTCCCAGCAATGCACCTTGGGGAGGAGGGCTGTGTGCGTGCACATGGAACAGTGTGTGCGTGGAACAGCAGCGAACTGCCTATGAGTGAGAAAGGAAATCAATACAGCTGCGAAGGGGTGGCCTGCCTTTGTCAGTGAGCTTTCATCTGTGCTGAGAGGGAGCCCTGCTTGAGACAGTAGCACGTTCATATTCATGCATCAAGGGTACCTGTGCAGCATCAACTCTTACTCTTTGTTCTTTTCTCTCCATCGAATCCCCTACCACTGATAAGAGAGCAAAATTTAACCAAATATCTCAGTCTTTGTCAAACTTAGCCTGAGCCATTGCTGCTTTGCCAACATTGTAATGCATTTGTGTGTGTGTGTGTGTGTGTGTGTGTAAGTAAGTAAGCGTGTTGTTGAAGCTACTGATGAGAGGATGTAAAGGAATTATCTTGCGTACGCATTCTATTTCCCATTTCTGTAGCTCACTGAAGTGAAAAAGCACCCTTGAGAATATTCACATCAAGAACAATTCTTGCACACCTACTAGGTTCCCAGGGTGCATCTTTATATAAAACTAGGAAGACTGCACACAGATCGTTAAGTATAAGGCAAGGAAACAGATTTCACAACCACCCAATTACTGCTGCAATTGTAGGGAGCAATTGGAAACGTCAGTGATGCTCATGTAACCTCACTATCAAAAGCATTGAAGGTGCATTTATCTCCAAAGGGCATTGTAATTATTACACAAAGAAAGCTACTTCAGTATGACTCAGTTTCTCTGTTTGTAAAAGCAGAATGAAAGCATTTGCCACCTTCCTGTGGTAGACTACTCTGGAAAAAGGCAATCTATTTAAAGTGCTTTGTGCACCTTAGAGACAAGGAAATATTGAAATTTATGTCAGCATTATCATTAAATTTTTCCTTCAGGGGACTCAATATTTTTCAATATTGTCACATTGATTCTAGCAGCGTCATAAACAAGAGGGCGAAGAATAGTATAGTGGGAAAATCCTTCAAACACAAGCAGGAGAACTGGATTTTCTTTCTAGTTTTTTCCCAAACTAGCTCCTCGCCTCAACAAAAGTCTCAAGTACCTCTGTTCTTTCTCCTGTAAAATGAGAGAGTTGAACAAAATGATGTTCAAGGCTTCCTCTGTGAGGCTAAGTACAACAATAGAGAAAAGAGAGTACTGGCCCTTCATGCTGTAATTTTGCACAACCACCTTCTTTAGAGACCTTTCTTCTGGGTTTTATAAATATGCTCTCCTTGGTCCAATTTGACCTCTTTGTTAAGTTCAGCTTGCTTCCCTGTCTCTTCTCCTGCTCCTGGCTGGCAGTAAAGGCACTGTCCAAAGGTCTGTCCATGGCCTTCTCTGTTCTATCTTTCCCCTTTCTTTTTTTCTTTCCCCTTTCTTTTCTTTTCTTTTCTTTTCTTTTCTTTTCTTTTCTTTTCTTTTCTTTTCTTTTCTTTTCTTTTCTTTTCTTTTCTTTCTTTCTTTCTTTCTTTCTTTCTTTCTTTCTTTCTTTCTTAATAAATCATTATTATTTAGAGTATAAATCCCCATTCCCACCCCCATTGAACTCTTCTAGCCAACCCGTGCTCCCCCCACCCCGAGCCTTCACCACCCTATTGTCTGTGTCCATAGGTTATGCATATATGCATACAAATTCTTGATGTTTTTCTCTTCCCACCTATCCAGCCTCCCCCGCATTCCCTCTGAGATTCTATCTATACTCTCTGCCTCCACAGCTTCACCCACTGTTCTAGCTTTGCTTTATTATCTCCATATGGAACACTGTCCAGTTTTTCTCTCTAACCAAAATCCATGCCCATCAGTCCATCTGTTTGCCATTAACATTTTCACCTGAATGTGCCACCAACATCTCACGTGTGTAAAAAAATAAACAACAAAACAAACAATTCCTATCTCCTGACCCCACTGATCAAAGTTCAGTCAGAGAAGCAGAACCACCATAAGTGTATGTAAAGGATATAGACTGGGGATGAGACCTTCCACAATCATGGGAGCTGGTAGAGAAGTGTCTGCAACACTTTTGTTTTTGTGCCAAGTGTTGAGCCTCAAATCAGTCCTACGGGTTCACCAGGTTGGCAATTGGAAAATAAAGTTGGGCGTGGTCAAGGACAAGGATAGGCACAAAGAGGAACTAGCATCCACATAAGCCTCTCACTGCCTCCAACTGTGGCTGTGGTTCATTTGCAGCAGAGGTTGGTACCCTTCTCCACAGTTGCACTTGGCCTTGAGGAAGCTGTCAGCAGCAGGAGAAGGTGTACTGGTATATCTACGTATGGTCCCATACCAAAAAGGTGAGCTGATACATGTGTGATGACACCATAGCTGTCATAGTTCCTGGCACCCTGCACCAAACTTCAGAACATAAAACACTTGCTTCTGCTTCACTTTCACTTCCAGTGCTCATGGGACGTATGTCTGTGACCAACACTCACCCAAAATCATACAGAGAAGGGAATTCTGGGAGAGTTATGAAGGCAAAGCTACCTACCCCAAAGACTGTTCCTCCTCTACTTTCTAATTCTGTCAGTGGCATGACATCTTTTCATTTTTTGGATTGAACACCATAAAGTTCCTTTGTTTCCACTGGGAAAATCAGTTCACTCTACTCTCACATTTTCCATTCATCCCACCCTCTTTTTTTTTTTTTTTTTTTTTGTCAATATATACCATCCTTGGTACTCTGCTGAGGCTCTCATTGTCTCTTACCTAAACTACTGCAATGATCTTTAAAGAAAACTCAGTATCTATCATCTCTTTTTCCTTTCAATCCATGTGCAGCTATAGTCATCTTTCTTCTCTGGCAATGAGATTCCATAGAATCCTGCTATTCAAGGATAAAATCAGACATCCACGCTTGTATACAGACCGTTCAGAATCAAATCTACATTACTGGTTTTGAGGAGACTTTTGGTCTACCACTACCCCACCATTCCCTGTCCAGGATTTCTGCACTGTCCCTCCAAACCAGAAAGTGTCTTCCCTGATCTCTGCCTCTACTGCCCTCTCAAAGAGTTTAAGTCTCTGCTCAGATACCATTGCTTTCATAATCCCCCTCCCAAACATTTGTCATCATTCGTACCTCTGAAAACCCTAAATTACACTATTGATACCCCTTTTAATACACAGTATTATGCCTTCAATACATGTCATATATCCCAAATTAGACCACAACTTTTTAAAATGGGAACTACATTTTCTTTATCTTTGTATCTCTCCTAGCATCTTGCACATAGTGGATAAGCAGTGAGGATTTTATTCCTGAATGGATGATTCATGATATCAAAATGTCACTGGGAAGAAAAGAAGTGGGAGAAAGGAAGCTCAATAGATCAAACTGTTGCAGTTATATTTTATTTGGAAGTAAAATTCCAAGTAAAAAGTTGATAAGAATTAAACTAGTTAAGACTTTTTTACTTGCCCGCAACCAAAACCGAATTGTAACATGAGCTTAAATTTTGTTTGTAAGAAAGGAAACTATTGACTCGTGTGATTAAAAGTCCAGACACAACTGAATATAAGACTCAAGTGAGTTTATAATGGGATGTGGTGCTTTATTATGTCCTTTATTTGGGTTAGTCTCACTCATGTAATTTCTCCCCAGTTGGTGGCAAAATTCCCCTGATTCCCCTCATCTTACATGATGTTCTGTTTCCAACACTTTCAACACTTGTGCTTGAATTTTTCTCTGATTTGAACTACTCGTGTTCCACAGCAGTCTCTGAATCAATAGCTTTCTCCAAGGGGAGCAGACTTTATTAACAGGTGTAGGGACAGATTACAGGCCATCTCTATTCAAACCAGAGTGAGAATAGAAAAGATAGATCCCCAGAAGAGGGAAGGGGTGCTAGGTTGGAAAAATAATTCACCAGGAACTTAGAGAGGTGGCCACCCCAAACACCAGGAACTTAGAGAGGTGGCCACCCCAAATACCTCTGTTTGTTCCGTCTCACTTAGATTGATTCCCCATCAACTCTCTACAAGTCTCTGTCCTTCACAGAGGTTTCGGGCATCCTGTTTCTTCAGTTTTCTCCAAAGGACAGTCAAGTTCTTCCCTTTCCTCCCAGCCTCACAAACCCTCCCTCTGGTTTCATCTGTTTGAAAATTGCCCAAGAAGAAACCACCCTTCTGCTGTTTTATACCCAAACCAAGTGATTCTTCCACACTTCTCCCTCAATATTTCAATCAGGTGGTCAGTAATTCTAAATTACAAAATATTTGGTATTCATCATATGTTCTATGTGTTTATGGAAATAATTTAAGGTGTGTTCCTCAAGTATTGGCATCTAAGAATGATGCTTATGTGAATACAGTATTATTAATTCCTGCCACTTGTGTGGTGTCTTGCGTCTTCAAGACACTTGACAAACATCATTAACTAATTAGTCTTAAGATGCTTCTCTGGAGGTGGGTAGGTATTACCTGGAATTTCAGATAAGGAAACAGTACACAGAGAAGTTACATAACTTATCAGAAAACCATCAATGAACTGCAAATAATTGACTCATAATGAGTTCTCCCTCTAGTGAAGGTTTTCTCCAATCCATACATCCAATAATAGTTGTCTGCTACTCAGAGGAATGCATTCATCTCTGAGGAGTGTTTGTATCAATTGCATCAAGGATTACCTAAATAGAACCCCCACACATTTAAAAGGTAAAAGTGGTCAATGTCTAGCAGGAAAGATGGCTGCCAGAGGAAAGGAACTAAGACCTAGTAAATCAAAGACCAGTAGGTAGAAAGGGGGAAACAAAACAAAGAGGGGAGTGAAAAGGTTCAAAATTACTGGGGGGAAAACAAACCTCAATACTGTCCGATGTGTGGTTTTGAGTATTTTTCAGGCAGAAACTACACACTTTACCACCAGGCAAGTGACAATCAGTAGAAATGCCCATGTTGGCAGGTGGCCAGGAGTCCAGCTGGACACCGACTTGCTATGCCTGCTGGTCCCCTCCCCCCCTCTCTCTTTCCCTCTCTCTTTCTCTTGCTCTCTCTCTCTTTCTCTCGCTCTCACTCTTTCTCAGCTCTGAAATTGAAACCACAAATCCAACTAACCCCACAGAGTGTGATGTAAGCACCATGGTGAAGTGCTTTGTGGGAGCCAAATCCTTTGTGTGTTGTAAAGAAGTTATTTCTCATGGTAATAATTCTTTCTCTAACCAGTGCCTCAACCTGTACCTGGAGATCAGGTGGTTGCTTCTGGATCTTTCTACTTTCTTCTGTAATTCCAGTAAGCACATATCTTCCTACTGCAGTGTTCATAGCTTTGAAAATGAAGTCCTGTAGGGAACTCCTTCTAATTGCCAGAGCGAGTCACTTTTCTTTCCAAGCAAAGAGGTTTCTGCTGGTGACATTAGAGAGCAGGCGCTTGTCTGTATTGTAGCAGCTTAATTATAAGTATGGGTATAATCACACAATCTGTCATTATACCTTTTTTTCTACCCAGAGAATTTGTACTGCAATCACCATAACAGTATAACAACATGAACAACAGACTGTCTGGCCTCCCATGATCATTTCGTTTGCCATGCCCAGTAGGGATGAGCAGTCAGCTTTGGATGAAAGAACTGACTCATATCTAGCAGCAAAAACAAGTCTCTGTCCTTCACAGAGGTTTCAGGCATCCTGTTTCTTCGGTTTTCTCCAAAGGACAGTCAAGTCCTTCCCTTTCCTCCCAGCCTCACAAACCCTCCCTCTGGTTTCATCTGTTTGAAAATTGCACAAGAAGAAACCACCCTTCTGCTGTTTTATACCCAAACCAAGTGAAGTGGAAATTGCATGAGGAAACCTATCCATCTGTTATCCTTCAGCTCAGCAGTGGATGGAATTTATTACACTCTGCAACCTGCCCCCTGCCTTTGCTAGGCAGCCTGTGGGGTGAAGTATGGATGGGGAAGGAAGCTTCAGTCTCAGAGAGGGGGCGATTGCCTTTGCGGCTCTATCAGCAGAAGCAGCAAACCTATTTATTACAGAGCGAGAGGGGCAATCACAGAACAGCAGCAGAGGGGAGGAAAGGTGTCGCTGTTGAACTGAGAGTAACCTTGCCTCTCACAAGCCACTGACTATACCATTTTATCCTTAATAAGGAGTTGAGGCCAGGGCCAAACTCCGAGGGCCCTACAACCCACCTCCTGGAGCAAGAAGAAGATGTTTTAGAGGGAAGCCCTATTTTTAAAAGAGATGGTGGAAGTTCATCAGTGACCTGTTTTCATGTGCCAATAATTCTTATGAAAATGGCTCGAGGACAAAAAGGAATGATGCCTGGCCTCCAGCCCCTTCTTTGGATCCAGGAGAATTTGTGGCATCATTCTACACTTCACCTTCTGGGTGAAGTGAAATAGCTGTGGTTGGGAAATAGCTGTGGTTGTCATGTTGGTGATTGACATGTACCACTGGTCTCATTAGCATAGATGATTATTTTATCACAAAGGAATAGCTGATTGAGTCCCAGACTTGTCAAGGATGAACAACAGGAACTCAACCTTGTTAAGAAACAAAGTTCAACTGAGTTCATTTAAAGATTAAACTGGCTTTATTAAATGATTTATGAATTGGGCAGTATCCAATCTAGCAAGCAGAGAGGAAGACAGTTGTCATGTTTTGATATCAGAACTCATTTTAATTAACATTTTAAAATATATATATTTAAAAACATGCTTTTGCATAGTAAAATTTTTAATGTTTTTTTAAATTATTGATTGATTTGAGAGAGAAAGAAATATCTATTTGTTGGTCCACTTGCTTATACATTTATTGGTTGATTCTTGTAGGGCCCTGACCAGGAATCAAACCTGCAACCTTGGTGTATCAGGATGAAAATCTAACCAACTGAGTTACCTGGCTAGAGTTTCGTAGTAAATTTTTCAGTGTGGCACAAAATATGTTGTTTACTAACAGACCCAGATATTTTAATTTCTCAGCAATAAGAAGTGAAAAGTAGATAAATCTATGTTCAATATTTTATCTTACTTAGAGATGATCTAACTAATTTAATTATTTTTTTTCATTTAATTTAGTTTAGCTAATCTTAAGACTTCAAGTTACCACAAAGATTTAGGGAAACTTTTGAAAAGTTCACCTAAAAACCTTTTATCCTACTTTTCTTATAGGGGAAATTGGGGTGTGCCTTTGCCCACTGAGTGCTGGGGGTGGTGCCCTTCAATATCTTGAGAAAAATAATTTTTTGACACTTGCACAGGAGAATGAGTAATTTTGATTTCTGTGGAATTGCATCCCTGGGTTTCCTAAGTCCCATTTCCTTTAACCCAGCCCTAGAAGAAGTGTAACTGAGGTTTCAGTAGAGTTAAAAGCAAAGCCAGTGTTGAGAGTTTCTGTTCCATGTCACAGCCAGGTCCAGTTCAGCTTTAGACTAGTCATAGTCCATTCTAGTTGTATTCACCTCACCGTGGGCCACTTGGGCGAATGCAGGGGAGCCAAGAGAGTACACTTCCAGCGTGCGACATAAGTCCCAAGAGAGCCAAGAGCACCAAGAGGACAAGAGAGCAAACTCCTTTGTTTAAGGGATTAAATATCCTAAATTCCACACCCTTACAGTAGCCATGCCCATTCTGGCCAATGACTTATTCCAGGTGTGACTGACAAACAAGCATCTGTGCTAGTCCCCCCAACTTTACTGGGCATGCATCTATCCGCCTTTTGCTGGACTCCTAGGGAGTGTAAAGTTGTAGTTTAATAACTAGTTAATTACAACAGTATTATGAATTTATATCTATTTAATTTATTTGTTCTTAACAATTATATTTAGACAACCCACAAAAACTTTATGAGACAATTAGACAAAAATTATCCATAATCTCAAGTCATTTTTTCTTGCTGACAAATTTTATAACAGATGGCATGAACTTACTGGACTCTAAGTAAGCTTAGGTAGAATAAAAGTTTTATGTGTCTGTGTTATTTTTATGCCAATAACATTGAAGATACACCCATTTTAATTAAGCCAAAAATTTAAATTATTAGGGATTATTTTAGATTGCATGAATTTAAAAAAACTTTTGGGTTAGTTTCTATTATATTTTTCAGAGTTTAATTTATATAAGCACTTAACTTTCTTTAAACCAATTAATAAAGCTCTTTTACAAACTAATTTTGGCAGTCCCATTCAGAGGTAGAAAAATACCTTATATCTACAACACACATACACACACATGTATACATAGATATGCAAAAACATACAAACACAGAGCTATTATAGCTTTCATTCTAAAATTTTAATCATGAGCAAGGTACAATAATATACAACTCACTAGTTTATAAAAGGAACATTTGGATCCAAAGTTTCTTTCACCAGATGGAATAAGTTGTTTACCTGCTCAGATGGCTAAAACTTTTTCCTAATATTTGTGAAAAACACACATGACTTTTTATTTGCTTAAATTTCAAATGACCTTTTTTTCATTCATTCTTCTTTGATAAGAATTACCTCCCTAAAAGGACAGCGGGGAAATGCAAGTTCTCCAAGAAGGACTTTGGTTTCCTAAGGCCAGATATTTATAATACTTACAAGCCTTTTGAAATAAATAGGTGACGTTTTGGGATTGATAAAGGGAATTGATGGGACTTTGAACTGAGTCTGGAGCCACAATTGCATTTCTGGTTTTGCAAGGATTTTAAGATAAGGGTAGTTGCTTTTAATTCCTCAAATAATTGAGTTGCATTTTAAATGAAACCATAGGTTGGCCAACCCACAAATCCTTTTGCAAAGGCTTTCGAACTTTTTTTTTTCTTCTTCTTTCCCTTTGGGTACATTTAACTTAGGGGAGGAGGCCTAAAAATATATCTATCAGGCTCTGAACATCAGCTTCCAATCTGGCCAAATTTCTGATCATAAAGTTATTAAATGCTTTTAGGTTTCAGTTAGGAGAAGCAATAAGTATTTCTGTCAGTACTGAACAACCACTTGGACTCAAGTGGTGTCCCCAAAGACAGTGCAAAGGATATCATTTTCCCCTCTTTATCCGGTACTGTGGACAGAGCTGGGAGAGCTGACTCTGGTAAAAAAGAAAAAAAGAAGAAAAAAAAAATTCTCACCCATACCCAGCTTCTGCCAGTTTTTTCAGGAGCCCATCATAGCCATCACATTTGCTAAAATTCAAAGATTTTTGACTCAGGCAATGTTCCTGTCTAGGAGCTCCAAATAATTACACAAAATGTAAGGATTTTATAGGCAAAAAGGGGTGGGAAAAGGATGTTTCTAGCAATGAGTGGATTATTTCTGGCTAGGTTACCTTTCTTTGGGGAAGGGTGGAGGTCTATCAGGCAGATTACCTCACTAGACCGGGAAATTCCAGATTGACTGGTTAAGATTACATTCCTGGGAGAGGCTGAAACTGTAATTAGGTTAGGTATTAAGTCTTAGTTTGGTGATGTGGGCCTAGCACAAGTGACTCCACTTGGGGCCAAGCCTTTTTTTTTTTTTTTTTTTTTTTTTTTTTTTTTTAATAACCTAGTATTTCAGATTCTCATATTCCTTCTATGTTTATGGATCTCTTCATCCTCCCAGAATATATGGTTATTTTTTGGTGTTTTTGTGAATTTTCTTTGATTCATAATTGAGTACTCAAAACACAAAAGAAAACATTGGAGATTTTATTCTTAATCATTAATGATCTCCCTCATAGACCATCAGTTACAACCTAATCCTTTAATGTTGCTTCTCATCTATCCTCAGGCCTTAAAAGAGATAAGGCAATTAGTGTAGGATTCATTTTTTTATTTATCAGATTGAAATTTAAACTAACATCACTAAGCCTGCCAATATCTCCTCAAAACAAAAACTAGTAAGGAGGGTCTATAAAAACTTGTCATCTAGGTACCATATTAATGTCACATGTTATATGAATTTGTTATTCTTTCTAACAATGCAAAGTTATGTTCTTTTAATTGATTCATGTGTTTAACTTGTTCATTTATTCAAGAGTTCCTTCTATGAATCAGATACTTACTATATTGTGTTGGAGATAAAAGTCTGAGCAAAATAGACATAGTTTCTGTCCTTATAGAGCCGAGAATCCAGTGAATGAGACAGACAAGAAAATGGTCCAATGCAATGTAATGTCTAAGCTTAGAGTAATTATCAGTAATTGGGAGAATGGAAGAGGGACCTATAGCATAGAATTGGAGGTAAATATTAATAAGTTGGAGAATAATGGAGAAGTATATTCCCTTTATAGAAAGCAAAGTGGCAAATGTTTAAAGGCAAGTGAAACATGATACCTTCAAGGATTTTGAGAGACTGAAAGAGAGATACAAAGAAGAGATAGAAATTCACAGGACTGGCCTAGAGACTAGAGACTGAAGAATTGATGTTGCAACTCAAATCCAAAGGAAGTCTGGAGTCATCCTTCTTTCACAGGGGACCTCACTGTTTTTCTCTTAAGACCTCCAACTGTTTCAATGCAACCTACCCACTTTATGGAGGGCAATCTGCTTCCTTTTAAGTCTAGTAATTTAAATGTTAATCTTACGTAATAAATACCTCCAAAGGGACATCTAGATTGGTGTAAAATTAACCATCACAGTAACAAACAACTTATAAAGGTGCTTGTTAAGTACTTTTACATTAGTCCTAATAGCAGTAGAGAGCTATTTGGGATGGGGCTGAAGTAATTTCACAGTGGTGATAAAATAGGAGCTGGTATTTAGGCAGGTGACTCTAGTTACATCACCTGGAAGAGAACTCCAAAGGAAGGAGATGAGACTGGAGACCAGAAGACCAGAGAGGAGGCTGTTGTGATAATTTTGATGGGAGTAAAAGATTTCTTGAACTAAAGAAGTGTCAATAAGAATAGAAGAATACAGATTCAAAATATTCAATAGATTAATTTTTAAGTTTTAAAAAAAATTTTTTTTAGGGAAGGGAATGAAATCATTAAAACTTCGTAACTAGTTAGCAGGGCAAGCTACTTAATTGTTGGGGCCCAGTACAAAATGAAAATGGTGGGTCCCTTGTTCAAAAACCAGGAAAAGGCTTTTCCTTTATTCTGTTGTCTCTCTCAACCTGTCATAATAAGTTTTATCTGCTATTTAATATCATTCTCCCTTAGGCACAAGAATATTTACAAAGCATGTGGAGACACAGGAGGCCCTGCCTCAGTGGGTGGGTACATATCCATGACCCCATCCAGATAACTCCCTTGTCTTATTACACTTCTTTTACAAACCACAAATTCAAAGGAAAATTTATTAAGAATTTCAGGACAGGCTGAACTGGTTTGGCTCAGTGGATGGAGCATCGGCCTGCGAACTGAAGGGTCCCAGGTTAGATTCAGGTCAAGGGCATGTGCTTTGGTTGTGGGCACATCCCCAGTAGGGGGTGTGCAAGAGGCAGCTGATCGATGTTTCTCATCAGTGTTTCTAACTCTCTATCCCTCTCCTTTCTTCTCTGTAAAAAATCAATAAAATATGTTAAAAAAAAAAAAAAAAAAAGAATTTCGGGACAGTAATCACAGAGCATTAAACCCCAAGCATGAGGTCCTTCTGAGCACAGAACCTTGTGTGACTGCACTTGTCATGAGCCCATAAAGCTGGCCCTTCCAGTAAGAAATAAAAAGGGACAGGAAAAAATGAAGGTAATACCAGTTTTCTGTCTTGAAAGAGTTGGTGGATGGCAGTGCCATTAACAAAGAGAAAAAAAGAGGGACAGATTTGAAGCTCTGGCAGAAAGGAAGCTTACAATTTGGATACATTGATTATACAGAAGACAAGTCCAGCAAGTAGCTAGATGTGTGCTTTTGACCTCAAAAAAGGAATTTGAGCTAAAGATATAAAATTAGACATCATCAATGTATAGATTATATTTATTTATTCTGGAAGCAGTTGTTTCCTGAGAATGCTCCTGGGAATGGGGTTCTTACAGTATCTTTAGAAAACTCGTTTTCTAAGATTTCCATGGGAGGATGAATGGTTTTTATTGGCACGGCGTTACACTCCTTGGGTTGTAAAAGTCCCATGCTCCTTAACCCAGTCCTCAAAAAGGTACAACAGGGGTTCCAGTAGAGCTGAAAGCAAAACCAGTGTCCAGAGCTTCCGTTCCATGTTGCAGCCAGGTCCAGTCCAGTTTCAGGTTAATTGAAGTCTCTTAGTCCAATGTGTGGAGTCTGCATGGCCAGGAGCTATGTTTGAGAAACCAGGGGAGTGTGCCCCGGCAACAGAAGTTCCAAGAGAGCCAAGATCCATGAGAGAGAACTTCCCTTGTTCAGAAGTTTACCATAAATACTCAGGTTTCTTGCCCTTGCAGTGGTCACCCACATTCTGGCCAGTTATCTGTTCCCAGATGTAATTGATAAGTAAGCACCTTCTAACATCACTCAGATGTGATTGATAAGAAAGCACCTTCCCACATCATTCAGACCTTATTGGGCATGCCAAACTGCCTTTGTCCAGTCCCTTTCCTCATCAATCAGTGGGAAACAGACCTGGTGAATGTTAAATTACCAAAATGGCATGCCTGTTATCTGCTATGCTCTTTACTCCTTTCCTGTTAAGTAATAACCAGATTGTGACAATGGTATCACAGTGTCAGGTTTGTGCTCATCCATAGACATGTAACCATTTTACAAAGACAGGGATCTAAAAGAACTAATGCAGTTTGTGGACCTAGAAGCTCAAAGCCCACTGGCTAGCTTGAGAACAAACCTCCTCATCCCCTAACCTCTCTCACACCACACACTAAACGAATAAGCTATGTAGCTCTCTAACAGCATGAGTAAAGCTAGATAGCACATGGGGATCATCCCGGTTTTGAGTTTAGAAGGACCTAGCTAAGATCCTAACATTTCCTAATAGAGTCACTTGACACAAATTATCCTCACTAAGTCCTTGTAATCTCCCTATGTCGAAATCAAGGTCACTAAATATCTTCCACTTGTTGGGGGCTGAAACAAAATAGTGAATTTGGATGATTTTTATATCTTCAAAATAACTATAGCTGTAGAAATATATTATTATCATTATTGTGGTAGACCTGGGCAGCTGGGAATACTATGTTAGCTCTTTCATGCTCCCAGACATGAAAAGGTATGTATGTGAGAACTGAAGTATTCTGTATGGCAGACTAGCACCTGCCTGAGAAGCATGTGGTGGTGAACAGCCATGTCTGGCTCAACTTCATAATGACAGTTGTTTTCCTTTGAACCAAGCAAGGTGGCCATAGAAAGCGCCTATCACCATTTCTGCCAGTCTATTTGATGGGGCCCACCGTCTTCTCTGCCCCCTGATTGCATTGTCTTAGCTGTTTCTGGTTCTCCAGTCAGCCCGTGGCATCAGCTGTCTAGGGCCTCATTTATTAGAGCCATCCCTCATCATTCCTGCCATGTTCTGTGCTCCCTACAAGAGGCACGGAGTGGAGGAAAAATAATTAGTAATCCAGGCACTGCAGTCCTGATGAGACACCTGCAGCATAATCATCCAAATCAAATATTTGGCTCGGCTTCTTCAGATGATATATCTCTTCCTGAAAATGCTGAATGGCAGCTTAGCCAAGCTTGTACTGAAAAGGAAGAACATATCGGAGGAAGGAGGGAAACTTCCATTTTGCCACAGTCTGTGCCAGTGGAGCTGAATCCTAGGCTCAGACCCCATCTTATATGTTCAGAAACATTCCAATCCCATCAGCCAGAATGGACAGTTGTGGGGAATGGGAAGAGACAATTTAAATTACTCAAGTGATTCAGGAATGAGAACTTGTACTGACAAGGTAACACCCAGTTGTGTTCTCTGAAAATTATCTCTGTCTGACATAGGGGCTGGCAGCTTTCTGAGTCCCTGGGAAGCTATTTGAGTGTACAGCGCATCAATTTATCTTTATTATTCTACAACTGAGAAAACTAAGACCTAGACCTCACTTTTTCATGTAGACCCAGGACTAGAACTCTGGGCTCCTACAGCCTGATTGAGCTCACCCCTCTGCCAGCCACACTTCACCTTAAAGGCAGTCCACATCTCTATCCCATGGAATTGAATGCAATAGCTTTGTCATTGCCACATTTATTCAATATAGTGTCTGGACTGTTTGCTACATTCATAGTTTTTTTTCACTTGGAAAGGCATATTAGGGTTAAGAATTAGAGAATATGATAGTCTAGCCTATTTCCACAATCTATCCGTTTAGCTGATATTTTTAGCTTGCAATTTTCCTGGATTCATCAAGATATATCCTAATAGCCATATATAGAACATTAATAAATTTTCTTCTTTGAGTTAATAAGGCATTAATGCAAATATGTAAGAAGAGCTTGGGTTAATTTCCCCCTTTTATATAAACCATAACCCCTTTCAGAGCCTTTAATAAGAAGCACTTAACCAATTGAAAATAAAGATGCTTTTGTTTAAGGAGTTATTTAGGCTCTGTCTCTCTAACCAGATTGAAAAAGCCACAAGAGCAGGGTCCATGGCCATTGTCCTGTCTGTAGTCACATGCCCAACACTCAGTATTTCCACAATACATATTCTTAGGAAATTTAAAGTAAATTGGAATTATATAAAGAACTAAATTTAATGGAGGAGGAGCAGCTATAATTTATGTGATTCTTTTCCCTCTTTTTCCAGATGAGTAAACAGAGACCCAAAGAAGTTGTGACTTAACCAAAGTGTCAACTTCATAATGCTCAGTTAGTTGACCCATTCATTCAAAGCATTTATTGAGTACATAGTCTATGCTTGATGGTTATAGAGACTATTAAGACATAGCATTGCTGCCAGAGAGCTCATCATTTAAGGGGAAGAATATGCAATTAAACAGATAATTACAATACAGTGATGTAAGTGATAGGACAGAGATGCAAGAAGTAGCCTGCTTAAAGAAGCTAGGGTAAGTTTCACCAAATAGTAAATCTGAGGAATTGAAGACTGTGTTGAAAGATTAATTGAGCCTGTCAATCAAAAAAGGAGGAAAGGCAGTCCAGACAGAGGGAATAACATTAAAAACTCAGAACCCCAAGAGTATAGAATGATCCAGAAGTGGATTGGCATATAAGAGACATAAAGAAACTGGCAAAAGATGGCTTGAGAGAGGGAGGCATGGGGCCAGATAGTAAAGAGTCCTACCTGTTGTGTTAAGGATTTGGACGTAGGTCAGTGTTTCTCAGACTTAAGTGAACGAAGGAATAACCCAGGGGTCTTGTTAAAATGCAGATTTTGACTCAATGAGTCAGCAGTGGACCCTAAGATTCTGAATCTCTAACAAGCTCTCTGCCTTTGAGATGTATATATAAGGAAGTGGTTCTTAAAAAATTATGCTCCCCACATTTTTCACCTTCTGCACTAGCATACTAATGAGAAACTCTGAGGGAGGACCAGCATTGTGTTTGCACAAGTTCTCAGATGATGCTGAAAATTGGCACTGAAATTTGAGCACCACCAAACGAGGACAATAATGTGATAGTATTTACTTTGTAGGAACCGCCAGACCCCCAGTCCAGGGCTCCTGCTATTCAAAACCCTCAAAATTATGCACAGATCTCTGGATACAATATTTTAGATCCAAGAATATTCTGTGATTTCAAAATGACAGAGTTGTTAATGAGGAATAAATTTACTTTCACTGCATTCAGAATCATCTTTATGATTACAAATAGCATGAATTACCCTGTTTGATGACATCTTTAAGTGTTAGTAATTGAACTGCACATTTTATGAATATGGGTAGAGATTAACACAAACCAATATTCCGAAATCAAAGTTGACTCCAACCAATTGGTTTTTAAATTGGTTAGAAACAACTTATGCATTTTTATTATATTATCCTTAGATACATCTGAGGTGTAAGATGAAGGAATAAAATATTTTATCAGTGTTCATGCTTAGACTCAGGGAAAATTTCTGATTATTATTTATCTTGGAATCATATCATTGGATTTGATCATTTTAAAGGAATATCAAGTAGTTTTTTTTTAAATAAAGTTTGCCCTAGGGTTTTCTCCCCTTTCTTTGTAGTTTGTATTGCACAATACCTGAAATAAAAAAAAAGAGAGATTCATGAATGAGTAGATCAATGAATCAATTTATTTATAGAAAGACAATAAGCAGATACAAATGAACAAAGGAAGGAAGGAACAACTAAGACAATTATTTAGGGAATATAAATGATTAATTTTATTATGTAAGAGCCTAGAGCACATTAGAATCAACTGGAAAGCTTTTAAAAATGTCATGCCAAAACCTCACTCCAGGTTAATTAAATCAGAAGCTGTGGGGTAGGCGTCAGGCATCAGTATTTTCTCAACTTTCCTGGTGTTTCTCAGGTACTAACCAAGGATTATAGCCACTGGCTTAAAGGTATTAAGCTTTCATTAACAGTATATTTTTATAGTTAAAATTGTAAATGACATTTTAAAAAAATCTCTTGGAGTTTTTGAAAGTCTGGCCTTTCACATTCTGGCAATCCCTGGTCTATATAAAACAAGAACGTTTAAACATTACTCTGTTACTAAAACCCAGGACTCTCTTATGGCTATAAGAAGACAAGAACCAGACCCAAAGACAGTAAATTAGAGCAACTTTGTTGGAAAATTTCTCCTTGCCAATTCAGAAGGTGTCAGTTCCATAAAGGGAACCTGAACTTCTAGTAAGAGGCCAGTGACCGCAAAGGCATGCCAGGACAAAGCATTTGTTTACTCTCACATACACCCACAGTAAGTCATTTCCTGGATCATGAGAATGGGGTGCTGTTTGCAGAAGCAGCAAGTGTGCATGACACACACCTGTTTTAACTGCCTCTCGAAGCATTGTGAGGGAGTGTGTCTGACTCCAGAAGAGACACAGAGCCTTCCTTTCAGCTCTGGGTGTTACGGGCAGGCCAGATGGAAGCCTGTCGACTATGTGATTGAGCGTATTTTTCATTTGAAAGTAGAAACCATTGGGTATGTCATCTGTAGGGTAATCTGGGAGGACATTTTTCTTCATTCTATCCAGCAGACCATGCAGAAACACCTGTTTCATATCTTGGAATCATTTGCAACTGATATTTAAGAAATAAGTGTTGAAACAATATCATTAAGCCACTTCTTAAAATTCATACACTCGGGCATTGAAGAAAATAGTAAATCTCAGAGCTTGTTTCACCATTTCTGCCAACATAATGCTTTGGATAATTTAAGTATTCCTGTTCTCATCTGCAGGCCAGCCTGACCTGGGACTGGGGGGCTTCCTGGGATGAGGGAATTTCAGGGCTAAAACCGGGAAAGGCCAGGACAAATAAAGATAAGTTGCTTATATTATAGACACACGATCTGATGCACTGGCATTGAAAGACTTATAGATTTCTCAGTCACATCCTGTGATACTAGAATCATTTCTGGGTTTCCACCCAGACATGTAACATATGTTTACTTGAGGAGGTCATAGTACTGTCAGGTATAATGGCCCTATTTGCCAAAAGTCATGCTGGAACCAAAGGCCATCCAGAGGGGCATGTTATCGCATCACTTGAGAGTGACACCAGGAAGCATCACCACACCTCCCCAGAGGACCAGCCTGTTGGAGATAGATGATTTGAAAGAGCTGGAATAAGATCACTCATATTCCCCATCATGGCCACCAACTCCAAGATTGGATACAACATCATTTCTTATTATATCAAAGTATACCAAAGAAAAGTAAAATTTAGTTAACTTCAGTTTCAAAGGAGACAAACACACTATCACACTTTGGAACTGTTTTGGAGAAACCAAACAAGCAACACTAGAATTTGGTCTGTCTTTATTAGGCCACTGAGCTAAGCCTGACCAGTGTTTCCTAACTGTACTTTGTGAAGCCTTAGTTTATTGTTCCTTTAATCTTAATATTCATTGCAATCATCTGGGGATTTTGTTAAATTGCTGACTAGGATGCTAGTAGGCAGAGGTGGGACCCCAAACTCTACATCTCTAACAAGCTCCAGATGACTCCAGGTGGCCCAGAGACCACACCCTGAGGAGTAAGGCCCAGAGCTTCTTGGAGGTGCCCCATGAGGCTTAGAAGGAGACTTGAGTAAAGCACTACCTCTTCTTCCTCTGCCCTTTTGAACAGGAGCAACTCTCTTTATTTATGTATGTATTATAAAAGTATCCATAGAGTTTGTTTGAAAATATATTCTACTGCTGGAAGGAAGGAAGGAAGGAAGGAAGGAAGGAAGGAAGGAAGGAAGGAAGGAAGGAAGGAAGGAAGGAAGGAAGGAAAGGAGGGAGGGAGGGAGGGAGGGAGGGAGGGAGGGAGGGAGGGAGGGAGGAAGTGTAAGGAAAGGAAGGGAGGGAAGGAGGAAGAAAGGGAGGGAGAGAAGAAGGAAGGAAGGAAGGAAGGAAGGAAGGAAGGAAGGAAGGAAGGAAGGAAGGAAGGAAGGAAGGAAGGATAAGGAAGGATAAGGAAAGAAAGGAAGGAAGTGAGGGAAGGAGGAAGAAAGGGAGGGAGAGAGGAAGGAAGGAAGGAAGGAAGGAAGGAAGGAAGGAAGGAAGGAAGGAAGGAAGGAAGGAAGGAAGGAGAAAGCCACAACATTAAAAAATGCACACCAGTATAAAAGCAAATACTTCTGCAGAAATGTGACAAACCTTCCTGCCATGCACTGATGTTCCCTTCAGGTTGGCTGAGGACACAGCTCCAACCTGGACTCTAGTGTTTCTTTGCCTGCTTTCTGGCGTAGCACTGTGTGAACCCTATGGCAGCGATGATAAATCTATAGTTTAATTAAAAAAGGAAGGGAAAAACAAACCTCTCTACCACACATAGAACAGCAAAAGGAAAGGCCCATAGAGACTGACCCGGTAGTCCCCGGCTAAATGATGATTTTCATTTGTAGAACCTTCCACTTGACCCATGTAAACAGGAGCAAAAACAAATGTTCAATAGGCTGGTACCTAAGGCCAATTTCAGGAGGGAGCAACTGGTAAATGTAAGCTGTAGGTGGATGGGGCCAAACTTAATTAGGGAATGTTTCAAATGTGAAGTAACACAGAATTGTTCCTATAGAAGGGTCTCTTTGGAGCACAGTGCCTGTGAGAAACCTTTCATGCAAGTTTAAAGCATCCTTTATATAATCAAAAAACTTATTAAACTTGAGCAAAAAAAACCTACAAGCCACTGTGGGTTCAAAGACACCTAAGAATCTCTCACTAGAGCAATATTTTCTAAGATTTTATCCAATTCAATTATTCATAATGGAACTTAATGGTTTTCCTGTTGGGTTGTTTTGGTGCCACACTAATATTTTTAAAGGGCTTGGCAAGGTCAACTGGGAAACCAGTAGCTCAGGACTTCAGAACACACACTCTGCTAACGCACAGTTCAAAGTTGTCTGCGATCTTTGTCTCCCAGACATGGGACAGAGGCAATTTGGATGGAAATAAAGCGGTTAATAAAGGAAGATATGTATAGACAGGCAGGAACTGAGAGAATTATGAAAATTAATTTTACATGAGATCTGGAAATGAAACCTGCTCACATCATTCTAGATAGTGTGTACTTGGGAAGGCAAATGAACCGGCCACACATACTGTGAGGAGAGTTGTGGTTTGAAAGGAGGGCTGATCCCCGGTTTGAATGCAGGTTGTCCAAGCCTTATGGAAACCAAGGACAGGTGCTGTGGCCTCATTTATCATTTAAATTAGTTCTTGTGGCTAATAAGGTAAACTTGGGTCATTGCTTAGAGCTGAGACACTGTGTCATAAGGCCACTGGTGAGTTAGAGTTTGTGCCCATGGATGAGCTGTTTATGAAGAAGCGGAATTTGTTGTCGATCATTTAAAACAAGGCTTTTTGACACAAATGTTTGCATTAAGAAATAACAAGAGACAAAAGATCTGGGAGCAGAGGGCCCTTATCCTGCAAGGCGGAGTGAGAATGGACTGCCTTTATTGTATCCGGGCTTCATGTTGCTGCAGTTTTGAATTAGACCACATTACTCATTAGGCTTTCTGTCCTGGCCCCAGTAGGCAGGTGAATTTTTAGCGTCTGAATTAGAATTTCTCCCAAAGACCCATGCTAGGATGAGAAGAGAGAGAGAGAGAGAGAGAGAGAGAGAGAGAGAGAGAGAGAGAGAGAGAGAGAGAGAGAGGAGAGAGAGAGAGAAAGGATAGTTATCAAGGGAATAATTTTTCTCCCCAAGATGACCCTTGTGCTTTCCAGGTGACAGAGGTAGCAGAACAGAGCACTCACTAATGAAGTCCCATAAAGAAGAAGAAAGCCACCTGTCCAGGCTGCACTTCCTTGGAGGCACTTAATATATTAAACAAATATTTAATGGCACACTATGAGGTGATTATTAATGTGATATATATATAATTTTTCTGTGGCATATTCAAAGAGTCCTGATATATGGCTTAGGTTGGATTCCCCAAGCTGTCTTGGGAGATATTCCATTGGTTCTCCCATTCATAAGGGAGAGGTGTAGTGAGACAGTGAATGGAGGATGCCTGGGAGGTGTTGTGAGGAGGTTACCAGAGCAGCTAGGATTCAAACATGCTGGAGACCTCTGGGGCTGGTGTAGAACATGCCTCAGATTTGGCCACCTGAGGCATGAGGAAGATAAGACATATACCCACCACTCCCCATTGTCATTTATTGAGGGCTGCTCCCAGAGCCTCAGCTGTACAGTCTGCTCTGCATGTGGTCTGGGCACACTCCAGAGCCCAGAGAGAGCCCTTGGGCAGGGAGTGGCTGATGTTTTCTCTAAGAAGCTGCCAGCATGCAAGAGGAGCAGTGAGTGCTAAGGGGATCTGGACAGGGCACCCATTGCCTCCATCGTAATAATGATCACTGACTTTAGAGATAATACCCTGTTTCCCCGAAAATAAGATAGTGTCTTATATTATTTTTTTCTCCCAAAGTTGTGCTAGGTCTTATTTTCAGAGGATGTCTTATCTTTCCATGCGCTAGGTCTTATTTTCGGAGGATGTCTTATTTTTGGGGAAACACGGGTAGTTCCATTGAGAAGATAATAAGTAATATTTATTGAGAAAGAAAATGGCTATATTCAAGGCACTGTGTTAGAAATTTTCACTTGATCTTAGCCAAAAGGCTGAGAAGTGATTAAACATTTTCTATTTGGTCTTTATAAGTCTATGAAGTTAGGTAATATTATACCCATTATATGGTTAAGGATACTAAGGCATTAAATAACTTGACCAAGTTTGCTCCATCTAGTAAGTGATAATATTAGTAGTCATCCAGACTTGCTGGCTCCAGAGCCTGTGTGTGCAACAACTCTTCTCCATTGCTTCTCTCTGACTCATGAACAATTAAAATGAATAATATGACACAATATAAAGGGATATTCTTGCATGAAAATGTACTCTCAGGAGATGCTTTCTTCCTTAGGTTAATACATTTCATGGAGGACAAAGAGTTGATCCAAAGGAATGTGTGTCCACTAATAGAGCCACCAGAACTGGCAACATTGAGAGAGCTTTGGAGGAACAGACAGGAGGACCCTCAGCAGCCAGAGCCCAGACATGGAACTGACTGAGGGGAACATCACTCCTCCTAGGCACTTGTCTTTGGATTAAACACTTCTGATCCCTGCACTGAAAGGCATACAATCTAACAACGCTGACTTGGGATAACCGGAAAATGGGCAAAGGTACATGAAGAGGGACGTTCATCCTAGAACTATTTATGATCGCAGAACATCCAGCATCCTTCTCAAGCTACGATGCTAGTATATCCATACAGTGGAATGCCATGCAGCCTATAAGGAGAAAGAGGAACATTTTAGAGATACTTTTTCATATGTGGACTCATTGCTTTTCAAAAAACCTGTTTGGAAATGTACTTAGTCACCAAGCCAGGTGGAAACTATAAAGTGACTTCTCATGCTTTCTATTTGTGGATGTGCTGTATCTCTCATGCATAGCTCTCATGAACTTGGTAAATCAAAAGTTTATCACAAAGAAATGTCTGTATTTATGGACACGAGGAAGATATGCATTTAACACCTTTAAGTGAAAAGCAAGTTAAAACCAGCATTTCCAGTATGATGACAATTTTGAAGTTATGTAGATGTAGACGCAAACAGTGTCAGGCATATAAATCAAAATACTAACAGGGTTTATCACTGCCTGCTGAATCTCTGGGTGGATTTTGTTCTGTTTCCTCTTTCTGTGTTTCTAATGTTTCTATCATAAGCATGTCTTTTCTCTCTGTCTGTGTGTGTGTATGTGGGTGTGTGTTTATGTTTCCCTTACACAAGATTTAAGATTTTGGTAAAGATGCTGTATCAGCAGCAACTGGGAATATCCTCCCCACCCTGAAACCAACAGCAGCAATTGTACAGCATTTGGTATTAAGAGAACCCAAGTCCCTGACTTCATTCCGTCACTTGTTAGCTTTATATCTTGGCCTCTTGACCCCTCCTCTCTTTTATTTCAAAATGAGGATGACAAGATGTCCCACAGGATAAATTATAATTCACTTCCCTGGTTTGGGATATTATTATCAGACTCTCTGGGAACAATATTCATTCAGGGATAGTGGGGCAATAAGGGCACATGCCCTGAAACCTCAAAGGAGTGGAAGGCTTCGATGTGAGGAAAGATATCGTCAGGCATGCTGAGAGCAGGGGAATGGGAGTGCCTGAAGGTCACTGTCAACCAGCTGAGGCAGGACAGGGAGGAGGGGCAGACAGCACCTTCCAATCAGCCAGACCAAGGGCCTGACTTTCAGCAGCCCCCAGAAATGCAGGCTTGAATTGGTCATCCAGCCTTTAATAGGGGAAATTTCCAGAGGATGCCATCTTCCTGAAGAATTCATTTCTGAAGAATTATGAAATAATGAGTTCGTTTCTCTTGTAATTATGTGGGAAGCTAACTGCTATTTTTCTTGATGAAGCTGACTGGGGCCTCAGCTAGAAAAATGCATCTGCATTGCCCCAGGCAGATGTGAACCAGGGAGGCCTTTGTCTCATTGTGTGCCTTTTCTTTTCCTGGTTTTGTCTCTTTTCTGCAACTAAGGCTGCCGCTACCACTGCCACTGTTTGTTTTTGCAATTGTTTTTTGAAGGCCTCCAGCGAGAAAGCTGTTCTAATTGTAGAAATCATAGGAGCAGCCCCAAGTAATCTGTGCAACCATTTCACGAACCTTCGGACTAGCTGGGGGCGCTTCCCAACTCCCGTAAGGCTAGCCAGCGTCTGACGGGGGACATAAAGCAGCCGCCAAATGAGATATGGGAACAGTTGTTGTCATAGGCATCAGTTTAGTCCTGGGCAGTCAGAACTCAGGCTGCCCTTAGCCACACATGATTGGCAGTGCCCTAATGCAAGCTGCCAAGCCGCATCCCGTGTTGTTAAAAACGGGGTCTCAGGTAAAGTCTGGCATAATGAAAGTGGAACCAGCCAGTGCTGGGTTCATATTACACTCTACCACTACAAGCTGCATGAACCAGGCAAGCTGCATAGAACTTGCTAAATGTAACTTTGCCTGTCATCTTAGCATTTCAGCCAAAGCCAGAAAGGGAAGCTGTTCCCCTCCCACTGCCCATCCATGCAGGACTTGAATTGTCCTGTGACTCATAGCTCATCACTCCAAAACAAGGAAGGTCTAGGGATGCACTGAAGAGACCGAGATGGGAGAGGAGGTCTTTGAAGAGGGTTGTGTTCTAGTAGGAAATTCCTTCTGTGAGGCAGCACATTTGAACTGAGTCTCTATTACTTTGCAAACACAGTTCAAGGTGCAAAGCAGGTACAAAGAGCTCCCTGAGATGCATTTAGGGAGACGCAGTTGCCAGTGAGAAGGAGGGCTGAGATCTCATTTGTAGGCTCGTCTGTGTAATGTGAGCCTACAGGTCTGAAGGCTTTCTCAGGAACATAATGTCTGAATTTTTCCATAGCTGAGTAAATTCAGTGGAAGGGAGATGGTTGTGAATCATCCTGAAAGTCTCACGCTCAAGGGACACAGCACCCTGTACTTTAGAAAACTCCTCTAGCCTTTTTTTTTTTTTCAGCTTTGTTTCTCTCTTCAGAGAAACAGTTCATGAGGTCAAGGAGACATGTTTACCTTAGGGACACATCCACCTGCAAACCATGATCTCATTAGACTGTGACCTGGGTAACTGGGGCTGCAAAATTCCCTTCCCAAATAGCCCCAAGTTAAGCCTACTTCCAAGGATGGACCCTATCACTGTGTGAACATGCTTGGGCCCAAGGGCTGCTCAAAGGCTAGCATTTTGCAGATGGATGTGAGGTCAAAGGTCTCCACACATATATGTGCAAGCCCCCTTGGGATGTCCAAGGGTGAGAGAAAGAAAAGGCCAACAGTGGGCTGGTGGCTCAGGCTTAGAGCCAGCTTTTGGCATGGATACCAAGGAATGTGAAATTCTAGATACAACTAGAATTGCTGCCTTATGAAAGTCTGATTGTTAGGGAATAAGGATAGAACACATATTATTAAATAGTCTTTAGTTTGAATTTCAATATTTAAGTATACCTAAATATTTAAAATGTATGGGCTTCTGTTTGTACTCCTGCCTAGGGACCCACAGTATCAGGAGTACTTCTGTCCAAAGGAGCTACCGGTCAGATGAGTCGAGTCTCAGAGAAATAATCTGAAAGGGAGTCATATGTGGACAGCAGGATCCATCTCCAAAGTCAAAGAGCACAGTGCAGAAGTTCCCAGAGCCAAGTGGAAGGATGGAGAAACTTGGGAGAAGGTTAGAGAAGGCACAGTAGGAGGAAATAAAGTGGGTAGGAGGTGTCAGGGATAAGCCATAAAGATCCCTCCAAAGCCTTCAATATATATTTAGAATTTGGACATATGCCTTCATAGAAGGCATTTAACAGCCAGGAGGTAATTATAAATACAGTGCTCACAGTCTACTCATTCCTTGTCCCTGCCTTGATCCAGAGAGAGGGAAAGAGGGAGCACAGGTACTAAAAGTGCAAACCATAATTCATTCACCATACTCTGCAGAGCCAGGTTCAGCCAGGATTTGGGTAGAAGAGATGTTTTTATTTGGACGAGAAATTGCAGTTTGACTTGGATGTAACTGGACTTTTGAAAAACCTGAAAACTCAAAAGCAATTGGAAAGCTATTGGATTGACCAAGATGTTTTCAGGGAGTGAGAAATCAAGGTTTAACAGAGGTTTGGAACAGCTGTGGTGGGCAGGAAGGAAATACGCAGTTTACTGACTGTACCTCCTTCAGTTCAGAGTATCCCGTTGATGGCAACTACTCTGACCTTCAGTTTCCTCATGCTCAGTGTTGTGCACCAACTTTGAAAAGATGCGGTAAAGAATAGAGATAATACAATGTTTCATGATCTAGTGAGGTAGGTTTTACACTTGCTGTTGTTGTTCTGAATAGCATCATTATTAAAATTGTGGCCAACAATACAATAGTGAGCTTCACTTTAGTTCCCTTCACCCACTCATCCGTTCTTGAATGGTTCTAAAACTCTGGGTAAGTAGAAGTTTCTAGAAGTCCCCATCTTTGGATTCTGTGGGCATAAACCTGTCAGCTAGCTACTAGGTAGCGATTGTCCCTGGACATAGGGATGTCATCATTGAATCAGTCAACAGCAAGAGCCATGGTAATATTCATGGAGAACCTACTGAGTGCCAGACATAATACTGGGGATGTTACATATGTTTTACAATTCCCTGAAAAGTGAAAGAGACCCCCCCCCAAAAAATGTGCCTGAAATCTTGAAAGCTAGAAAGTTACTGCTCTATAGAGGCTGCCCAGAAAGCTTTCTGCTTTCTGCAGCCAAGACTGGTAAGAGCTCTTCAGAGAGCACTCCTGATGACAGGAAGGGAGGGGCCATGCAGCGACTCCCTCTCCAGGAACGTCTGTCCCAAGCCTGTGAGTCAGGCCTACTTTATAGCTCTGAGAACTGGGAAATCTTGCCTGATGAGGACAATGGCTATGCACTCCCTCCAAGTCTGTCATTTTGGTCAAACTTGTACATGAAATTGGTGCTGTATTCAGGAGTCAGTAATGATTTTTAGAACGTGAACCCAAAGCCAAGCAACTGTCAATAAATCTTTGACCCATTTCTTCCTGGGATGTTCCTCCCAGGGTGCCATCTAGGAAAAAGATTCTTCTTGTTTGCCTCATCTGGTGGCCCAGGTAACACTGCCCAGGAATGGTTCTCCATCCTTCGGAGTTCACGGAGGAGTATGGGAGCTTTTCACCTGAGGGCTACAGACGGGTGGGAACTGAAACATCTGTGACCCACTGGGAAGAGCTTCCACTGAAGGGTGTCCTCACACCACAGGAAAACAGGACACAAATATTAAAATGGCCTGGAGGACCATTCACCAAAAAAAGTATGCATGCACCTGGAAAATGAACAGGGGAAAGGATTCAACGACCCCAATAATCAAGAAAACATAAATTCCAGTAGCAGTTTTTTCAAAAAGCATTTCATAAGCATCTACCATGTGCCAGGTATTAAGTCTTAAGAATTCAAAGATGTAAAAGCAGGTTTAGCCCTCAAGGAGGTCACACTCTGATTGGTGAGAAAGACAGCCAATAGACTATCGAAGCACTGAGACATAGACATGGGAGGCAGGTTGTGCAATGTGCAAAGAGATATACTAGGACACCTCACCCAGATTTGGGAGATGTGGAAGACACCCAATTAGAGGCCTGAAAGACAACTGAAGGTTAGAGAACAAAGATGGGAAGGAGGGGTTGGAGAGAAGGAAAGGGAGCCAGAAATTCCCTCTGAGTGGAGAGACCATCTTATGCAAAGGCTAAGAAGGAAAAGAATAGGGCTGGTGGTTCAATGCAGCTGGAAATGGGAAGGGAGGGGTGTTGAGTAAGGAGCCTGGAGAATACACAGTATACAGACCCTGGAGATTTTTTACCCCAGCTAAATCCAAGGTGTTTCCTCAGAACATGTCAGTGAATGGCTTTGAGCCTGGGAATGTGGGAGCAGATTTTCATTTGAGAAGGACCACTCCCCTGCAGTGTGGATAAGGAAAAGCTATGGGAGGCCTGAACTAGCAATGGGAATGAGATAGAATCACTGGTGGTTAAGAAGGACACCTTATTTTGAGACCCCTCTCCCCTGTCCCCTGCCCCCTGTGCACAACTTGAGACAAATTTGCTTGCAAGTGGTTTATTTTGGAGGTGAGCAAGGTTGATTAGGGAGTAGGAAAGAGAGACAAGGAAGGAAGGGAATAAAGCCAAGGGATGGTATATTAATAATCAAGCCAACGTTATGGGCAATTTACTGTGGAGAGGAGCCCAGGAAACTGGGCTAATCTCCAGCAGTGAGTTGCAGGAACTTGATATAGGGAGCCTCTAGGGAACTGTCTACAAAAGCTACAGGGAGCCTCCAGGGTGGGCCAAGTGGATATGGATGCAGTATCGAGTCCCTTCTATGAACTGGACTCCCACAACCAGATCTCACAGCTCCTCTACATTTTTATGGAAATTTACACATGCCTGAGGTGTAAGTAGACTGTGAGTAAGACCAAGTGACAGAGTCCCTGAGGACTTACCCCCCTTGTTTCTCCATGGCAAATGCCCTGCCTGGGTCTGGGCCGGGTTAACAACCCCTCATTGCCATCAGTGTCAAATATGTCATAATAATTACTATTGTGATTATTTATTGAACACTGACAGGGTTCACATAGAAAATGTTTTGTGAAAAAACTCATGTTGTAAAAATGCAGTTACTAGAATTTATTTCTTGAAATGGATCCAAAAGTACTAAAATTTTTTACTGATTACAGGAGGAATGTTCCAACCAGCTGCAGGTCCTATGGGGGCAAAATGTGGATTTCCCTCTTGGTTTTCACATGAACTAAGCTGTAGGCACAAGAAACTATGGCTCAATGCTAGATATCATCTCATTTTAAATTAGTTGATAATTCTAGGTGGTTGGTGTATATGTTGGTGTATATGTTAGATTATGGATATAAGAGTCATGAGACTAAAGTTTTGGTCTTGATTCTGTTACTGACAGTGTGACTTAACTTCCTTTTAAGACTCAGATTATACAACTATAAAATGGATCAACTAATTTTTGTCTCTACCACATCTGGATTATAGCAACTGCTTGTGTTGGTCAATGAATAAATAGAAAAGTATACTAGTGTACTGGTTAGTAATTCTGATTTTGTAATCAAAGAAAACAAGATAATTTCAAGAGAAACATCAAAAGTGCTTTATTTCAAAATAATGTCCATCCCTAGCTACACATTTCCCCCCATCTTTCAGTAATTTGTGGATACCATCCCAATAGAACTTTTCTTGTTTTGAGGCAAACCATTCAGAGACCAATTTTCCACTTCTTTATGTGTTTTGAAGTGCTGCTCAGAAAGTGCATGTGCCATTGATCAGAACAAGTGGTAATTTGAAGGAGCAAGGTCTGGTGAGTACAGCGGGTGGGTTAATACGTCCCAGGCAAGATCTTTTTACATGCCTTTAACTGGTTTTGAACTGTGTGATGGTGTGTCATCATGAAGCAAAATTAATTTGCAGTGTCTTTTGGCACATTCTGGTCATTTCACAATCAAAGTGTGGTTCAAATTGATTATTTGTTGTCGGTAATGATCAGTATTAATGATTTCACCTAGTTTTAGAAGCTCATAGTACACCACACCTTCCTAGTCCTACCAGATGCAGAGCATTGTCTTCTTTCCGAAGCATTTTGGCCTTGCAGTCAATGTTGATGGTTGACCTGGATCAGCCCATGATTTTGTGCATTTGGGATTCTCAAAATAAATCCACTTTTCAGTGCCAGTCACAATTCAGTGCAAAAAAAAAAACTTTTGTGTCATTGAAACAACATCTTACTGATGACTTTTTGGTTTTCCATTTGCCTTTCATTCAGTTGATGTGGCACCCATTTTCCTTCTTTTAAAATATTTCCCATTGCTTGTAAATGATCGGAAATTGTTTGATGAGCAACATTTAATCTATCTGCAAGTTGTTTTTGAGTTTGACACGCATCTTCATCCAATAATCTTGTAATTTTTGGTCTTCAAACTTTTTTGGTTGACCTGGATGTTCTTTGTCTTTCATATGAAAATTATCACTTTTGAAGCATTTTTTTTTTAAAGTATCTTGAGATGGAGCATATTCATCATAAGCTTCCAGAAGTATATGATAAATTTCAGCAACACTTTTCTTCAAAATAATGAATTATAAATTCCCGCAAATGCTCTTTTTTTAACACAGCATTCTACATTTTTAAGTGTAAAAATATCTATGATGTTAACACCTTCAGAAAACTTGACATATGAAGTTTTGAAGCTTGCTGTCAATACAACAAAATAGCATACATATCAAATCTCATATATATCAACATATGTGTAACTTCATCTATTGGAAAAAAATCTGCATTATTAACCACTACACCTAGTAAGTATAAAACACTTAGCAAATAGTAAGAGTACAAAAAAGTTAATTATTATTGCTTTTATGTTTTTAATAACCCAAAGTCAAATTAGTTTCACTATAATCCTTATTGCTATTATTATCAATACTTTATATGTCATATAAAAACAAGTGGGCTATCTTGCAGACATTGCTGAATGTGGAATGGGGAGACCCGGACCTATCTTTTGCTGACTGTTTGATCTTGAGCAAGTCACTTAATCTCTCTGAGCTTGGGAGCTCCATTATCTGTAAAATGGGATGACTATGCCAAGCCTCTCTATCTTATAGCTGGGGCCAAAATTAAAATAAGATTTCTGAAAGCACTCATAAACTGCAAAGTACAATGAGGGTAAAAGCTTTTATTGTGTGTATGTGTGTTTTTATGGCATGGTGCTTTGTTTTATGGAGGATTTAAAACATCAATTTAAGACATTAATTTCTATTCTTAAAGACTGCAACATCTATAAAGCCATATTTTGAAAGCGGACAAAATTTTCAGGGGGTGCAGGGGGGATGTGCTAAATTTCACACAGTTTCAAAACCTCAAATCTTTTTCTAAGTACCAAATGGGTGAACTAGAGTAAGAGTGACTGAGATCAGAAGACAGGAAACTAATTCCTCTCAGAAGATGGTACAAGGTTTAGCTAACTAAAGCAGGTAACCAACAGAATGTAGTGGGAGTTTTCGTTGGATAGTAGAATCCAGGAGAGTCAAGGACACATCCCAGCTTGGTGTCTTACTAGCTGTGTGTTGTCCATCAAGTTACTTAACTTCTCTGAGCCTCTGAGTGTTGTACCCAAAGAATACCTCATGGCATTGTTCTGGGAATTAACTGAGTTAGCTACCACCTTCTTAAAATTCAATAGCCCAGGAAAATAATGGGAAGCCTGATTAATTTCATTAATATGACAGGCATCAGAGCGTAGTGGCTAAGAACATGGACTCTGGAGCCAGATAGTGAAGGCTCAAATCCTGGCACTGACCATTACAAGCCACATGCCATCTTGGGCAGGTTGCTAACCTCTATGCTGTCTCCTCATCTGTATCATTTGGGTAATAAAGCATAAATTATGAAGATTAAATACATCTATATTTAGGGTGGTTCAGTGGTTGAGCATTGACCTATGAATCAGGGGATCACAGTTCGACTCCCTGTCAGGGCATATGCCCAGGTTTCGGGCTCAATCCTCAGTGTGGGATGTGCAGTAGGCAACTGGTCGATGATTCTCTCTCATCATTGATGTTTCTATCTCTCTCTCCTTCTCCCTTCCCCTATTAAATAAATAAAAATATATTTTTAAAATAAATCTTTTTTTTAAATAAGTGCCAGTCCTGTCTGCCATACTTAGAGCAATGACCTCACACGGGCCGCTATCTGCCTGGAAGAAGTCAGGCAGAGAAGTACCAGAACTTCAAAAGCATCATTTGCCCTCATTTCTTGACTGACAGCTTTAAAACCATACGTGCTGAATCTTCAACCATCCCCCAATGCTACATAAATCTTTATAGAACTGGATTGTAAAGAGCCAAGTATTGGAAAACTGAAAACTCTAATATCCCAATCGATTGCCTGAGAGCAGTTCAATGGCATTTCTTTAAGCCCTCTAGCATCATCCAGCCCCTGCTGTAAAGTCCTCCACCTTAAACCCAGAAGGCAGAGGGCAATGCCGTCATGCAGCTTGTCCCGGTGCCTGTCTGCCTGCTGTCAGGTGGAATAAAATAAATGTTCAAAGGAATCAGGTTATTCTCATTTAGCACCAGTGCATGGGATCCAGATGTTGGAACTTATTCCCTCCAGCATAGTCCCAAGGTTGACTACATTTAATTCTATGTCAAAGGGAGGGGGAGGGGGAGATACGGAAGAAGTTAGGTGCACCAGAGTGGGAAAGGCCACATTTGTTTTAGCAACACTACCATCTCGGTCTGGGTCAAAAAAATGGAAAATAGAAAACGCTTAAGAAAGAAAAGGCTCTTAGAGATAGGCTGTTGTTTTTTTTTCTTTCTTTGGATCATGTGAATATACTAGTAATTCAAAGCCTCTTTTCTCCTCGACTGACCCCAGATGAAAAATGGTGGATAAAATCTCCTCTAAGGAGAGCAGTTGTCCCTGGTCACAGACTGTGCCTTCCAGCTCCAGCAGCCACGGAGCAGGCTGAGGCCCAAGCCCCCACCACAAGGGTGTCCACATGCCCAAGGCAAGGAGCCCTTTGGAGTCTGAGCCATCTGGGCTGTGCGAGAAACAGTCCTCGGTGCTGTTTTGAGCAGGTCGTTCTCCTCCCCCTGCCTTTTGTTTCCTCTCGTCACCATCCTGAGCCAATTTTGAGCAAGGCAGTCTCAAGACTTGTTTGAATTCCTATGCTCTCGGCTCTCTGAGACCCTTAAAAGATTGAGAGGAAACGTTTAAGAAGCATGATTGAGGCCAGCTGTGCAACACCCCAGCCAAGCCACGCGAACCACCCTTCTGCATGACTGACTCTGACTGCTGTGGCTGCAGGCATCCCACCCTGGTCAGCAAAGATGGCTAAGGTGGCTGGAAGGAATGAGGTGGTTGGGCCACTGGCCACACAGTCACACCCATCCTCCCTCAAAGCGCCTCTCGTGCAGACATCGTTCTTATGTTTTCCAGAATGACAAAGTCACCTCAAAGGAGAGAGAAAAAGGAATGTTTAGAAATGCCTTCTGAATGCTCAGTCTTTCATTAGCCTCCATAGCCAGATACACTGGCTTCTTAGGCTGAGTCTCACCTCTCATATTAGTTGTTCCAGCGGCCCCAAAGGTAGTTGTGATTTGGAACTCCCATGGTGTGGTAGAGTATGAAAATGGCTATAATCCTTCACCCCTCCGTCTGTCAAACCACTGCTAACAGTGACTTTGTAGTTTGTCCCAGGAAGAGGACACATCTCGTTACCCATTTCTTGAATCTGGATTTGCTTGGACTTGCTTTGGCCAAAAAGTAGATGGCTGCAATGGCTGTAGACAGGTCAGGTTGACATTTCCAAACTCTTGGCCTCAAGAAAGCTCGCTCGCGCTCTTTCTCTTTCTCTCTCTCTCTCTCTCTCTCTCTCTCTCTCTCTCTCTCTCTCTCCCTCCCTCTGTCCCTCCCTTCCCCATCACCCCCCTTCTGTTTCTAAGCAAGTTAAAGCCTATTGGGTGGACAAGCAATTATACACAGCCACCACCTATTTCTTTTATGGCAATTCTCTCCAGAGGGGAAAGCGATGTGCTCTGAATATAAAGTAACTTCATTAGCATAGAATAGCACTGTTTCTTGTCTTTAGAGCTGAAAATAAGGCGACCTCCAGAGGCAGCAGAAAGGCTTGTGGAGCAGCAGGTTCTCTGCATGTGTGTGTGGAGGAAGTGAACCGACAATTATTGGGTACCTACTGTTTGCCTGACATATGTTATGTCTCTGCTATTTTAGATAAAACTTCACAATATCACTGTGAGGAATTTTGAGTAGCAATGATTTATAAGTAAGGACGCTGACTTACATTGCCCAAAGTCATACAGCCAGCCTATTCTAGAGCTACAATTTGTCCTATGCTATCACACCTAGAGTTTTTAAACTGTATTACTCAAATGAGAGGCTTCTGTAGTTCTTCAAATATGTGAGTAAAATAGCTTTCTTTTTTAAAAATATATTTATTTTATTGATTCTTTCCAGAGAGGAAGGGAGAGGGATAGAGAGCTAGAAACATCAATGAGAGAGAGACATCAATCAGCTGCCTCTAGCACACCCCCTGCCGGGGATGTGCCCACAACCAAGGTACATGCCCTTGACCAGAATCGAACCTGGGACCTTTCAATCCACAGACCGACGCTCGATCCACTGAGCCAAACCGGTTTCGGCATAGCTTTCTTATATTCACCTATTTAAGACTGTAATAAAAATTCACACACCCCAAATCTACTACATTCCAACATTTAACATATTAGAGAACACCATTAACTTGTCACTGTAGGATTGCTATATGAATTTCATTGTACAGACCTCAGAATGCAACTGTCCCTGATGTCTTTGGCACATATTTAAGTATCTATTATACTAGCGGCCCAGTGCACAAAATTTGTCCATGGGGGTGGGGAAAGGTGTCCCTTAGCCCAGCCTGCACCTTCTCTAATCTGAGACCCCTCAAAGGATGTCCTACTGCTGGTTTACAGGGATCGGGACTAAACTGGCTGTTGGACATCCCTCTCACAATTTGGGACTTCTGGCTCCTAACTGCTCACCTGCCTGTCTGCTTGCCTGATTGCCCCTAACTACTCTGCCTGCTGGCCTGCTCACCCCCAAATGCCCACCTCTCCAGCCTGATTTCCCCCAACTGCCCCTTGTGCCAGTGTGCACACCCCAACTGCCCCCTGCCAGTATGCGAAACCCAACCACACACACACCCCCTTGCTGGCCTGCTCATCTCCACCTTCCCTTCCCACTGGCCTGCTCATCTCCACCTTCCCTTCCTACTGGCCTGCTCACCTCCAACTGCCCCCCTGCTGGACTGCTCACTCCAAACTGTCCTGATCACCTCCAACTGACCCCCACTGACATCCTGCTCGCCCCCAACTGGCCCCCCTGCTGGTCTGCTTACCCCCAACATCCAGCCCCCCACCAGCCTGATCACCCACAACTACCCTACCCTCTTGGCCTCTAACTGCCTCTACTTCAGCTCTGCCACCATGGCTTTGTCCAGAAGAACGTCCAAAAGGTTTGGTGGAAGGTTTCCCAGTCTCACCACAGAGGCCTGTGGTGGTTTGCAGACCGGCCATACCCCCATGGGGTGAGGGTCCCTGCTGGGGGTACGTGGCCAGCCTGGGTGAGGGGCTCATGGCTGTTTGCAGGCTGCCCAAGGTCCCCAGTGGGGACCCTCACCCCATGGGAGTGTGGCCAGCCTGGGTGAGGAGCTGAGGGCTATTTTTAGGCTGGCTCTGCCCCCTAGCAATCCAAGCTCCCAGCCCCTCCTTTTTTTCTTTACTTTTTTTTTATTTGTTTGTTTTCAGCACCTCCTTGAGCAGAGGCCAGGGCCATCTGGAAGCAAATATCTGGGATTTATTTATCTTCTATAATTGAAATATTGTAGCCTTGAGTGGAGGCCAGGGCTGGCCAGGGCAGGTGGGAAGCTTGGCTTCCTCCATCGCTGGGGGCAATCCAAGCCTCCTGCTCACTCCAGCTCCATGGCCACCTCCATCTTAGTTTGATTAATTTGCATACTCTCTCCTGATTGGCTGGTTGGTGTGGCTGGTGGGCGTAGCAGGGGTACAGTTAATTTGCATGTTTCTCTTTTATTAGTGTAGATATGCTGTTGCTTAGAAGTATAGGCAATCTACACTGTTCTTTTCTTCTTAATTCAAGCCCATGTAATACATCAGCTTAAATAAAGAAGTATGTTATCATGCACATATGCACTTTTTAAAATTTTATTTTTTAAATTATAGTTGACATAAAATATATTAGTTTCAGGTGTACAGCATAGTAATTCAACATTTATATACATTATGAAGTGATCACCACAATAAGTCTAGTAATCATCTGTAATTGTACATAGTTATTATAATAAGTTGGTCCGAAGGTTGTGGGTTATTGTTAAGCTGATTAACATAGTTATTATAATATTATTGACTATATTTTCTGCTATACATTATATTCCTATGACTTATTTTATAACAGAAAGTTTATACTTCTTAATCCCCACCCCGTTTTCCATCTACCCTTCACTCCTAGTAACCATTAATCTATTCTCTGTCTATGAATTTGTTTCTGTTTTGATTGTTCACTTATTTTGTTCTTTAGATTCTCTACATATAAGTGAAATTATATGGTATTTGTCTTTCTCTGTCTGACATATTTCACTCAGCATATAACTCTCTGAGTTCATTCATGTTATTGCAAATGGCAAGATTTCAATCTTTTCATGGCTGAATAGTATTCCATTGTATAAATGTACCATATCTTTATCCACTCACTGATCAATAGACACTTAAATTGCTTCCAAATATTAGCTATTGCAAATAAGGCTGCAATGAGCATAGGAGTACATGTATCTTTTTAAATTAGTGTTTTTATTTTCTATGGACAAATACCTAGAGGTGGAATTGCTGGGTCATATGGTACTTCTATTTTTAATATTTTGAGGAACCTCAATACTATTTTCTATAGCGACTGCACTAGTTTACATTCCCACATGTAGTACACAAGGATTCCTTTTCCTCCACTTCCTTGCCAACACATATTCTTTGTTGTCTGCTCTATAACAGCCATTCTGACAAGTGAGAGATAGTATCTCATTGTAGTTTTAATTTTCATTTCTGTGTTGATTAGTGAAGTTGCACATCTTTTCATGTGTCTGTTGGCCATCTGTATGTCTTCTTTGGAGAAGTATCTTTTCAGGTCCTCTTCCCATTTTTTAATTGCATATTTTCTGTTTTGATGTTGAGTAATATGAGTTCTTTATATATTTTGGATATTAACCCCTTATCAGATATATCATTAGCAAACATCTTCACCCATCAGTAAGCTACTTTTCATTTTGTTAATGATTGTTTTTTTGTTTTGTTTTGTTTTTTGCTATGAAGAAGCTTTTTAATTTGAAGAAGTTTTACTTATTTATTTTTACTTTTGTTGCCTTTGCACACATGCACCATTCTTAATTAAATACCAGACTTGGCCTGGGTCCAGACCATAGTATTGTAAATAGTTCCCAAAAAGGGCGCAGTTGCCCTCTTTGCGAGAGCACAAGAATCCCAGCTAAGTGAGGCAGAAGACCAGAGCTAGTTCTCCCAAATCCTAAGCCAATGGGTGATGCGGCTTTGAAACAGAAATGTTCCACTGTTCCTTGTTCAAGCTTTTGTAGCAATTGAAACTGTCTTCAGAGATGGAATAGCAAGCAATTAAATAAAAAGAAAACAAAAACAACAAGAAATATGTTATTTGTTAGCTATATGTGAATTTGGGCTCTGTTTTTATAAAGAAAAAAATAATGATAATCAGAAAAAAGATCAATAAAATCAGTAAAGTTTGTCTTTGTCTTCAGATACTAGAGTATAAAAAGCTTATGCTCTAGAATCTGACAGATTTGAGTTTTAAGCAGCTTTTCCACTTAAAAACCGTATGAGTTTGGGCAAACAACTTCATTTATTAAAGTTTAGTTTCAAATCTGTACAGTGTGGATAATACCAATGCACAGAATTATTCAGAAAATTTAATAAGCTAAATATATGAAATTTCTTAGCGCAACAAATAAGGTGCCAAATAGCTCCATTCATCCATTTCTATTCCTAGGGCTTGTTCCACCATGTCACTTGATATACAAGCTTCTATTTTCTTCTACCCTCAACTAAACCTATGAGTCTGATAAACTAAATCTATCCAGAGTTGCCAGTGATGCTTGATGATTTTAATTTTCACAAAGGTCTAGGTGTGAAATTGTATAATTTCAGGGTCAGATACACAGAAAGCCAGACATTATTTTGGACATGAAGACCTTTCTGGCATCTTTATTTAGTTAATTAGTAAAACCATCCACAGACCAGGTCAATGATCTTTAAAATGATATCCCGTTGTGTTCTCCCCTGGAGTTGTACGAAACACTCCACTAAGGGACAGGAAAAAAATATAGGACCCTCTATTTATATTTATCTTTAAAAAGGAAAACAGAAATTATGCTTCCCGAATACAATGTAGTTTGACACTAGCACTATCTATGGTCTTTTATGTCTAAATGTCACATGCAGGGAAGAGCCAAATTTCTACAACACAAAGGGATTAACATTGACAGGTTTTCTCATTCATTTGCTTTCATTTTTTTACCTGGCTAGTGGCTCAAAACTTTATTTCAGAGGGAAAATTGTTAATGCTAGTACTGATTTCTACAGTGTTTCTTTAATGTATTTAATTGGACATGGGATTAACAAGAGACTCCCTAGGAATGTCCTGAATTCAGAGAAATCATTCTACTACTGTATAGAAGCAATCTAGATTTCCCAATGATTAACACCCCAGTCAGTACATTAACTCCTGTATATTTGTTCAAGTCATGAGTAGCTCAGAATAAACAGGTGGAAGCCTCTGCTCCCAGCTCACTGGGATCCTTGTGTCTTCTGTGAAAGCATCCATCTTTGGGGAATATGGCCTCCCAACAAGTAAAGCTGAAGCTTACAATAAAGACAAGCAAAAATTTTGCCAATTATCATTAGGAATAATAGAGAGAAGCCATTCCATCTCCACCCTCTGGTTCTCTGGTCTATGTATTATTTGGCTATAAGAGAAATGGCAACAAGTAAGTTACTGGATATTAACACATACCATATTTTATAGGATGGTACTCGAGCCAGATAAAAAGTTTTATTTGGCTAATGCTACTCCTGAGTCTTCAGTAGACCACTCAATATTTTATAAGGCCAACTGCCTTGGATATAAAGTGAGTACATTGTAAAATAATGAATTCCATGGGCTGAGGTAATAACTACAGTACTTCACCTTAAAATGAGTTCCTGGTCAAAAACAATGTGGTGTGGAATACCATGACAATAAATAAAATTCATGGAGGGGTGCTAACTAAAGCATCCTGAGCAAATCCAAATAATATTACAGAAAATTCAAAGCAATTTCCGTAATGGAAATCCCTACTGTTGGCTTACTTATCCATGATCAAATTGGGGTGGCTCAAGAAAGAGGTTGACTGATACCCACACAATAGGTCATCTTGTCCACTTGATTATTGAGTCTCCTCTACAGTATTTTTCCTTTGTTAAACTTTCCACATAAGACTTAAAAATCCTTAATTTTGTATTTATTCTGAGAGTTCCACATCTTCCCCCGACTTCCTTTTTCCTTCCAAACCAATGACTATCTAGGCCAACCCTTAGACTCTATCCACAAATCAGTCTAGATCCATACTTTTGCCATATCTTCTTCCAGATTAAGTGAACAACCATGAGTGGAACTTGTGTATAAGATGAGCTATCACTCTTATGGCTGTGTTATCTTATATGGCAAAAGGGAGATTATCCAGGTGAGCCTGATATAATCATGTGGGCCCTCTAAAATCAAAGTCCTCTCCAGCTGGTGGACAGAAGTTAGAGAGACTCTAAGTGTGGAAGGGATTTGTTGACTGGTTGGTCTCATGTGAAGCTGAGTCAGAACCACATGCCTAAACATTAAATGTGTTTCTTCTGGAATCCAAAGAAGTTCATCAGGTACTATGCCTCTTTTTCAGATATAGGTAATGGGAAATGGAGTACTATGTTCTTTTCATACAATATTTCCCAAGTTTTATAAGGTTTATGTATGAGTCTTATGCTACCAACTAACTTAATTTATCCCAGTCCATAGGAAAAAGAAAGAAAAGGGTGTTTCAATTTGTATGACCAGAACATTGTTCCCACTTCATCAGACCCATAGAAATGAGATCCCAAGCAATCCATTCAAGCCTTTAGGCCTGACTCCAGCCAACACTATGTGCCTTACCGCAAATCAGCTAGTTTATGCCTTGGTAAGAATGAAACAGAAAGCTAAGTAAGCCTGTTACATAAACATTGAATATAACCCATCTAAAAGAGCCTGGATACTTAGTTAAGGCTGCATATTAAAGCCACTAAGATCAGAACTACAAATAGCCCATAGAGTGAGTTTGTGTTTATTAAAAATGGACATGCCATGCTCCAGGTCAATGCAGGCCTGCAGCAGAAGCATGGCTTGGTGAGAGGAGCCCATTCCCACCCATCCATTCATCAGGCACCCTTATGCAGGGTGCAGTGTGCACAACCATTTGTTCACAATGGCCCTGACAAGATCACATATTGATTTATTTAAAAAATGATTCACGAAAGTAAAGTCATCTGTATTTCTAATTATGGGGCTCTATCTCCATGACTTATGGGAAATAAGAGCATTTGTAGGCAGAAGGAGAGAAACAGCCCCTAGTAACTAACCTAAGTATCCAAGTAATATTTGCTGGAATGAATTTAGGATTAACTGAATCACTTTAACTTGATTCTTTAACTTGATTCTGTCTCAATGCTAGGTGTGTTCCTTTGCTGTTCTTTTAATATTACGAGTACATCTTCTAAATAATGAAAATAAAGTAATAAACAACCAATTAGTTTTTCTAATTAATTAGTCATCAAGTAGTTATGCTGTTTCTATGATCTATTCAATTCTGAATTAGAAGATATAAAAGATTTATAAGAAATAAAACCCTTGAGATTTTAATAATCTAGCTAGGGAGATGTTATTGATGCATAGGAATGACAGCACAATTTACCCCTTACCCATTTATTTTCCCCAACTGGCAGCAGAATATGAGAATGACATTTGAATATTTTGCTAGTTTTATAAACATTTTTTTCTTTAACTTTACAAAAGATATAGCTCCCCATTTTGCTATTTTTGTTTTTTTAGTATATAAGAAAATATAGTGGCCCTAAATAATTTTTCTACATCTAAGTTTCATATTAGCCAAAACAATGAAGCCAGTCTGTGATGTGGGCCTGAGCAAGACTATTTCCTTACCAGTATGCCACACATCACTAAAGTTGCTGAGGCGTTGAGACATCCAGCCCCCATAATATTTCTAGAGCCAGGTGTCTCCATACATGTCCACAAATATAAATCACTTGCAGAGATGGATGAATCCCTGTGTGGCCTCTGCTCCATCCCATTCATCACCAGGCCAGCCAGCTGACTGCTCCACTGATGTTCTCACCCTGACCTGGAGGCACCACCTTTGCTGAGAGGCAGAGGTGAATGAACCTGCTTCATCACTAGTGTTTCCAGAATATGAGTCTTTTTCCTGCCTCATGAGCCATTCTCTTCATATCCCCAGCTGCACAGGGGGTATGAGAAGAAGTTTGTGCCACTATAGTCCCTGATACTAGGAGATATTCAACTTGGAAAGAAACGAAAGGGAATGGGATCCTGAGAGCTTAATGGGGACAGAGCTTAATTTCTTTTGCCTTTTTCTATTTCGCTAATGAAAAGTCAAAGCACAGTCTCCTTTTAAAGATGAAATTACAAATTGAAATTGTGTTAAGTGTGTTTGTCCACTCTTATTCATACAATGGTCCTCAAGATTAGGAATATTTAAGAATCATCTTATAGAGTTATTTAAAATGTGAATTCCTGGGTGTCAAGTCCTGAGATTTTGATACTGCACAAATAGGGTGAGACCCACTGAATTAGCTTTTCTATCAAACAGAGTAAGATTCTGACACTAGTGGGTCTTGAACTGCATTTTTAGAACATTAGCATTTGGTGATTGCTGTTGTTGCTGAGTTATTGCTGCTGTTGCTATTGGGATTTTCAACAGCTGTTTTCTTCATATGCACCCTATCAACTTACTCACTGGGTTTTCAAATCTTAGCTGAGATGTCTGGGAGGGACAGAGCATTAGCCAGGAGTCAGGAAACCTAAGCCCAGGCTTTACCACTAACTGTGTGTCTGTAGGCCAGTCAACTATCTTTGCTAGTGTTCCCTTGAAATAAATAATTTTCAAGGTCCTTTTTCAACTTAAAATATTTTGATATATGAACCTCAGTTATAATGACCATTGTATGCTTTCTTTATTTCATATTTCTGAAGATGTTGAAAAGCTCTAATTCCTGGTGTTGCAGGAATTTTACGATCTATGTTAATCTGAAGAAGTTAGTCAATCACCCCAAATCTCATTCTTCTCATTTGCATTAAGGAAAGATGAATTTCTCCCCTATTTACCTAATGGAATAATTTTCAACTCAAATGGAATTAGAAATATAGTATTTACAAAGTAAATTAGAAATATAGTATTTACAAAGTACTATGTGGGTATAATGCCTCATGCTCTCCAAGTCAGATGATACAACTATGAGTCATAGGATTGAATTTGTCAATCAAAGAAAGCCAGAAGAAAGCAAGATTGAATTGGGTTCAAACAGAACTGGAGGTAAGAAAATGGAGACTGAGAGCAATAGACAACATTTTTAGGAATTTGCCTTGTAAAAGGAGCAGAGAAATAGGCTAGCTACTTTAGGAGTATATTGAGACAAATAGGAGGAAAGTAAGTAAGGTGAGGGATATTACAGAACATTTACATATTCCAGAGAATCAGATGGAAATGAAATAGCAGCAAGAAAGGGTCAAAATTGCAGGAATCTGTCCTCAAATAGATGACAGAGGATGGGATCCATAGGATTTTGCTGGAGCAATCATAACTTGGCTGTTGTAACATAGAAAATAATAGTGCAGAAACATAGATATAAGAAAATTGATAGATTTTTGGTGAAGAATATGGAAGCTCTTTCTTATTAATTATATTTATCAAGAATAATAAAATTAAGATCAAGAAGGAGACTGAAAAAGGAGATGGAAGTGTTGGAGGTTTGAGGAAAATGAGAAGATGCCTGCTGATTTACTGGGATAGTAAAAGGTAAACTGACAGAGAAATGGCAACACTAAAAATGCACTGAAGGTTGAAAGTCATGAATTTCAAGTAAGGTCATTCTGCATGATTGTGTGTTTTCTTCAGCCACATTCAGTTGCTTGATTCAGGTGCAGAGTGGGTGTGAAATTGGATTTTTCAGGGTTTATTTATTTATTTGTTTATTTATTTTAATCCTCACCAAAGGCTATTTTTTTCCATTCATTTCTAGACAGAGTGGAAGGGAGGGAGACAGAGGAGAGAAAGAAAGAGGAACGTCAACATGAGAGAGATACATCAATTGGTTGCTTCCTGCTCATGCCTTCATCAGAGCCAGAGATTAAACCTGTAACTGAGGTACATGCCCTTGACTGGGAATAAAACTCACAACCCTTCAGTTGGAGGGCAATACTCTAACCTCTAAGCAAACCAGCCAGGTCAGTGTTGTTGTTTTTTAACCAGTGAAGTATGATGGAGTGAATGAGTTAAGGAAATGAGGATATGTACAACTGGATGATTCTGATGATGGATCATCATTATACCCAAGCTCATAAGGAATGACATGTATCAGTGGATTGGTAGCCCTGATAACTTTGAAGAACTGGAGACTAATTATTAGAGGGAAAGGACTGGAGAATAGGAAGTGGTAGCCAGAGAGTGGGGTGTATTTAATCGAAGGTAGTAGTATTGACAAGGTATAGGGATGGCCATGGAAATGGGTGATTAAAGTGGAGTGAAAGAAATTGATAAGGCCAAGAAGTGAGAGATCAGAATATTAGATAGACCATCTATATCAATTCTGTATGAATATGATAGTGACACAGACACTAGGCCAAAGGCCAATGCCTTTCTTCAGTAAAATGAAGGGAGTGACCAAGGGAGTAACAGGAATGGATAAGATAGTCCTCGGGCTTTGTTTGCAAAGAACACAGAAGAAGTTGCATCTATATGCTCCATCATGGACCTGTGATCTCAAGTGTGCCCTTGACTTGCTTAAAAGTTAAAAAGGAAAGTAATCAAGATCAAGTTATTTTTGCCAATACATCACTTATGAACCAATCTTCTGGTTCTGACCTAGTTACTCTGAAAGGTAGCAGGTTCCTAATATATTGAAAGTGGCATTCTTAGAATTTTTCCCAATAAAGCAGTTCATCGGAATAGGTCAGAATTGGGAGCTTTATTAAAATACCTCATAACAGGTGCAGAGTAGAGTTTAGGTATTTCTGGGAGCCTAAAACATAAGGATGTTATCCTGTGTGCTAAATTGCCTAAAGCTGAATTTTCAACTATAGCTAGGATCATCATATGCTTTATTGTCCAAACTAGGACACTTTCAAGAAGAAAGGGGTCTTGCCACATTAAAAATGACTTCAGGTATGAACAGGACTTCCAAGCAAAGTAGCTAGCATGGTCACCTTGATTATAGGGAGCACACCTCACAAAACTTCAAAACATGTTGCCCAGGGACCAGAGAGGAAAGATATAACAAGATTTAGCAGCAGGATTTACTCTTCAAAACGGTTTGTAGAGCTAACCTGGGTTTACCCCCCTCACGGCTCACAGCTCAAAGGCCAGTTTCCAAAATACTATATATTTAACAAACTAACTTTATTTAATCTCTGTGAAAAGCTTCGAAGGGATTTAAAGGAGGAATGGGCAAGCCAGTTCTTCAGCAGCAGAATTCTCTGCCTAGCCCTAAACTGTTCACTCCCCCTCCCAATCCCTTGTCTCCTTCCCAGTCTGCACCCTGTCAAGCATAACCCTGTTCACAGTCTCGCGTAATTGGCAATGTACTTTGTTGTTGGTTTGCCTTGCTGATGCCTCATTATTGGAGGGTTGCCAATGTTAGCATACCAGCTACATGCACCAACGGTCTGATCTGGGGTGGATGGGAAATCCTACTGTATATTCCTGTGCAGAAGAGAGTACACTAAACAGCTCTGAGAGGAACTAGACAAATGTTTGAATAAAAAGCAACTGAAGGGTAGCTGCTAATTCTAAAGAAGAGATGATCCCGGCTGACTTTCTTGGCTTCCTTCCCTCCTAGATCTCCTGTGCTTCTTTGTTATCTGTGGTTTAATCCTCAAACACAGTTCTGGTACGATCCATGAGGCAACAATCCTAAGTGCTAACATATTGGCTCAATTATCCCATAAGACGGGAACTAAAAATGTTTTTCCTTTTGCTGCTACCACAACTTTGGACAGCTTGCTTAAAAACACACATGTACAAAACGGTTCACTCCCTGCGCTCATGCTGATTTCCTCCTCCTAGAGGCAGCAGGAGCCACGATAAAAATACGGGACATGGAGAAAAGAATCTGCTTCACTTGTTTATGTAGATTTTGAAAGCTGAGTTAAAAAAAAAAAAATCTCAAGTTGGATTTTCTAATAGGTTTTTATTTTCCATTAAAAAACAAAGAACTATATTTGGTTTTTACCCCAATTCATGGGATCAATAAATTGGAAGTATCTTGGTGAAATCTTAGAAATGTTTTCATCCAAATTTCAAATTTTTACGTTTTGTGTGTATATATCCCTGTTGCTTCAAGGCAAAGAATGTTCCTGTTCAGGATTCACATGAAATAGCTAGTGATCTTTCTTTTTTTTTCTTTTTTTTCCATGAGTGAACTGCTCCTGAAGATTGCATGAAGACTTGTTTTTTAAATCTGCTAACTAGTTTCCATTGTGTTTATGAAAATCCCCCAAGCTACTTTTGTTTGTCTTCACTCTTTTCCTTCAATGGAAAGCAAAGACACAAAAGACAAGCAAATCTCTGACTTGCTCTTGATAAATATGGCCCCTATAACACTCCATACAATTTAAGAGCTAAGACCATTATTTCAGTGCAGCCTGTGATTGTTCATTAGCACAAAGAGTTTATAATAAATATAATGAAAGACTGCTGGCTGTACTCTATCTTTGTTATCTAAAGCATTTCCATGAATAACTACAGGGATTTGTTTCCAAATGACTTATTTTCCTCCTTTCTAATAAATAACATGTAATTGGGGTAATATATTGTTTCCTAGTTATGTTAGCAATGTAGTGAAAGGAAGCAAATGCACAATTTTCAATATGAAAGAATAGTAGATAATTTTTATATTATCCCTTAAAGTATTTAGACTCATTATGCATGAGTTAAACTGCTGGGAGGTCTAAGTACAAAGCAAGAGCCGAGGTTCTACATTTAATGAGTTTCTTTATTACTCAGGGCATGAATTACTACCCTGATACTATAAAACTGCAGCGAGGGCTCTGCATCTCAGATGAGATTCTCTTTGAGGAATGCACTCGTCAGTGAACTGTCAGCAATGGGATGGACTAATCTGATTTAGAAAGGATTAGGTTAGGAACTGTGCCTCTGAATGTCAAGGTATCTACATCTCTCTACAGGGGGGTGGAATGTTTAACTCTTCACATCCAGGTCTGCAGTGTTAGCGGAGCCTTGGGAGCCACGAGGTCACATCCATTACTGAGCATCAAGACAGAAATAAATTATACTGATGGCCTCCTCAGGTCTCCGAGAGAAATCTATCTTCAGTCCTCATGATACCAGGGAGCTACTGCCAAGACATGGCCTTGGAATTCAAAACATTCTTGTAGGGGAAAAAAGAAAGAGAAGAAGAAAAAGGCCTCTGTTAATTATTAGGGGTGGGGGGGTGGGGGGGAGAACAATATGCACCAAATCTAATCTCTCTTACAGCTCTTCACACTTCACTGGATGGGAGTAACTCAATAGTCACTAGAGTTGGAATCTGCTGAATGCCTCGACAGGGCAGGGAAGAGGCAGGCATCAAGGAGTTGTGTCTTAGCAAACAAGCAAGATCTGTGGGCCTATGACAATGCGAACTCTCCCTGGCCTGGGGTTCATTGCTTTTAAAAGCTAGGTTGCCTATTCATAAAACAGAAGTTAGTTCAGTGTGGTCTCTCATCTCTAAATCTAATGGGACAGAAAGCATTGGAGGGCTTCCCTTTACTCAATCCTTGCCCAACTCTCAGAAAACCGGTTCCTACACCCCCCAGGTCATGGCAGCCTGACAGGCTCTGTGCACACACCTGGCATGTATTCAGTGGAAAATTAATTGGAAAAATTATCAGGAGCTCCTCTCAGGCATCAACATGGGCATCAAAACATGGTGGGTCCTCTGAACTGGAGATAAAAGTAGGAAAAGGGGCACCTAAGATGCAATTGTTGATAAGAGTCTATTGAATATTTACTTTGTGTAAAGCGTGGATCAAAGTTCTCCACATTTGAATTCTTTCAACCCTCATGCTATATCCCTGCTTTACAGGTGAGGAAATGATGGGATAGAGGCTACATGCTTTGGCCACTCCTCATGATAAAGAAGTATCAAGATCCAAATTTGAGCTCAGCAGACTGGCTGCAGAGCCCATGCTTGTAAACCATTCTGGTGTCTCTCTGAAGACATTACCTACTTCCTCCGTTTACCATCATAGTAAGTTATAACTAGAGCTAATAATACTTTAATAAAAGTGATTTCCAGTTGGGAAAACAAAAAGTAGGAGGTATCCTATTGATTAAAGGAGAGAAAAAAAACCACTTAAATTTGAGACTGAAATTCCCAATTTTGCTCCTCACATATGAAAGTGTAGAACCACAAGCTAAAAGCATAAAGAATTAGTCATTTGAAGAGTAAAATTTTAGGTCCAAAGTGTCTGACTTGAAGCATATTTATGAAAGAACTTATTTCAACAAAAGTCATTTCATCTGAGAGCCAGATAGAAAACTAAGGAAGGCTTTCTTCTCAAATCCGGAGTGGAGAGTCCCCTCCATAGACGGTACGGAGTTGGTCAGAACTAGGTTTGGGCAAGATGTGAAAACAGCGACCAGTTTTCTAAGCCAGTAATTAGAAAACATAAAAAGGCATGTTGGGACACACCCTTTAATAATACATGCCAGAAAAGCAATTTCTATTAATTAGAATGTACATTATTAATAAAGTATTTAGAACTCTTACCTTAATTTAGGTGTTATCAGGAAATTGAAAGTACTACTAATTCCACCTTAAAGGTTGGTGGCTAAATATTCAGAAGATGGCGTGTAAGTCCTGATAAGCTGCAAGTATACAGAAAGAGCTCTGTGGCTCACGAAGGACATACCTGATTTTAAGTAATGCACATCCCATTATTGCTGTCACCTAGCATGAGTACTAGCTATGCAACTTTTTCCTAAGACATTCTTCCATAGCTTCTACTGACTAATTCTACCTGTAAGTCCACATACCATTACCTCTGCATTCTGTAGAGGTCCTTAGCATTCCCCTTCATATTTAGCTCATAGGATGGGAAGGAAAGCTCCTGAAAGGACCTGCTTTATGCAAAAGCAGATCTCAGGGGTTCCCTGGGACCCCAAATTTCTTTCTCATTGATGTCTAAGATTTTTTCGTCTTCATTTGCTGCCATTCATCTCTCTTTATTCCAGCTTTTCACTATCATTGTCAGATCCATCTATATCTGATACTGAGGATTCAATGCCCTTTTGGTCTGGTGTCTGGGTGTTATATACTACACCTTTAGCTTGCTATCACATCATTCCCATGGTCCCATCTAGAATGTTCTAAGGGTCATTCATAACTCAAATTCAGCTCACATTTCCCCCTTCTTCATCAGATGGTGTTGAATCTCTCTTCTGAACTGCCATCGTGCTCAGTGTCTCCATAATCACTTTTGAAATTAATAATGCATAATAATTTAGTAATGTGATTATTATTGCTTTTATGTGCATAGGGACAGTTTTAAGTGCTTGACCTGTATTATTTCATTTTAAAAAATGTCACAGTGGCCCTAGCGGGTATTGTTCAGTGATTAGAGTGTTGGCCACTTTACAGAAGGGTTGTGGGTTCAATTTCCAGTCAAGGGCACATACCTGGTTGCAGGTTCAATCCCAGCCCCTGTAGGGGCCTGTAAGTGAGGCAATGTGTCTCTCTCACATCAATGTTTCTCTGTCACTCTCTCCCCACTCCCTCCCTTCCCTTCTCTAAATGAAATCAATGGAAAAAAAATATCCTCAAACAAGGAATAATACACACAAAAAAAATATCATCACAGTAGTCCTATGTGATAGGAATTATTATTCCCTTCATTTTACAAATGAGGCATACAAACGATAAATACTTGGCAAAGATCACAGGGCTGATATTTGGCAGAACTGTAATTTAAACTCAGCCAGTCTGAGTGAGGAGTTTATGTGTAATATTGTTGTTTCACTTCTATAGACTTATTTTTGGTCAACCCAGGGAAAACACCAGCTTCTGAAATTATTTCTGAGCATCTTCACCCTTCTTAATGCCTTACATATTTGGCACTCAATAGCAAGAGCTGGTATTACTGCTATTATTCTTTTTATTATCATTATTATCTGCTGGTTGATTTTTATTTACTTTAAGCATGTCCTATTCCTGCAGCTCTCCTTCAAAATGTATCTCCTCTCTGTGCACTGAATATATTGCTATGCTTTCCCAATATCTTTATGTAGATTCAGTTATTAGATTTGACGGCCAGAGAAACAAGCAACAGAAGAGTTGGGAAGCTTTGAAAGGACAAGCTGAGGTGATGCAGTGGCCACTGAAAGCAAGCCACCTACATCCCAATTATCCACCTACAGCTGGCTCTGCCTTGTGACATATTGTTCTTGATTAATTATACAGTTGCTAATAGAAAACATTAACTAATGGATATTAATATTAATTTGCCATGAATAGTCATTGCTGTGAGTCTATGAGGCTTGCCTCCTGACCGTCTGAATTTGATTTTAGAGAATCTACATTTATGCCTATGGAGAGCCTTTGGAAGACCATGGGAGCCAAGGGGGTAGAGTGCATATGGAGAGAATAATGTTCATTATCTTATTAAACCCCAGTTCCTCCCAGGATAGTTAAGAGACAGCTGGCAAATTTTATCCCTCATTTGCAGAAGGAGACACGTTGGCTTACAGTAATTTCATAATGTGCTTTAAGTCCAGAAGGGAACAAATGGAAAGCTAAGAATGAATAGCAACTCTCAGGTGCTACCTGTAGATATCACATTCTGAAGGACACAGAGGCATGGTGACAGTGACTGGTACCATTAGGCTGCCCAGAATAGAAAAAAGTGAGCACTTGTATGCCTCTTTCCAAGCATTCATCCTTTGTGCTAGCACCTAGCACAATCTAATGCATTCTATTATTTGTATCTTTACCAAAGATGTTATAAGCTCCATCCGAATATACACATGCACTATGCTTTAAAGATTTTAAAGCCTATTTATAAACCTCATGTTACTTAATTCATAGGGTCTTCATGAGATATGGTTCCAATAGCCTCAATTCTTATAATCATCTACCCCTTAATGTTTTAGAGAGTAAAATACTTGATCCAGTGCATCCAGTGATTGGTGGAAAAATAGGAACTGCTACCCAGGTCTTGCTGCCACATAGTCTAGGGTCCCCTCCCCTCCCACACACACACCTTTTGAACTTTCTGTTCCTCTGTTTGCATCCATCTTCCCCATAGATGCCTCTCACATAAGGTAGACAGGTGAATGTTTGCTGATGATGAGGATGAGAAAAATATTCACCTGAATACTGACTTCTTCATTTGGCCTCCTGATGTGCACTCTCATGGAAGTAGCAAGGTTTTTGAGTTATAGCCTTTCTTCCCAACTCTGGATTTTTAGCATGAACAGGGAGTGTAGAACAATGCTAGTCTCTTTTGGACATTCATACTGTTCTTTTTATTTCTCCTTCCAGGAAGTATTTGTTGGGTATCTACTACCATGTGTCAGCCACTAGGTACACAATGATAGATAAGAGAAACATAGCCAGTCACAGTCCTCATGAAGCACATAGTCTAGTAGGAAATGTGGAAATTATTCTTGGTTTTGGTTGGGGTCATGCTGCCACTGAAGAATTCATTGAGCTGTAGGGGGGGAGGGGGCGGATAGGGGGATCAATCAGGGAAAAGGAGATATATGTAAAGCTTTAGACAATTAAAAAAAAAAAAAGAATTCATTGAATCTGGCGCTAGCCAGTTCCTCAGTGGTAAGAGCATCAACCTTCAGACTGAAGGGTCATGAGTTCAATTTTGGTCAAGGGCACATACCTACATACTTTGGTTGCAGACCCCAGTTGGGGCACATGATGAAGACAACCAATTGATGTGTCTCTCCTCTTCCCTTCTATTCTCTCTAAAAACCAATGGGGGGGGGGGTAGAATATCCCTGGGTGAGGATTAACAACAACAACAAAACAGAATGTATTGATTCCATTCATCGTATTTTATATGTGTTCTGTTCTGCATCATATTTTCACTAGACATGAGACTCAGCCCTCTTTCTTAATTTACACACACACCACACATAGCATTGCTTTAGTGAGTGAATGAGACTTAATGGAAGTTTTGAGAAATGGAGATATACATTGCAATATACCTGACAATTACATCTTCTAAACATGACTATTATTCCCACCTCCAAATTGACATTATGTCTCACTAGGATTATTGCAACAGCCTCCTAAGTGGTCTCCCACTTGCCTCTAGAGTCTATTCTTCACACAGCACCCAGAGTGATTTTTTAAAAATCTGAATCAAACCAAGTCCTATTCTGCCCCCAACCCCCCCAAACACTTTCTCTTCTCACTCAACATAAAATTTTATAGGGGAACCTGTTTACAGCTCTCACTTCCTTGCTGACCTGATCTCCAGTCTTCTTATCTTCTTGGTCCTGCTCCTGACACAATAGCTTCCAGAAATTTCCTAAAAAACAACAAATACACCCTATCTCCACCCCTCAGGGTCTTCACATCTTCAGTTCCTTCTGACTAGATCAGCCTTCTCCAGATATATGTGCATCATCCCCTGCTTTCTCCCGGTTTCTACCTAATGATCAGCTTATGAGCAAGGTTCCCTTTTCCTATCCTGGAACACAGATCTCAGAGCAGTGCTTAGCATGTGGGAGACACTCAATAAGAATTGTTGAAGAATAAATAGTGAGTTGGAAGTTGGAAAGTTAGGAATCCCATTTCTTAAAATACAGCCCCTGGTTATCTCCACTTCACCTCCCCATATTGTGTTGCTTTCAAGCATCACTTTCCCTCTACCTGTCTCTTTGGCTACTTTTGTATCTCCCGTGCCTCTTCCCTTTCAAGGACATATTCTAGCCACATCCCTTATTACTTGTGAAACCTTAGGAAAGATATTATGTCTTTATTATAAATAGAATGGTACCTTCATGACAGTGCTGTTGTGAAGATTGAGTTAATACATGGAAGACACTGAGACCAACCTGTCACAGAGTAAGTTCAATAAATAGAGGGGAAATGCAAAACAAAAACTTCACATATTTGTTTATGGAGAATAATTCATATAATTCTAAGCTCTAAATTCACCTCAGTTCTAGCCCCAATTTTGATTATCCAAACCCATTAAGACATTCAACAGAACTAAAAGGCTTTTCATCCAAGTAAGACCCAGCCACTTAAAAGGGACAACACAAAAGATATAACCAGAACTAGTGGTCAGGGAAGTCTTCTCCATGGAAGCGATGGTTACCCAAGACCTAGAGAATAAGTAGAAATTTCACTCTAAAGAGAGAGGAAAATTCCATGCCAAAGAAGCATGTGTGTGAAAATGCAAGGAGTGAGATCATGATGTGTTCCAAGCTCTGAAAATGGAGCTCAGTGTGTACCATGAGGTCGGAGCAAAGATTGGACACTGGATGATCTCACAGCTTTGTAGTTTGAATGTAAGATTTTGATGTTATCTCAAAGAGATGGGGAAGAAGCCATTGAAATTGTTAGGTTTTATAATAGTATTGGACTAGCCTTACTGAGAGGTCATTGTGGATGCAGATCATAGAAGAAACCAGACTCATGTGGCAACTTGAATGGCAGATAAACCCACTAGTAGTTGGGCAAGAAAGGGAAGTGTCAGTGGACAATGAAGGTCATAAGCCCCTATACTCTACCAGTGAATTTCTTTGTGACCCTTAAGAATATATCTTCATCTTACATCTCATGGCTAATAGCATCACTATAGCCCATGAGGGGTCTTTTTGAAAGATAAATAGAGCTGTTGCTTCCTTGAGATACTGTCAGCCATCTACCAGAAAACAATTTGATTCAGTTGATAAAATGCATGCCCAGCCTTAACAATAAGTGAGAGTATTTTCTATACATAAGTCTTGAGTGCCTCTTATTCCTCTCATGCACAGGGGCCACTTCTTGGCCATTTCCTTCTTACACATGTTCCTATTTCTACAAGCTTCTCTATTTCTGTGTTAATCCAAGATCCTAAAAAAATATTTGGCAACTAATGTGACTGAATCAAATAATTCATGTAACGTTCTATTAACTTTGGCAAATCTAATTTGTCCTGGTTGTGAGTGGCAGCCATCTAGAACTGTGCCCCTGGAAAATTCCTAGCATGCATGAAATTGATGTAATTCCACTTGTAAACCCAGATTCCCAAGGTAGTCCTCCCACTAGGCTCTACCCTGCCTTCTTTTCTTTTGTATCCATGTTTTATTAAAAAGGTAATCTGTTTCCACTTAAAATATTCTATTTTTGCCAAAGTGCATGGGGGAACAGCATAGTACCTACCTTGTCTGGCCAAAAGTTGATTTGAAGCCAAGAGCTCCAAATCAGAGCCCTAGGAAAGTGGCATAGTATAATACGAAGAATGGTGATGGGTAGCAGAACTGACTCAATGTCTGATCTTCCCGTGATTAAGTTCATAGGCTTTGGCAAGTCTCAGCACCCTCTGAACCTTGGTATAAAGAGCAGTGACTGCACATTACTTCAAATGAACTCTTCTTATCAGGACTTATGGCCAATAATGAATGTTAATGAAGGCTGCTCTGGAAGTAGGGCTGGGATTTAGTTTGGATCCCATGCACCTGGCCTCACTCTTCCCAACCCCAATGCTAAGACTTCTTAAAACCAGGCTGTGCAGGACACCATTTGAAAACTTGGCCAGATCTCCTCAAAAATCTCTGCCTCTCAAATCGTCTTTGGTGGTATTGGCTGTGATTTGCATTCAAGAACTTAAGTGGAAGTGATAGCTCCAACTTTAATGTTTACCGCTGTGCCTACACCATGGCAATATCACAATTTCTGTTCTTATTAACTCATCTCTTGATCCCTGTGCAATATGACTCAACAAATACTTATTACAAGAATAATAATATGTTATGTTTGAATAACATTTGACAGTTTTTTTAAAAACTTTTCCCTTCATCTTTTTTAACTCTTGTTGCAATCTTTGCAATCTGCAAACTCTTTATATAATTGGCACCCATCTCTGACAGCTGAGAAAACTAGAGTGCAAAGAATTTAAGTGACTTGTACAAAGGCACAATGACAGGATTTTGTTGTTGTTCCTATTGTTGTTTTTGGCTTGTGATGATCATAACCTGATTCATTTTATAAAGAATTTGCAATAATTTAGATGAAATTATCTTTCAACAACTTATAATACCTTTAAAATATCCTTCCTTTTTACTTTACAATAAAATAGAAATAGGTAAATTATTAGATATCAGAACTACCAAAAGTTAAAAATTAAGATAGAAGATCAGGGCCAGCAATGGGTAAAAGGAAGATACACATGTTATAGATCACTTAACTATAATAAAAGGAGAAAGAACTCTAGCCAGGCTCTTCCTGCTCCATGTCCAGGCCTTGTCTCCACTAGACCTATTTCCATGCTCAGTGCCCTGCTAGGTGCAATTGGGAATAGAGAGACAAGAAAATCTCTGTTCTAACCTTCTAATGAGGATGCATGTTACTGGATGGTTGAGAGCCTTTACTCCTTGGGATACAGACATGAAATGGTCTTATTTTTCCTGATAACGAACATCCAAGTTCTGCTTCCTCAAACCCCCACACACACACCCCTGGCTGGGTCATCAGTTCTCTTAATAAAATGTCAGTTAAGTTCCATTAACTTTTCTTCTTTTTTGGGTATTAGAATAGGCTTCTGCTGGCTCTTAAGGATTCAGTCCTCTTTTTATAATCTAAATCTCACACTTGATTCATGCCATGCATCCTCCTCCATCAGGCAGGTTGGCTAGGAGTTTCCTGGCCCAGGCAGAGAGGCAGATGAGGAGTAACTAACTCTTACACCTTCCCTCCCTCTGACTGAGCATGCTGCTCTGTACTAGCTCCTTACCTTGACTGTCTTTAGCCAGGCTGCTTTCTCTCCTTTTCTATCTATCTATCTATCTATCTATCTATCTATCTATCTATCTATCTATCTCTTTCCCACCCCTGGCCAGCCAAAGGTTCTATGTGAAAGGTCTTCAATTTCTGGATCAACCCTTAGGCTCACTTACTCTTTGAAGGGCATGTGTATAACTTCCACTGCAAAGCCTCCTGGAGTGAATTTGCAAATTCAGAGAGACCTCTTCCTTCAAGGTGGCCCCTCATGACTCCACAAATGACCCATCCTGTATCCTCTTGCTGCTGGGATGCACTTGTCCAGCAGGTGGCCCACCTGGACATTTGGTATAGAGTTCATAACAATCAGAAAGTTTAAGCCCAGGCAGCTTTAGCATGGCAGGCTTGACCCATAGGAAATGTATGTTGCTATGCAGTTGGCCTCACTGATACCCCTTTCATGGCTCCACCATTTCTCTCTTGACTCTCTCTCCTTGTTCTAAATCACTAAAGACCCTACTAGGTTACTAACATGCCAATTTTCAGGTAAGAAACCATCACCCATGTCCAACTCAAGGGAACAGAAAGACAGTTCAGGCACTGGAAATATTTATGAAGAGGTGAATAGATGAGATGCTATTTTAAAACTGTACTCTCTTGCTGTAACTGGTTTGGCTCAGTGGATAGAGCGTCAGCCTGCAACTGAAAGGTCCCAGGTTTGATTCCGGTCAAGGGCATATACCTTGGTTGCAGACACATCCCCAGTGGGGGGTGTTCAGGAGGCAGCTGATTGATGTTTCTGTCTTGATGTTTCTAATTCTCTATCCCTCTCTGTAAAAAAATCAATATAATATATTTTAAAACACAAACAAAAGCACCCAAAACTGTACTCTCCCAACAGTCAGCTTTCTCCTCTCTCCTCAGGCCTCCTCTTTCAGCAAGGACAGATAGCAGAGAGGAGGGTGAAATTGTTTTCCTCAAATATACCTTCTAGAAGCACTTTCAAGAGATACCTGGTCCAAAAATTCTGAAAGTTCTCTAGGATACCTAGTATAGTTCTGGAGCTTACCTGATAGAAGACCAGACCAATCATCTTTTTGTCTCATACCTGGACCTATATATTTCTGGATTGATTCTATTTTCTGTGTCTGAGCAGGTCCCACAGATGGAAGTTTTCAACACATGTTTTTAGTTAAATGAAAAAGAAGAGGTGGGATTACCAGAGCATGGGAGCTTGGAAGATGGGAAACTGTGTCCTCTAATTAACTTGAGGAACATCAATGTTATGGGGTGGCCACTTGGCCCAATAAGGTGACTCTTTGCTAGAGTGGAAAAGAGAACTTGCAATCAGGAAGAGAAGAATTTTCTGTCCTGCTGGGAGGGTGGGCTCCATTTATCATGCTGCCTGGGCTGTCATATCATTTGGAGGACCCTGGAGAGCCCTGACCGTGAGATTGAAGGTTGGTGCCAATTTACAGCAACACAAATGCATTGAACAGGAAAGAGATAGCTCCTAATCTCTTCAATTTTCTTGCATTACCCCGAAGGCCAGAGAATTAAATGAAACAGTAGCTGATGACAAGTTTAGAGGGTTCTGAATGCATGACAGGAAAAGTATTAAAATAGCTCAATAGTTTTATTGTATATGTGTGTTAATCTTGCCCCTGAAAGAGGAACAAAAGTAGAAAATGCTGCCTTTGGTTATACCTATTCCTCAAGGGGAAAATGATACACGAATTCTGTTTTCCTGTCAGATATTCATATGCAGGCAACCACAGTAGGAATGGAGAACATGAAACATAAAGAGACAACCTGAAGACCCTCTGCCACACACATTATCTGAGTAAGATGACTCACAATTTGGTATGACTGTATGACGTGTGGCGAATCCATTAGTCTGCTTCTCCCTGCAGTGTATGTCAGGAGAATCTCTTTTTAAAAATTAAAATTAACCCCTCAGTACATTGGGTGAAATGATCTCTGACTAAGTACAGGTTCTATGTATGCATACGGATAGGATTCAAACACCCAAGCCATTCCAGGGCCTTGGATTACAGAAACTGAGCTAGTCTGCAGCCAAACTCTGGGCAGGCCTTCCCAGAGTCATACTCCATTTCCTAACTTACTGAACTTTTGTTGTATACCTACTAAGTTCCAGGAACTGAACCAGATACTAGACATACAAAATTCCATATGGGTTGTTCCTATCCTTAAGAGTAATTTATTAAAGAGCAGTGAGATAAGCATTTAAGAGCTTCAGGTTGGGATTTAAATAATCTGTTTCAAATCCTGATGCAGACACTTATCCACATTAATTATCTGGGCAAGTTATCCTTGCTATGCTTTATATCGTCTTCTGAAAAAACTGGTGATGACAATAGTGTCTGACCCAGAGAGTTGGTGTGAGGAAGTGTATGGTAAGATAAATGTTCACTTTTACTAGCTATGAATATAATGTGTCTAAACTTATGGGGACACAGATGAGAAAGCAACTAATTCTGTGAGGAAAGGAGAGCTGAAATAAGCAGGTGTGATATTCAATGTATCTTTTAAAATATGAATAAAATTTGCCTGCCAGAAGTAATGACTTTAGAAGCCTGAATATATATGACTTCAACTCAACTAACACAGTCAAGCAGTCTTTCCCTTGGAGCATGTAGATCAGAGGTCAAAATCAGAGTCAAAATGAAAGCGGCTGTGCCTATTGTACAAGTGTCACTTGACACACAGAGAAAATTACTGTTCTAAGATCACAGGTCATAGTCTCAGGCCCTGTTTAATAGACAGTGAGGATCAGTGGGCTGTTTGAGGCTTAATAGGGTAGGTCAAACCTATGGAGAGTATTTAGCATTGTAAAAATTGCTAAAGATCGAAGGATTATCTTTCTACAATATTTGGAAGATACCAAAGTAATAAATCAGAAGATTTATTTATTCTGTTTAAAACTAAGGTCATAGAAAAATTTTAAGTTGAAACACACACCATTCAATTTATTCAATAAATATTTCTTGAATAACTGTTAGGTATCAGGAATTATGCCAAGCCTTGTAGCTACAAAATAAAAACAACATAATCCAAGATCTACAATTTTGCTTTTAAAAGGGAAAGTTTACAGATGTGAGTTAATTCAAGCTGATGATATGTAAATTTATAATGCAACTACAGGCCACTATAGTTTACAAATGCCCAACAGAAATGAATGGACAAACTTTCTCACAATGCATGCAAACAGTGAAAGGAATTGATCAAGGAAATGACATATTTAACAATGCAAGCATAACAAACCTCACTGAATTATTAAAAAGATATCACAAATTAAAATATAGTACAATACAAATACCAATATATTTTAAAGGGTTAATATCTATTATAAACTTTTTATGTTGATAAGGCATGCTTTCGGATTAATGAGACCCTGCTAGACCTGAAGAACAGAAAACAGCAAAAGCTTGAAAAATACTATTTTAAAAAGGTCAGCCTCACTAGTAATCAAATAAATGCAAACTAAAATGGGGTATTTTTTTGGCTATCAAATTAGCAAAAGAAAATAAAGGATAATCCCATATACAGGTGAGGATGTGGTGAGATATGTTTTCATGCACTACCGGTTGTCAGTAAATTGTAATGACCTTTCAGAAAAGTAATGTAGCAATTCATATTGAGAATCTCAAAACCAATCCTACTCTTTGAAACTATAACTTTACTATTAAGATGCAGCGTAAGAACTTGTTGAGAAACTTGGGCAATGATTAATATACAAAAATATCCCTACTTCTTTTATTCTAGTAAAAAATAAATGAAAATGGTAACATAGGTATCCTCTGAGGTAAAATAGCTCAGTAAATTCTAGTATACTTTCCTCCTGAGATACAACACCCTTGAAAATGCTATTTTAGAAGGGAAAATGTTAGGAGGGCTCATGATACAATACTAAAGCAAGGATTATAAGCCTAATCAAGTACTTTTTGTTACATTTTCTAAGGTGCCCTTACTTTGAATCAGTAAGTTAATAGAGTCAGTAATGCATCTGTTGAGTCTATGGAAATACTTTCAGATTTTAGATACTCCCTGTTTACACCCAAACATAACGTTTTGTGTATGTTATACAAATAATTATAATTATCCATTTACATGACATTAAATAGAGCAAATTTACAAAATAAATAAGAAACATTTATTTAAAATAAATATTTTACTCAGTCTTTTCTATTAGTTTACTTTCTTTGTTAACTCAGGTGAGTCATGACATACATCAATTGCTTTGTTCTTGGCATAATTCTGGCAACTTTAATTTATTAGTGTGTTTATTAATATTGGTGTATGTGTCTTTTTATCCCAAGACAATAAGAATAGTTAATTGGCATTCATTTGGGTAAATATTGCCTAAGAAAATGTAACTTTCTTTTTATAAAAAATGAATTAGTTTAAAATCTCAACCAAGATGTTTCCAATTTTATCCAAATCCATCTCCTCTCCTAATAAGAAACCTTCCTTTCTCTAGCTTTGTGATATTGTGTTTGAAGGACATTTTATAAAGAGCACATTATATTATCCTTTGAGGATATTAATCTATCAGGTATTCGACCTGGGTTAAACAGCCCTGAACCTTCATCTTAATTTCTTCCCTCACATTCAAATAGGTCCCACACCATTGAGGCAGCTTTAAAAGATGCTGCTGCTACTGTGGTTTTAGTTCAGCTGTATCAGTTTGATGGCAGCACACTAAATTAACTCTGAATAGAGACAGTAAAATTAATTCTTGCTATACCCCTCAGCCATCTCCAACTACAGCAAGCACCAGCATTGGAAGTAATTTTTTTTCCCTGTCCCACAAAAACCTCAGTGCCCAGCAGTGCAGAATTATAAAACTAAACCTTAAGCATGCATTCCCTTTAGAAACAGAAGTATGCCCACCTCACCTGTAGTTTTCTATTTTACTACAATTGGCTGCATCACTCCTTGCATGCATTTGTCAGTTTAATAACTTTCCTCCTATATTCCTAGAAAGAATGTAAAATGAATGTGTTTACAGGGGATGAGTGAGAGCTTAAATATGGGGATTCTGACTTCGATTTACCAACCTTACTGCCAATTGAGGCTGCAGCTTCTGGGAGTAACTTAACATTTGAGGAGGAACACACCTTCAGTTCTGCTTGCTTTCATTTGCTGCTCTGCCAGGGGGCTCATTTGAGTCAGGGCTACTGAGCTTTCCTTTATGGAAAGTGCATTCTAATTTGCACACATCTTTTAATCTCAAAGATGTGGTGGAAGAAATACAAATGAGTGAGACAGAGTCAGGACAGACAATGGGCATGTATGTCAATGAAGGAAATGAAAAAGGGTCAGCAACAGATTCCTGCTTAGGATTCAATGACATATTGATCTGCTGTTTCAACTATGGACCCATAGTCTGGAAGGTTACCTGAATTTCTTGGGAATAGTTGAATAGTACCATTTTTCCCATTTCTTAGCTTCACAGATACCTTCTTCATGGCTTTATTTCTACTCTTTCTACATCTTATCATGGTATTTTGTCTGAATTCATCTTTAAACATTTGACTTATTATTATGTTGTTAGTATGGTCATCTGTAATGCAAGGATACAGACTGGGTTTACATAAATCCAATGTAATAATAAAAGGGTAATATGCAAATAGAATGGCAGAACAACTGAACAACCAATCAAAGTGTAATATGCTAACGATCTGCTAAGGATGCTCAACTGCTCGCTATGACATGCATGACACCAGGGGGCAGATAGTAAACTGGTTGACCAGTCACTATGACATGCACTGAGCACTAGGAGGCAGATGCTCTGACTGGTAAGTTAGCTTGCTGCTGGGGTCCGGCTGACTGGGACTGAGTGAGATGGGCTGAACATGCCCTGGAGACCTCCCTGGTCCCTCCCCAGCCCAATTGTGCCTTGCTTGCACACTCTAACAATCCAGGACCCCTTGTCGGATGTCAAAGAGACAATTTCAGCCCCATCCCACAGGTCACTCCCCTTCGGAGGGAGCCAGGTGCAGGGCACATGGCTAGCGAGCACTGTTGTGGCAGCATAAGTCTCTTCAGATTGGGACTGATTGGGTGTGAACCATGGCAGACACAGCGGGGCTGGGATGAACCAGATGAATGGGAGTGGCAGGAAGGAGTTAGAAGCAGCATTGGACTGCCGGTTTCAGCCTGATCCCTGCAGGCCACCAAGAGTGACCCCCCCACCCGTGCACAAATTCATGCACTGGGCCTCTAGTAAGAACATAAGTAAGAATATTATTATACTATAGTTACTATTTTTATACTTTAACATTATAAATTATAAAATTTAGAAGGCTAGAGAAAATATTCAGAAGGGGCTTACATTATAAACAGATGATCTATTCTAGCTCTTCATTTTTAATTTTTTTTTTAAGTCAGCTACAGCCTATTGCAACACAGGAGTCAGTCGTTCCCCTAATGTTGACTTATCACTAGCCAGCTCAAGTATAAGTCCCAGGTAGAACCATTTTAGTTTCAGTAGAGTCCTCCACACAGGTTTTCAGACATAGCCTAAGAGCACCCATTTTCACTTGTCATATTGTAGTAAATGTCATGCTCATTTTCAAAAGTGACAGAATCTTCCAGATGACATCTTCTTACCAGAAAGATATCTTATCAAAGTTGGTTTCTGAAACAATCAATTTATCTTTACCTTCAACCCAATAGCCTCAGTAGCAATGCCCTTTTAGGTAGGAAATACCATGGCATTTGATCTAGCCACAGAGGCATCGTATGTGAATTTACTTCAAAAAAAAAAAAGAAAAAGAAATGATTAAATACTTCCTTTACCAGAATAGTAGAATTGAGTTACTGCTCCCAAAAATAAAATTATGATTGATGAGATAATTAGCCTCCAAGATTTCCTTACAGAGAGATGAGAGAAGGGATGAAAAATTCACACATACTACCCAAAAGAATAGCTAAGTACTCATGGCAAATGAGCTAAGGGATGTGGGTAATGTTAAAATGAATAATTTGACAAAATAAACTGTCATTGGAGGGTCTATCATTAAATTGTCATTAAAACAACCTCCTGTTATTGAGAAACACTTTTAGGAAAAAATAAATATTCCCAATCACATGGAGAACTAGAATTATCCTTTGTAAATCTCAAGACACTGTCTCAAGAGAGGTTTATTATAATATTAGTTTTAGATAAAGAGGGCATCAAAAAGCACACCCTACTATGACAGCTATTATTCAAGCTGATGAAAAGCCACAAACACTTCCAGACCATCCCATTTATTCTAGAACAAGAGACCCTTAAAACTCAACTATTTGTGAAAAACTATTTCTTTATTTAACAATTACAAAACCTTAGGGTTTGAGGACACTCTTTAAATAATTATTTTAATTAAAACTGTGTAGCTCTGTTATTGATTATAATAATAGAATTCTCTCTAAATTGGCCAATTTTCAGAGTACAATGTGAACTAAAACTAGATCACTAAGTTATATTTGACTGAGAGAAGGTAAGAAATTAAAGCCAATCTATTACTTCAAATATCAGTTTGGTCAATACCTTCATCATTAAGCATGTCAAAACTTTTTTTTAAAAAAATAACATTTTCTATTTTCATTTCTATGTATTATGTTTATTTTGATCTGCAATTAAGCCTCAGAAGAAAAGCAACATTGTTGAATCAACAACTGATCGCATTCTGGTGGGTTAGCTATGACAATGAAAACATATATAAATTCTAAATTGTCAAAAGCCAAAGTAATTCCAAAGTGAAATGTGGAACATTATGAACCAATATAATTACACCCCCTAATGCAGACTCCAGACAATTTACAGGCCAATCAATGGCATCACCTGCTGGAAAAGGTTCAAGCCCAAACCCAGGAGTCATCAAGGAAGCCTCCATTAACCTCAATCTTCAAATCTTCATCTTCAATCTCTTAGCAACTTGTGATGCCATGTAACTGCAAAATTACGTTCCCTGTTGGTCTGCTTCTCTCATTTCCATTGCAAACACTCTAATCCAGGTCACCATCATGGCTCACCTGCTCTATGGCAGTAACTGGTTTTTCTGTATGCCCTCCCACAATCCATTCTCTAGGTAGAATGATCAACTCTTGTAACTGATACCTCTAAAGTTTATTAAACTCAATGTGGCACCTTCTTACCTTTTCTGTTGCATTCCACATTTTCCTCCCATCTCTTGTTCTTCTATTTACCCACCAATAATACTAGTATCCTTCCTAATCCAAAGGGATTTGACCTTTAATATTCTCTCTCCCAATAAGACTCAGTAGCTAGCTCCTTCTCATCAGTGAAGAGTTCAAACCTCGCCTCTCCAGAGAAACTGTCCTTACTACTTTTCCCATAGCATTTTAAGTTACTCTCTAGCACATCCTCCACTAGCAGTTGTTTATTTGCCTTTCTCTGTTCAATGAAATATGAGTTCATAAGTAAAAGTAACTTATTTCACTCAAGTTTCGAGTTTTCTGTTTCGTTCATTTATTCATTCCACAGATACTTTGATCTCTTACTATTTTCAAGTGCTGTTCTAGATCTAGTGTGAACCAGACAAAGTGTGTGCCCTTGAGTTTACATGATACTAGGGGAGACAAAAAACTAAGTCATGGAATTTCAGTAACAAGAGCAGTTAATAAAAATTAAAACAGTGTGAAAAAATAGACACAGATGGATAATGTGTAGAGAGTTTATAAGGGTAGTAATCTTTGAAGCCATGACTTTTGAGCAGAAACTGAATGAAGTGAGGGAGAAAGATATGAGATGATCCTGAAAAAGACTGTATTCTCAATTATGAGAGAAAAAGCATGTATAATTAACTGTTCAAAGTATCCTGTTCATGGCCAATTTTTTAGGGCCTCGACCAGGGTCTACTACTATACTCAGTAATATTTGTTTAATAATGAATGAGAAAGCACTCCATAAAGGTTTATTGAATAAACTAGAGGCCTGATGCATGAAATTTATGCAAGAGTGGCTGCCTGGATCCCTCTCTCACAGCCCAGGTGGCTGCCTCGATCTCATGGCTGCAACCCTGGCTTCGTCCTGGAAGGACATCCGGAAGGATGTTCGGTCTAATTAGCATATCACACTTATTATTACAAATGAGAAATTTTGGGTGTGGTTCTTAGTGTTACCTAACAAAAGTGTATACCTTGGGAAGTTAATAACTGCTTGTGCAAACTCTACATGCAAAAAAACAGAACACACATACACACAGAGGCAGTTATCTTCAAAATGAGAAGCTGACTACCTTGGTATGATGCAGCTCCAGTTGTAGAAGATAAAAAGAATAATAACAAAGGCATCTAGAAGGCATGTTAGTATAAAATCTGCTAAAACACTGAAACTATTTGATCAAGTTGACCAGTGAAGTCAAATAAGAATTTTCAACTGTTATAACAGGCCATCAATCAAACTGATATAAAATTTATCAGATCTATTCTAAGCATTTCAAGATTAAGCAGGAAAATGAGCTTTTGAGGATTGGATAGTGTATCCTTTGACATAATTAGTCTGATGTCTGATACAGGATGTGAGTTGAAGGGTAATAGGTCAGGCCTTTAAGAAAACATCTGTATATGGTAATTTAAGTGGCTGTTACTTGAAAATGTATTTCCCAAGGAATAGTGTTGTCTTTTAAGTGTAAAGATTTTCAGACTTTGGATATAATATTACAACCAATTTTCAAAATTATCAGCCAGAGTTCCAAATCAGGGAATCAGATTTTGTTAAGCTGTCACCTAAATACAGGTACACTTGCTTGTTCAGTTTTTATATCCATTTTTCCCACTTGCCTCTGAATCATGTTTAAAGTTAATTATTTTCCTGGGATAGTTTTTCCTCTATTTCAATGCTGGGTTCCAAGCCTTCTAGATTTTAATTTCTGCTAAAATTGTAGCTGGTGTAGTGGATGCAAAGTTAAGCCTCACTGATGGACTTCACTACAGAGGCCTGACACCTTCCTTTAGCATCCTTTTTCCAGTTAATGGGCAGAGTGACAAAGTTCTCTGTCCTGTTCATTTGTTTCTGTCATTATGATATTAAATATTAGAAATAAAATTTTCATTGATGTATTATTTGGATTTATAATAACATCATAGGATAGCCCCTCAACAAAAGAATTATCAATAGTGCTGTGGTTGAGAAAACTTGAGTTATATTATAATGATTAAATGACTCAAAATTTGCAAGTTATTTAAAACAACGCATAGCATATAGTAAGTATTATGTAGTGTGGCTTACATTTAAAAAATGCATACATAATATGTGGATATTTATATACACATATACTTCTCATCCAGGGTTTCTGGGCTAGCTGTCCCTCTTCCTGGAGGGCTCTTACCACAGATAACCACCTTGTGTACTCTCCCACTTCTCACACATCTTGCTTAGATATGTCTTATCCGAAGGAATATCCTGACCACCTTATCAAAATCTCACCAATCTTGCCACTTTCTTTCCCCCTTATTTTGCTACATTTTTCTTCATTGCATGCTCAGCATCTGAAATACTATATACTTATTTATTGGTTATTGTCTGGACCCCAGCAAAAATTGGTTGCTGCCTCAATATTGCATTTTAATTCTGTTGTGCATTTATTTTAATGCTGCAAAATAGATTGTAAGATGCTTGCAGACATGAATCATAATTTATTTTACATTATCTCCTGTAAATTCTACTGTAGCACTCTGCATATAGTAAGTGTTCAGCCACTAGTAGGTGGAAGTGTTCAGCAAAGCAGTTGGAGACATGTGCCTAGAAATGGGAAAGGAGCTTAAAGTCAGATATGGCTATTTAGAAGTCACTTGAAGTATGCAATTATTCATATAATTCAGACCTAGAATATATCTTTTAATAAAAAAGGTATTTAGCAAGAGAAAATTAGCTACCTCACTGGTCTTCATTAATCTTGATCTTATTATCAATCCCTGAATTTTTCTTCTGAAGATACAAATATTTTGATGGCTACAGAATATAAGTCAAGAAGCAGTTCAGAGTTTCAGAAACAATTGCCAGAGGGCAATATGATATCAGGAATTGGAGAAGGAAGGGGAATGAGCAACTGGGATTTTCTTTAGTAAATACAATATAGAATAATTCAACTGTGAAGAGCACATATGAGACCCCCAGTGCATCTACATTTGGGGAGAAATGGAACTTTAAAGATGTGCTTTCATGTGGGAAAAGCCCTTTTTATTGCAAATATACTCCCACTAAGTGGTAGTTTTCATACCGAAATGTTGCTGCATTCATAGCACATCACCTGTCTCATGTGACAGAAGCATGGGATGTTCAAGCCATTTCTGAGTGCTCTCAATTCTTTGGAGACTTACAGATTATATTATAAAGTGTTTACAGAAGTAAGTGCTGCTTTAGTTGGTTGGCAAAAACACTTCCTGTATAACCATCTCCCCTTTGCACCATCTTGAAAACTTCCCAGATGAATTTTCAGGGGTTGTTGTTAGCTAATAAGCAGTGTTTGTTGCCCTTATTTTGTTTTTGACTTCCAAATAGTGTGATTTAAAATTATATTGACATATGTCAGTTGTAAAAATTATTTTTACTTTAGTTGTATTTCAAGAAAAAATTTTTAATTTGAGCAAATACTAAATAAGCAAGCTTAAACTTCAGAGTTCATGAATGTCTAGTTCCTTGGCAAATTATAATTGTAGTTAGAAAATAAAAATTTGCAACTGATTAATGAATGCTCATTCATTTTAATGCTTTACCATCACATATTTTTGTGTGTGTAAGACCTAGGAAGTAATAAATATTCATTTCCTAGTGAGCAACCATTTTTCTATTTTCTTGGGATTTTCTTCTTTAGGTCATAGTATCCTTCAATGTTGTTTATTTAATATGAACCTTCCCTTCCTCTTCAAGTTTATTTACTGGTGATCCTCGCCATTCACTCTCTTTGCTGGCCTGCTGCCCTCTTAATCTTCTCTCGTATGTGTCATATACATTCCCACCACTACCTCCTTTCTCATGCCATGCCTCCTCCTCCTTCTCTGCCTATCCAAATCCTGCCCCTTGTTTAGTTCCCACCTCAAATCCTGTATTGTCAGATTTCTCCTTTGAACCACAATGTTCTACCTGTCCTCTAAGTTTGCAGTAATTACCTCAAACTGCATTTTATTTTACTTTATAGTAAACCATATATACACAAAAGTGCACAGACCATAATTATGTAGCTCAGTTAATTTTCACAAGGTGAATACAACTTGTAACCATTACCTAGGTCAGGAAAGAGAATATTAACGGGTCCTCATAAACTAAACTAATTCATAGACCTAAAATAAAATGCATGTTGGGGCCATGCTTTGTTATTGTAGTTAAGTAAGAACATATCTTTGAAATAAAAAGAAAGTGGGAATCACAGAATTGCATTTTTGGATATGGTTTATGCCATAAAGATGACAAGGAATTTTAATCCTTGTTTTTATACTAAAAGCCCTACAGTTTAATGCTAAAAGACAGATTATTGTGAATTTCATATTTATAATTAATATGAATTTGTACAATTTCTGTTAAAATAAAATTTTAAGGCAGCATTTAAAATGTTTTTCACCATTTTTTATCTAATAAGCAATGATAATGGCCATCAGTGATTGTAGGAATGGGAAAATATGTTAAATTTAAGGAAAACCTAAGAAGGATTATTGGCAAGACCTGGTTCAGTGCTAAGGAAAAAAAGAGAGAGGAACCCTGAAAATGTTCAGATTTCTAGCTTGGACACCTGAATGGCACCAATAAAGATAAACAATAGAAGAAAGGAAAAGTCAGTGATAGAGAACAAATGATGCCTGTTGGTACATAGCTTGAGTGTGAGTTGTCTATAAAGATAATACTAATATGCTAATTACATCAGACAACCAAACAGCAGAACAACCATCCGAAGCTGGGTTGCAGGGGCGGCTGCGAGGGCCGAGCTCCTTACACGGATTTCATGCATTGGGCCTCTAGTCTAAATATGAGTAGCTAGTAGACCCTTAGGCACTGGAAGCTTGGGAAGCTGCAAAGAAAGAATTTGGAGATTTGGAATGTCAGTTGTACTTGAAATCATAAGTATGTAAAAACCAACCAAGGAGCATGTAAGTTTAAAGAGTAGATTAAGGAAGATATGCTGCAACCTATCAATAGAAAGAAATGAAGTAAAATTTGTTCTGGTTGTTTTCTGTAGTTATAATCTATTTTAAATGAGAGAACCCTAAACCATGGCTTATAGGAGAAGTACAGCGTTAGGTTTCTTCCAGTTTCCAATCACATTTTCATCAACTGACAAATATGTCCCTTGTTTTATGTGTGCTTCTATTTAATGATGCCTTCTTTAATATATATTGTTGACTCATTAGCATTGAATTCATGGCCACTAGCACTGCATCTCATGCCTGAAAGAACACATTTTCTTCATAAGGCCCATCACATTCTTGCTCTTGGAACATTAATAGCTCTTCAGCACTATGCTTTGGGGCCATTTTAAGCAGGAGAATCATCAACAAGAAGCAAAAAATATGCCACTCAAATGACTATTACAGAAAAGCAGATAAAGTTTTGTACAACCTTCTGTCTGTGGAGAGCCTCAAATTTTTCACTACTCTGCACATGCCCTCAATCGACTGTGAAAGTGCCACAAGTATGATTTGGGAGTTACAAATGAATTTTAGCAAGTAGGCAAATGTGCCTGTGTGGAATCTGCCAATAATGAGGCTTAACTAGTTAGAAATGCTTCAAGGAGCCATGGTGAATTTATCAGTGCTTAGATCATGTGAAAGAAAACAGTTTGCTGTGGGTTGAAGAGTAAGTGCCTACGGAAGTGAAATGGATAGTGTTCTAATGAATAACTCTGGAAACTTTAAGGGGATGGGCTAGACTCAAACTTTTTAAAGTGGGGGCCAGATCACGGTCCCTCAGAGAGCTGGAGGGCCGGACTATATGAACTACTAATCCCTACTGTAACACCTTGGCTGCGCTCACTGCCCAAAAAACCTGGCGGGCAGGATCAGGCTCCCCTGGGGGCTGCATGTGGCCAGCGGGCCGTAGTTTGAAGACCCCTGGGCTAGAGAATGGGAGGCTTCTTAAAGATATATCCTTTTCCCAACCAGAACAATGGTACAGAAATTAAGTTGATTCCAATATATCTAGTTTTTAACCTATGTAGAAAGCAATCAGAAGAAAGTAGGTATTTTAAGGATTAATAAATGTATGTGTTTGACAACACTGTATGCAGTGTTTGTAATTAATTTTTTAAAATCTTTATTGTTGAAAGTATTACATATGTCTCCTTTTTCACATTGACCTCTTCTAGCCTGCCTCCACCTCCCACCCTAGGCCTTCACTACCCTATTGTCAGTGTCCATGGTTTATGCATATAGGCATATAATTTCTTTTGTTGATCTTTTCCCACTCACCCACTCACCCTCCTCTGCCTTCCCTTTGAGATTCAATAGTCTGTTCCATGCTTCTATATCTCTGGATCTATTTTGTTAATCAGTTTATTTTGTTCATTAGATTCTACATGTGAGTGAGATCATGTAATCCTTATCTTTCTCTGGCTTATTTTGCTTAGCATAATTTTCCCTTCATGCAGGGCAAGCAGTCCAGGAAGGAAGATCACATTGGTGTTAATAAGATGCCTGTAAGAGAACACAATAGCATTTGACACATTTTCCTTTTTGTAAATTCTGAGCCTCTCACTCCAGCTGCAATGTTAGCTGACTCAATAGAGGAAAGTAATTTCCAAATGAGTATTGTTCTTTGGGAATCACAGAGTAATGTCTACCCAAACTTAATTATAACCATAAATGTGTCCAGCATTTAAAAAGTATGAATAAAAAATCAAACACTGAAGAGGCTGTGCCTTCTGAAATTGTATAATGCTTCGAAATTTTCTTAAAGTAAAAAACTGATATATTCTTAATCTGTTTTTTTAAAGGATCACTGAACACACCCTTCTACATATAAACAATTTCAATAAAATGAAAGGAACAAAATTATTCAATTTAGAGAATGGCTGGTGAATCAACAACCAAAGAGAATTTACTGCAAGAGAAGGCAGATGTTTTCCACTGTTTTTCTCACATAATTTCTAAACTTATATTTTACATGGGGAAAATCACAGTTTATGAAAAAGACCCCTGTGAAATAGTTTGTATGGTATTATTTATATTTTTATTATTTCTATTACATTCTTGGGGAAAAAACACACTGAGTAGCCAGAATAAAATGGGACATTTAAAAGCAACAGAAAGAAAATGATTATGTAAACATAGATTGACAATTTAGGTCAGTCGAGTAAAGTACTTCTCAGCATACAAAATAACGACCCATGAAGCCCTCAGCACAAAATGCTGTATATACATATGTCATAGTGAGTAATGAGAATGGCAAGTGTGGAGTTTGACTTTGAACATGACTGAGTTCCTCCCAGACTGACACCCAACAGCCCTCTCTCCCAGACAAACCATAACCTCTGTCAAACTATGAAATTCAACTACCTAAATGCCCTGAAGAGTGAACGGAACAGCTTCTGAAGGAAGCCAGCAATTGAAGGAAGGAACCTGCATGGGGTGTGTTTCCATCTTTTTTCTTCCAGCTTTTAGTCTTGGAGGAGGTGTAGTTATCACCATATGAGGCAGCTAAAACTTTAGTATAAAATTGGGAGATTTTCTGTGGCCAGGAGCCAGAGAACAGAGTTCAGGGCAGCGATGGTCATTGGAAAATGAGAGGCACCCTGGAGAAGCCAGAAGGATGCAACCCCGAGTTCTGTGCCTACACCCTGGCCATGTTTTTAGGTAAATTCTTTTTTTTTTTTTAAATATATTTTATTGATTTTGTACAGAGAGGAAGGGAGAGAGATAGAGAGCCAGAAACATCGATGAGAGAGAGTCATTGATCAGCTGCCTCTTGCACACCCCCTACTGGGGATATGCCCGCAACCAAGGTACATGCCATTGACCGGAATCGAACCCGGGACCTTTCAGTCCGCAGACCGACGCTCTACCACTGAGCCAAACCAGTTTCGGCTGTTTTTAGGTAAATTCTTAAGCATGCACATGCAGAATAGACTCAATAAAGCTCAACTAAGAATCAGAGAACTGGACTGACACATTTGAGTTCTCTGCAAGACAGTGGTTTGAATCTAAACAACTTTAATTGTCTGCTAAAACAAAAATATCAACACTGCTCAAAGAAATGGTGCGAATCAGTGTCCTCACCCAACATTTCCAGTATAAATGATATAATACAAAGTTACTTAACATATAAAAAAACAGGAAATTAAAGATCCTTCTCAAGAGAAAATACTATCAATAAAAATCAATCCAGATATGCTCCAAATGTTGGAATTAATAGACAATGGTTTGAAATAACATACCGGTAATTATTATAACTATGTTTAAGGACTTGAAGAAAAATATGTTTGCATAAGTGAAAAAAATAGAATTCTAAGCAGAGAAATTGAAACTATAAAAAGAAAGGAAATATGAACCCTAGAATAAAAAAAAAACATATCTGAAATAAAAATTCACTGAATATGCTTGAAGAAAAATGGAGATGACCAAGAAAGAGTCAGTGAATTTAAAAATAGATCAATAGAAAATTATCCAACTGAAGAAGAGAAAGATTGGGTAACTATGGAAGAGTTTGGGTATTTACTGACACATTTCCTTTCTCTCTTTGGCCTGATGCTAAACTTATTTCCCAGCTTCTAAAATGTTAAGAGTAAACATATGACAGTGTTCTCACTGATGTAATAGAGCTGGAAGTGAGGGCCATCGCTTACAATAATGAACCATACAAACATTCTGTATCATTCTCCTTACTCTTTCTTCAACAATCTATCTGTTGATGGCAAATATCTAGGGTGATCACTGAAGATGACCCTGTCTCCATTCCCTAATGCTTACTCAACCACAGCCATCTTCTCCAGCCTGCACACTAGCAAGAAATAAATTTCTATGGTGCTCTGGTCCTGAGATTTTTGGGTTGGTTTTCCTCAGCACATATTGTTACTATACTAAAGCAGTAACTGTTATTAACTTTGATGTCATTTTTACATGATGATTTTATACTTTGTCTTCCGCATTCTTTCAGTCCAGTCTTTGTGTTAAAAATGAAAGACCTTCTGAACAATCCTTCTTCAATGATTAATACTTTCTTTCAAGACTAATCATCAATAGTAATAGTTTAAAAAATATTTGAATAGATTTTACAATTAAAAACTGTATTTTTCCAAATCAATTCATTTTATATAAATAATAATCCCTTGATATAAGGTTGGCAGCTGTTAAATTTTGCATTCTCTAGAATGCAAAAAAAAAGGAAGAAAATAGACGTTTAGAGAAATCTAACCCACTAGCTGAAAATGAGAGGCAGACAGAACTCTCATATCAGTCTACCTAGTAGCTGCTTAAAAATGAGTTTGCCTACTGAAACATTTTATCTCCTTTCATCTAAAAGGGAAATTCAAGTCCCAACTTCATTATAAGCTCCCCTTTTTAAAAGCTATACAACCTATAGGATAAATTTTATCAGTTTCTTTTGGACATCTGCCTTTTTTATATCAATAAACTAGTTTGCAAAATTGAAAAATTCCATAGAGAAGGCCCACAGGGTACTGCATGTATAGTTGAAATGTTCTGTTGCTTGAATTGACCATTTACAGATGCTGAGTTTGAGCCATACACAAGCCCAGTGCTCTGGTCTGTGACCTTTCCTCCGTGTTCCATGGCTTCTGCACAAGTGCTCTCATGAAAGTGACCTTAGGTTTTTAGAGGTGTGAAAATGTTTCATCAACAATGAGCCCTGTCAGTGTGAGTCTGGTTAAAACCTACTCGTCTACTTGCTTGTCAGATTGGGAGGGGGTGGCAGAGAGAGGTTAGAAATGTTGTTTTATTGTTTTTATTTCATAGTAAGAAGAAGTATAACCTTGCTGAGAGGGTGACAAATTCAGTTACAGTCAACCAGTACTTGACAGGTTTTATCAGAAAACCAAACAAGAAAAGAGTGTGTATGCCTGCCACCAGCTGTCACAGTATTGAACAATGAATGTTTGATGAAGCCGACCTGCAAATACACACATCTCTGTGGATGTCGGCTTTAAGTAGCAACTAGCTGACAAAATTAACAAGGAAAGGCCTTGGTAGAAGATAGCAAGAGAAAAGAAAACAAAACCAAAGAAAAGAAACCTGAAAGCTCCCAGCTCCCTTATTTGTTTAGGTAGGTAATGAAAGAGACTCCACACAAGGTGGAATTTGAAATGCAGTTGCAGTTTTGTTAAGATAAAATGCATGGTCCTCATCTCAGCCCATATTGAAAATACGGTTGGGATAAGCGTCAGATTTTCCAAATTAGTGGTGCTGTGAGAAACAGAGAGGCTGGTCTGCGGGAAATCTGAGGATGTGGCTGTGCTTCTGAAACAGCCTCTGACTTCTCACTGACAGGGATGGAGAGGTTGCCTGTTTGGTACAGATTGCTCTACATTACACAGACCGGCCCTAGATGCTGGTTATCCTTTTCAAAATCAATTTTTTTTTTCTTTCCTGGAGCATGAAGAGGAACACAAATTCTCCTTTAGCCAACACAAAGACCTCTCTCCTTTCAAGTCAAAATCAGTGGCATTGCCCACCATTAAGAGGAAATGCTACATGGTCATTTGAAGCCATTATACAGTAAATCTGATTTCTCTCAGAAGCTTATGCAAGTATTTCAAATTAGAGAGTAATCAATTTGTTATTTACTATTTAATAATCAAAATATGATTAAACGATATTTCAGGTTAACTGAGAATAATTTCCCCATCTTTACCCCCTCCCAAGTATTTTCATTGTACTGTTTGAGACAGTAAGTCCTCACTTAATGTCTCAGGTAGATTGGTTCTTGAAAACTGCAACTTTAAGCCAACATATCCACTTTTATTATAGGCTAATTGATATAAACAAGAATTAAGTTCCTACAGCGTATTTCTGGTCATAAAAACATCACCAGACTCTAAATAATATTAAATAATATTAAATGTTATTAAGTAATATTAAACATGGAAGTAAGTGTGATTTACACATATTTTTAAGAAAAATTGAATAAAAACAAAATAATGACTTCCCAACCCACTTATTACAGTTCAGGGCCATGGGTGGTGGAAACATCTCCAGGAAGCTTAGTGCACAACACAGGACCAACCTTGGCTGGGATGTCCTTCCACAGCAAGGCCCTCTCACACATACATCTGCACTCACTCAGGTTGGGACAATGTAGATGGGCCAGTTCACCTCATGGGCACATCTTTGGGATGAGGGAGGAAACCAGAGTCCCCAGAGAAAACCCATTCAAACATGGGAGAATGTGGAAACTCCACAAAGACAGTAGCCCCTGCCCGGAATAGTTTCATTTTTTTCATATCAATGTTGTAATGAACCAATACTGAATGAAACAACAGTATTCTAAAGCCTTCTCTTACTAAGCCCAAGTTGCATCTTGACTTGTATTACTTTTATATGTCTACTTGTGGGTTCCCTGGTGACGAGGATCTGACCTTGTTTAATCTTGATTCCTCTCCATCTCTAGCAACTCTGACCACTGCTCATAGCAGGTCTCAGTGAGTGATGATGGAATTGAATGTAAACTAAGAAATATTTGAGAAATTCAATTGAACTACATTGCGGCCATCCCAGACAGAATCCTACAGCTCCTACATTATTACTCAAATGATATTTTTAGTCCTTCCTTGGCAAAGCAGAAAAATAAATCTACTAACTTATGGAAGAAAGACATAAAAGATTATATCCTATGCTTTGCACTCAGCCAAGGGAAGTAAGTAGAAAACTTAGGGAGGAAATTTCACATCCATATCCCCAGATAGAAGCTTTAATAAAATGTTATACTCCATAATTAAACTATCTTTCAGCTCAATAATGAATTTTCACATGTGCATTTTCCTTGTGAACTTTCATCCTGTTCGTACATTTTTTTAGCTCATCTCATGATAGCATCTAGTATTTTATGGCAAAGAGAGTGGTGTTATAAATATAAATGATGCTCTGTCAATCTGAAAAAGCCACAAATATTATCTACAGGGTTTTTCACTACTTATCTCTGCCTCTCCAAATTTTTCCAATCCATATTGAGTTAAAGAATTTTGAAGATTTTTTAAAAATCAGTTCTATTATATATCTATTCCCGGAGTGGTGAATAAGGTTTAATCTTGGCATCAGAGATGAAAAATGCCTATGATGGATTCTATAAGTAAGTAGTGTCTGTAAAATTAAATAAGCCTTCGTGCTGCATGGATGTGGGTCTCATATGCACAACAAAGGGCAATGGCTAACTTCACTTGGATATTTTGCTATTAAAAGCATGCAGGAAGGGGAGATAGGAGGAAATGAATGCAATTATATAAACAAATGTTAGGGGACAAAATTGCACAAAGAGAATGATAACAAAAGCATACTCTATGGAAATTAGTGAAAAGAAACAGAAGTAAGGATCAACCTTCCAATCACTGTTGTAAAGGAATGAACCTGCCAGTTAACCTCTTATTTCTCCTTGAGAATAGGAGAAAAGACCAGCTACCCTTAATATAATAACAGAGACACAATTTAGATTATCCTTATTGCCAATATCAAAAACAAACCTATGGGACAGCTCAGAGGGCTCATCACAATCCCAGACATCTAAAAGGAGGAGATGGAAAAGGAGGAGGAGGAAGACAAGGAGGAAGAGGGAGAGGAGGGGGAAATAGTAGTTGTGTAGGAAAAAAAAAAAACAGAGTAAATGGTCAAATGCAGTTATATAGATTGTGTGTATGTGTGTCCTTTAACCAAGAGTTCATAAACCACTTTGAAAATAGAGAAAAACTAAATTTTAATCCTGACCTTCATCTCTCTCTGCTTCCTGGTGTCTGTAGCTATATTACAAATTCACAGCCACATTTCTGTGAACTAGATGTAATGTGTACATGTAGCAAACTTTCTTACAAAATTTCTTGCTGAGTCAGAGATTCAACTACACTTGCAGTCCACTCCTACCCCCAGAGCTTTGCACTCAATGAGGAAAATCCGGGCTCTCATTAATATTATCAGTGTAGTTAGACCAGATGATCCAGCAATCCCACTTCTGTGTATATATCCAGAGGAGATGAAAACAGGGTACCAAAGGGATATCTACACTCCCATGTTTACTGCAGCAATATCCACAATAGCCAAGATATCAAAAAAAAAAACAAAAACAACAAACAAACAAAAAAAAAAAACAAAACTAAGTCTCTATCATTGTATGAATGTGATACAAAGATATCACTTAACGAAGATGTGAGACTTGGCAGTGTGACTGAGTAGTTAGAGTGCCGGCCTGTGAACTGAAGGGTCACAGATTCGATTCCTGTAGGTCCTGCTAGGCACTGGCCAAGTGTTGCACATGTGAGGCAACCCATCATGTGTCTTTCGCACATTGATGTTTCTCTCTCTCCTCCTCCTCCTTCCCTCCCTCCCATGCTCTCTAATGACCAATGGGAAAAATATCCTCTGGTGAGAATTCAAAAAGAAAAAGAGAAGAAAAAAAAGACAAGAAAATAAGGTAGTCCTGTCATTGGCAAAAATATAGACCTTGAAGTCATTATCTAAGTGAAATAAGCCAGACAAAGACAAATACCCCATGGTATCGCTTATATGTGGAATCTAAAACAAACAAACAAATGAACAAAAAACTAATTGAAATAGAGAGTAGAAAAGTAATTGCCAGGGGCTGGAGTTTGGGGGAAATAGGGAGAGGCTGGCAAAAGGTACAAACTTTCAGTTAGAAGATGAATAAAGTCTGAAATCTCATCTAATCTAAAAAGGTAAATATGTGAAGTGATGGCTGTGGTAATTAACTAATTTGGAGAAATCCTTTATAGGTATAAAATGGCTACAATGTACACTTTAAATATAGTATAGTTTTATTTATACCTCCACAAAGATGAAAAAGTATCAGTGTACTCACGATGCATTTGAAACTAGTGGGGAAACTGCAATATAGAGGGGTAAATTGAATTTCTCAAAATTTAATAGAGAATCAGTGGCTGAAGAAGCAGAATCATTTTTCTGGCAGGAAGTTGGTGTTCATGTTAAAGAATTTATTGAATCCATGAATAAAGTGTGCACGTTTATAACATATATCAACATGTGTATATCCATATGGTTTTTAACTTTTTTACTTGAGCACTGGAAAGAAGATCATTTGGGAAATATGACTGATTTCTGCAATGCATTGGCTAAGAAATCACTTAGGTAGACTTATTGCCTGCACTCTCAGTGTTTTTATGCATAAATGTGTGTGTGTGTGTGTGTGTGTGTGTGTGTGTATAATAGCATATGTAGATTTATGTAATTATGATAGAAACATAACCTAAAGAGAGATCTCACAACTATCTGCTTCTTAACAAAATACCCCAAGTGGCTGCCATAAAAATTATTTGAATGGAACAGACTACACTTATAGAGAAACCCTAAGAATTGACTTGAAGGATTCATGGATAACTGCTATTACAGCCTGTGTATTAAAAGTGGCCTCCTTGGTGATAGATTTTTGAAGGCACCAGAAATGCCCGGCCAGCATGGCTCAGTGGTTGAGCGATGACCTATGAATCAGGAAGTCACAATTCAATTCTCAGTCAGGACACATGCCTTGGCTGTGGTCTCAATCCCCAGTAGGGGGCGTACAGGAGGCAGCCAGTAAATGATTCGCATCATTGATGTTTCTATCGCTCTCCCTCTCCCTTCCTCTCTGAAATCAATAAAAATATATTAATTAATTAATTAAAGCACCAGAAAGGGCCACATTCCCCAACTACCTCCTTTCAATGCCACCTCGCCTGAAATTCTACTGCTAACAACCTATCTCCTAAGACCAGAAGAAAATGATCAATAATTCTCATTGATTGGTGAGAATACATGTTCTTTTTCTTTATATACTCTTCATTTTTTTGGATTCCCTAAAATTTTTTTACCATGATAAAAAAAAATTTTTAGGGAAATGATTCTTGAAAAGAGTAACTTTGCCAACTAACTTTGCAGTCCCCAGGAATTCATGGTACAGTGATAAAAATATAGTTGATACATAATAAATATTTGCACTGGACAGAAATATCTATTTGTTTGGGGTATTGTCTCCAGAAGTTGACAGGTTTAAATTTCCTTAAGGTAATGAATGACACATTTCCAGTTCTTAGATTCTGACTTTGGTAGATGCTCGAATCATCATGTTCCCAAATCTATGGACATGCATGGTGTGCTCATTTTAAAGGTGAACAGGGAGGGGTCTGCAAGAGCTACCAGGAAGACTGGGCAGGGTACTGCACTAAGACAGGTCTACTGTTATCACAGTGTCCCCCACATTATAAAAAGAGCCAAAGAGCAGTTTGGTGTTGATTTATCAGAACCATTAGGAAGGGGAAGGGACAGGCATTCCTAGGAGATAGTTTCTAGGGCTCTCACTTCCACTTCAATCAGAGCAGTTCAGTTTCATCAATTAAATATATTGACACTTCACATAAAATTTCACTTAAAGAAAGAATTCCACTGCTGACAGAAAAGAGAAACAGAGAGAGAGGGAGGGAGAGAGGGAGGATGGAGGGAAGGAAAAAGGGAAAGAAGCCCATTGGTTTCTAGTCCTAGTTCTGGAGAAAATTTTCATTCCTAAATGCAAATCATTTCAAAGGCTGAAGAAGGAAAAGGGCTGTCTACTTTGAGAACTGATAACAAAATCTCTGCCTCATTATGCAAGTCTAGAGAAAAGAATGGTTTATAAACATTGGTTTTTCAGTCCATCGGGCGTCAGGACCCTGCGTTGCCAAGAGACACCTCAGTGCAAAAATGAAATAAGAAGGCCTGTGTTTACATTAACATCCCCATTGGATTCTCTGTTTGATTAAGACAGAGAGGGAAGAATCAGCCTGCCCATCGTCCTGATTGGAAAGGACATCACTCGAAGAGAAGCTGTGCACACAGCCCCCAGAAGAGGCAAAGAATCAAGCCTGCATTTCATGCCCCAAACTCCCCTTCCTCCCTGCTCCACCCCGCAGCTCCAGTGGCCCCTACCGCCCACTGTTATGACCTGATATTTAGAAAGAGGCTGATAAACCTATGGGCCAGTGCATAGATTTCTAAGAAAGCTGCACAGAGCCCTGAAAACAGGGTAGGGTTTAGAGTCTGACAGGGATACAGCGGGGAAAAGTAGTCTATTTTCACAGGAAATTGAACAAGAAGCTCTCCTTTGCCACGAAGTCTGCCACCTATTAGCTTCATCTGCCATAGATTTAATTACTTTCATGAGAGAGATCAAGAGTGAGAGTGCTGTAGCTGAGAGCCTCGGAGGACATGAGGATAGTGTTTTTATATGCCTGCTCTTACCCTATCTTTTTGAGCAAAGAAAGATCAGAGGACGTATATGCAAAGAAAAGTATTTCAAAGCGCTGATTTAAGGCAAATGTTCTTAACAGGACTCCAACGTGTGACAGACACGTGGATGAGTTGTGGACAGTTGGGGGAAGGGAGGTGACTATGTGGAGTGAGGTTTCTAATAAGCACTAATGTGCCTAATGGTTCATCTGTTTGTTATGAATTAGATAAAGTTCAAAGTCATTCCTATGGTAACATCAACCTTCCTCCACTGCATCTCAAACTTCTGGAGGGAGAGTGAGCTAGGTGGCCACACAGGGGAACCGGAAGTCACCCCTCCTTTTACTCTGTTATTCATGCAAGGACCTTTGTGAGAAGCTATTTGAAATGTAGTGCAGGGGAGGTAAAAGCAGAGGGTGGGGTGGGAACTGGGTGGAAGGAGCTATTGGGGAGGGGGGATGTGGGGGAGAGAAACAATTGTAATAATCTGAGCAATAAAGATTTATTAAATAAAAAATAAATAAAATAAAATAAAATTTTAAAAAAGAAATGTAGTGCCAGGAAGTTTCCTCTTACTTGCTGGATTTTCTATCAAAATTTTAGTCTAAGAGTGTGTTACACATAAACATCCTGTGTACCAGGTTGAAAGAAGTGGGGATCTCTGATCAGTAAGAAAATGTATTTTCCTTGATTTTTATCACATCAATTCCTGAACTGGGTGGCTTTAAATAATTCCTGATGAGATTTTAAATGGGTTAAAACATGTAAAGCACTCAGAAAGGCGGCTCATGCTATACTCCTTAGTTATTGATAGGACCTTGATAAGATTAGGCCTGAAGTTTGGGAAATGCTGATAAGACTTGTTTCTTTCCAAGATTTGTTCTGATATGAAAGCTATACCTTTGCACTCTCTAATCTCTGTTTAAAAAGTATGAAAAGGCATAACCCAGAAGCAGGAGGAAATTATTAACGACTGGACTGCCCTTTTATCTGTTCTCTGAATTAGTCTGCCACTGATTTCATCCTTTCTTCCTTTTCTCGGATCACTGAAGTTTCGTCCTCTTTCTTTACTCCTTCTTAATTCACTGCCACAAACATTTGTTGACAGCCTATTATGTGCCATAAATGGTTCTAAATAGCTCAAACACATAAACGCTACTTCTCAAACTTTATTCTGCCACCCTCGTTTTAAAATCTTGTTCCTTTGCATTTTGTGTTATTCAGCTGCAATACCCATGTCTCTTCTTTCTTCAGTTTTCCTCTCCCTTCAAAGTCATCTAGGAAACTCATAGCTACTTCCCATCTTTAGTTAAAATTTGATCTCATAGTCTTCCTTTCCATCCTCAGCTCCTTTCAATACCCAGTGTGGCCTCAATTCTCCATGGACAACCCCTTTTTTTAACAACCTAAATCTCAATTCTTCCTTGACTTTCTCAATTTCAAGGAGCTTCATCTTCCACATCCCAACACCCATGACCACACACACCTTGGACCTTTTCATTATCCAGACCATTCTACAACAGAAGTAACTTTTTATTTTAAACAACATTTTTCCTTTTATTTTTTATTATTTTTTTTTCTGGGATTCAACAAACATTATAAAACTTACATGGAAATACAAAGAACATGAAATAGCCAAAACAACTTGAAAAATAACAAAATTAAAGCACTCATACTACCTGAGTTCAAAACTTATTATGAAGCTATGATAATATAAGATACGGTAATTTAAGTATGGCATTGGCATCTAGTAGACAAATATATATCAATGGATCAGAACAGACTCTCCAGAATTAGACCTATACTTTTATAAACAAATGGTTTTTAACAAAGACTCAAAGGCAATTAGATTTTTCAACAAATAAGCAACATTTGAAAATCCATATGCAAGAAAATGAATGTTGATTCATATCTAGCATCATCAAAAAATGAACTCAAAATTGATCATAGGCTTAAATATAAAACCTAAAACTATAAAATTTCTATGAGAAAATAACAGAAGTAACTTTTAAACATCCTACCCCTGACTACGACCTCTAGTCTTTCCATTCTGTTTACTCACGCACCACAGATACTCAGGACTTATTGACATTTGTAGACTTTGGGCTCCTCTTCTTTCTCCCCAAGCTGCTCTGTCTGCATTTCCATCCTTCTCCACTCCAACCCCCTAGGGGCCACTACCTTCAAGATACTCTAAATAGTTCAAATCCCCTTATCTTTATGGCCTCCCAATATATGGGAGCAACCAAGCACACATTGGGAACGCCTGGCAAAAATACTATCTCCTTCCGCCCATGCTCACTTCCTCAGCCCAAATGAAGAGGCTGAGAAAAGGGACTTTGGAGTCAGCCACACCTGGGCTGACATCCCATTGTCTGCTGCCTGTCTGTGATCTAGGGCAAGTCACATATTTACCCTCTGCCTTCATTTACCCATCTTTAAACTGGTGTAGATAAAACGACATTGTGAGGAATGGGTGAGATATTAGCAATAAAATGCTTACCACTATCTCCTGTTGTTATTGTTCATTATTTTTCCTTTAATTCCAAGACTTCCTTTGATGTTTATTTTAACCAAAGCTCTCTAAGATAAAATCAGCAGGGAGAGGGCCCCGCGTAGATTGTGACTGGAGAGATTGCCCCATAGAGAGGAACGATACTTTGATGATGCCTAGCTCATCATTTTGGAAGGAACTAATGTGTGCTTGCTCCCTTCAGGCTCTGGCTCCACACCTACTAAGAGGTGTGGAAAAAGATATGATTTCGCTGAGCATGAGCAAAATTTGAGGATGCTTCATGGCATTTAATTACTTCAGTGCATGTCAGAACTTGCATGGTCATGAGGGGGAGAAGAAAGCTAATGCCATGAGGAAATCCAGCAGACACACATTTTATTTTGTTCATCATTAAAGGATAGAGTAGTAAAGTTTTCTGACAGTTCACAGAGACAGTTTCTACTGTTCAGAAACAGGTACCCTCAGAAATAAGTAGATTATAAAACCGCCTCCATAATATCACAGAGGTTTCCACTCCTCTCCCTTTATGGCATCTGAAATTCTATTGTTTGAGCTTGTTTTGGGGTGGTTATTAAAACATTCGTGTCCATTATTTGAGATAACTTAAACTGTTATCAGTCCTTTGTACGTTAGGATTAACGAATGTCAGAATCTGTCCTGAAAATATGTTCATTCGTACTTTAAGATTAATAAGTGTCAGAGTCAGTCCTGGAAATATGTTTTGACAAGTCTGGCTGGGAAGAGGAAGTACCAGGTCACTAAATTCCTGAAAGTATGATGACAAAAGCCGCTCCAGGGAAAGGGAATTTTAACCCAGGAGACTGAGTGCAATAAACATTTACTTCCCACACTTCAGACCTGCACCTACCAGCTGGCCTGTGTAGAGGCAACAGATGGAACATTTTTAACAAATGTGACATACTTAATCTCAGCCTAAAGATGCGTCATTTTGAGAATTACTGAGGAAAAGTTCCTGAAGCATTTTGAGTCCCCGCAGAAAGAAAATAAATTAGATGACTGATAGATAGATAGATAGATAGATAGATAGATAGATAGATAAATGATAGGTAGGTAGATAATGATAGATAGATAGATAGATAGATAGATAGATAGATAGATAGATAGATGATAGATAGATAGATAGATAGATAGATAGATAGATGCAGATTTTTCTACTTAAAAATGGAATGTTTTAAATGGGCTGGCAATTTTATATCTAATATCTTACACAGTATTAATACTTGACTGTTTATTGCCTTATTCATTGTTATTTCATTGCAAACTTTACAATGAGAATCTCAGTAATACTCTTCTGCTAAAGATGATCAAATGAAGGCATTATCTATTTGAGCTCACACCTCATTATAACAAAATTAAGTGATTGCCAAGTCAGAATCAAAACATTTCTGACATTTAGATTATTTGTTGTCTTAGTATTGCATGTCTATATAACATAACTTTTTAATACAGGGTTCTCCTAAAATATTCAAGTGGTACCCACACATGCAAAGTAGCATGTTTGGTAGGAAGAAGGTCAAATAATTTGCATGCCTTTTCCCCCCACCTCTGGAGCAAGTTTCATATATCTTCCTGGGCTTCACTTTCCTCTCTATGAAATGACAATAACAATAATAATAATAATAGTTACCTGTGGATACTGTGAGGTATTGTGTTATGAGGATTAAATGATACAATGCCTGTGTCTGTGCTTTGTAAACTCAAGTACCCTGTATTTTTTAGTTTTATGATGTTTTATACATTAGGTAGAGGTATATAATATGTGTAGGTCTCTATGTAAAGGTATAAAACTTGGTCACTAAATTCTCATGAAAAGAACATAATCTTCACATGTAAACAATCAAACAACAACAAAAACATAGTCATAAGATTTTCTAATCCATGTTTAAAACACAAGTTTTTAAATAATCTCTATGTCATGTCTAAGACAAGCATGAATCCAAAAGTGAGATCAAAGAAATGACTGCTTCAGCTCTCAATTTCCAAAATAAAATATCCTGCTTCAGCTCTATGGCCAATTCACTGTGATAAGATCAACTACAGTCTCTAAAAACTTATATACACTGTAGCATACACCATGCACTTACACAATGGCATAATGTCAGAGTGCAAATGCCACCTCTTCAGAAGGGACTTTCCTATTGTCCATTCCAAAGAACCACCAGCCCACTAATCACTCTCTGTGCTAAATCTGTTTTATTGCCTTTGTAACACATGTTATAATTGGAAATATCTTATATTGGTTATTGGTGCATTATATCAGCATACAATTTCCCCATTCCCATTCCCATACAAATATACAAAACATGAAAGTAAATTCCTAAAGGATAGAGATTTATCTGTTCACTATTACATTAGTAGCACTTGGAATAGTGGATGGAATCATATTTAATAAATAGACAACAAATAAATGGACATTGAATGAATCTTTATGTAAAAAATATTGAACAATTAGTCATGTCAGAAAGATAACCAGTACAGGTAACATAAGTGCATGTTTATCTCCATCAGCTCTGTCCCTTTATCTCTATCAGATCTGTTGATGTTAGTATTGTATTTTTCTTCTAGAAGAACTTTGAAAGTACTGGGTCAATGACTCAACTTCTGACCCTGATTTCTCCCTGACATCCAGGTGTTGGGTCTTGAAGTATTGAGGCCATTTCCCCTGAGTTGTGGAAATATGAACTAACAGATTGTGAACTGCCAAAAACCTCCTTCCAGCTCAGTCAGAACATTGTCAATGACAGTAATGTTGACAGTTTTTACTTCAGAAAATATAGGTATAATGTGATTTCAGTTATTCATCTCCTCAGGTTGATGGATGGAAATCTGAGCACTGTTTTTAGATGCTCGGTGAGGAATCTACAGACATCCATATTTTTCCTCCTTCTGACAAGGCTGCCATCCCACTGTCGCATCTTAAGACTTTTCCAATTCATGAAGAACAGATAGGTTTTTGTTAGCTCACTTCTATCCTGGCTGCAGTGTACATGTGTCAATAACTTATGTTTAATTACCTCCATCCACTGCTATTATTTCTTCAGCATCATGGTTAAGAAAGCACCTTTAAGAATATGAATTTTTATCATTGTTTAAAGTAAGGTTGGGTGCCTGGCAGGTGTGGCTCAATGTATTGATTCCTTGTCAGGGCACATGCGAGGGTTGCTGGCTTGACCTCCAGTATGGGATGTGCAGGAGGCAGCCAATCAATGATTCTCCCTCGTCATTGATGTTTCTATCTCTCTCTCTTCTCAGAAATCAATGAAAATATAATAACTAACTAAATAAATAAATATTTGGTGATCTTGTCAAAATAGTATACTTGGTCCCACTATTTTCTTGGGGGGATATCAGGACTCCTAAAATACTGTTAGAGGCTTGGTGACCATATAACAAATGATCAGTAAAGAATAGATTGCCTTTATCTTGCAGGGTGAGGAGATAAAGACAAAGATAAGGAGTGGGTGTTCACATTATATAAACAAGAAAAAAGATACTGTGTTAGTTTGTAAGAATAATGTTAACAGGTGGTTGTTCTAATAAGTTATTAGGAGAAATCTTCCAGTTGTCAGAAAGCTGGACCTGGCAGAAGTGGTGTTCAGCTCATCTTTGATGCAAGTATTACATACACTAATCCATGAATGATAACATGAGAGTTGGTACATATGATAGTTAATTTTATGTACAATTTGGCAGGGCTCAGGGTGCCCAGGTATGTGGTTAAACATTATTCTGCGTGTTGGTGTGAGAGTGTTTCTGGATGAGATTATCATTCAGTTCAGTAGACTGAATGAAACAGATTCCCCAATGTGGGTGGCTATTAGCCAGTCTGTTGAGGACCTGAATAAAATAAGAAAGCAGAGGAAGGGAAAATTTACTTTCTTTGCCTGTTTTTTAACTTGGAGATTAGAGCTCTCCTCCACTCAGACTGGAGCTTACACCATCACTCTCCTGGCTCTCAGGCCTTTCTTGTTGGACTAGATCTAAAGTCTTGGGTCTCCTGGGTCTTCAGCTTCTATATAGCAGATAAAAGGCCTTCTAGGTTCCATAATTACATGAACCCATTTCTTATAATAAATTTGTCTGTCTATCTCTCATCTATCTATCTAGCTATCTACCTATCTATTGAAAGAGCAAGAAAGAAGCTTCTTATTGATTCTGTTTCTCAATACTGGCTAATATGGTGCATATATGTGGTCCTTGAAGTACCCATAGGCTAAAAACACTTACACTCAAAATCATGTGTCTTTGAGAGTTTCTTGTAGCCTAGAACACAATATTTGATTCCAATTTTTTAATAGCTGAATAAGTTGGTTGTCTTACTGTTCTTCTCATCAGAATCACCAAACAACAATAAGAAAATTGACCAAAACAAACAAACAAAAAAACTAAAAACCCTCTAACTCATCCTCACCAAATTTTTGAGGCATCTATAACCTAAAATTACAAATTCAAGAAAGGGCTAACAAATGAATTGAATATCCAACAGGGTGCCCCAGGAAAAGGATGCCTGTGTTTGCAAAGCTCAGAAACAACCTCAAGAAACATCTCCAAATCATTGACCCAAACATAGAGGTAAATCCAAAAGTCCCTTCTCTGGATTAATCAGGTGGCAATAACTTTCTCAGAGCAAAAGTAACACTAAGTCTCAAGAAACACACTGCCCAGTCAGATTTGTAGGACACATTCTTTTTGTGAGGCTAGTAGGGAAGAAAACTTGGCATTGTGAGTAGTTCTACAGTGTCAAACATTAGAAAAAGTAAAGGCTAAGAAAAATAGTTCACTCTCATAACAACTCTACTCCTTTAAATGGTTTTCTTATAATCTAGAAACTGCTTCTTAAAAAATATTTTTTTATTGATTTCAGAGAGAAAGAAACATCAATGATGAGAGAGACTCACTGATCTGCTGCCTTCTGCATAGCCTACACTGGGGATCAAGCCTGCAACCCAGGCATGTGCCCTGACCAGGAATTGAACCATGACCTCCTGCTCAACCACTGCTCAACCACTGAGCCACTCCAGCTGGGCTAGAACCTAATTTTTATTCCTCTTATCACATGAACCTCCACTGAGCATATCTTACTGAAAAATAATTAATAACCAAAAATTAGCAAGCACAGAAATTATATAAATATGCTATAAGGAGAAAATGAAGACAGTATTGGGAAAAATAAATAGTAAATGATTTTAAAAAACACTTTGGAGTGGCTGTTATGAATACATGAAAAGTTTGAACGGATCAACAGGGATTTAAAAAAAAAACAACTATATATAACACAAGGACGTAAAGGATATGTACTAAAATCAAAGGATATATAACTATAGAGAAAAAATTAAAAATAAATGATAAGCAGGCAGAGCTAAAAAGCAAGAACAATAATTCATTAAAAACAAAAACAAAAACAAAAAACAACCTAAGGAGTGTAAATGAAAATAGACATTTTTGAAAACACATTAAGAAATATGGGGCCTAAGATTTGGAAAAGGCAAATTAAGTAATATAGAAATGAATAAAGAATTACAGGACATCATAGAGAAAAATATAGGTATTGAACTACCTAAAAGCTGGGATCTTTTACATTCTGGAACCTAGCTCCACCATGATTGGCAAGTTGGGGACTGTTAGAAACTGTTCTGAGAGTTTGCTTTTGAAATTCTGAAAAATAGAAGGGAAAAAAATGGTCTTACATTAGATACTTAAAGATTCACTTTTTAAATTTCTCATGAGATTTATGGTCTCATAATTCCAAAAGACTAATGGAAATTGCCTCCGCTTTTTATTTAAAACACTTTTTCTCAAACAACTCTTCCCTCAACATTTCCTTAGTTCAGAGTTACATAAAGGTAGGCAGTGTGGTCTGCATTTCAAGCAACCCCAGTAGACCTCGTATGCATTTCTCCTTCAACCTATACACTCGCCTTCCAACTCTGCTGAGAACCAGAACAATGGCTGGATTTTAACTGACCATTTCTCTTTGCAAAAGAATCTGCATTTGGAAGGATGCATAAGGAGGGCTCTCTTTGGGAAAAGGAAGAAAAATGCTTTTTACCAAGGAAAACATAACAACCAGTGATCTTTCTTAATCCTTTTTTTTCCCCTACCTGCATTATGTTCACATGCAGAAAGCAAGATAGAATGTCCAACACTGTTTAGTCTAGCTTTGGAAAGAAATGATTATTTAAGTTGTTTTAAACAAATACCAGACTATCAAATTGTGTGCAATGGATGAAGAATGTTGATCACCCACACTTTGCTCTCTTTACTAGTGTTAAATATCACTCTTCCTTTAAACTGAATAAAACATCATCAACAGTGAAAGGAATATCCCCTTTGCTATATTTATAAATGTGGGAAGACAGATCTATCCCTAAAAGTGAACATTGACACAATTTTCTAGCAAAGAATGATCTGATTGCTATTGCAAAATACCTGATCAGGGAACAAGACTGCATTATTAAGAACTAATAACTCTACACCTCCATCTTAGTGGGTTTCAATATAGATGAAAATAAAAGCATATAATTATAAACAAATATCCCAAAGGTTAAATAATCTCAAGAAATCAAGACAGATGATTATATGCCTCCCACTTGATAATAATAATAATTTACTCCAATAGCTAATTTTCTCCCACAATATTTTTGCTTTGCCAAACACCCTTCAAATGTTAGTCCTCTCTCAAATGACTTCAAATTTAAAACTAAGTAATGAAAACTCCCATGCATTACTCACACACATACTTGCAAACATAGCCTTTGCATTTCCAATTCAAAATATAGGCAGTCAGTTCTGATGAGACCATGGGGGAAGGCTTCACGGTCAGGAGGAAACATGGGTTGGCTTTCCCCTCTCCTGCCATCATCAATCACAGATTGAAACTCATTTTAAAATTAGCCTCTACCAAACATAATTAAAGGAGTAAATCCACTGCAGACAAAAAAGATATTAGTAAACCCTCTATAATCCATGAGATTAGGTTAGGGCAGTAAGAAAATAGGCACCAAAATGCTTATGCAATAAATAAATAAACAAACAAACAAACAAAAAACATGGCCTGTTAAAATAAAAAAAAATAAAAAACAGGTCTCCATAATAATGGTCTCTCCCCTAGAAACCCAAACACTAGCTTGTATATTAATTACTGCTTTGTCATCTTTTGACAGCCACTGAGTAGTTAGGTCTTTCTTTCTATAGGCACTCAGTAATTTAATTTTCAAACATAAAATTTATTTTTCAAGTTACATATGTTTCATGGAGAAGGAAGAATGACAGCAACACAGTAAAAACCGAATTTGTATACTGACATTTTGCATATGTGAATGTGTTACCTCATTATAGTCATTTAAAAAAATCATTCATGATAGATGTATTAGTTTCTTGTTGCTGCTACAATAAATTATAAAGTTAGCAGCTTAAAACAATGTACATTTATTCTCCTTTGCTTATAGAGGCTAGAAGTCCAAAATGAGTTTTACAGAGCTAAAATCAGGTGTCCTCAGCAGAGTTCCTTCTGGAGGCTCCTAAGGAGAATCTGCTCTTTGCCTTTTCCAGCTCCTGGTGATTGCTGGCATTCCTTGGCTTGTGGCTGCATCACTTGAATCACATTGCATTCTCCTCTTCTGTAGTCAAATATCTTCCTCTGCCTCTCATTTTAAAGGATATGTGTAATTTTCATTTAAGGCTATAAAGAATCTTTCCATTTCAAGGCCCTTAACTTAATCATACCAGCCAAGTTTCTTTTGCCTTATATGATAATATAGTCACAGGTCCTGGAATTATGACATGAACATTTGTGGAAATAGTATTTACCTACCACAGATAGTCTTATTTCTGTATTATTTTTTCTTTTTTATATAGATGAGGAAATTAAAGGTCAGAAAGTAGCTTACCCACTTTCATGGGCTCATACAATCATAATTCAAAGCCCTCATTGATTGCCCTATTTCAGGGGAAAAAATTTGTATTTGAAAATTATTTTAGAATTTTAAAATATATATTAATACAAAAATTGGTATGAAAATGAAAATGTGATGAGATCTTATAACTGATGGCTTCCTCGATGTGCTTCAAAAAGACATACAAAATAAAGTTTGTGCTGTACAAACATATCTCCATGGTCCATGAGCTAAAAACAGGTGAAATCCCATCCCTCTTCCACAAAGACTAAAGCTTACTCCAGGTTTATGTAAATGTTTAATCATGTAAATGTAAAGTTATTGACTACAGATAATTTATGGCCATTTCCTTATAAAGGGAAATAGAAATTTTCTCTTTGATTTGAGTTCCAGGAGTTGCTCGGAGGAGGGGCTTGGCCAGGGGGTAAGGAGGAAGCTAAATGGGCTAAGCTTTGGACCTGTAAGCCAGAGCTCCACTTATCTCTCTTTTATATTTAAGAGTCCCGAGTGAAAACCCTTCTGGGAGTAATTTTTCTGGTGTTAAAATTAATTTGGAAAGCATTATTCCTAGCCTTTAAGGACTTTTATGACTCCTAATGTGTCTATTATACATCTAATACTCGCACGTGTGTGTCTGTGTGTGTGTGTGTGTGTGTGTGTGTGTGTGTGTGTGTGTGAGAGAGAGAGAGAGAGAGAGAGAGAGAGAGAGAGAGAGAGAGAGAGAGGAGAGAGAAGGAGAGAGATAACAGAGCCTGAATCTCTACATAGTGAATTCCTCCCTCATTTTTGCCATTTTCAAAATAGTTGCCCATCCCTCTAGACTCTAGTCTAGAGCTAGACAATCCGGCCAGATCACAGTCTTTAAGTTGTGAACCGAGTCAGAGTGAATGAATCAGGTGTGCCCGCCACAGCATGCTCAGCCACTCTTTCTAGCCACTAGGGTGTCTTTAGTGTACCCACTTCCTCAAGTGAGCTAGTCTATCATCACAGCAATAAACACTTAAAGCCCTCTCAGCCTCAGCCATTGACTTCCTTCGCAGCCAGCCACATATGCAGGCACTTCAGCTGTGTCTATAAACACACACTAGTAGGGGGAAAAACAAAGTAAAAGACACCGTTTATTTTGCAAACAACTGCTCAAAAACTATATACTCCTCTAAATCTAGTTAATTATTTTCAAAATAACTTGGCTGAATACAGTCTTTTTTTACATCTTCAAACAGATCTTTGTTTGTTGACACATTCTTTTATATTTGTAAGAAGCACATAAGGACTCCTGCAAGGTCATGCATTCCTAGTGTAATCAGCTCATAGCCTTGGCTTACAGAAGGAAACAGTACAGAAAATAGTCCTGTAATAGAAGTTCCTCTCCTGGTAATAGTGGGTAGTAAACTCCAAATATTGCACTAATGCTTAAGGACCACTAAAATACTTTAGAACTTCATACCAAGATCCTAGAATTATAGTTGACCCATGATCAATGTGAGAGTTGGGATGCAAACCCACCAAGCAATCAAAAATTGACTCCCCAATACTTAGTTGTACCTCAGTATCCACAGGGGCTTGGTTCTAGGATCATCCTTGGATTCTCCTATATAAAATGGAGTACATCAACGCACACAGTCAGTCCTCTGCATCTGTGGACTCCCAATCGTGGATTCAAATTCAAAACAGTACAGGTGTTTATTGAAAAACATTTATGTATAAGTGGACCTGTGTAGCTCAAACCAGTGTGGTTCAAGGGTCAACTGTACTTGATTTAAAGCAAGTTCAAAAGTATTCATTTAAATCAAGCTATACAGTAAGTCAAGCTGGCTTCTTTAGATTATATCCTTCTTTCATTCCTTCATTCATTCACTTATTTCCCTCTCTATACATACCACTCTTTCTTTCACATTAGTAAAAGGACAAAAGCTTTTGGTTTTGATGTAACATCCCATCTTTGCAAAATGAAGTGAGTTGCTCTACCTTTCTTAAGAATTATTTGTGCATGCCTTTTTCATATACACTTTTTTCCCCCAGTGCTCATTAAAAGGAGAGAGAATTCACATTAAAAAGACAGAACTTTGCTGGGATATATCCCAAGCATATACAATTGATTAAATGTGCAACTTTCTAAATGGTGCACATTTTTATTATTTGTGAAACATTTAGAAAAACATGTTTCAAAATATTTGTAGGAGCCCATGGTGGGCATACAAATAACACCAGTCTTTGAGAATTTATTTTTCTAAATAACAGTCCAGTGAGTAGCACAGAGTGCAGGATGTCACTAAGGTGGGGTGGGAGAGGGAGGGATAGCTATGCTGACACAGCACTATTGATATATTCAGATGAGGTAATCAGCTGTCATTGAGAAAGTCTTTGAGGTAAGTGGCTTAACAAGCATTATTATAATTGCCTCTGGCAGCAAAGGGCTTGGCAGGGGGCGGGGGGAGGGGGGGGAGGCTGAAAAGAGAGTGAGGACACCAAGGTCTTGATGGCAGGGAATTGTCTCCCCAAAGGGACTCACCTTCTCACCTTCTTAAGATAATTCCCTAATACACGTCTTTAGGAGGAAAAACTTGCTGCTTGCCAATTAGGCTTGTTAGCAGTTATTTTTTAAATCTCTCTTTATCTACCTTTAATCCATCATTTCCCATTCTGTTTCCCAAAAGACCACATTCCTAAAGCATGTTCAGTAGAAGTGGAGTTGTCCAGATGGTAATGCCAAAATCATTTATAGGGCAGCAGAAAGGGGCCGTGGAACTGGAGGACCTGGCGGCAGCAGCTCCACATGCTTCCCTCTGCCCATGCATGTGTTGGCAGTGTGCACCGGTGAGCCAGAGTTCAAGTGCTGTTATGAGTCACATTTCACACCCCTTGGCTACTGCAGAGTGTTTAGGAGGCAAACATCTCATCAGCCTTGTAGACTTGGGCAAACAAGCCTCTTGAGAATCACAAGTGATTTTTCCTCCTCCGTCCAAGCAGGCGTCCTCTCTGTCATTGTTTCAATTTAGACTCTGAAAGGCAGTCCTCAAAAACAAAAAACACAGACGCTCAAGCAGGTGAGACTTGCCAATCAATGAAATTGCAAGAGTGCAACAGGGAAGACAATCTAAGGCTGAATAGAAGCAAAGTTGGAGCCATCTTCCCTTTTCTTCTCCTGCTTGACCTCATTTGGTTTTGATAATAAGGATGTCTGGTCCCCAGACATCCTAGTCTATGAACTCATGGAAATCCATATTGGTTGTCATCTCCTTTTGTGGCTGTAAACCCCATGATACCAACCAGTTAACCAAGTCTAGCCTCATTTTTTTCTGGTAAATTCCATTTACCTTTACCCTAAGACCTAACTTCCAGAAATTTTTGCATTCTCAAAAAAACATGTCAGGGATTTGAAACACAAGCTATTTCTGGCAAAATGAAATAAAAAAGTTAGTTGTAATCCCATGGAAATGCAACAAGAGTCTGCTTCTCTGAAAAAGTGAATGTGTTCATATATGCAATGGACATGATATGCAATGATGGAGAAAAGCACACTTTAATTAAAGTGGATTCTTTAGTGTCATATCAGTTATAAAAATACTTTGGTACTATTTAGCACAATGTCTAGAGGAATAAAAATTGACTCACATATGAATCGGTCCTACCTCATCATGATTACTGTGAAAATCATATTTTCTCTTACTCCTCCTCAATAGCCAAAACCAAATCTTGCCTTCATCTCCATCTCATGAATCTAACCTGATCAAACAAGGACTTGGCTACTACTGCTCCCTTACCTAATTTTAAAGTCCTAAGAAGATATGCTGTCTTAGCAATTGGATTCTCAGCTTCACTACTTTTCTGTCAACTACCGAGGGATAGTCTTTAAAATCCCATGCCCATTGTAAACTAAGAAGCCCAACGCTTCACCTTCGTCTTTCTACTAAAGCACACAGTGACCTATCTAATTTGTCCCACCACCTTTTAAAAAATGTGAATAATGACAACACTCACAGAAATATTATACATATTGTCACATAGATGCTATATTCATTTGATAGGGCTGCAGTGACAAAGTATCAAAAACTGGGTGACTTAAACAACAGCAATTTATTGTCTCACAGTTCTGGAAGAAAGAAGTCCTCGGTCACGGTGTTAGGAGAGTTGGTTTCTTCTGAGGGCACTGAGGGAGAATCTGTTAGTGGGCCCGTCCTACCTTCTGGGAGTTTGGGCATCCCTTGGCTTTTTATAGATAGAATCCCAACTTCTGTCATTATGTCCACATGGCATTCTCCCTCTGTGCGTGTCTATCTCTGAGTCTAAATTTCCCCTTTTTATAAGTACACCAATCATACTGAATTAGAGCCTACACTAACGACCTTATCTTACTTGATCATCTGCATAGACCCCCATTTCCAAGTAAGGTCATGTTTGCTGGCAGTAGGCATTAAGACTTCAACATCTTTTGGGAGACCCAATTCAACCTATCACAGAAGCTAAATAAATGTCTTTTGAATTAAAATTGATTATACTTTATAAATCACAAACCCCTACCCAAACCTATATACTATATGATTATAGAAAGAGCAATGAAGTCCCTCCTGTCCAAAATGGGACATAAAAGAACAGGCAAAAAACATTTTATTCACTAGATGCTTCAAGTGGGTTCAGAAAAAAATAATTTTAACTAGATAGTTTTTGGCCACTGATGTTTGAAAATTATGGTCAGTACTATGCACTTCGGGGTGTAAGTTGATTTCTAAGTCAGCCTGTTTTGTTTTTGGTTTTTTTTTCTGACTTGTGTTTTGACCTAGACAAATCATGTAGGTTGACCCTCCTCCCTTGGTGGTGTTTCCCACAACCTGCTGGTACAGCAGCTGTTCACTCTCAGACACACCCCCACCCTGTATTAGGTTTGCAAGTTAGAGCTAAGTGGAGCAGGATATATGGTGGCTGCGTCAGAATCCAGTACAGGTTTGCTTTTAATAAGTTATTTAAATTTGAAGAGTTGATTTAAGTAGAATGAAACAATAGAATGTACTTTGACCTCAAAATTTTCACAACACTTACTATTCATTATAGATTTCTCTATGCAGTGCTTTTTCAACCATGCATATTTTTTATTTCCTCTCCCCTCCCTCAGAAATACAAAGGCATAAGTTTTTTTGTTTGTTTGTTTAAGAAGTCCTCTAATAACTGACGATAGATGAGAACAATGTCTTAGTTCGTAACAGAGAAATTTGCCTGCTTTGTTCTCCAAATTAATTCTTTCCCAATATGACTACAGTGTTCCTCTTCAGCTTACCTAAGTGCCAAGCTCTACTTGGATGAAGTGGCATATGGCTGCAAGTTATAAAAACAAAGTGATGAGCACTCCCTTATTTGCATTCCAGATTTAAATATCCACAGGGAATTCGCAGTACCTATTCTTATAGTATGAAGTTGATTCAGTCTCTCAGTATCGCAATTTGGTCACTCTCTGAAGGAACAGAAGAGAGAATGTTAGGTTATATTTACTGAAAGTGGATCATGCTTCTGGAACTGTGCTGGAGACATTACCTCTAGCCCTCAAACCAGTCACACAAGAAAGGTATTATTGTACCAACTGACAGATGAGAAAACAGAGACTCAGAAAGGTTATGTAGATTGCCCAAGAACACAGTTGGCAAGAAATAGAACTAGCATTCTATTCCAGATGCCAAAGTCTACTCTCCTTTTTTATCATGGCATTCATACTTAATTTTTTTTTTTACTTTATCAACTTAAAAAATGGTAACTCCAAAAACACTATTGTTATAGTCATGTCAAAAGCATATTAGAGTCACTGTCTCTATGCATAATTTTTTTAATTGCTCTTTTAAAAAAAGTTATGTGAATTATCCTTTCTATTTCAAAGATAATCACTTGTAAGAAATTCTAGATCTAATAAGATAGGAAGATATATTATTTTACATGTCATTTTTGAAAGTAAAACTTTAAAAATAAATCACAATTAATTGAATTCAGAAATAAACACTAATAAGAATGTACAGCTTACAACAGGGGTCAGCAAACTATCAGCTGTGAGATACATCCAGCCTGTGCCTTGCTTTTTATATGACCCATGAGCTAAAAATGGTTTTACAGTTTTGAATGGTTAAAATTAAATCAAACTTAGAAGACTGTTTCATGAGCATTATATGAAATTCAAATTTCAGCATCCATAAATAAAGTTGTTGGTTGTTGTTTTTTGGAACACAGCCTTCCACACACTCATTTGTTTATATACTGTGTCTGGCTCTGAGCTACAATGGCAGAGTTGAGTAGCTGTGACAGACATTATACACCCTGCAAAGCCAAACATATTTACTACCTGCCTTTTACAGAAAAAGTTTGCCAGATCCGATTATACTAGTCACTAATTGCTCTCAAAGAAAGTACAATATGGAATAGTGGTTCCCAACCTTATAGAATAGTGGTTCCCAACCTTTTTTTGGCCAAGCCCCACCTAAACATCTCTACAATCCTGATGTCCCCCGCCCCATGACATATAATTTTTATTATTCAAGAAGTGAACTCCTATTCACATGGAGGAAGCCTAAAAGGCCATTAACTTAATCTAAATAAGCTTCCAAAGAACATGGCATCTAAGAAAGAGAAAAATAAAAAAAACGGTAGGACAGTTGAGGTACTGAGGAAGAAATCACTAAGAAATTGTTTTAAAAATAATAATAATATGAAGTGATATGAAAAATAGCAAAGTTTTAAAACATATCATAGAGAACTGAAATGCATAAATACGTCATAATATATATTTATATACTGTATATAAAGCTCCTAGAACCATAAGAAATGCAAAAAAAAAATTCACTGTTAATAACTCATTCTCAAATTGCCCTCCTTAAAAGGCAAATTGTCCCCCTGTGGGGAGTGTGCCCCACATTGGGAGCCACTGGTCTAGACGGATAGGACATTTACACAATTATCTTAAGGACAGATCAGTTCATAAAGGACTTTGAGCTCACTGAATATTCAAAGGACATGAAGATGTAAAAAGACTGGAGGCACAGTGAGGGGTGAAATAGGTGAAGGGGGCCAAAGTTACATCCTTCCAGGGATAGAATAAATGAGTCCTAGAGATATGATGTACAGCACGATGATCACCCTGGTAAGTCTAGTACACATCTGACACCATGCAGAGTTCTTAGAACATAATTGATTATATTTTCTATGCTGTATCTTACATCCTCGAGACCATATAGCTGGCAATTTTTACTTAGGAATCCCTTTCACCTTCTTCACCTCAAATCCCTCTCATCTGGCAACCATCGATTTGTTCTCCGTACATATGTGTTTCTATTTTGTTTGTTTTTATAATGCAAGGCAGTCCTAAGTGGCAAGGCTGTGGGATAGACCAGGGCCATCAACAAAAAGGCAGTGTAAACCCAGCCTGTAAGACAGAAGTAGGATGGTCTGTGGGCCTGCGAACAGCCCACGTGACCTACAAGAAATCCCACCCACCCAAACATTGCTGAGGAGTGGGGGAAGGAGGCCCCTTTTCCCAAGAACAAATGGAAAGGCCTGTTATCTGAACTGTTGGCACTGAACAGAGCAAAACCCTCATCTCAATAAAACTCCTTAAATACAAAAATATTTAGTATGCTCAGTCTGGCTCCTCTTGGTTTTTCTTTTCTTTTTATTTTTTTTTTAAATGCTCAACGTAGCGTACAATTTATTTCTCCATTTATAGAAAGTCCTCCCCCCCCCCCCGCCCCCATTCTGTTTTGGTTTGTGGGGTTTTGTTGTCATTTCTTCCTAAAGCGCTGTTTCCTCACATTTGCATCTCCCAGCCTTTTTAATGTGATATTCCATTTAAACTGCCTTTTAATTGTACGTGCTGCCTTGGCAGAACATGACTGATGTACCCGCGTTAATTAGAGCTCCAGTCAGCAGCCCATGCCAGCTGGAAACTGAGAAACAAGCGTAAATTATTCTGTCATCAATCAGCTCGAAAATGTTTGAATCACTAATTAGTTTGTAATTTGGGTGACAGTTTATCTGACGCAGGCAGTGTCAGAAACTTCAGATCTTAGATGAATAATTTGCCAGGAACAAGCACAGATTCCCTGCTTTTAAATACATGAAGGTTTATCTGCATGTTGAAAGGTGGCTCGGCAGTCTTCATTAACTTCCCACTGGGACTATGTAAATCAGGAATCAGTGTGAGCCTCTTCAGGCCCCGGTGGCTTAGCAGATGATATTTAGAAAAAGAAAGCCTCCTTTTCTCTCCATGTTTTTTTTTTTTAATTAATAATTCATAAACTGATAGACAAGGATGTTTGGGCTTTAACAGCTTAAAAAAATCACAATGGCTTTTTTTTCCATTTTGAAAAAAGCAATCACCCCCCTTTTACATGAAAATTAGTTGTGCTGCATCTTGCTGTTTAACTGATTTATTCTCCTCCACCATCATGTGACTGGAATGTAAAATGGGGAGTGATTATTAGCCCTTTCAAGAAGGATCATTATTGGGACTTTATTAAAAGGCAGACTTATGTTTCCATTGAAAGAGAAAGGTATGTAGACAGGGGTGAGGGCAGGAAAGAAGAATGAGCAGTGAGAAATCAAAAAGAGGAGTTTTTGTCTAGAAGCATCGAAAGTCTATTCTTTACCTACTTTGGATGCTAGAATGGCTCCAGTTATTTGAATCAAGGATCAGGCCTGTGTCGTAACTCCCTGTGTTAACTGTTGATAGACAGGATGTCATTTGTGGGATACTTTGGGATTACGATGAGATTTGGATCTGTAGCTCCATTATCCCTGCATTTATAGGCCACACGTTGCTGTCTCCAGACATGACCACGGATAAAGGGAGCTGTCACCTTTCAAAATGTGTTTGCAAGAGGTGAAGTCAGGCCATCCTATTTATTGGAATAGGGCCTAGTGAGCCAGAAGTAGCAAAGACAGTGCTGTCCATTTCTAGTACTGAAAAGGTAGGTGAGTTTAAAATGTTCCATACCCTCTTCCTAGCCATCATTGAGTGCCACTATGACATTCCAGATGGAAAGGCAGAGGGATTACCATGTGATGGAAGAGCATATGGATCAGAAGGTGGTGTAGACTCTTTAGTCCAAGTCTGGGCTAAGGCATCCATAACCAGGAAGGGAAATATAGGGTGAAAGAAACTGAGCTAAAAACGTAGCATTAACCCTTTTTTCTTTCAAAATGAGGCCCTCCTTTCTTTTGTCCGGGAGTTTCATGGCAATCTCCCATAGCCCTGTCAGTCATACTTCCTCTCAGAGGTTAGTTCCTCATTTCACCCCAAAAGCCACTTCCTGAGTTCAAGTGGAGAGGTCTCTCTTCTGGGTGACCAAAGTGAGTTCCTGGCCAGACACCCCCGTCGTCTCTTCTCTTCCTCACTCATGCTGTACCTCCACATCAGTCCATTGACATTGAACTCATTCCAAACAGAAGGGTAGACAAATGGAGAGGAGGAAGGAAGCTGTGTTTGCCAAGGGCAAGGAAAAGAGCAAAAAAATAAAATGTTCAGAATCCCTATGGTGTGTTGAGAGGACAGTGAAATAAATAATCTGACTAATTAATACAGAGTGTTTAGATTTAGGGACAGTACATTTATCCTGTGGATAATGGAAATTCATTCACTCAAAACTTCCAAATGAGGAAGTAATATACTGAAGTTAGCTAAGTGAAATATACAATGTCTATAATTTGAGTAATATTATTTTGGTGGTATGCCTTGAAATTGGCTTATCTAAAACAGAAAGTTCTTAAATATCTTCACTTTTGATCTGCCACGGTCTTTCATTCCACTAAAGGAGTCTTCATTCATTCAACTATAGATTTTAAGAAGTCTATAATAATAAAAGCATAATATGCTAATTAGACCAGACATCATTCTGGATGACCTTCTGGATGAAGCAGGGGCTGGGAGGGAAGCCTGGGTCCTGGGGTGTCTTCCAGTGGGCCAGAGGGAAGCCTGGGTGCCTTATGCCAGAGGGAAGCTGGTGCTGGCAGTCGGGAGAAGGAAGGCCTACTCTTGCACAAATTTTGTACATCAGGCTTCTAGTTTTAAATAAAAACATAAATATTAAAAACTGAAGAGACAAGCTATAACCTGGGGAAAATATTTTCAAGCCACATACCCAACAAAGAACTAGTATCCAGAATATATAAAGAACTGTCAAAACTCAACAGTATAAAATAACAAACAAGCAATCCAATTGGAAAATAGCAAATGACACAAAGTGAGAAATTAGACTGAAGAGGATTTACAGATGGCAAATAATCACATGAAAAGATGTTCAGCATCATTAGCCATTAGGAAAATGCAAATTAAGACCATAATGAAACATCACACATTTTTATCAGATTGCTTACTATCCAAAATAGTGGTATTACCAAATGCTGGCAATGATTTGAAGAGACTGGGTCACTCCGTGCTGGTAGAAATATAAAGTGGCATAGCCCCTCCAGAAATAAGTATGGCAGTTTCTCACAAAACTAAATATGTAGTTACCACACCACACATCAATTGCACTCTTGGATGTATAGTCCAGAGAAATAAAAATTTGTTTACACAAAAACCTATATGTGAATGTGCATAGTGACTTTATTTGTAATAGTCCAAACTGGAAAGAACTCACAAGCCCTTCAATGGTGAGTGGTTAAACAAACTGATATACATCCATACCATGGAATACTATTTGGCACTAAAATGGAACAAACTCTCATACAAGCAATAGCTTAGATTAATCTCAGGAAAATTATGCTGAGTCAAAAAAGTCAATCCAAATGCTATCTGATTGCATTTTACTAGTAAGTAGCATTCTTAAAATGACAAAAGTATAGTGATGGAGAGCATATTGATAGAATTCTAGGTGGTAGGAGTTGGGAGGAAGAATAGTGAATGGGGTCATTAAGGCAAAATGAAGAATCTTTGTGATGATAGATAGAACTGTTTCTGCATCTTAACTAGTGGAGGATGCATAAATCTACAAATGTGGTAAAATTGCATAGAACCAAATACACTCATAAACACATTCACACACATACACAAGTACAAATAAAATTGGAATTGGAAAAACATTGGTGGGTTGTAGCAATATCAGTGTTCTGGTTGTGATATGCACTGTGGATTTCCATGATGTTATCATTTGGAGAAAACTGAGTAAACAGTACTCAGATCTCTCTGTATTATGTCTTGACAACTGTATGTAAATCTACAGTTACCTATAAATAAAAGTTTAATTTAAAAACTATGTTGTCTACTGGGCTGGGGGTCATGGAGTGATTAAACGAGAGAGAGAGAGAGAGAGAGAGAGAGAGAGAGAGAGAGAGAGAGAGAGAGAAGGAGGATTGTGAGAGGCAGAAAGGTGGATGGAGGTGGAAGAGGGTATAAGGAATAAATGGTGATGGAAATAAACAAAAGAAGAGAAAAGAAAAGGAAGGAAAAGATGTAGTCTAGAATAACTTTGTCAGTGTCTCTGCTTGAAAGGTCTGCAGAAACACAGGACCCATGGGGAATTTTCTCTCACCATTCCAGAGGTGGAAATGGACGCAGGTATTATTCAGGGATCCAGGTTGATGACAGCTCTACCATGTTCCACATATGGTTTCTAAGGCCACTCTGTTGGTGGGGAAGTAGGATTAAGATCTCAGATAGCTGGAAGGGGAAGAGTATGAAGAAGAAGCATGAAAGGGAGAATTTTATGAGACAAGCTTGGAAGTGGTGCACACCACTTGCTAAAAAGAACAACAAACAAGAAAGTTTGTCAGAGCCCAGGGGGATACTTTAGCATTATTTCATTTCTTCCCTTTCTAAATGATTCTGAAAGAAATCAAAATAGCCTCCTATGATGAAAATTATATTTGTTGAATCTTTGGTAAATAAAAGGGAAAGATGAAAGTGCTGCTTACTACTGCCACCTAAAGCAATATATCTTTAAACCTTGTTATTTTTAAGATAATTTATTTCACTATCAAGCTCTTATTAAAAATTCAGAAATGGAAAACCAAGTCGATGATTACCATATTAGCTTAGTAGCATCTAAATTGCCTTTTATAACCCTTAGCATATTAGTATAAATCAAGCATCTGAGGGAGTGGGACAGCATACAGGTTAAGTTTTTTTATAAGAAGGCAAGAGGGAAGACAGGCTCAGAGCCTGCTTTTAGTAGATCACTCCTGGATAGAGCATGATAGGATAGTGCATTAGGTAGCTAAGATGTATCATAAAAACTCTAGATACCAGGCAGAAGCTATAAGCAGATTAGCCTTACCTACTTCACAACCAACCATCTGATTTACCCAATCATTCATTCAACTAATGGGAACAAGTGTACAAATACTGTACCAGGGACTAACAATTCAATGGAGAGCAAAACAGACCAAGTCTATGTTCCATGGAGTGTATAGTCCCTTTGAGGGTCAAGCCATTTCAAATAAGATGTGATACGTTTTTGATAGAGGACGTAGAGTTTACTGTGACAGGATATAGCAGAAGTCTAGGCTCAATCAGAGATGGCTCCGTTGTGGAAGATTAAGTTGCCATGTGATGAATTATTAGGAGTTGAACTAGGATACGAAGATGGAAAGAGGCAGAATTGAATGTGTTGGGTGAATTTTTTTCTTGTGGAGGAGGGAAATTATAACAAAGAAGTGGGAAAGTTTGGGTGAGCACCTCAGGCTTCTGTCAATGTAAAGAAATGGGAAGTTTGATAATGAAACTCAGAGTCTAGGTGCCCTATGAAGGCAAACTCTGGCTCTATAATGGAGTGGTCATCCCAGAAAAGAAGGCAGTAAAAGAAAACAGTCTTTCTAACACATGCTCTTCCCTTTTCCTCTGTCCACACCTCAATGATAAAGAAGACTAAATCTCCAGTTGTGCATCTCCTTCTCTTGGGATATATCTATCCCAAAGTCAGTTTTAACTCTTTAACTCATCCAGTAGCATGCTCCCCAGAAAAGTCACTGAAATATTGACTAACCATTTATATCGCTTGGCTGTGGACTCAACTATTCAGTCTTGTTTCACCTTCTCGTTACCCTCAACTGCATGGTCCAAAATGGCTCATAACCTTATCCACAGTCCAGCCAGAAAATTGTGAGGGTGGGGAAATGGAAATGGGAAGAATGTTCCTTCTTTCATAGGAACTTGTGTACCTCCATCCCCCTACATTCCACAGGCCAGAACATATCTATGTGCCCACATCAAACCCTAAGAAGGCTAAGAAATGTATCATTTGTTTTAGGTGTTGTTATGTGCTTAGCTAAAAATTAGGAATTTGATTACAATGAGATGAAGGGGAGAATGGATATTAGGACAAATAGCAATCTCTGCTGCATCATTTTCTTTGAACATGATTAATCCCTTGTGTAGGAATTTACTGCAATTTCAATTCAAAGTAGATCAGTAGTAAAGGCCCACTTATGTGGAAATACAAAGGAAGAAAAAATATTTACAAAAAGCTCTGGTTATTCATTTGAGGGGGTGGGGAAAATCAGGCCACATTACACATTAGAATATTTGGCTCTAGAAATCTGTAGACTAAAGGAAAAACAATTCTATCCATCAGCCATCTTGAATTGTATACTCAGAATTCCCAAAGCTTTGGGAAATTTCATCTTAAGTTAAGAAAACAGAGAGTTGTTAGCCTCTGTTAAAAGATGGTCATAATCATTAGCCAGGTTCTTTATCCTATCATATAAGATCATTGATGATAATTCCATTCTTTAATCTGCACAGATAGAACCTCTTAACTCTGTCTACAGCCTCTGACCCACTCAGGCTCCAAGCAGCTTCCTGAAGAAAAATATAAAGTCGGTACCTCACAGCTGTCAGTACCTCACTGCTGTACTATTGATCCATTTTACTCCAAGTTTTTCTCTAACATTGGCATCCCAGTTTCTGGGTTCTGGTCTAGTCCTAATGATCAAATTTAGCCTTCTTTCTTACTGGCCAAATACTGTGAATCAGTTCCCTTCTTCCTTCCTATTACATTTCTTCCTAGGTCCCTTTCCCATGAATAGCTTTTCAATAGTAGATTCCTTTATTCTTTAAGTGGAATCATCACTGCCCTATTCATCATTCAATTTGATTATTAGATGTTTGAACTCCAATTTCTTTGGAAAACAAACTATTACTAAGCCAACTAATCTGAAATTCTTCTGGGACCCACTTAAATCCTCTCTCTCTCTCTCTCTCTCTCTCTCTCTCTCTCTCTCTCTCTCTCTCACAAGCACACACACACACACACACACTCCACATAAGGATGTTTTGGTTAACAACAAACAGCATATATAACACTGTTTCCAAAAAGATTATATTAAAACTAAAACATTCTTATTGCCTAGTGACTTCATAATGTCCTAGCATCGTAGTGCAATGCATTTCTCATGTGTTTGTGGTGGTGCTCATGTAAACAAACCTACTGCATTGCCAGTCTTAAAAAATACAGCGCATAGCATACAATTATATACAGTACATAACACTGAATAATGATAAATAAACATCTATGTTACTGGTTTATGTATTTACTATATTACACTATTATTATTATTATTATTATTATTATTATTATTATTTTAGAGTATTCTTTCTACTTATAAAACACTTTTACTGTAAAAAAGGAACCCATGTTATACTGGCAACTTGTGTTTATTGTGACTCTTGATTGCATCATTTACTCTTGCGCTTGACTTAATCTCATGCTGTTTTTACAATAATATGCTGTACAGGTTTGTAGCCTAGAAGCAATAGGCTATACCATATAGCTTAGGTGTATAGTTGGCTATGCCATCTAGATGTGTGCAAGTGCACTGTATGATCTTCACATAGTGACAAAATCACCTTACAACACGTGTCTCAATGTATCCCCATTGTTAAGCAGCACTTAACCCCATTATCAATAATGTCTAATATTTCATTTTTGCCCTCAAAGCCTTCTTTCCTCATTTGAGATCAGCCTTTAGATAACTATCTATGGATACTCATCCTTGGAATCACCAATTAAAGGCCTAATTTCCATTTGTTGACTGCTACCCCTTTGGTTCTACCTCAATTCCTGATATTACCTTTTATTATTGAAGATAGTTCATAACTACCTTAATTGGCAAATGACTTTGTTTAAGTGATGCTGTAGTCAAGAGCTTTCTGAGTTGTCTGGCATTTGCTGGTTAGGACTAGAGATATCCTCCATGAAGTAGGAGAAGTTGAAACTTCACACATCTTTCATGGAGTAGGTATCTAACTAGCTTCCATTTGTTGCTATAAACACCTGGCCCTTATGCTAATCTGTTTGGTATCCAAACAGTCTTTTTGATTCCCCACTGATAAAGCTGCTCTTAAGCTTGACACGTAGAAAGGAGAACAATAGAGTGAAATAGAGTTAGGAAAGGTCCCACGCCAAGAACACAACTACATAGCTTCCACCTGGTCCCAGCACAGATAATGTTTCGATGCAGGACACAGGAAATGGGAGACTGTGAGCCTCCTCATGCTTAACTGGGATCTGTTACCCTCTTCCTTCATCCTGCTGTGCCAACATTTTGAAATTCATTCTCACTCCAATCTTCCATGCTGGGCCTTCAATTTACATGGCCCATCAAGACATTATTTTCCACCCTTTTCAATATCATAATCAAAACATTGACACACTGCCATCAAGTACATGTTGGTGGACAAACCATAGGCTTGTACTCCAAATAATCTAGCTTCCCAGATTGACAGTGAACCTCATCAGAAAGGATTTGTTTCCTCCAAAAAAAATAAATAAATAAACAGAAAAAAAACCCACCCACACAGCTATTAAAACAAATACCAACAATTATTAACATTAGCCTATTCTCCTTCATTTTATTTATTTTTTAAATATATTTTATTGATTTTTTGGCCCCCCTCCCTCCCATACATACCATCCCTCCCCAGAGTTTTATGTCCATTGTATTCTCCTTCATTTTAAAAAATGACCAGGATCTAAATAAACTCAAATACCAGGGCACCCCTAAGGAATTATTTTGAAAAAAAATTTTTTATTTCCTTTACCCACTCAAGAAATGATGTTTAACTCTTTCTCTTACTTACTATATTAGAGTTGTAAAAAGGCCCCAGGCTCCATGTGCTATTAGGATCTACGAAGTATGTTTGTCCAACAATGGTCCGTAATCATTCAGCTACTAAAATAACTCTTAACAGAGATATATTGTACCTTTATAATCATCATTTCCCCAAACCATATCCATGTCAGGCATTAATAATCAATCTCAGACTTCTTTCCTTCCAGCCTAAAACCAGACTTACAATAGAATACTTCTCCACACAGTGTTCCCCATAGCAATTTACCACTGAAGAGAGTCAATCTGGGCACAGAACCTGAAATTAACTTGTTTTCTTAGTCCCAGCTAGAACCAAAAGTCCTTTGCCACCATGACAGCTACCTGTGATAAATCCCTAGAGTATTTCTCCAGACCATGTTAGTTGCCTTTTGCTAAGAATCCAATCTTTTCTATCTACAGAGTTTGGCAATATGACCTACCCATCACTTTAATTTCAATTTAGTAAGTTTTCTTTCATTCATTACTTCTCCTTTGTTGACTTCCCTTTTGTGCCTCAAGTTTTTTATTAACCTTATTTCACTTTGAATATTTAAATCTACATAGAAACTTGAGACAACACTAGTAATATTGGCAGATTCCCAGCTCACTTAACCACTTTACCTTTCTACATCTTTGCAATCACTCCAATTTTGAGCAGAGATAGAAAATGATTTTTGTTAAATAAATGTTTGGAGTTCTAAATGAACAATTGTAATTTAATAGTGTATTCATTTCCTAGGACTGCCATAACAAAGTACCAGGGATTGGGTGGCTTAAAACAACAGATATTTATTGTCTCACAGTTGCGGCATCTAGAAGGCAATGCTTTCTTTGAAACCCACAGGGGAGGATCATTTCTGGCCTCTTGCTCACTGCTGGTGGCTTGCCAGCATTCCTTAGGGTTCTTTGACTTGTTGCTGTCAGGTTTTGATCTCAGTCTCTGTTGTCACATGATGCTTCCCCCCACTGGGTCTGTCTCAGTGTCTCCTTTTCTCTTCTAATTAAGACACCAATCAGATGGGTACTAGACTTTTGCAGGTGATCACTTTGTAAGGTATACACATCTAATTGCTATGTTCTACTTAAAACTATTACAATATTGTATGTCAACTGTAATTGGAAAATAAAATTTAAACAAAGACTCCAGTCATATTGGATTAGGGCTCATCCTAATGACCTCATCTTAATTTGGTTGCATCTGCAAAGATAATAAAGTAAGATTCACAGAGGTACCGGGAGTTAGGATTTCAACATACATTTTAGGGAATTACAATTCGACCCATATCACCAGGGAACATGGCTTTAGAGACAGTGCTAATTGTCTACGTTGGCAGACTTGAGCCATGCTTAAATGGGAGAGAGAATGCATTACCCTTGTTGTGAGAGGTGTATCTCAGGTAGTTCATCTGCGTGTGCAGGTGTGTCACTCTCAAACATTTCTGTTTCCAGATGAGATGCTATACACCAAGTGACAGATTTATTGGCTGCTCTTCACATATGCAGTCTTGCCCTGAAGGAACAATTATTAATTCAGCAAGGATTCCAAATAGATTCCAGTTCCTGTTCTTTGAACAATATCTTAATTCTTGATAGTGTCCTTTGCAAAACATAATGAATCTAGATGAAAGAAAAAGTATTATTCTGTTTATATACATTTATTATATGCCACATATAAATATTGTTGGTTTGTTCTTTGTAAAAATTACACATTGCCATTATGGAAGAGTAAAAAAAATAATAGAAAAATATAATATAATAGCCCATCATTCCCTATATCTTATTATTATCTTCCTGTAACTCCTTCCAGTCTTTATGTATAAATTTGAAAAATAACTATGAACATACTACAAATACAAATCTGCATTCTTTTTTAAGTGAAAAGCTTTAAATCTGTAGTTTAATTGTGATGATAGTTACAAAAATCACTCAGTTCTTGGTAAGGAGACAAAAAAAAAAGAAAATAACGTATTCTTTGGCCCTAAGCTGAAAAAAATTGCATATTATGAATAAACAGCTTTAGTTTATAATAAATGACTATTAGTTATTTAGGTTGTATTAGATAACTAAGGAATTAGGTCTACCCACCAAAGTGGTTTAAATAATGCCATCTTGCCTAGCCAGCGTGGCTCAGTGGTTGAACATCGCCCTATGAACCAGGAGGTCATGGTTTGATTGAGTCCATATTGCAGGCCCAATCCCCGGTTGGGGGCATGAAGGAGGCAGCTGAACAATGATTCTCTCTGATCATTATGTTTCTATTCTCTCCCACTCGCTTCCTCTCTGAAATCAATAAACATATATTAAAAAATAGATAAAGGGCCTATGCTTTAGTTCCCCACAGATAATATAAATAATAATAACAATAATGCCACCTTTTTTCATCTCAGGCACATAGAACAGGAGAGAAATATTTGATGGGAATAAATTTGGCTGTGCTCATCACATATGCCTAAATAATCAGCAATGTAGAATCCCCAAATTAAATAGATAGCTGTATGTTTCCTGTCTTTTTTAAAAAAAATATATGTGATATATTTCTTAGAACTATATATAATAAATATATAGTGAAATATATGACAGAAATATGAGGCAACATCTTTAGTTTCTGATTTGTTTTTCTCTTCTTATAATTCTCAGAAATTTCAATATATCTACACTGACAGTTCTCTTGACGTTCCAATCTATCAGTTTGTCATCCTCCTCAACTCATTACTTAATCTCTGTGTCACCAAAGTTACTCACTGGTAAAGCTACAACTGGAATCCAATAAATTCACTAAAAATTCTCTCTACTCCATAACCACCCCTGCTTAACTTCTCTTATTCATTCTCTCATAGTTAAAGAATGTCCAATTCCTTGATAATTACCAATTTTCTTTGCTTATGAAATCTCATCTTGACTTCATATTTCCACACAAATTATAAATCTCTAGTCACTCACTATTTTCTCCATCTCCACTACTAGGAAGAACAATTGAAGAAAGTCGAGAAATTAAGCTTTTGAACTTCAACTAAGCTTTCATTGTTGGGTGTCTTATTTCAGTGTATTACAGCCTTCATAACAATTTTTCTATTTCCACATTCTTCAAGCCTTCGGTTCCACCCCAAAGTATATTCCCCACACCCAGGAAATGGCCACACCTGCAGCTTTAAAGGGAAGATCAAGGCATTTGTGGTCAGGCAGATCTAGGACCTCCACATAGTTGCTGTGTGACCTTGGGGAAGTTATTCACTTCCTGCAAACCTCTCACTATTGTGAGGATTAAAGAAAAGAAAAAAAAGAAAAAGGAAAAAAAAACTTTGTGAAAGCCCATCACCCAGTCTCCAAAAGGTGCCCAAAGTCAATAAATGTGAGCAGAACTCAAAAGTTGAATATTAGATAGCCACCTAGATTGCATTTGCTTAAGTCTGGCCAGGAACCAGGAACTGAGTGACAGAGTTTGTGACATTAAGACTCTACTCTTAAAAGAGATAGAATGTGGTGATGATAGCTAGGAACAATTTGGGTTGAGTGGAGTAGCCTCAGTATTTTTCTTCTTTTGCTTTTTCTAGCCTCTTTTCAAGATGGCTAGCTGGAGGAATTGTAAAAACTTTTGAAGGGTCAGCGGAGAAGTACATGAAACAAAACCAGGAGAGGATCTGGGTTTTTCAAGATAGGCTAAGTTTTCTGTGTTCACTTAGATGGCCAGCATGTCTATGAGCCCTGATTCTTGGTCCTATTCCAGCTAATGTATTTTCTTGTTAACCCAGTGCTGATGGCTCACATACTGACAATTTGGGCCCTTGTGACAAAGCTTGGGGAGATATTTTAAAACATCCACTGTGGTCCCATTGTGGAGGTGACAGTCTTTTTAGTGTGTGTAAAAGTTTAAGCTGCTCTCCACAGCCCATAATAGCAGAAACCACAGCTACTCATTCAGAGCAAAAAGGGTGCTTGAGTAATTTGAGGGTTAATGAACATTCTGACTTAGATGGGCTGGTTTTGGAGGGTTAGGTGCCATGGACCAAACTAGAACTCTTTCTAAGTTAGGCAGGTTGTTCTATGAAGATTCACCACAAGATCTGCAATGTGCTAAGCCATGTAATCTAAAAAATGCCACCTGAAGTAAAAGTCCTTACCTAAAATAGAGGAGGAGTGGGATGGTGCTAATAAGGTTGGCATCCTCTGTGTGACAGACTCCCTGTTAGAGACTTCACATATCCTATTATGGGGAACTATGGTATGCCTGGTTTTTTTTCTAAGCACTTCTCACATAATAACTCATTTAACACTCACAATAACTCTATGAGGTAGGTATTATTATTAGCTCCATGGGGTGGTGATAATCCTCACCTTAGGATATTTTTTCCATTGATTTTTAGAGTGAAAGGAAGGGAAAGGGAGATAAAGAGGGAGGGAGGGAGGGAGGGAGGGAGGGAGGGAGGGAGGATGGAGAGAGAGAGAGAGAGAGAGAGAGAGAGAGAGAGAGAGAGAGAGAGAGACAGAGACATTGATGTGAGAGAAACACATTAATTGGTTGCCTCCTGCACTCGCCTGACCAAGAATGTGCCCTTGACCAGGAATCAGACCTGCAACCCTTCCTTGTACAAGCTGACATTGTAACCACTGAGGGGCACTGGCCAGGGCTATTGGCTGCATTCTACAGAAACAAATGTAGAGGTGCACAGCAGGCAAGATCCAAACAAAAAGCTTGTACTGCCTCATTCAGCATCCAATCGCGTTCTGCGAGATGCACCTTATTATCTCCCCATTTTGCATAAGAGGAAACTGAGTCTCATAAAAATTATGTGGTGTCAGGTAAAGGTTACATCAATTTGGTAGCAGGTCTTTGGGTTCTGAAGTCTATCTCTGTCTCATCACCTCGTGCTGCCTAGTATTCTGAAGCCATGATTCCTCCTCCAAGCAGAAGTGGCACCTGACAACCGAATGGGTTCTGTCAACAGGCACACATGGAATGGATGAGCGCAGGTGTCTCGGCAGGTCTCCCCTGTGCATACAGTCTCAGCGAGAAGGGCCATAAAACAGGGATAAAATGAAAGGCTTATGAGTACTAAAAGGCTATAAAATCTCCCTGGGTTTCATTTCTAGCAAATCAAATGGAGAGGAAAATCCATCCTGGCTCTCTCTGAGCTCTGCAGAGGTGGTCTAATTCTGAGTCCTTCCTATATGCTTCTGTACATTGCAACACAAACCTCAACTCTTCTGGTTGAGATGCTGGTAGTTTGCATGGGGCAGTTTCAAAACTGGTCCCTGCTCCTGTTCAGAACTTGTGATTGCCGGGACCGGTTTGGCTCAATGGATAGACTGTAGGCTTGGAGACTGAAAGGTCTCGGGTTCGATTCCGGTCAAGGGCATGTACCTTGGTTTCAGGCATATCCCCAGTAGGGGGTGTGCAAGAGGCAGCTGATCGATGACTCTCTCTCATCAATGTTTCTAACTCTCTCTCTCTCCCTTCCTCTCTGTACAAAATCAATAAAATATATTTAAAAAAAAAAAAAAAAAAAAGAACTTGTGATTATTGCCCAGCTGGTGTGACTCTGGGATTGAGCATCAAACCAGGAAACAAGAGGTCATTGGTTTGGTTCCTGGTCAGAGCATATGCTGGGTTGAGAGCTGGATCCCTAGTAGAGGGTGTGTAGGAGGCATCCAATAGAATAGATGATGTTCCTGCCTCAAAGATGTTTCTGTCTCTCTATTCCTCTTCTTTCCTCTCTCTCTCTCTCTCTCTCTAAAAATCTATTAAACATTTTTTTAAAGGAACTTGTAATTATTACCTGATTCTGGGTTGTCTAAGAAGGAGTTTCCTCCCCAAGACAATGAAAGATTGCATTCATGATTTTACTTTATATGTTGGGAGAAGCTTCTGTTAAGATATTAATTTCCTTTCATCACTGCTTTTGTAGCCTTTGTCCCCTTGTGAATAATACTAATACATTATGTAAAAACTGCATGTTGTTAATATACTTTATTAACATTGTGACCACTGAATTCTTAGAGATTTTATTTTCCTACAAATAAAAATGTTAGTTAGCTTTGGCTGTTCTGAAATGAAGGCAAGAAAGGGGCCTTCATCAGTTGTCCAGTCAGTTCTCCTCACCCTGGCCTCATGGTTTAAAACTAGCTGTGGCAATATTGTCTGGCACACATTCTGTTCAGGCTGTTGAGCCAAAAGAAGCTGTCTGCTTTGATGGCTAAGTTGAGGTTGGATTAATATCTTACCAGTGGATATCAAGAGCAGAGAAGAGTATGCTGAAATGGGGTATTTGGGAGAGGGAGGGAAAGTGCCTGGTAGGAGCTGGGGTCTTCAGTAACATGGAAGTTTTGTACAAGTCTTTAGTAGGAAGTCATTCAGAATAAACAGTAAAATTAGGGTAGAATCAGAAGCAGTGGGGGTGGGCAATGAATAATGGGGTGAAAACAACAGTCAGAGATCAACTGACACCATTCCAGTAACATGGAGATCTTCAAGTTGTGTCTGATGGGGGGAGGCAATAAAGAGCCGTGTAGTAGACTTAATCTGTTTGATTCCCAATGAGTCATATAAGTGGATTTCTGAAAAAAATTAAGGAGAATGAGGACTAGACTGATCAGGAGCCATTCAGCCAAGCTGGTTGGCACTGGGTAGTCTCACTTAGTGTCCATGATGGGGGATGAACCAGAGGTTGTGGGTGTGAATAATCTAACCAGGCATCAAAGAAATACAGGCACAAGGGACCCTACAGATAGCCTAGACTTCCTATGGTGGTAGCTCTGTGAAAATACTAGGGATCTCTTTTGCAGCTTGGAGAAGGTAAGTCTGTCCTCAAACTTCTCAGACTAAGAGTAAGAAGACAATTAAGACTACATGCTGCTTGACAGTTGTGGGTTGGTTCCAGGAAAGGAGGTGGAGTTCTGGTGCAGATGGGGGTGGGGAGAAAGAGATAATATAAATATAATACTTGAGAGTTCAGGATTCATTTATTTAACGGGAATTTAACTAACACCTGCTGTTGACACGCATTCAGTTGTGGACAAAAGAGAAAGTGAAAAACAATTATAAATGCCAAGTGAAAAGGGCTACAGTGGTGTAATCCAAGGCTTTATAGAATACCAAGAGCCCCAGTCTAATCTTTGGGAGCTCATGAATGTTCCAAGAAGTGACACCTAAACTGAGAGCTGTGAGTAATGAGCAGTTCAGCCAATAAAAGGGTGATTGGAGTGTTAGAGAGAAGAAAAAATTTAAGGTTTAGCATGTGGAGAACTGAATCGTGGTACAATGGAGAACTGAAAGTTACCCAGTTTCACTGGAGTGAAATATATTCAAAGAGGTGGCAAGGGACAGATAATGAAGAGCTTTCTACAAGGGTTTATACAGTTCAGCCTCATCATTTCAAATTTAGGGTATAGAAGGTCAAAACTCCACCCTGTACTGTATTAAGAAAGCTTGATTTTTAGGGTTGAGAAGTGCTGATTTAGATTCTGGCTCTGCCATGTAATATAGGTGAAGTGAATGATTCCTCAAACTCTGAACCTCAATTGCCCATTCTGTGAAATGGAAATTCTTTTCATACATTGTGTAGTTCTTTTTCAAATTAGAATGTTTCACCATCCATTTGAGGAGAAATCTTTAGTAAATGGAAATAATTAGTCATTTAGATTTTTTATATGGTTTTTAATACCTATGACATTATTCAAATTCATGATATTTTCAGTAAAACAGGACAATGAATATAGAAGACAAATATACTGCTAGCATTGGGAGTCTAGGTTCAGACTCAGTTTTTTATCTATAAATCGAGAAAATAACACTTGATTTCTCATTTCCAAGCACGTTGTAAAGTTTAATTGTATGTTATCCATAGAGCACTATGAACTTCTCAGCATATAAATACCAGTTTCAGACCTCTTATTAATTCATCTTTCTTCTCTGACTTATCTACATGCCAGCCCTGTGTAACTCAGAACTTTCGGCATTTTCTCCTCAGATACTCCTGATCTTTCTTACAAGAAAGAGTCAGTCTCTTGTTCTTTTTCTCCATCTCTGGATGTCTGTGCATTGACCTTCACTCAGCCTATCTATGTCTCTCATTCATCACATCCTCTGATACATTTTCTTTGCTCACTGAGGACTTTGGTCAAAGGATGTTTCAGACCATAGAGACAGCTTGGTCTTCCTAGTACTCCCATGAACTTTCAATTTTACATTTTAATGGGTACCGGTCGGATTCTAGTCCATGCAAGACAGATTGATGATTTGGTTCTATGGTATATTCGTAACTCTAAATCTTCTAGACCCCTTTGGTTTTTAAAGAAATTGATAAGTCATTAAGGCTGAGACAGTGCCCTTCTGAACTGAAGACAAATGTCTAACTTGTTCAGGTCACTTGTGGCCTAGTGGGTTAAGCCTGTCATCTCTGCCCAGTTTTATTTTTCAGATATTATTAAGCAAGACAGTGTTTTTACCTGATTTTTTTCTGAGTGGGATTTCTACAGACAAAACTCAAGATGATGTGGTCCTGGAGGGCAATTAATACCTGGAAATAAGACCCTGCTCTCCTTCCTCAAATGAAATTCATTGCTTTTTGTGCTAACTGCAAAGCAGGAATGAATTTTATTAATACTGAATGCAAAGTTTTTAATTTTAATGAAAATCAACAATGGAGTTTTTTAAGGTTGGACTCAATATTAATAATCTCTCAAGTATTTTCAGTGTTTACAACAGATGCTGCCATATGTCACAAACCACAACTACACTGGATAAATAGACAAAACACTTTTGCTAAAAGTGAGAAAAGGTTAAATAATTTCAATACAACCTACAAGTTTCAAAAAGATATCACTAAAATGCTATTTGGGTGTAATTTCTACCAAAAATTAGTTGGGACACAACAAATATGGTTTAATTCTTGGGAGCAGCATAGGTAAATTGGTTAAGGTTCAGGTTCACAAGGGTCTACAATTGTATCCATAATATTTAAAATTTTTTTTAAAGAAAACAAGATCAAAAGCAAATGAGGCAAAATGCTGATTTTATAAGTGGCAAATGCATAGCTATTCATGGTATCATTTCTATTTTTGTCTCAAGTTTGAAATAAAAATATGGCTTTGAAATAACAGTATTACTTATAATATTTGTAATTTTTTTAATAAGTTTTTATTTTTCATATTATTACAAATGTTCCTCCCCCCCCCCCCCACCATTGCTCTCCTCCACCAGGTTCCCACCCCACCCTCTGCCCTTTCCCCTCTCCCCATTGTCCTCATCCATAGGTGCACAGTTTATGTTCAGTCTCTTCCCACGCCCCCCTCTCCCCTTTTCCCCAAGAATCATCAGTTCACTCCCCTTCCATACCTCTGATTCTATTATATTCAACAGTTAATATTGTTCATCAGATTTTTTTAATTTCCTTGGTTTTTAGATTCACTTGTTGATAATTACGTATTTGTTGTTCATAATTTTTATCTTTGTTTACTTTCTCTTCTGAAAGAACCCCCTTCAGCAATTCATATAATTCTGGTTTGGTGGTGATGAACTCCTTTAGCTTTTTTTTATTAGTGAAGCTCTTTATCTGGCCTTCGATTCTGAGTGATAGCTTTGCTGGGTAGCTTATTTTTGGCTGTAGGTTCTTGCTATTCATCACCTTGAATATTTCTTGCCATTCCCTTCTGGCCTGCATGGTTTCTGTTGAGAAGTCAGCTGACAATCGTATAGGTGCTCCTTTATAAGTTACTACCTTCTTTGCTCTTGCTTCTTTTAATATTCTCTCTTATCTTTTGCTCTTGGAATTTTAATAATGATGTGTCTCGGTGTGGTCCTCTTTGGATTCCTTTTGTTTGGAGTTCTGTGCGCTTCCTGAACTTGTAAGTCAAATTCTTTCACCAGGTGGGGGAAGTTCTCTGTCACTATTTCTTTCAGTATGTTTTCGATATCTTGCTCTCTCTCATCTTCTGGAACCCCCATAATTCTGATGTTGGTTCGCTTGAAGTTGTCCCAGAGGTTTCTTACATTATCTTCAATTTTCTGGATTCTCTTGCCTTCTAGCTTCTGTGGAGGAGTGTCTTCTGGCTCTTTATGTTCCAAATCTTTGACTTGATTCTTGCGATCTTCCCTTCTGTTTTTAGGACTCTGTAGAATATTTTTTATTTCAGACAATGTATTCTTTATTTCTTGTTGATCCCTTATCATTTCTTGTTGACTCTTTATTAATTCTAGTTGATCTCTTTTCATATCCTCATAGGCCTTATCCATCTTTTCTAGGAAATTCTTGAAAAACCTTATAAGCGTAGATTTGAACTCTATATCCAGACGCTTTTTGTCCTCCATTTCTCTCGTTTGTGATCTATTTTGTTGTCGCATTTCGCAGTTACAGATGGGATGGGGTTTCAGGGTGGAGCCTGCAGCTTTGGCTTCCGTCAGCCCCGCCCTATGCGGGTCCTTCAGTGCTTGCTGCCGGCGCCTCTGAGAGAAAGGTGCCCTCGATTTTCGCCTGCTGCCAAACAGTCTATGCTCTCCCACAATGAGCCCGGTATTGGGGTTCAGTTCAGTTGGAAGTGGAGTTGGAGGTGGCGTTCACAGCAGTCTGGAGCCCCAGTCTCCTTCCCGTCAGGGCAATCCCGCGGCACAGCCGGCCGGCCCTTCTCTGGGGGCAGTGTGCGCGCCTCCGGGACCTCCTTTCTCCGCTACCCCGGGGTTCCGACTTACAGCCCAGCTCCCTATGGCTGAGCCTGAGTCCCCGGGGTCTGGCCCAGAACTGGGGTTCAGAGCAGTCAGGGGCCCAGCACAGTCGGAGTTTTCTCTCCTTCCCGCTTGGGAACGCCCGCCAGGCACTCGGCCTCCCTCCTCTCCGGCTCCGTCCTCTCCGCGCGCGCCGCGTGTCTCCGTACCTTAGGCTTTTACAGCTCCTCCGTGCTTCCTTCTGGTTTTCTCCTTGCTTCTTGTTGTAGGATTTCCAGTCAGTCGACTTTCCTGTAGTTCTGGGTAATGTCCATTTTATATTTTAGTTGTATTTTATTAAAATTGTTGTGTGCGGCTGCGGCTAGTTGCCTACCCGAGCAGCCATCTTGGATTCCTCCAATATTTGTAATTTTGAAGAAAAAAAATGGATGATAAACCTTACAGGAGGTTCAGGACTCCAGTCAAGAACCTAACAGACTGTCTTTGCTGGAAACATGTTATGGATGGAAAGGTGGCATTGAGCATGGAAACAGAAACCTTAAGATGCTTTGAGAGTTCCATTTATGAGTTAGCTCTATAATTCTTTACAGCCAAAAGCAGAATTTTACATTTGTCCTTGTTACTTTTCATCCTGTGCACCCACAAATCTAACCTATTGAGGTGTTCCTTTAAAAGCATTTATTGTCTTTATAAACATACAATTTTTAAAAATAAGCATTTTAGAAAAAGAGAAAGCAAGAAATCTTTGTAAATACTATCTTTCAGAAACAGAAGCATTTTTTATATACCCCTTTTCCTTCACAAATTGAAATAGAAATGAATATTGAATGGACAAGAAAATTTCATAAAAGTCAACACTAAACATTTTTATTTAAAATTTAATAGAAAAATTATAATGCATAAAGAAACAGAAGGAATTTCTGAAACTCGGATAAGTGAATCTTTTTTACAAGAGATATTGATTCTATACCATCAAATTAGTTAAAAAGCAGATTTGGGCTTCCTGTGTCTGGTCTGGCTATGAAAGAAGCTTAGAAGTCCCCTCTCCATCCTAACAAGTAAAAACTTGAAGGAACTGAAAACTCAACAAAACTTGTTAGATGTGTCAGAGAAATGAAGTCATAGAGCAAACTGCAGCCTCCACATTGAAGAGACAGACAGGAAGATGCAGAGAATCACTGATAGGAGCAGAAACCCAGAGACCAGAAAGTTCTGTTGGAGGGGTTTAATTGATTGATTAAGCAACTCAAGCCCCATCTCTGGTACTGAAAATAAGATCATTCTCATACGAACCTCAAGTAGGAGATGAACTGGGTAAAGGAATATTGGGGTACAATTGGCAGGAACCTTAGGAAATAAATGCTATGGTAGGCAACAAATAAAAGTCCACTATATGGATTCACTTTCTTGTTTCAACTAAAGTGGTTCAAGTACTTCTTGACTGTCTCCAGCTGCAGTTAATCATGATGCCTTTCTTATAGATTCATGGTGTTCTCTTGTATTCTTTGGTTATCTCACCCTCCTCTCTTGTCTACTATTTGTTTTAAAAGCTGAATCTACTACAGAATTTCTTATGCCCTCATACTGATTTTTGTAGTTGCTCTCCCTTCTCATTCTCATGGGATATTTTAGAATTATATAATATTTTAAAAATATTTTTTATTGATTTCAGAGAGGAAGGAAGGGGGAGAGAGATATAGAAAAATCAATGATGAGAGAGTCATTGATCAGCTGCCTCCTGCACACTCCACACTGGGGATCAAGCCCACAACCTGGGCATATGTCCTGACTGGAAATCAAACTATGACCTCCTGGTTCATAGGTCAATATTCAACTATTGAGCCACACCAGCAGGGCTAGAATTACATTTTTTAGGCTCAGCTCCCATCCTCTCTATATGTGTTTTCCTGTATTCTTCTAAATACTTTAATAAAGGAACCTAACAATAGTGACAATTATATTGTTACTAGAGGCCCATTGCACAAAATTCATGCACTGAGAGGAAAGGAGAGGTCTCTCAGCCCAGCCTGTGTCCTCTCACAGTCTGGGAGCCCTTGGGGTATGTATGACTGATGGTTTAGGCCCACTCCCCATCAGTCAGGACATTCTCAGCGCTGCTGTGGAGGTGGGAGGGGCTCCTGCCCGGTTTCTGGCTCACAGGGGGCAGTTCCTGTGTTGAGTGGGATTGGGCCAAAACCAGCTCTCCAACGTACCCCAAGAGGCCCCCGACATTTCTCAAGGGGCCCCTGATTGCAAGAGGGTACAGGCCAGGCCAAGGGACCCCACCTCAGCCTGACTGGGGCCATGGGAGGTTGGCTAACTGGGGAGGGACCACAGGAGGGCTCCAGGGTGTATCCAGCCAATCTCGCTCAGTCCTGATTGGCCAGATCCCAGCAGCAAGCTAACCTACCAGTCAGAGCATCTTCCCCTGATGATCAGTGCATGTCATAGTGAGTGGTTGGTTGAGCACCCTTAGCATATCAATAGTATATTATGCTTTGATTGGTTGAATGGACAACCAGACGACCAGACACTTAATATATTAGGCTTTTATTATATAGGATGAGAAGAGATGCAAGAAATATATCAGTTAGCCTCACTCGTTCCTTTATGTTATACTTGATAGGGATAGGCAGGTGTTACTGTAACATGCTATAATGTTTTTCCCTAGGGAAGAACATTTATTTAGCAATCTTTAAATGGGTAAAAGTTTTGAAAAGAGAGAAAAAAATATGATTCCTGATCTGGTACCAGTCTAGAAATCTTTCTCCAAACTGCTTCTTAGGCTTACCTCTCCTCTGTTCTGAGTTTTCTATCAGTGAAAGTAAGAAATCTTTGTGATGTGAAAAAGAAACCCTCAAGCTGATTAGCTGATTGTATGCCATTTTGTTTTCTCCACACTTCATTAGCCCAGGTAATTGAGAGTCGGCTCCATTTCCCTCTCCTACGGAGATTCTTCCTTCTCTCTTTCTCCCTCCCATTCCCACTCCACCTATGCCTCCCTCTCTCCTCCTCCCCTCTCTCTCTCTATCTCTCTCATTCTTCCTTTCACACATATACACAATACACACCCTTGCACATACAATCTATCTCTTTCACAATATATCACTTTCATCTAAAGTTTGAGATATTCTAAATATTCCTTTAGCCGTGAACTACATGACAACTCTTATAGTGAGTTTAGGATGCAGAGAAAGATGGCCAAGTTTAATGAAATTTTGTTTGAAATTTTTGTAGGTCTTAAGGAATTAAATTATATATGTTTTATAGGGAGTTCATTTATTATTTTTTAATTGCTCCAATTTAAGATCTTTAAAAAACCAAGTAGTGAGTTATCCTACCTAATAAAAAATTAATATACAAATTAACCATCACTCCACTCCATAAGCTATGCCCACAAGCCAATCAGAGTGAGTATGCAAATTACCAACCAGTGGGATTGGGCCTAAATGGGCAGTCAGACATCTCTCTAGGGGTCCAAGATTGCAGAGGGTGCAGACTGGGCTGAGGGACAAGCCCCTGCCCCCCGCCCCCATGCATCAGGCCTCTAGTTTATAATAAGGAGGCAAGGTTTGAATAATCATCTTTTCTGTATTGCAATAAAAATATCAGGAATATGTCTTATATTATTAACCCCACCCTAATCACAAAACACCTTAAGAGTTTCTCAGATACATAACTGACACTTGTTTCTATGAAATGCTTAACCATATACTATTATAAATTTCTCACAAACTTTGAAACTCAATAATTATGAAAGATAGGTGTGTACATTCCTTCTCAATTTTTGGTGGAAATTCTCTTAAGAAAACCTTAACTATATGTCACTTGCATCTTAATGAGATAATTTTTATCTTTGATTAGTGCTTTTATACTAAGAAATTAGTATTTATTTTAGCTTATTAGATAACCTATGTTAATAAAATAAAACACTTTTCTTGTTTTTTTTCCCATCATAATCTAATTCACTTGGCCATACTCATTGTTCGGGTGCCAAATTTATGTGATGACAATTGGATGTGTGGTTCTAAGCCAATAGTTAACTGAGCCTTCTGACAAATGACAAACATTACCTCTTAACTGAATACACAAATATGTACCAAGTGATATGTTTACTGATATTTTTTACTTTAGAAGATAAATGATTGAATGACAACACTATGCATCTCTATTATAAACCCTATAAAGTTCTATTTATTTGTTATTTCCAGATAATATGTTTCAAGATAAAGTCTATCTTAACAGATTGCATTTCCAGGAAAAATAATTACTGTTTCTGTTTGTTGCTTTTACCACAAGCACTTTCAAAGGCTGCTTAGAAATAGCAGCCTTTGAAAATGAGCCTAAGAGCCCTACTACATACTGATGGAACCAAGACAATACAAATGGCTGATAAGATCAGCTGTAGGAGAACTGGAACCTAGTGACAAATCCCAAAGCCAAAGGCCAGTAGTGTTAAGAAGAAAGCAGACATATGACTAATGGCGGGAGACAGAATAACATTATCAAGTCACAAAGCCTAGGGCTAGACTAGCAGGGACAGGTAGAGATGGAGTAGGGGTCATGGAACATGGCGGAATGGATAAGTCAAATGGAGCCACTTGGAAAGGCAAACTTGGCTGCTCCCTTACATCTGCACATTGTTTTTTCATTGGCTACCTCTTGAGTTTGAATATGACAACATTTGGTAAGGGAAGTATCACAAACAGGTCTAAGATATTTAAAGATGAAAGCTATTTAGAGTCAGTTCTGTCCTTTGCTCACACATACACACACAAAACATTTATAAAATGTATTATTCACGCAAAGCCCAGCCATTATGACCCCTTGAGGGCATAATTTTGTATTAAAGAAGCATAAGTCTGGCATTCAAAATCATTGAAAAACAATGTGCATTTTTACTGCAGCCATTTATAATAAAAATCTAAGGAGGGATACATGCAAAAAAAACCTGGGCAATGTTTTCTTTCCAATCTTGTCAAATGCTTTCACTTAAGGTAGTTTCCCAAAAGTTCCTGTTTCTCCCCATAGTTCAACTCTCCAAAACTCTTGCTCAACCTGTGAGCACAGCATTTTTTGTTTCCTTCCTCATCTGTCTCTGGTGCAGCCTCTTTAATATGTTGTTCATTTTAACCTCTCTGACATCCCTGTTCCTTTTTTTACCAAGATTCTGTTGAGCAAAAGTATGTCTAAGAACTCACACAGCCATCAAAAAAAAAAAAAAAAAAGTATTCTCTTTGTTTTCCAAGAAGGTTTGTTGAGGGCGGGGAGAGCTTGAAAACACTTGTAACTTGTTTCTTTTATCCTGTCTCACCAGTAACATACATGATCTTTCCTTTTAAAGCAACAGTTTGTTAAGTAGCAAGGTTAAAAAGGAAAGCTCTGGCCTTGCCTTTGAATTATGGAATGCAGGCAAAGCTTTCCTTTGAAAGACAGCAAAGCCCCAAATCCTTGGCCACGTACATACACCAAGGAGACTTTGAATCCAACTTTACAAGTTTAAGTTGAGAAAACAGTCACATCAAGCTCAGGGATAAACCAGGGTTAGCTTTACAGTAACTCAGAGCTGCTCTGAGTGTTTATACTTCTTTCAGGGACTTGCTTTTCGACATTAACAATTTTATCTTCTATGATAAATATTTATTTTTGAATTAGCAATTATCAAATGGGCAAAATTGTGCATTAATCTCTTGAGCACAAAATATGACTGTTTGGGTCACAAACTCCCCACCAGGTCTGACTATTGGCAGAACTTTGTAATCTAGGTAAAGAAAGAACTAGGATCACTTGAGTGATGAGTAGTAATTCCAAAATCAGATGGACTATGTACAACAGTATGATAAGAATATTTGAAAATTAAACTTCCATGGGCCTCCCCAGGCCCCGATGAACCAGGACCCCACTGTTGGAGCCTGGAACTGCCTGCCCCACCTCATCAGGCCCCTGATGGAACAGGATTTTAAGACAGGGCCTGGGGCAGGCCCCACCTGCATATGCAAATTTACCCACCATCACTCCTGATTGGTGGGTGGCATAGGGAGGATACAAAAAATGCTGTGCTCACAGGTTGAGCAGGGGAGCAGTTAAGGGGCTATCAGGATGGCAGGCAGAGTGGTTAGGAGCAATCAGGCAGTCAGACATCCCGTGAAGGGTTCCAGATTGGAGAGGTTGCAGACTGGGCTGAGGGACAACCCCCACAGTGCACTAATTTTGTGCACCAGGCCTCTAGTTACTCTATAAATTTTTTCAGAACTTTATCCTGAAGAAAAATTTAGCTATGTGATTTACAAGCAAAAATAGTTATTACAATGTTATTTGTGGTATTTTTAAAACTCAGAATCTACCTATATGTGCAAAATTAGGTAACTGTTAAATTTATTATTTTGAAAAATGTAGACAATTCACAACTTACATTTTTGTAAATGTTTTAATAACATAAAAAGCATAATATTAGTAATAATATCCAGATACAAAACCATGTTCAAAAGGTAGTATTTTTTAATGTTTGATGTCATTACACTATACAACAGGTAACTTGATGTAATCCTGACACTTTTCTATATCTACAATAAGTATGTATTATTTTTATGATGGGAAGTGGGGGGAAAGGAGAGCATTTTGGTCAGCATGATAAAAAGGTCAGATCAATGCACTCTTCTTTTATTATTATCAAATAATGGAAATGGTTAAAGACACATAACAGACATTATAATAATTGTGATTTACAACTGTTTCTTGTGCTTAACAGGGTGAAAATAGCATCACTATGTTTTTGACTGTGAAGAATAAAAAAGCGATATTTTATTAATATGGAAAAATTAACTTAAATATATAATTTGTATGAAATTTACATAACTACCATGTACTTTTGGAATTTAATAACATTATTTCATTATGCGAGGTCTTGAGCTGACAATTAATAGCCTACTCTATGCTAATCAAAGACTCTTTCATTATGTGATGCTTCACAAAGCACCAGAATAGAAACAAAGAAAATGTATTGTCTCTCAGAGGAGCTTGGATAGTATACTTCTGACTCACTTGGACAATCTGACCCATAATTGTGGATAGGTTTTAAAATAAACCAAATTCTTCTGGTTCCATAATTAGAAATAAGCAACTGTGTATGTAATTGGGATGATCATAACCAAATAGAGGCAAGTTTTCTCTAAAATGGATTAGAGAATAAACTTGTCATCTTGATACGTCTGGCTTTTCCACCCTGTTCCTTCAACATACTCCAACTCTGGTTACTTTCTCCAGTTAAAAGGCAGGATTCAGCCTACATACGCATTAAATTGGGAGATATTTTGAACATCCTGCCACTTTCATTAGCTTGCTATGAGAGACAAAATTTCTTTCATTTTTTGCTAGATCCCTGACACACAAGAGAATTTAAAACGTCTCCCCAGAGACCAAAGGTTGAACACTTAGGTGGTGTTTGGCTCTACTATCTGACTCTGAAAAACAGTATTTTCTTTTAAGGGGGTGGAGAGCTGAACACATAATTCATCTTCATTTGATTGACAGATATATTGATAGTTGCATAGCAGTTTTGTAAGTAGTTTAGTTTCCCCAATTGTATTATTAAGTGACAAGTACAGGGAAGAAAAAAATCACTTTTAGCAAATATGAAATTTTAAAATTGTTTCAAAAGTGGAAGAAAATTGAGTGGCTGTTTACTTCACCTCATGTGTAAGATTTAACACCCTTTCTCTCCCGAGCCCCTCCTTGCCCTCCATAAAGTCATACTCTTATAAAGTGATACCTGTCCGATTGAATGTATTTAAGTAAAATGATTTCCCAAAACATATCTCATTTAAAACTGTAATTTCGGTGGCAGGAACTTTGGCATCAATTACAGAAATGTTACTGACAACAAAAACATTCCATTTACCAACAAAGGTCAGCCGTAAATCTTTAAAATATGTATGTATAGCTCATTAAAGTAATGGGTTTGCAACTGTGATCAAAACAGATGTTCATAAAATCAGCATTTAAACGCGAAGACACTATAAAATAAATGAAGATGAAATTAATTTAACAAGTTAATTCCAAAGCTGAATGGGAAAGATGAACAGTAAAGGAGGCATACTGCTCAAAGTGAGATGATTTGGGTGGCAGTCAAAGACAAGAATATTGCAGTGAGCTAACAAACTGGAAAGCCAACAGAGGGTTTATTGTAAGAGTGATTTGCATTGGGCACAGGCATTAACTTTATATTGTTTTATTACAGCAAATAACCTTGTGTTCTCAGATTATATTAATATATATGTATAATATAAAAAATAGAAATACTTGGTTCATTTCCTTTCTTCTCATTGAAGATGAGGGAGTTTCATCTCAACTAACTTAATTCTAGTTTTAGCAAAACCCTCATGGAAAAAGAAAAAGATCCTAGAACCATTGACAACTATTATTTTTAAACACCAAGTTGGGGGTACAAGGGTAGCAGTAGAACCAAAGTTGGAGTTCTCTAGAGCACGGGTCCTAAGGGATATTTAAGAGTTTCTTTCCTGAGCAGGTGCGAGCAATTATGCAAGTCACACACGTGAGCCTATAACCCAGCTCTCTCTGTTTGCATCTTATTTCTACAAAAAAGGGAAGGTTCAGAAGGGTCATTTCTGGGGCAGAAAGGGCACAGGCTACTTTACATACCCACACACAATGCACTACCCTGAAGCCCAAGGCATTTCCCATTATGCTCCTGGGTGGGAAGTAAATCTTGGACTGAAGTGTGTTCTCACCAGTGGGAGGCAGCTGGCAGAGTTTGGGTGGCCTAGCTGTGTCTTGGCCTTGCTGTTGGCGGCAATCTTTCTCGTGGTCATTGATAAAGGGCATGAGGGCAGCACTGGCTTTAAATCTTCATAAAATAAAGACAACTGTGACAGAAGTCTGGTTTGGATGCCTCACATAACAGAAACACAGCCAAATGTGCACAAACTTCTGTCTGGAAAAGCAGACAAAGAAGTTAGCACTGAGCTAGGGCAAGAGGACTTGGCCTCCAAAAGCAAGTTCCTGAAAATAATGGTTTCACTCAAAATTTGATTTATACTGAAATAATCCTCTCTGTGCCCACTACAGGACTGACTCCTTTGAAGACTGTAAAGCTGGCTCTGGCAGAACTATAGTTTTATTTGGGATCTTTTTTTAAAAAAAATATTTTTGACATAATTAACCATATAGCTCAACTTGAACAAATTGATTGTCATAAATGCAAGCCCTCAAACAATTAGGTGCCCCTCTTTTTTAAACAAAAATCAGGTCTAAGGCAGCCAATAATTATCCATGTTGGACTTCACCTTGAATTCTTTGGTGTTTTATTGACTGGTTTCTTCTTGTACATTTTCACCATATAGTGGATCTTATTAAAACTGAACAAAATTACCAAACTCATAATTTTTCAGAGGGATGAGTTAAGTCAATAAAACAAGTTAGGCCTAGCCAGCCTGGCTCAGTGTTTGAGTGTTGACCTATAAACCAGGAGGTCAGGATTCGATTCCAGTTCAACCAGAAGCTCTCTTCAAAGGAAAACTGTGATAAATTGCTTTGTGAACAAAAATACAAAAGTTTTGGTAGGATATACTCATCAATATCTGAATACTGGGCTTGTTAAAAGTTTAGGAGATTTATAAATGCATATATGAATATAAGTATAAAAATGGAAACATAAATTGCACTTATAAATATAAATATACATAAAACTGTTATGAAAGGCAAAACAGTTCAAATGATAATAGTCATCTAAACTGCTTTGCCATATCAGGTAACATGGTAGCCACTAGCCATACAGAGCTACTGAGAACTAAAAACTAAAATATAGCTAGTGCAATTGAGATATATTGTAAGGGTAACATACACCAAGTTTTTGAAGACTTAATACCAAACAAGTAAGATATTTTTATTGGCAATTTTATACTGATTGCATCTTGAAGTGAAGTTTTTGATAAGTTGGGTTAATAAAATATATCATTAAAATTCATTTCATCTATTTCTTTCTAATATTAATGTGGCTACTAGCAAAACTAAAATGACATATATGGCTCACATTACATTTCTATGGACAATGCTAATGTACAGGCCTTAAATATGGAGTTTACCTGGAGGGACGCATACGTGGAACCTCTTTGCATGAATGTGTCACAGGTACAGGCAAATGGTGATTATGGATTCTCGAGGGTTTGTTTTCTTATTTTAGTAAAATCTTCTTTTCCTATTTAAAAATGAACATCTAATTTGGAATGGATTCCCCTGATGCATTTCTCCCAAGTTTTTAGTTGTGACTGTGACAAAAAAAAATAAATAAATAAAAGTACCATCAGTGATGTTGAAAGCCCTTATTGATTAAAAGATTTCCTAGATGCATGTAACATGAAGTTTACAGAACTTGCTCAGAAAAAAAAGTGCTTAAGGTAGCAGAATGTCCAAAAACAAACAAATAATGCAAATACAGGAAGTGCCCAAGAAGCTTTAGTTATCAAGCAACACTTTGCTGCTTCTAAGTCAAAAACAGACTGCATTTAATCAGCAATTGAACACCTACAAGAAGGAGTCTCTATCTGGCTTAAGGTGACATTCAAAAAAAAACATCACAAACTTCCTTACAAAGTTCTGAGCCCCTTGCTTTAATAAATGTCAGGCTTGACTTAAACATAAATTGTCCACAGATATTGATGTCCTTTGTGTAAAGTGTTTGACATGGACAGATGTAATAATATGCGGGGCTAAATATTTTTAAGCCCTGAAAGATTTTTTTTTCCACAAAGGTTTGGATCTGTAACTAATTAAAAATTAGTCTTGTCTATGGAGATTCAACTTCACGATAAAACTGTCCCACTGGCTAAGACCTTTCATATTTTGGAAGACATAACTTTGTTTTTCTCTTTCCCTGTTGTTTCCTTTAAATACTAGCAATAAAACAGAAGGAAATACATTTAGCCCTAAGACCCATCTGGAAATGATATTTCAAATAATCCTCTCATGGGCCCCTGAGTTTAGGCCACAGTGGCCTACTTCCCTTACCTCTGGAAATTCTCTAGATGAAATCAGAAGACTATTGACAGTACTGCAACACCCTTGGGGCTTGGGAAAAATAAGTATGCAATCATCTTTAAAACTCAGCAATAGTTACACCAACATTCATAACAGTACTATTCACAAAAGCCAAAAGGTGGAAGCAACTCAAGTGTCTATCAACGGATGAGTGTACAAACAAATGTAGTATACATACATACAATAAAATATTATTCTGCCTTTTAAAGGAGGAGGAAATCCAATGGTAACAACATGAATAAACCTTGAAGATATTACACTAAGCGAAATTGCCAATCACAAAAAGACAATTACTGTATGATTACACTTATGTGTGGTAGCAAGTCACATTCCTAGGGACAAAAAAGTAGAAGGGTGATTGCCAGGGACTGAAGGAAGAGGGGAGGACTCTGTTTCATAGATATAGGGTTCAGTTTTGCAAGATGGAGAGTTTTGGAGATTAGTTTCAGCAACAATGGGAATATACTTAATACTATTTGAACTGTTCACTTAGAAATGGTTAAGATGGTAAATTTTATGTTACATGTTTATTATCACAATTAATTTTTTTTTTGAAACTAGGCAATAATAATCTCTTCCTTTAATTCCGGGAATATGCCCGCAACAAGGGTACATGCCTTGACCAGAATTGAACCCAGGACCTTTTAGTCCTCAGGCCAAAGCTCTATCCACTGAGCCAAACCGGTTTTGGCACCTCTTATTTTTAATGAAAAACCAGGTTAGGTGTAAATAATTCAATAATAATCTCTTCCTTTAAATCAACTATTTGGCTAGTTGATTCAATGATATTTATGTTCTTCAGAAGACGTTTTTGTCAGGGAAGTTCATTGAGTATTCAGTGTGGGAACTCAAAGGCCCTAGAGACAGCTAACCCACATCCCCAGACAGCGAAACCCACCATTGTACATGCAGGTCAGAGGAGTGAGGTCCAGGGAGGCAAGATGGCTTTGACCTAAGACCATGAAGTTAATTGGCAGTTTGGTCAGGGCAAAAATTAAATCCCTTCACAACACAATACTCTGTTTTCTTGTACACATCTGTAACCCAGCAAAGCTTCCTGAATAACATGTTAGTATTATAAAACCTCTTATTTTTTTTATTTTATTGATTTTTTACAGAGAGGAAGGGAGAGAGATAGAAAGCTAGAAACATCAATGAGAGAGATATTCATCAGCTGCCTCCTGCACACCCCCTACCGGGAATATGCCCGCAACAAGGGTACATGCCTTGACCAGAATTGAACCCAGGACCTTTTAGTCCTCAGGCCAAAGCTCTATCCACTGAGCCAAACCGGTTTTGGCACCTCTTATTTTTAATGAAAAACCAGGTTAGGTGTAAATAAATGTCAAAATCTTCTTTTCATCCATTGATGGCTGGCCCCAAAGCTCTTTCACAAACAGAATAAAATGTAGAAATAATGAGGTCTCGTTAGTATATGACTTCTCTGAATGTCTAGACTTTAGCAATTCTGCTATTATGGTTTTGATCTTCTCCAACACTGATGTGAATTGCTGCTGAATCATTCGTTTAGAGAACATCAAAAACGGCCTATAGAGAGATATGACTAGCCTGTTTAGAAGGCCACATTTTTAGAGTCATGATTAATCATAATTATTTGCACAGAATACCTACCTAAAGCGATTGTCACAAAATATAAAGATTTGAGCTTCCTCCCTATCACTTAGAAACTTCCAATTATGCATTCACATTCTCAAGGGTCTAATCCACCTGCGTTTCATTCCCTGTCTGGCCTTCCAGAAAGCCAGGCCATGTAGAAGCACAAATTTTTATAATTCCATTACCCTGTTGAGAACAAAAACAATTCCCAAAGTTCACAACCAGTACTATTTACAACACCTACATTCTCTCTCTAAACCAGACAACTTATGACTTCAGGATACATGCCCAACAAGGCTTTTACTTTTAATTTGGTCAGTCTCTGGAGCACACTATCTCAATAATAGCTTTATTATTTTTGCTCTCAACTTTTTGGAACCACAGCTGCCCGCCTCTCCACACAGGAGACCTGTGAATCTGCAGTAATCTCAGAGAGCACCACAAAATATTTTAAATTGTCAAGGAAATAGAATCTCGGTCACTATGCAAAGTGCTAGCTCCATTGAGTTGTCAGTTTTGACATTAGATCACATACATTACTTTGATGATGTCTTATCTTTATGTAGCTGGGTATTTAGTGGTTGCTGTGATATAAAGCAAGGACTGTGCAAAATCAGTGTGAATCAACAAATGAGGGCAACAGTGTCCAATCTGATTCCAAGTTTGAGAAGTTGTACAGTGCACAACAGGTATACCCTCCATGTTAGTAACTGTGGTTACCTACGAGAAAATTAAAATAGTAATTTTGCCTTTCAACATATGTGTATTATTTTATTTTCCAATGGTTATCAAGTTTTTAGGACAGAAATACATACTGAGTTGTTTGGACCTAAGTACTTAATATATAACTGTTAAGTATTTCTTTTAGCCAATGGACATCATGAAAAAAAAAATTACTAAATCACTGGAGTCACTGAGAACTGACAAAGTTAAAAAAAACTCTGCTCTCGGAGGTATTAGGGTTGATATTGTGGAAACTTGAAGTAGTTTGAGTTCCCACAATGAGTTGTTGTAAAAGGTTGGTTTTGTTTTGTTTTGTTTTGTTTTGTTTTGTTTTGCCAGATTGTTGATGTCCCAACACACCCTGTGACAATGATGACAAGGAGGAATTCTGTTACTAAAAAATTGGACAACAGGAGGGGATGAAAAGCAGAAATACCACTGCTAAGCAATTGAATGTGGCTTCCAACCTGAAGCTTAAATAGACTTTTTAAAAAATCTATTTTATTGATTTTTTTTGCAGAGAGGAAGAAGAGGGATAGAGAGATAGAAACATTGATGAGAGAGAAACAGCCATCAGCTGCCTCCTGCATGCCCCCTACTAGGGATGTGCCCGCAGCCAAGGTACATGCCCTTGACCAAAATCAAACCCATGACCCTTCACTCTGCAGGCTGATGCTCTATCCACTGAACCAAACCGGTTAGGGCTTAAATAGACTTTTTGTTTAAATTAGCTAGCAGGGACTCCAGTTTTTGGAATCTTATCCTAAGATGTTCCCATTCTATTTTAAAGCAAACAAAGGGCAGGGGCCCTAAACAAATTTCCTTTTAGCCTTGACATTCCCAATCTGCTAAAGGATATCAGCAAATGAACAACAAGGAGGCACCTGTAACTATGACACTTTCAATGAGATACATTTCCAGGTAGATACCATGAGGCAAAAATTTTCACAGCATTTTAAGTGTGATGACAATGTCTTGATGAAGTTCCCAGAAGTCATAGATAGCTTTCATATCAAAGAAAAGCCAAGCGATTTCAGACTTTCTAATTTCTTATTATTCAGCATGTTCTTAATTGTAAGACAGACTTAAATGCTTGAAATGCCCCGTAATTGGATTTCTGACCTCTGTTAAAATCACAATTCTGTACCAGTTGGTTGCAATACATCTGTTGCTGGCAGCGACCATTCCTGACCATGTTCAGGTTTGCCCTTTCTGGTCCAATTTTTCTCTCTGATGTCTTTTGCTAGAAACCACCTCAAATAAATTTGGGGGGGAAAAGGCAGAGTAATAAATTCCAGTAAAAAAAAAAAATTATGGTGACACTTACTTGGACTTCCTTGATGCAGATTTGTCAACAAAATTGATTTCTCATCGTTCAACATGTTTCTCCGTGTTCAGCAATAGTAGCTTACCCTGACAAATGGGGCAACTTTTGGAGACTCGTCTTAATTATCTTCATCCATAATTAGCTAATGACCAGCAGATACACAAGAATGTACCCTAGATGCTCCTTTGCCTGCATCATTCATTTTACCCTAAGAGATTTTCCTTGTTAAAAGCCATGTGGCTGGAACAGATGGCCTGCATGTGTTATCTCCATCTTTATCAGCTTCACGGACATTTCTGTTGGGGGGGAACTTGACAGTAGCCGAATCTTCAGGGATATCTATCCTATAGCCATCTGGCATTGATTTTTCAGCTCAAACCCCTGAGATTTCCTGAGTGTCTCAACATGAAGGAAGTAATAAGTCTTCGGTCACTGCATTTGCTAGCAGGGGTAACCAGGACTTTCTTCACCTACGAATGTAAGGCTGAGATCATTTTTATAAAGGTGCCATCTCCTTCCCATTCAAAAGGTTATACAATTAAACTGAGAGTTCATTTTATTTTTATAGGATAACGTGTGAAGCTAAAGATCCTGAGTACATTCTCAGCCCCTGAACTTAGTAGCAGTGAAAGCTGGAATAAGCCACAAATATCCTTGGCCTCAGTTTTCTTGTGTATAAAATGGGAATAATCTTAACATCTATACCACAAAGTGGTCGAGAGATTAAATTTGAAAGTGATAGTCACTATGAATTATTATTACTTACATGGGGAAACTGGTATTTTGAACTCAACAGGGTTGGGTAATCTATTTGACTTGAACCTTTTTATTGTCTTTAAGTTCCTGTTTATCTTTTATTGCGTTACTAAAGGGGGGGTGGGGTCCCTCAGCTCAGCCTGTCCCCTCTCACAGTCCGGGAGCCCTCAGGGGTGGGAGGTAACCCGGTGATCAGGGGAAGGCAACGCTCCATCACACCTCTGCTGCTACCACAGCCAGCAGCACAAGCCTAGACTGGCCATGGTTACCTGAGCCTCGGGCTACCCCTGGGCGGCTGGGAAGCCACCATCTGAGGCTTGCCTGGGCCTTGGGCCAGCCCTTGGTGGCTGAGGGGCTGCGGAGACTGGGGGACTCTGGAGGCAGGCTCAGAGCAGCTGGGTCTGCCTGAGGGCAGGCCTGGCCTTGCAGCACACCTGCTGACCCTGTGAAGCTGAGGGGACTGGACCCCACCATCTTGTGGCTGTGGGCACTGCCATCTTTGAGGGTGTGACAGTCAATTAGCATATTCCCTCTTTATTGGCTGTGGACGCCACCATCTTTGAGGGTGGGGTAGTCAATTAGCATATTCCCTCCTTATTAGCTGTGGGTGCCACCATCTTTGTAATGGCAGTGTTATAACTTTATAACCTTCTCTTCCTTTAACTCCTGAAATTATGACTTTTGAAGGATTTCTAAATTACAATTTTTAGTTCTTTTTCTCCAAAAAACTAGAGGATTTTTTCCCTTGCTTTGTTTTTTTCCTTAGTTGTTCTTAACTTGGCTTCATGGGTAGAACATTCTGAAAGTCACTTTTTTTTTAGAGAAATAAGTAAACAAACTCAGAGAGGGAGGCATTGTGTGGGATCAGAATTTTCTTTTTCCGTGGCCTTCCTATCATACATCACCCAGGGACAGCAGCACAGCCTTAAACAAGTTCAGAAGAAAATATGCCATTTTTAAAATTGCCTTAAGATTGACTCCATTCGAGGCCTGCTTTGGATGCCACAGCTGACTCTTCCATTCCTCTCAGGCTCTTGAGGAAAGGAGACTCTCCTTGTCTGTCAGTTCATCCACATCACTGGAATGGCATCACTAGAATGGCATGTTCCCTTATTGCTGATTCTGACTGGCAGTCCCCTGCAAGGGCATTGACAGGCACTGACTGGTTTTCCACCGTTTAATGAGGAAGGTACTCTGTACTCTTGACATCAGCTCGGCCCTCCTTGTCTTTTCATTTCAATCTCTTTTAAGGAGGCTTTTACTTTATTTTATTTTCAATCATATCACCTTTGTTGATCGAATACTAAATAATTATTTCAGGCCAGCCTTGCATACAAACATTTAGATTTTTTCCCCAGAGGCCCACCCAGCTTGAGATACTGGTCAGACAACCAGTTTGTCTCGGGTTGCTTGGGACTGTCCTGGTTTTAGTTAGCACTGAGGGGCAGCATCCCAAGAAATTCCTCTGTCCCGGGAAAGCCATGATGTGGGTCCTCCTAGCCCTACTGAACAGTGTAATTAATTTGGTCTAAATTTAGATTCTCCTAACTTGCTCTGAGATCGTTTCCACACAAAGCTCTCTTTATAGATTCCAATGCTGTATCTGAACAAGTTCCACTTGTTTAACAGTGATCTGGGGTCAGAGAACTCTTTGCAAGTTTGCCCTTCATCTATGAAACACTCTTTTTCTCATTCCCAGCATCCTATTTTTATCCCTTTTCTTGTTGCATCCATTTGTAAGCTTTGGAGAATTTTATAAAATGTGGTCACATGAGACCTAGCCAATTTGGCTCAGTTGTTTGGAGCATGGTCCCGTATGCCTAAAGGTCAGGGGTTCAATTTTGGTTGGGGCATATGCCTAACTTGAGGGTTCAGTCCCCAGTTGGGCATGTCTGAGAGGCAACAAATTGATGTTTCTCTCTCTCTCTCTCTTCCTCTCTCTCTTCCTCTCTCCAAAATCAATAAACATATTCTCAGATGAGGATTTAAAAAAAATAGATTTTTTTTTAAATGTGATTACTTGAACTCTTGTTTTATAAATTAATTGGTTGGGTTTAACTCAAACAGTCAGTTCACATAAAAGAAAAATAATAAATAATGCAGTTTAAAATATTAACTGTGGGTTTGTTCGATAGTAGAATTATGGATATTTTTATTTTCTTCTTTTCTAAATTATATTGTGCATATATTACTTTTATAAGACAAGATCTTTTATTAACTTTAAAGTTAGATTTTAAGCCAAAACCGGTTTGGTTCAGTGGATAGAGTGTCGGCCTGCAGACTGAAAGGCCCCGGGTTCGGTTCCAGTCAAGGGCATATAATGTGGTTGCAGGCACATCACCAGTGGGGGGGGGGGGGGGTGCAAGAGGCAGCTGATCGATGTTTCTCTCTCATCGATGTTTTTAACTGTCTATCTCTCTCTCTTCCTCACTGTAAAAAATCATATTTCTGGTCAGGACTGCCCGTGGGAATATACTAGAAACGAATCTAGGTCTTCTGTGCAGAAAGACATCATGCCAGGAAAGGAAGCTACTTGGGTTCAGGAAATAAAGTAGGAAAGCTTGAGAGCTGTCAGGCAGATCGTCCAGATATCAAGTGGACAACGTCAGTTGGAGCATGAACAAATTTCAGGAACAGGTGGCCAGAGGCAAAATGGAATTCAGAAGGGGAGGAAGATGTCAGGAAAATAAGTCTTACAGTATTTTTTACTAGACCAGGGAAACTTTCATATATGTACTCATTTATTCACTTAAAAATATTTATGGAATACATTCTATGTGCCAGAATTTTCATTAAATGAGCCAAAGGTATAAAAAAATCATTATCCTTCCTTTTGGAACTTACATTCCAATGTGATAGTGACAAGAGTTAGCAAATATAGTAAGTATATATATTTTTAAAGTGCTATGGCGAAAAAGTTTGAGTAGGCTTAGGGGCATCTGGAATGCAAAACAGAGTGGATGGAAGAAGGATTGTAAAGTTAAGCTTTAGGACAGTGAAGGACTCAATTAGTAAAAGTTCTTAAGGAAACAGTGAATGCAAACGAGGACTTTGTAAAAATTCACTGGGGTCAGAGCTATTTGACATGTGACCTGTATAATTGGTAAGATAAAAGGGGAACAGTGGCTTAATGTCAAATAGACCTGGCCCAAATTGGGTCTTCAACTGAGAACAACCCAGTTCTGCAAAGAAGTGCAGAAAGGATATAGAATCAACAAGATGAACAAATGAATGAAAGCAGCGATGAATGTAATAACAAGTACAAACCTTATGCATTATGAAAACTTAGACATATATCCACTGTTGCTTTTTATTAAGAAAACAAAGCATCCCAGAGGAGAAACATTATATAAATTGTACTGTTTAAAAATTGCTGTGTTCATTATGAGGAGCTTAATTATGGTTATCAATTATAAAAAAAAAATCAAAGTCTTGTCAAAGAGTTTGTAATAATGAATGTTTCTCATTAAACATTAATGAGCAAGTGGCTTATTCTGAAGGCATAAAGTCTGTGGAATACCATAATTTTCCTCTCTTGTTTAAAAAAATTAATATTCATGCAAATTAAGACCAAATTACTACAGCTTAGTAGTTACTTAGTACTACAGATTATGGATTTGTTTATTACCATAGAAGCCAATTATATTTGTCAGCATAGGCTAGATTATGCTATGATAAACAAACCTTGAAATCTCAGTGGTTTAATAAAACAAAGGTATCTTTCTCACTCATGCAAAATGTGATGTCAGTTGGAGTATCCCTCAAAACAACTCTTCTCTGTGCAGTAATGCAGCAAGGTCAGCTGCTTCTATTTCAGACCATTTCATTTTAGACCATTTTAGCCTTTAGGGCCATCAGGCAACAAAAAGAGACAGGCATCAGGGTGTGCAGCCACACTGAAATGCTTCAACCTGAAGTGACACCCATCACTTCTGTTCACAGCCCAATGTCACATGGTTTCAAGTTATGCATCTGGGATATGTGGGGGAAGCAGATGGATATTTAATGAATACTAATGTGCCTGTAACAGCAGTATCAAAACCAAGAGGAGAAATTAGTGAAAAGCATATTACCTACCTGGTAAGGAATGCTAGGATATATACATTATGTGATCTCTCAACACATAATAATCTGGCCACTCAGTGTATATCCTATATAATAAAAGGCTAATATGCAAATTGTCCCCTCTACCAGGAGTTCAACCAGCAGGCAAGCCAGCCAACTGCCCATGTCCCCTCCCCCTGGCCAGGCACCAATTCATGCACCAATTCCCCCTCATATATATATTGAGTGGCCAGATTATTATGCATTCAGAGATCATAATAATCTGGCTACTCAGTGTATTTTGCTTAAAATTGGAAGGAGAGGAGGAGAGAACGAGCAGACTATTCCAATAACAGCCCTGATTCTTGGAAACAGTAATTCATAAATCTATAAGTTAGTGATATCATTGCCATTGTATCCCTGTGGCTGAAATGGTACAATAATAATTACTCACAGTCCGCCCAGCCAGCGTGGCTCAGTGGTTGAGCATTGACCTATGAACCACAAGGTCATGGTTAGATCCCAGTTAGGGCATATGCCTGGGCTGTGGGCCCAGTCCCCAACGTGGAGCATGAAGGAGGCAGACAATCAATGATTCTCTCATCATTGTTTCTACCTTTCTATCCCTCTCCCCTCATCTTTGAAATCAATAAAAATATATATTTTATTTTATTTTATTATTTTAAAAATAATTCTTTATTGTTGGAAGTATTACATATATCCCCTGTTTTCTCCCATTGACCCCCTCCAGACCACCCCCCTCCCACCCCAGGCCCTCACCACCGGATTGGCTGTGGCCAGGGACCATGCATATATGCATTCAAGGTTCTTGATTACTTCCCCCCACTCCCCCCCCCTCCTCTAAGATTCTGCCCTCTGTGCCATACTTCCATGTCTCTGGATCCACTCCATTCATCAGTTTATTCTGTTACTTAGATTACACATATGAGTGAGATCATATAATACTTGTCTTTCTCTGACTGATTTCACTTAGCATGATACTCTCCTCAGGTCCCTCCATTCAGCCTTGAAGGGTAACAGATTATTCTTTTTTACTGCTGCATAGTATTCCGTGGTATAAATGTACCATGGCTTTTTTATCCACTCATCTACTAATAAGCATGTGGGTTGTTTCCATATCTTAGCTATTGTAAATTGTGCTGCATAGGGGTGTATGAACATATAGAACATAGGGGTGTATACATTCTTTCTGATTGGTGTTTCAGTTTTCTTAGGATATATTCCTACAAGTGGGATCACTGGGTCAAATGGCAGTTCCATATTTAATTTTAATAAAAATATATTTTAAAAAAATAATGTGTCACAGGCCAAGAGGGAGCAAACCACCTCTCAAAGGAAAATTGAAGGTGTGTCTTCCTTGAATGTGGGGTTATAAACAGTACAGGCAAACCCCACACTTCCGGTGGGTATACCACTCTTTCAAGTCTAAGAAACGCTCTCTCAGAGCAGTTACCAAGGAACACAGTGCTTGACTGGGAAGAAAAAATCCTCCATTCTAAAGTCTTGTTTGAGAACACACACCATTTAACTTCACTTTCTTCTTGATCCGTAGGCTAAAATCGCAAAATAAATGAAGGGCTGAGTTAATTAAATGCATATTTTAAAGGCATTTATCTGCCAGTGATTGGCTGAGGCCACTTACAGTAAAGTGTGGAGTAGTTAATATAAGTGCCGGCCATCTCCTAAAGGAGGTGACCTCGAGGTTATATAATTGTAGCAGTAATTTATTTAGCTTAAAATAAATGTTCTCAATTAGGTCGGGAGGCATTATAATAACACAAGTGGGATTTATATTTGCTTAGGTCTTGGCTGTGAGGGTTTAGTTATTGGATTTGTTTGCCTATATTTAGTCCTCCAATTCATGAGCCTTCCCAGTAAAGATCGGGAGGCTCGTTCATGTTGATTAATAGGGGCCCAGTCCTCCCATTGCCGATATTGGCCTGATCTCGCCAGAAGCAGTGGAGGAGCAGACACATTAGCACAGCTGCCAGCAATCAACATTATCTGGGGGGATCTGCTCATGGGAACTGCTTCTCCCCCCAAATACAGATCCATCAGCATCTTAAATGTGCACATAAATTGGGGCACTTCAGGACTTATTGCAGGATTTATCTTACTGAAATTTGTATTGTTACACACACACTTCTCTTCCTCTAATCTGGTCCTGTAAGGCAGAAAAACTATAATCTGTGATACTGTACTCTCAAATGTGAACTTTTGATTTAATTATTTAGATAGGGGGACTGAAGTGTCTTTACCATTCCTTGGTCAGATGTGGTAAAGACATTTTAAAAGTCAACATGCAAATGGCCGATTCTTTTATCTACCATGTCCACTCAGACCTCTCTGAATTTTTCAATCTCTGCATGGATGCCAAGTATGCAACTAATAATTCTTTATGAACAAACAGAATCATTATTATTATCATTTTTATTTATTTATAACCTGTCAAGAGATGAGAGGTTGGTCAGTCATAGGGTCCAGCAGGAACCGGTCTGAAAGCACAGGACTCAGCCAGTAGATGTCCCTGTTAGACTCACAATAGTGGAGTGTTCATGCCCCCTTGGGAGGGTGCCAGTTCTCTCAGGATGAGTGTAGCTTGCTTGCAAATGTGTATTTCTGTCCAAAATTTTTCAAAGCCTAAAAGGAAATCTGGCACCAGTTGTACTTATGTTCCAGTTTAGACTGTCAACTTCACAACATACTGTATGTTTAGATCAACCAATGAGGGAGAAGGGTCCACTCATTGTCCTGATGAAGAGGTTATGTTCTCCCATCCCAGTCCCCAGCATAAAACACAGCCTGTGGGTCACCTTCCTTCTCCAGGGGAACTGAAACGAACACCTATCTCACTATCTGCTCAGAGCCATCTGCTTTGCTGTTTGGGCTTTCACCAGCACAAACTTGGGGTTCTTGGAAATCATTGAAACCCTTTATTTCCTTCCTTCCTTCTTTCCTTCCTCCTTCCTTCCTTCCTTCCTTTCTTCCTTCCTTCCTTCCTTCCTTCCTTCCTTCCTTCCTTCCTTCCTTCCTTCCTTCCTTCCTTTTTTTCCTTCCCTTTCATTTTTGGTCTCTTATGCAACATATTCAAGTAAGTCATCAAACATATGAAACTGCTGGAGATGAAAACTGTCACCAAAGCAAAAAGGAAGGTGTATAGATGTATTTTCCAAACAAACAGTGCTCACTACCAACTCATTTTTTAAAATTTACTTTTAGAGATAGGAGAAGGGAGAAGGAAAGAGAGAGAGAGAGACATTGACATGAGAGTGAAACACCCATCGAACTGTCTCCTACATGTACCCTACCAGGGACTGAGTTGGCAACCAGGACATGTGCCCTGACTGGGAATTGAACTGGCAAGCTTTGGTGTACTGGACAATGCCCAACATGCCAGTTTCCAATTCATTCTTATTTGATGTACTTCAGTGGCTTTGCAACCTAGAGAAGCGGTTTCTTCAAGTATCTACCAGCACATCAGTGAAGGATATGAAGACTTTATTTAAAGGTTGCATAACTGAGTCTCAATTGCTATGATGCTTCTAGTCTCAGGAAACCCTGTCCAGTGGAAAGAAAATTAGACTCCACATTATGAGACCCATGTTCTATTTTCAATTTATCTTTCATTTTTTTGTGTGATGTTTAGTAACTTAACTTTTCTGATCCTGCTTAATTCTCTGAGGCACGGGGGATAATAACAAGAACAAAGGAAGACAAAGTTTTCATAAGTTGAAAATTTCTTACTTCTCAGAATTGTCCCAAGGCATAAGAAAGATAATGTGTATAATCCTCCTGAATTATACTCAATTACTGCTTACTTCTTTTCTCCTCCTTCTTTTTTCATTGATCTGATCAACAGGAAGGTGAAGATTACTTTTAAAAATTGATGAGAGGATTAAGCTGCTTAAATGAAGCTTGGGGATATTAGAACATATCAGAGGTTTTATTTACTATGCTCCATAGCATCTTCTCTATTCCTTTGAACACACAACATGTGTTCAACACCAGAAGAGCAATGCAGATTATGTGTCAGACTGCTCATAGACTCTTTGATTTGAAAGCTGTGTGGGTTAAGCTATGTTTTCTTAGCTGTCAGACCATGATAGAAGAAGTCATTTGTATAACAAATATAACATACCTAACCTAAAGTATGGGTAACTTCTCTAAGATCCATGCCTTTGTCACTTGCTCATTTGTGTGTTTATTGAAAATCTCCTCTATGTCTAGGCCTCAGATAGCGGGAAGGTGATTCTCAGATCATGGCTTTTCCTACTATTGAGATCACACTATAGTTTAGGAAGAACATCTCCAGGTGAATATCTCCAACTCTAACTGATGTATGCTAGATAGAATGAAAGAACTCAAATGAGGAAATTTTGCATGCTCAGAATAGTGACAAGAATGTGGGTCAGAAAAAAAGTCCCTAAAAATAACTATTTAAGAGGTGGGACTCAATTGATAATTTACTACAGAGGCCCCTAACTTTCAATCCAGCATCTCTATCCTTTCAAAGGCCAAACCAGACTTCTCAGTCCATCCAATAGAGCCCGGAGGATAGGAGGGCCAGGCACACTTCTGACTCTGTATGTTCATTGCCTCAGTCTCCTCTCTCCCCTTCTCAGATCACCACATTGCGTAGTGACCTCTAGATGTAGTAAGAGAAACTGGCTTGCCCACCAAGGACTATACATTGAGAGATAATTTTAAAATATTACAAAAGCATATAAATTTAACAGAGGGTTCTTATGTGTGTAATTTCAAAGCACTTAGAAAAATTACTCTTTTAGCACTACAGTGGGACCCAGTTCACGTTTGCATCCTGTTCATATTTTAGGTAATCAACCTGTAGACAAGATATTAACTCATTGTTTTAGGCTATAGACCCTAGAACAATAGATAGGAATAGGATCCTGTTATATAGAAACACATCTTTCGCTTCAACAATGATAGGAATTCCATATAAAATGTATACCTCCCACCATTAGGATAGCACTAAACATTTGAATCCGTTTCATGCTAAAGATTTTTCCCAATATGCATTTTGTAATCCTTACAAACCAGGCCAGGTGAAAACACAGCCCAAATATTGTAACTATAACTACAGCCGCTCAGTAATAATTTTTTAAAAGAGAAATATCTAGAAAATAGAAATGTTGAGGCAGGTAGAGCTCTGAGACACGTGTACTTGAAGTCTGTTATCACTTTGACCCATGGTGTTTATGAAGTAAATGAAGGCTTTTCCCAGAAAGCCATGGAGACTGGTCTTGTCCTGTAGTTGTTTTCTTAAGAGCCTGGAATAAATTATAATTTTAATGACTTTATTGGTATGACAGGGCAGATGTGTTGAGGAAACTCAATATAACTGAACACCTGCTAAAGGGTAGGTTTTGTGGCATCTCTCCTTTTGCTATCCTCTTTGTCCAAATCTGACTGTGTAATGGACCGCTTTCTCCCATACCTTCTTTCCTTTTTCTCTAATTTTCCCCATAACTGGTGTTTGGAAAAGGTAAGTGATTTAAATAAACAACAAAATAACAGCAACAACAAAAACACGCTACTTTTAAATGTCTCCAGTCCTTGGATTTTAGCCAAATACATTTCTATATTGTGGTCAGTGAGCCTGAAATGGATAGATTTGCAGAGTTTGTGAATTGGCCTTTTAGAAAAACAATCTAGGATATTTGTGAAATGTTCCTTGTCTGGAACAGCAAGTACAAATATTTCTACATTTACGACCATTGCCCATTTGAGAACCTTTAATAGTCGTGCCAGGAATGGAACTTGGGATGGTACAGAACAAAAAAACAAACTGTTCAGAAATATATACCATTCATCAAAAGGGTATCCGTAAGTGCATGGAAACATGTGAATACATATAACGCTATCAATGACATCTTCGATTTGCAATAAAAATAATAATATGAAATAATGTTAACATATCTTTGCTAATATCAGCAATCTAGTAATATTAATATAAGCATGCCTCACAGATACTGTGGGTTTGGTTCCGACCTCTGTAATAAAGTGAGTTGTAATCATTTTGCTGGTGCAGGGTCTTGCATTCAATTTGTAAAAAATGCAAAACCTGTGAAGTGCAATAAAGCGAAACACAATAAAATAAGGTATGCCTTTAGTGATATTAACTAGATAATGTCTTTTTTCACCTATGTTTTCAGACTTTATGGACATCCTGCACAATATTATCCCAAATTTATTTTTTAATGTGTGTGTATATATGTGTGCATATTTAAAACACAAGAAAAATATACATGAACATTTTTGCTGTGTTTTTCTCTGTGAGGTAAGGTTATGTACCATTTTATTCTTTTTCATTTCTTTGATATTTCTAATATTTCTAATACAAACATGTGTTACTTTTGCATTCAGAAAAAAATAGAAATAAAACAACAACAGGATAGGCTATGTGTCAACATGTCCACTATGCATATAAGGACTGATAGATAAATTCTATGAAACACACATTGGAATAATGGTTGTGAGACACATACTTTGAAGATAAATGACATGTTTCAAGAATCTAGGAAGGAAAAAAGTAAAGGAAAAAAAGAATAACAAGAAATACCAAAGGGTGCAAACATCTGTCTCCTAATCCTATATAATAAAAGGGTAATATCCAAATTGACCCTAACGGTGGAATGACCAGTACGACCAGTTGCTATGATGTGCACTGACCACCAGGGGGCAGATGCTCAACAAAGGAGCTGCCCCCTGGTGGTCAGTGAGCTTCCACAGGGGGAATGCCACTCGGCCAGAAGCTGGCTCATGGCTGGCCAGCACAGTGGTGGTGGCAGGAGCCTTCTCTGCTTCTGCAGCAGTGCTAAGGATGTCCGACTAATGGCTTAGGGTCCCGGGCTTCCAGAGGGATTTCTGACTGCCAGTTTATACCTGATCCCCTGGGAGCTGGCCTAAGCCATCAGTTGGACATCCCCTGAGGGGTCCCAGACTCTGAGAAAGCACAGGCTGAGCTGAGCGGACCACCGCACCCCCACCCCGAGTGCACGAATTTTCATGCACCAAGCCTCTAGTGTATTCTATAATAATCCCTCAGACAAAGATCCTAGGGAAAGGACAGAACATGATAGAGTCCTTCCCTTATCTTTAATTTCTTTCATTTGTCTTCCCTCCCCCATATCACCAAAAGCATTCTGAAAACAAACTAATACTTCATTATGTTTATAAAATAACAAATCATGCAAAATATGCTCTTAAAAGGCTAGCAGGAAGAAGAAGCAAGTGCTTTCCCCATAAGGAAGGGCACGTGTTCCCATACACCTGAAAGACAGAACATCATTTGCTTTTCTCTTATGGAATATTTCTAATGCATAGGTGTCCAAACATATTTGAAGCACATTAAAAAAATTTTTTTTTTAATTTCAGAGAGGAAGGGAGAAGGAGAGAGAGATAGAAACATCAACGATGAGAATCATCCATCAGCTGCCTCTTTCACGCCCCACACTGGGGATCAAGCCCACAACCCAGCCACATGCCCTGACTGGGAATCGAACTGTGACCTTCTGGTTTATAGGTTGACACTCAGCCACTGAGTCATGCTGGCTGGGCTTGAGGCATTTGAAAGCTGTTCAAGGACAAAAATGAAAATATGTAGAGAATCGAATGATTCTGTAGTTTTTGTTTTGTTTTGTTTTGTTTTGTTTGTTTGTTTGTTTGTGTGTTTGTGTGTGTTTTGTAAATGGCTGGCCATTCCATCTTAGACTGCTGACTTTACTACATCTCAAAAACATGCATTTCTCTTGCTTTTGTAAGTAAAGTGTTTTAATTCTGTGGACACTGGCACTAGAAGATGCAGATCTAACCTCAAGCAAAAATAATGATGACTTTGTAGAAAACATCACATCTGAATTATGAGTTCTACAGAGCACGTTGGTTGGAATGACACTGTCACCAGCTATCTCAGTACGTTTTTAATAAAAATTCTCCCACCTTGATCAATCCATGCTCTACAATTTAAAGCTGAGATTAATTCTCCAAGACACATAATAGTTCAGTATTAACACTTGAAATCATCTTATAACTGCTTGCTTTCATATTTGGCATGACTATTGTACCACCTCAGAAATGTCTTCTATTGACCTTTAGATTAAAGATGTGTTGGATTATCATGATTGACACTTTTAAAATGACTCATTCTTGCCAAACACAGCATAACAACTTTTTAACATTCTCTTCTCTTTACAACTGCCTCTACTTTCATTATATGAAACATGGCTGTATTCTACACCACCTCTCATTGCCTAACATGCTTTTCTTTTTCTTTTTCTTTTTTGATAGTTCAAGAAGATTTACATTTGGAGCTAAATGTTTCAGTGATTGCTCTGTTGAGTTTCATTATACCAGTGTAGTTAATCAAAGCAAGTCTGGCCTTGCTACCATGATTCATTGTATGGTTTTTGAACTTAATCATTTACACAGAATGAATATACACATCATTGCCAGGACTAGATTTCTTTAACAGCCTGCATGACATGGTACTGTAAATGCCTTTGTTGACTGCTTGTTCCTGGGAACTGCAGAGTTGCTAGGGTTTTTGTTAAGACATTTCATTGATGGGCTTTTGATTAGAAAAAGGCAAATAGGAAGCCCCTAGGTGGAGCCGCAGAGAGCAGAGGAAATGCTGGTGGACCACTTATCTCCAAGTTGGGCTAACTGGGAATCCTTTCATTTGTACATAATGTTTCCTTTCATGTGTGTGTGGTCTTCACAGTCATAATTAACAAGTAACCTTTCTTCGCTCTCATTCCTAATCCCATCATAAATTATTGGCTGCTGCCATCTGGGTAGGGTTTGGCAGATCTGGGATTTTAAGTACAGCCTGAGGGAATTACAGGGTTGTTGTTTTTAAAGTGAAGAAGCTAATTGTCTAAGTATTAACATATGGGAACTAGGTCTAACACCAGTAGTTTCTGTGTCTAACAAGTCAAGCCCAGTGATGCTTCCACAGACAACCTATTCCTCAACAAAGAAAGCAGATTCACATTTAACCAGAGATGGTGGAGTATGGAAGCCTGCTCCAGGCTCATGGTAGTCGACTCTCAATTTTTCAGGCATTTTATACACTGTTAGTTAGGTAGAAATATTATTAAAAATAAAAGTATATAAACATTTAATTACATTAAACTTTTAAATGGTAAATACTCGTAGTTCATAACTTTTTAAATAGTTTACTATATTTTACTACAAAAATAAATACTTTGCTACTCATTCTTGCATGGTGATTTGGCTGCGGGATTCCATTTTTCTGACTTCGTTCTACTGTTGTCTATGCTCTTGAGGTTATTTGTGTCCAGTGTATGTGTATGGTGGAAAACACTAAATACAGTCATGCCCCCTTACCAGGGTTTTGCTTCCCAATGTTTCATTTTAGATTGCGTGCCATTCTGAGTGTTGTGATGAAATCCCGTGCAGTCCTGCTCCTTCTCGCCCAGGACATGAATCATCCCTTTTCTTCAGTGTATCCACACTGTATACACTACCCACCCTTCAGTCACTTAGTAGCCATCTTGTTTATCTGATTAGTTATCAGAGAAAGAGACAGATAGACAGACCACATTCACATAATTTTCATTACAGTATATTGTTATAATTGTTCTATTTTATTATTGTTGTTGTTGTTAATCTTTTGTGGTACTTAATTTATAAATTAAACTTTAGCATTGGTATGTATATACAGGAAAAAAAAACATGGTATACGTAGGGTTCAGTGCCACACAGGGTTTCAGGGGCCCACTGGAGAACAATGGTGTCTTCCCAACTCCACATTCAGTGGCATCATGGCCTGCAGTCAGCCATAATGACAGGATTTGCTTCATAGAAATTGCAAATACTGCAAACCAGGACTTGATTTATGTTTTGGGCCCCTCCTTATATTTGAAGGAACTACTATTTTATTTTACCCACCAGGAAACTAAGTCTCGGAAAAGTTCAGTACTTGATTTGTCTGTAGAATTCCATGGTAAGTGTTTTCTGATTTCAAAACCCATTCTCCTAAGTTCTGTTTCTATAGCTCTCATTTAGTGGGCCTTTTACCTGCCCCTGATCCTGTATACTCATAAAGACTGCTGGTGCATGGTTCGTATATTTGTTGTGTTTTTTTAATAAGGTACAACTTAAGTACATTTAAATTGCCTCCCCCCCCATAAGAGCCAGTTATGCATTTGCCAACACATCACCATCCAGAATTAGAGATTCAATTTAAGCAATTCTATCCCCAGAAATAACCAAACTCAGCTACAGCAATCCCATATCTCCCTTGCCTATCTTCCTCACCATCTCCTAACCCCAGAAAACACTGAGAAGTACTCCTAAAAGTAACTATTTACTTTCTGTTTATGAAAAAAGTCCCAATTACTAGAATTTATGAAAAAGTCCCAATCACTAGAATTTACAAACTGCCCTCTTACTGCTGTCATTCACCATTCTTCAGGACTTACCATCACTACCACCAACTGTGTTTTCCATCATTAGCCAAAATGCTCCCATTTGATTTCAATGTGCAAGCAACATAAAGCCAACCGAATTAAAAATGAGAAAAGGAGGGAGTTACACAGATGTGCAAAGAAGCACCAGCTCAAGCCTCAGGCTCCGTGGGCTTTGCAAGAATCCGGTATTGGACTGCCTGAGTCTGTCCTCTCTCTATGCCATTCTCAGTTGGGAACTAACTCAGGGTAACTGAGTTCTATGCAATACTACCTTGCTGATGTAGAAGGAAGGAATCAAGTGAAGTGGTAGCTCAGAGACCTACTATAAGTCTGGTGAAATTATAAGGGGCTCACCCACTTCCATTTCTCCTTTTCTTAGCATTATTTGTGAGTACACTCACAAAAGAAGTACTAAGTCATTCTGCACGTGTATGTATGTTCAATCATCTTACCAGCTGTGTCTGCTATTTAAATTTTGTGTGTGAATGAGACTAGAATGTGCACTTTTCTGTGGGTGCAACTCCACTGATAGTATATTTTATCCCACCCACACCCTCCAAAGCTCTTTAAATGGTGACCCCAAAACCTGACTTCCTGGCAGGGCCTGTGTGACTTCCTGACACATTTAGGTCTTTTTGTTCATTATTGGTACTGTATGCACCAAGAATTACCTTCAGCTTTGCCGCTGATCCTGGAAGTCATGGCTTTCTCACAACTTTATCTACTCTGGCATGAAGAGTAGTTCTTCAAAATTATTAGTCACAGCAAATACTTCCCTCATGCGTACCGTCACCAACATCTTGGCCTGTTTGGTAACTTCTGATAGAAAGAAGCTGACAAGTTTCTGCCTCACTCCTGACTCAGAGGCCCACAGATAGCTCATAAATGAAATTGTTTGGTGTGTTGCAATTAGATACAAATCACACCCTAACTTTCCCAAAAGCATATAGATAGATAGATAGATAGATAGATAGATAGATAGATAGATAGATAGATATAGATATAGATATAGATAGATATATATATTTCCTCCTCAGCTAGACTAGGGATAAATTATTTTTCAAAGAGTAGCTGCTCAAAAACACAAGTCCACTGCTGACTTCAAAAGCTGTGGGATTCTACAAATTTATCCACTAAACAGATGCTTCCACCTATAAGTTAGTTCTGGTGATACTATCAATACAATGCAAGGTTAGATCTCACATAGACTTGGTAATGACACTCTCACCTAGTGTTTAAATTCAATATGTCAAAATTCCAATCAGGTAACAGAATGCTAGGAACATAGGTGTTGGGGGGCCGGAAGTTTTGACCTTCCAAGCTATGCTATTCTGTGCTGTTTTATTAAGGAAAATTTGTAGTTAATTTACCTTACAATTGAACTGGAAGAAAAATAAGCAGTGAATACATGCAGTAAAACTTTAGAGAGAGAAAAATTAACAATGCACTTTGGTGTAACTCAACTTGGTCGAAGGAGCAATTTCTATTCTGGAGTTTGGCTTTAGACTGCTAGTATGTTCTATAACTTTGGCCAAGTCTCTTTAACTCACCCACTGTCATACCTTTTGTGAAAGGGGAAAATAATACTGTCTTAGTCTGCTTGTGCTACCATAAGAAAATACCATATGTAATTTATATGTATGGTAAAGTACCGAAGTGATATAAACAACTGAGACTTATTTCTTATGGTTCTGGAAGCTGGAAGCCCAAGATTAGGTGCTGGGAGGACTTGCTTCCTGATTCATAGGTGGCCATCTTTTTGCTGTGTCTTTACAGGGTGAAAGAGTAAGGGATTTCTGGGATCTCTTTTCTTTTTTTTCTTTTTTTTCAAATATATATTTTATTGATTTTTCATAGAGGAAGAGAGAGGGATAGAGAGTCAGAAACATTGATGAGAGAGAATCATCAATCAGCTGCCTCTTACACACCTCCCACTGAGGACATGCCCGCAACCAAGGCACAAGCCCTTCACCGGAATCGAACCTGGGACCTTTCAGTCCTCAGGCCGATGCCTATCCACTGAGCCAAACCGGCCTCGGTTCTGGGATCTCTTTTCTAAGGGCACTAATCTCATTCATGAAGGTTCCACCCTCATAACCTAATCACTTCCCAACACCATCACATTGGGGATTAGGTTTCAACAACAAATTTAGAGGAAGGGGGTTGGCTTAGGTCAGGGGGTGGGGGCGGGGAGACGAACATTCAGTCCATAGCAAACGCATCACCGGAAAGTTTCCTAGGATTTCACAAGATGAGAATTCTGGCCTTGGTAGCTGCAAGTGCTCAGAGAGCCTAGTCTAGTAGGAGATGCTATGCATTTCTGGCACAATGGTAGGGAGATAAAGAGTCAGGCTGTGGGAGAGAGACACAGCTGCAGAGAGATGCTTTCTCAGCACATAGCAGGGTTCTGGCCTCCTGAGTCTCTGACACTCAGATTCACTGAATGCAGAGAGGAGGAGGACTATATGTATGTATATATTGATCTGCATGCTGTGGTTTCAAATGTGATTCATTATGTACTATTTCCTCTACCCTAATCCATCTGCTAGGGTTTTCTTCTGCTGTGCAGAAGGAATTTGAAAAAGAAATTCGACTTTAACTGAGAAGAGAGTAACAGCATGACATAGTTAGAACCACCTGCACTAAGAAAGATTCAAGATGGTATTTGTCAAATATTGGAAGATGTGTGTCTGCTAGCTGAGGGATAACGGGATGTTTTCAGAGACTGTTTTAAAGTTCTGTGGCCAAGAGAAAAAAAAAAAAAGCTGCATTTGCTTCTCATAATAGTGGTTATCATATCTCTTGTGAAATGTTTATCTACTGGTGATCTCACTATGGCTTCCTTTGGATTGTCTTCTTGTTTTATTTTCTCTCACTAGCAAAAGCAAACATCTTGCTTCCTGTCTCTTTCTATTATAAGTACCAAGCATGTGCAAAGTTAAAACAAAGGGTGCACATTTCCAAGGAACTAGATAAGTACAGTCAAGTGGATCCTGATGGGAATGCCATGGTGTGAGCATTTGGTAACAAAGGCTTGTTGATTCTGTAAGAAGTGAAGGAGAGATGGATAAAAGAGGGAGGCAGGGAATGAAGAGAGAATAAAATAGACACTTCAGATCGTAGTTCCTTAGGTGGGAGTGAATATCAGCTCAACTTAGAGCTGGTCGACTATGCCAGTGTTTTTCAACCTTTTTTGGGCAAAGGCACACTTGTTTCATGAAAAAAATCACGAGGCACACCACCATTAGAAAATGTTAAAAAAAATTTAACTCTGTGCCTATATTGACTATATATAAAGTAATTCTCTTGAATAGGAATCAAATAAACACAAAGAAAGTATTTTATAATTACTTTATTATGAAATATTAAGTAAACAAAATAGTGAAAAATTATAAAATTCTTGTCTTGTCTGCACCTACGGCACACCAGGCAACATGTGCCGCGGAACAGCGGTTGAAAAACGCTGGACTATGCTCTATGTGCACATCATACTAAATTTCACTTGTTGAAATCTGCTGATCTTCAATCAGGGATAAGCAAAATTATATATCATAGAGATATGGGCATTTAAGTTTTGGTCTACTGATGTGTTTATTATTCATACATATGGGAAGATGTCAACTTCACAAAATTGTATTTTTGAGCTTAACCAGAGTATTTATTATACCTGCATATTTTCCTTTATTCTTGAGTCTAAAAGAAAAATTTTATCATAAAAGTAACATAACCATATTGCAAAAAAATTATAAAGCAGTGAAAATGAGAACCAGAAAATATCCAAAACATAGCCACCTGACCACCTTAAGAATGTTGATGTATGGCCTTTTGCCTTTTTCATTCTTTTATGTCTACCTTGAATTTTTATATCATGTTATAATTATTCACATATATGTCATATATTAATATATATACAAATTTTCTATCCTGTCTTTTCTCCATAAAATTATATTTTCATCATTCTCATGTTAGTATTTGCTTTATAAATAAAATTTAATGACTGCATATTATTTCTTAGTGGATTTTAATTTATTAAATCTAACATAAGTCCATAGAAAATTACTATATGTTATTTCAATAACTGGGGTCCAAAAATAAACAGATTGGAATACACCTAGTTGTGAAATTTAAAAATGTTCTTTTGTAACATCCCCCTATGAAGTTTTCACTCCCGAAGAGGATCTCACCATGCTCATTTCTCAAACTTAATCAAACATGGAACCAGTTCACCATGGAACATTGTACAACATTGGTATTCCCCAGGGCACACTTTGGAAAACAATGGATAACCATTTCCTATTGTTGGATAGCTAGGTTGTAAGAAATTTTTCACTAAAATAAATAAGACTTTAACATCATGTGCAACCAGATTTTTCTACGTTTAGAATTATTTTCTGAGCCTAATTTCCAGCAGAAATTAAAACAAAATAAAAGAAGTGGAAAACCTTGTATATTTTTGCTACATATAACCAAATTTGCTTTCCAATTGCTTCACCAGTGTGTTAAATATCCTTTTGGCAAATATAACTTCATTGCAGAGTCATCTATGACACGATGGACAATCACTGCTGCTCTTGGATTTGAGTATGACTGAAAAAATCAACAATTATACAATCAGCAATATATTTCTACACCGTCTTAGGTGAACATACAGTCATGTATGTGCTCTGTGAGACTTCTCAACTTCATGAGCTGCAAAGTAAGTTACCTGCCACTGATATCATATACTTAGATTACAGGCTAAGAGTAGTTTCTGCTGTTCATAATGAGACTGAAGATGATGGTGCTATATTGTTGAGATACCAAGAAGGTTTCTGACACATGGTGTCCATTGATAAATATTTGCTGAGTGAAAGAATGATTAAATGTATGAATGCATACAAACAAAATGTTTCTTTTTAACCAGCCATCTTGGAATAGCCTTTATTTCACTCATTATCCCCTTACCCTGGGCTTCAGCAGTGAGCACGTAACCAATGCTCACACCATGGATGCCACAGGACTTAGATATGGCTGACAGGAGTGGTCGAGGTACTCAAAATGTTCATTGAAAGGGTGATATAAATAGAAAGCCTTGGAAGCTCTCCAGCAAATTTTAGAACTTTCTGAGTTTATTTGTTCATATACCAAATAAAATTAATAACTCCCTTTCTTGAGTATCAGGAAGCTCAGATAGATACAAAGGCATTTTGAAAAGTTAATAACACATTGAAAATATGAGGTATAATTATTATTTTTACCAACTCTGTATTACCCATTCCAAATAGTGAGTAAGTCTGTAAAATGGAGTTTGTAGATTAAAGAGAAAAGTTAATGGAAGCCCTAGGCATTCATTTTCCTTCAGGTGGCAAGCCTAAAGACAACACCAATGTTTTCCCTAAAACAACAAAAGTCTTTCCTCTTGCTGGGATTTCCTAATTCTTCAGAAATTTCCAGGGGTAGCAAACCTCAGAGTAATTTTCTGACTTAAAATAGTACATTGTTGACAAACTGGAATTATATGGTATCTTTTTCCTGATATCACTTTTTATTGTGTTTTAATCAGATCTGATCTTGTGAAATGCTTTGAAACTTGATTAAAAGGCAACATGAATAAAAGTGAAGGAGGAATAATAGCAGTGTTTCAGACCTAAATAATAAATTAACACAAATATAGAGGTAATTATATGTAACTAGAGGCCTCGTGCATGAAAATTCATGCACTGGAAGGGGGTTCCCAAAGCCCGGCCTGCCCCCTCTCACAGTCTGGGAGCCCTCAGAGGCAGAAGGTGACTCCCCCATCACGCCTCTGCTGCTACCACTAGCAGCAGCACAAGCCTTGGCCAGCCCAGGTTACCTGAGCCTTTGGTGGCCCTGGGCAGCTGGGCAGCTGTCATCCGAGGCTTGCCTGCACCTTGGGCTGGCCCTGGGTGGCTCGGGGGCTGAGGGAACTGGTCACCACCATGTTGTGGCTGTGGGTGCTGCCATCTTTGAGGGTGTGACAGCCAATTAGCATATCCCCTCCTTATTGGCTGTGGGATCTGCCATCTTTGCAATGGTGTGAGGGTCCATTAGCATATTCCTTTTTTATTAGATAGAACTAGAGTAGACACTTAACATTCGTGAGGGATACTGACTGAGATATTTGGAATCCCCAAATTTGTGAATTCAGAAATATTAATACAGACATTCCTATTGAGAATCATACATTTCTTGTATATATCTTCATATCAAATTAAACATTGTTTCCAACTTTGAAGTTTAGATCTTACCCAGTAATTTTGGCAGTGACTGGCACATTTTTCTGAACAGTTTCATGAATCTAATTTCCTGATTTCCATCTAGAGTTTATGATGGTCTTGTTTATTTTATTTTCTAAGTCACTGCCAAAAAGATATTGCACTTAATTATTTTCCTAAAACTCTTAGTTATTGTTCAAGAATCCATTATTTTTTCCTCCCTCCCTCTTTTTTTTCTTCTTTTTCTTCTTTCTTTCTTCCTTCCTTTCTTCCTTTCTTTCTTCTTTTCTTTTTTTCTTTCTTTCTCCTAAAACATCTTACAATTTTCAAATGGTATGCTGCAAGAATTTTTAAGACATGCAATACCTGACTATTTAGTCAGGGCACTGACCTCTTTTCCCTTAGATTGTCAAATAAAAAATGATAACAGCCAACACTACAATGTTGTGAATGAATCCAGTGTGAATGAATCAAAATTATACCCACTTTTTTGTGTTAGATAGGCAAAAAATATAAGATATTTTTTGGTGTGCTGCAGAATTTTAGTAGTTTATGTGTGGCATGAGATGAAAAACTGTTGAAAATTACTGCCTCACAACAAAGAATTACCTGGCCCAACGTGTCAATCATGTCAAGTATGAGTAATGCTGATCTAGAGTGAATTAGAGTAATGTTCAACTTAGGAATGATTGAGGATTCTTAAATAAGTCCCTTGCCCTTCCTTTTTCTTTTTGTGATTTCCCTGCTTACAGAGAACACACATTGTCATCAGCTTGCACTATTCTATGGGGTAAGTTTAGTGGGGCTTCTACCACCCACGGGGCAGAACTTCAGTTTGGGGGTATTCATTCAATTCAGGGGACTGAGAGCAAGCCCTTATATCTGCATTCCCTAATCCTTATTAGTTTATAAAAAGGGACATTTTAATCTCCTTTTGCTTTGAGTCTTTACTGTCTCTCTGTTTATCATAAACTTAGGTAAGAAAGGTTACTATTTGGGGGGACTCCCTCAAGTTCCAACATTTTTTTTTAAATATATTTTATTGATTTTGTACAGAGAGGTAGGGAGAGAGATAGAGAGTTAGAACCATCGATGAGAGAGAGTCATCAATCAGCTGCCTCCTGCACACCCCCCACTGGGGACATGCCCGCAACCAAGGTACATGCCCTTGACCGGAATCGAACCCGGGACCTCTCAGTCCCCAAGCCGACGCTCTATCCACTGAGCCAAACCGGTCCCGGCAAGTTCCAACATTATATATAATGAAGAAAGCATGAGACATGGATGCTTAATGGCCAGCTGGGTTTACTGACTAGCTATAGCTCTTCCTCCTCATACCAGCTCTACTAACAAACAGTTGAAAAGGTGATGGTTACAGTAATGAATGTTAAAGGCCTGGCAATTAGAAAAATTAAGGTCTTGTAGAGGTAGAAAAATTAAAGAACTCATTTATTTAAAGATGGAAGAATAACTATGAATGGAAACAACATATATAGACATGGTACCCATTTGGAATATGCCCACAAAATAGATCTGTCCCCAGCTTAAACACTAGAATGAACATGAGTTATTTTTGTCTAGTCTGTTCAGAAAACATCCTTTCAAAACAGAACCTACATTTTACATTTCTTACTCTCTTGGTTTATGTGAGCCAATACCCAATATCTGGCTCCAAGGGAAGGCATGAAACGCAGACGTGGCCCAGGACAGCCTTGATTTCCCTGGGACTCAGTATAGGGAGCAGCAATGGACACATGCCCCTATCAGAGACAAATGAATGTCAGAATTTTGCTGGAACAAACAGAAGAGAGGCGCTTTATTTCTCCTGGATTTGGTGCTATGAGCATGTTAGCCTGAGCTTCCATAAATAGGATGCATGAAATAGAAACCAACATACAAAATAAAATAAACTGAGAGATGGAAAGCATCCAGGATCTCATGGAATCATTTGATCACTGAGAACCAGTCATGCCTACATCTTGGATTCCTCAGTTATGGTAGCCAATAAATTCCACCACATCATCCTTTAAGAAAAACAAAAAACAAAAAAACTTTAAGATAGAGTCTTTAGTAAGGCTTTACCAGATTATACATTCTTGATTCCTCTCTTGATTTCATTTGTTCAGCAGCCTTAGTCACATTTGAAACTATTTCTTGCTGCTCACTGGATAGTCTGACAGCCATGAATAAATTGATGCCCTGAACCAGGCTACAGGTAAAACTTATCTGACCAAACCCTGGGAAAACCCACCTTAACCAATGTAATTCTACAATGATGAAAATAACAACATAACTTATCATAGTATTATATGTGATCAGTGCTTTCCTGCTTTTCACATATTATATAAAGTGCTCTCTGTATTATCTCATTTAATGCTCCCACCAACCCTGTAATGTATTTTTTGGTTTTTTTCTACTTTATAGAGGAAGAATCAGAGAGAGAGGTTAGTAAGCTAACAGCAAGTGGCAGTATTGAGAATCAGATCAGACTCCAGACCCTGTGGCTCAAACCACTAGCTGTTTCTTACTTGTCAAGGGTACTTGCTAATGGGTACTCTTAACAAAGACTCAAAGCAGTCAAGAGTGGGAAAGAGTGATGGTCCCTCCTATTCATTTTTCCCAGGAAATCCATTCACATATTGACTCCCTTATGACATCTACAGAGGACAATTTTAAAATAAAAGATTTACAGGTAAAAAATATATATAGTAGGAGATGTGATGCCCATGCAAAGACACAGTATCAGTCTGTAATCTTGGTCAACCTCTTACCTTTCTCAGTCTTACTTTCTTTACATAAATAGGAGACCACTGTAGCTCGTCATGACATTGATGATCAGTGACTGAGGGCCTACTATGTGGTAGGCATTATACTTGCCTTTTATACCCATTGGCTCTAAGCCATCTCCCATGCCATTTTAGGTATAACCCTTCCATGATGATAGGCTCTCTATGAATTAAGTTGTTTTTGAAAGGGACAAATGAGAACACAAAAATGTGACTGCTTCAAAGAGTTGGATTAAAAATTCCAAATCATACAGTTCCCCCCAAAGTTCCTTTTGACTTTTTCTTCTTCACAGGGCAGCATTGTCTGTCCTTGGCAAGTGTACACACTGCAGCCATTATCCCTGTCCCGGGGCAGCCACCAGTGGATTTGGTGTGACTAAGAAATGAAGTGCTGAGAGCTGAGCTCTTGGTGGCCTGCTTAACCTCTGGCTGAGTCCCATTGCCCTGCCGACACCCCAATGGACGCAGAAGAAGCCAGAGCATTTTGTTAATATGCAGGCGTTTCCTCGGAGGGCCATGAAAAGGCCTCTATGACTCAAAGAAAATTAGGTTCCTCAGCAGTAAACTGCCCTGTGGGGAAAAGCAAGAGAAATTCCAGAGGAGGAAAGGAATAAAAAGAAAGAATACGTTTCAACTACTCCCCTCGAGTATTCCTTTTAAAAAGGAGCACAGTCAATGACAATTGCTCATTTGGGGTGAGCGCCGCCGCCGCCGGCCTCGGAGTCATCTTCAAACTGGTTTCCTCGGTCTGTATTTTTTTTTTTTTCTTTAAATATCCTGGGACACGCACATCATTATCTTCCCTGGACATCTTTAGTAAACAGGGAGCGCAGGCATGTTTGCATTGTTCTGGCTTGTTGCAGTTGTTGACCTGATTGGATCACGCACCGCTTTGATCACTTAAAAAAATGAAAGCAGCTTTTACTGCAAAATTGCGCTGGAATGATTTGAAAACTAAACAAACCCAAAGGACATGTTCTATTTATTCTTTATTACTTACACATTTAAAAGAACACCCAGACCACCCTTCTCTCACTCCCCCAAATATGAATGTGTTTAGAACATCCTTCTGAACCACCTCCCCTTTGAACATTCCAGGCAAGATCCTCCTGGGGGTGCCTCTGAAAACGGGTCAACAGGCTGCCAGTTTTTAGTTTGGAAAAGCACTTTGTGTTGTTGTTGTTTTCACCAGACCCTCACCACAAGCCCTGTTTTATAGGCACAGGAGCTTTTGGCTTGACCCCAGCACTTACTGGCCAAATAAACTTTGACTCAATAGCCCAACTCTCTGCGCCTCACTGGGGTAGTAGCTCAAAGTCTATTAAAAGGATTAAATTTTTAAAGTACAGGGTAGGCATCTTTCAAACAATGGTGGATACTATTTTGGAAGGGGGAGGGGCGGCGAAGAAGGAGTAATTGTTATTTTCAATTTATAAATGAAGAAATCAGATCCCAAAGAAAGTAAATGACCTAAGTACTCACAGCTCATGAGTGGTGGAATTTAGAAACAACCCCTATTCTTTCACCTTAAAATTCACTTCTTCCTACAGTAGAGACAAAGTAAAAACTCTGTGTTTGCTGTACATATATTTTAAGATGAATCCGTCCTTGTCACCCTTCTTAGGTTGTCAACTCAGAGTCCCTAGTATAATAAACAATCTAGCCTGACAAGTGTGGATCACTGGTTGAGTGTCAACCTATGAACCAGGAGGTCATGGTTCCATTCCTGGTCTAGCACATGCCTGGGTTTCAGGCTTGATCCCCAGTAGGAGGCAAGCAGGCTTGATCCCCTGTAGGGAGCATGCAAGAGGCAGCCAATCAATGAATCTCTCTCATCATTGATGTTTCTATCACTCTCTCCCACTCCTTTCCTCTCTGAAATCAATAATATATTATTGCTAGGACAATAAAAATATGTCTTTTAAAAGATAGTCTGCCATTTTCTCTATCCTATTTTTTTAATTAAAATGCTTCGTAATTAAAAGATGATGTTCAGAAAATGAATTAAGAGACAGTGATTTTAAAACCACTATTTGCATAATGATGTATGTGTTGCTGTAGTTGCCTTTTTCTTGTCTTTTTTGATCAAGACAGCCTTATCTTTTCAATGCTATAGTCATGAGGTTATTAAAAGGGACCAAACACCCTACCAGCCTTACCTTTGATTTTCTGCCATTCTCTCTCAGTTAATGAGTAAAAGGGTCAGGGGAATTTATTTCTGTGCTTTAGGAAATCTACAAACAATATTAAAGGAGAAGTTGGTGGCAGATTAAAAAACTTTTAATAACCTTGTGTAAACCTTCCAGACACTCATTACTCAGCTTCGGTTAGCACATATAGGTGATTGAAATATGCAATTTCAAAGTATGCCGTGGGAGTTAAGAGAGAGCCAGTGGCTGAGAGAAAGGTAGTTTGGGCAGGAAAAAGGCGATTTCAGGGCCAAGGAGTTCAGTGAAAGAGATAGCTCTTCTCTTTTATGGTATTTTCACTAGAATTCCGTCTAAGAGGGAATGTTGGAAGTCTGGGAAGGTCTTGCACACACACCATTTCGAAACCATTAAGGGCCACTGATTGGTTAACATGAGACATGTATATTTGGGTTGAACGAGCACACTATATTCTCTCTCCTATCTTCCTTTTTCTCTTTTTCTTAAGATGATATTTTCTCTAGGCAAGCAGGTGAGCTTCCTAACTGCTTTTTTAGTTTGGGTCTAAGAAATGAAAATTGCAACATATTTTCCTATTCATCTTTGAACAGGCATTTATCTTCCTAATCCTATTTCTCCAAGCCAACTGCAAGTGTTTATATAGCTTGAGATTACCAACTGGATTCTAACTTCTAGCCTTAGCTTTTTCCAGTTCTAGGAACTTGTGCCAGCCACATAATGGTTTACCATAGAACACATTAGTATTTTACCCATGATGGATAGATGAGAATCTAAGGCTTAGAAAAATTACACAAAGCTAACTGAGTAAAATATTGAACATGAGACTTAAATCAATCTAGCTATAACATCCTTGATACCAGACTTCATTTTGGCATCAGCGTTTGCTCCATAAAATAGTAGTGATAACCTCTGCTTTACCTTCTCAAAGAAGTTTTTGTAAGAGTCAGTGAACTAATATTTGTGAAAGTGTTTTGCAAACTCAAGATAATAATAAATGAACATGAAATTTTTCAAGAGAAGAGAGGAAGGATAACTAACTCCAAGTAAGGAAATCACATGGTCAATGGCATGGGAAGAGAGAGCTACATACCTATAATACAGTCAAAATCACATTGACTTGAGTGGGAATCCATGTGGTAGTACAGGGGACTGCAAATTCTTTTGTAAAGGGCCATAGAGCAAATATTTTAAGCATTCTGGTCCATCTGTTCTGTCTCAAATACTCAGCCCTGCATTAAAGCAGCCATGGACCACCTGTAAATAAATGAATGTGTCTCAATTCACATAAAATGTTACTGATGGACACTGGCATTTGAATTTCATGTAATTTTCACATATCAAAAATTATTGTTCTTGTTTTTATTTTAATTATTTTTTAATGGAAAAAAAAAGAGCACACAATATTTTTAAACCACTGGCCATCTAAAATCAGGCAGTGGGCCCACAGGGCATAGTTTACAGATTTCCTCCAAAGCTATGAAAACTGATGAAGTGGCAGACTCTTTCAGACAGTGTTTAATAGGCAACACAATGTAACTACAGCTCATTTCCAAGAGGATTACAAACTAAATTAGTTTGGAGTGTTTTGGGCTACACGGAAACCAAAAAAGCTGACTAACATCAGCTTGGACTATAAGGAATCTCATGGTACAGTTAACAAACTACCTGAAGATGGGGATTTCAGGATCTGTTCCAATTCTGTCATCAGTGGCACAGACCCATTCCATCCTTTTGCCCCTCCATTACCAGCATGTTGACTTCCCATATTTATGTTTGAGGCTACATAGTGCTAAGATTGCTGCTACAGCTCCAAACATCATGTACTCTTAGTAGCATCACCAGCATAAAAGAAGAGAAAGGTTGTTCACCAACAAACTCTCTCCATGTCAGTGATCTTTGGTTAGGAAACAAAGGTTTTCTGGGAAGGCATGCAGAAGACTACCTATTGGCTTAAATTGAGACACATGGCCACATCGCTGCACTGCAGAGGAAAATGCAATTGTCATTGGTTCAGATTACTGGAGTCACATCGGGCTGCCATACCAAAATACCATAGACTAGGTGGCATAAGCAACAGAAATTCATTTCTCACAGACTGGGAGGCTAAGAGGTTCAAGATCAAGGTGCCAGCAGACCCAGCGTCTGGAGAGAACCTTCCTTCTGGTTTGCAGAGGGCCATCTTCTTTCCTCACACAATGGAGAGTATAAAATAATAATCTCTGTTGTGTTTCTCCTTCCTGGGGGCTCCGTTGTCATGACTTCCGCAAGGCCCTACCTCCAAATACCATCACACTGGGAATTTAAGTTTCAACATATCAATTTGGGTAGGACACAAACATTCAGTCCATAGTAATAATGTATCATATTGGTCAGACAAAATTAGGATTCCATTAATAAAGAGGAAGTGGAGTGATGACCTTTGGATATGCCACTGACAGGAGCTGCCCATTAATTAAAGAAGCAGTGTTTTTCTTGATCTAGACACCAAGATGAGGCAGGAAGAAATTTCTTCATTCCCATAAAATCCTCTATCTCTTCCATATCATGAAATATGGAAAGTAACAACAAATACTTCTATTTTCTAATTTGATCATAACATTGTGAAGGACCAGGACCATACCTTGTTGACTAGGGTGCTCTCAGTGTCAATATTTGTCAAATTGAAACACTGGTGCTTGCAGACAGTGTCAAAGAAAACTTCAAGTTTAAAAAAAAAAAAAGAATCTGAATCAGAGAGGAGGAGTAAGACATAGAAATAAGAAAGAAGAATGTTCATGAATTGAAGTTTATATGACCTTAACTATTTATTATGCCTGTGGGAGAGACGGAAGCCCTCCCACAGCTTCCTAGTCCTGGTGTCTCCTCAGTGGATGGAGAAAATGAGATCCAGTGCTTTTGCATCACGGTGAGTTAGCCAAGAAATGTTATCAGTGTCCCACTGTGAAGGGGCCAAGGAAAATTTGAATAAATGTAAAAGAAATTTCAGTGAAAATGAGAAGACAGACTCATAGTATGGGTGCTTCACCAGTAACAATTGGAAGCTAAATTCCAAATGCAGAAAATGAGGTTTTTCATCTTCTCTTCCCTCATTTTATGAGAGATGTATTATGATGTGTTATAGTCTCTTCTAACTTGTAAATTGGTGGCCATGTACTCTGAGCAGATGGTAATACCCTAGTGAGTTAGGCAAGCAAAGCTTTGTCTCTAGCAAATAAGGAGAACAAAGAACAGTAAATGCCTTTACTTACTAATTTTTTGAGAACATAAATTGTGTATGTTCAATGTTGTCATCAAATAAAGTGAATTTTTTACACCACCAGTAATACGCTTATTTGTCATGCTGCACAGTAAGAAGACTAAGATGGTAAGCAGTTCATATACATGGTTGTAATTATTATTAATCTTATGTAACAAAGCTAGAGTTCCACAATTTATTTTTTCTTTATTAGTTTACCCTTATCTATAACCATGTCAATGCTTATTGCCTTTGCCAACATTTTATATAGTATCCCCATTACACATAACAGCACGTGTATTTACACAGCAGCACAATTCATAGCAAGAATCACGCATGCTCATTTACAGGCCAATTTCTGAGGTCTGCTTCCTTCATAGCTAGAGGTTTCTGTGTGCTTCATCCTCTTAGAACCAGGTTTGCAGCCCATTATTCTCCCCACATCTCATATGCTTGGTGACCTCAGACAGGGATTATAAAGTAGCTCAATCTGCGGTGCCAACTTCAACTGTTTGGGACTTTTTGGTAGGACTGTGGTTAGAACATCTGAGAGCAATGTCTCTTCTGGACATACAGAGAGCCAAGTATCTTTCTTCCTGCAGCCCAGTGGTTCTGAGAAGGTATTGTTTGATCCCCCCCATTCCTAAGGAGGACCTGTCCTCAGCATCAAGCCTCTGAAGAACTTGAGATAGCAAGAACCAAGGACATGAGACTGCCATGGCCCAGGCCAGCAAGAGCATCCTTTAGTCTGCCTAAGAAAGAGAGAGCATGGCCAAAGAATGAGCTGAAAACAAGCATGGGGGTAGAATTAAGAAAGAAGTGTAAACAAGGAAAGAATTGAAAACCATTCAAGCAAGAGGAACTGCTTCAGGCACATCTCATATCTGTGAAATCCATTCTCTATGCCCAGTACCTTTATGGGAATAGCTCTTAACTAAACTAGGTCTGAGGAAAAATATCTAATGGCTATACCAGTCTCTCAATGGGAGAGCAGTGCTACCCATCCACCCGCATAGGGCCTTAAGCCTTCTTCACCACTCGAGTTGCTCCCACATGGATCTTCACACTTCTTATAAACATTATCCTTCTCTTGGATTCTCCTGTCATCACATAGGAATTGGTTGTGCAGCCCAGGAGCTGAAAGCTGTTTCTTATCAGTATGCAGCACTGACCTAGAGGCTTATTTTCATTTTAGGTGTGTGTGTTGCCAGGAGAGCAGAGTAGGTGGCAGATTACAAATAGAGGCCTTAGGCAGTGGTAATTGAGGGCTGGTGCAACCACAGTAGCACAAAGCTGAGAGGGAATATTGCTCCTGACTAGGGGGAGAGAGGCAAGAAATAAGCAGGCAGACGATGTCAGTGACTCCAAACAGCAAGTGTCTAGGGAATCTATTTGCAAGGTTGCATTAAAGTCCTACGGTTGAAATTAATCCTCTATATTGCTAATATTGACTGTGCTGCCCACACCTAGCAATTTACCTGAGGTCATTTTAAAGGCTGTTCTCTCTCCCTTTCACATTCATTGATCTCTGCAGGATTTTCCAAACAGAAGCTAAAAACTTCCATAATACAGTTCACATTGATGGAATATCGGTCATGTAATAGGTATTAGGTGCTTTGGGAAATGAATTGTGCTTGCCTCAAAGAGAGTACCATCTAGAAAATTAGAGAAAGGAACTAATAAATTAGAAGAAGAAAAAAGTAAGCTCAGCCAATATGGCTCAATGGTTGAGCGTCAACCTACAAACCAGGAAGACACGGTTTGATTCCGGTCAGGGCACATGTCCAGGTTATGAGCTTGATACTCAATGTGGGGCATCCAGGAGGCAACTGATCAATGATTCTCTCTCATTATTGATGTTTTTTTTTCTCTCTCTCTCTCCATTCTTCTCTGAAATCAATAAAAATATATTTTAAGAAAGGAAGGAAGGAAGGAAGGAAGGAAGGAAGGAAGGAAGGAAGGAAGGAAAGAAAGAAAGAAAGAAAGAAAGAAAGAAAGAAAGAAAGAAAGAAAGAAAGAAAGAAAGAAAGAAAGAAAAGAAAGAAGAAACAACATTCTGGCTTAAATTGGCATTCAGGTGCTTATCTCTCTCACTATCAGAAATGCCCTCTTGGATATATTTCAACACTGTCCACAGAAGGACCACAGTGATGAGGAGAATGAAGGCATATCACTGACACTTTGGAGACAATGCATCAAATGGTCTATCACAACCACAAAAATACTTGAAGATGTCATGCTTATATCAGTGGTTTTCAACCAAATGTGACTTTGCCCCCCATCTCCAGAAGACATTTGGCAAATGTCTGAAGACTTTTTTGGCTGTTACAATGGGGAAGAGCACACCGCTGGTATGCAGAGGCCAGCAGTGCTACTAAACATCCTACAATGTACAGGACAGTTCCCCACAACAAAGAATTATCCAGCCTAAATTGCCAATAGTGCCGAGGTTGAGAAGCCCTGCTTTGTATTAAATTGTATTCAAATTGTGCATTGTAATCAATGTTGGGAATAATATTTACATGGGTGTATCTTTCTTTGAGTGAAATTGACAATGAAAGAAAATGGGATCATGTTTTTCTGGTGCCCTGGCCTGAGCTCTGGCCCGAGGCAGTACACCATGCTTTGAAAAGCATGACCCCATCCCTGCCTCACCACTTATTCCACTTCAGTTCCCACCTCTTCTGTGAAGAAGTCACAGAAGCCAGCAGCTAAGGGTTGGCAGATGAAACAAATAAAAATATAGGGTGCCTTGATTAAATCTAAATTTCAGAAAAATAATAATTTATAATATGTCTCATACACCCGGACAACTGAAATTTAGAATTTTAGTTTAAATTTGGTATTTGAATTTTTTAAATAAATAGGTATTTTTTAAATATAAGTGTGTTTGATGTGATATTTGGAATATAGTTATACTAAAAAATATTCCTTTTTAAATCTAAAATTCAACTTCAACTGGATATCCTGCATTTTATCTGGCAACCCCGCCTAACCAGTGTTAAGTGTTTGCTGCCTCCTCTCAACTCCTGTGATGTTAGGGTTCTGTTCCTCCCTTGGAACTGTGTTTAATAACAGTATTTGAGAAATCGTCCTTTAGCAAGCATGTTTTAGACCCCAAAGTAGAACCTAAGTTACATGAGGATCAGCCCCCATTGTTGTTGTTCTTTTGGGCTAGAGAAGTGCCTTGGACATTGCAGGTACTTACTGGCTAATGCATCATGTCATTTTAATGCTATGCTAGAAAACCAGAAACCTCCGCGGGTAGCATTACATGATCAGTGCACATAAGACCCAGATTTTAGCATTGGGTATAGACTACTTGGTATATTGCTTAGGATAAGCCAAGACCAAAAAAATTTCACCCTTAAACAAAGCACAAGTTTGTGTCTCTCGTATGTTAAAACAAGGCCGTGAAAAAACAGGGCAAAATCTCCCTAGTCAGAGACTAGGGCTTCTTCCATCTTATCACTCTACCATCCATAGCGTGTGGCCTTCCTCCTCCTGTTCCAAAATGGCTGCTAGGAGATCCAACCCTCGCACCCACATTCCAAGAACTCAAAGGGCCTTTAAGGACAATTTCCTGCACTTACATCTCATATGAGAACCCAGACAAATGGCCACACACAGCTGCAAGGGAAACTGGCAAATGTGGTCTGTACTCAGGGAGAAGTGTGCCCACATAACTGTGAGGTTAATTTGAAAGCAAGTGGAGAATAAATATTTGATGGCAAAGGAGCAGTCTTTGATACAGGTCTCTTCCAGCCTCAGTCACTAACACTTTTGACTTCTAACCCTTGTTCTCAGAGTAACTGGAAAACAGACACTGGAAGAATTTCCAAACCTTTGTTGTTTTTTAAGGCCACCTCCTTTACCTAGCCTTAGCTTCTTCCTCGTGCTTATCTACCCCTTACGAACTATCCAAGCACTCTATGTACCTTTCTTGGGCCTGCATGGTTATCTTGCATCTTCATTATTTGTGTGAGTTTGCATTCCCTCCCGCTCTGCTCCCCCCACCCCCTGGACTGTTGACATCTTGAGGACAGAGTAAGCTTTGAAATCACGTCTGTGGCCTCAATGGCTCACGCACAGGAGAGGGACGATATTTGCTTCATGAGTGAATGACCTGTGGGAAAGAAGTGGCAGCCTGGCACAGTCACACTGGCACACAAGGGAGGCCTCGTTATCTTTAACGGCTGCAAAGATAATGTATTGTGGAGATTATTTCATTGTGTTAAGCGGATTTCGTAAAGGAAAAAAAACAACACAGAGTGTGTTTGGGGACTACGAGGAGCATTTAATATGACTTATGAGAGAGTCTCAAGATTTGGGATAAAAAAAAATAAAAAAATAAAAAACCTCCCTCAACCTGCACAGGAAAGCAGCACGTTTGCAAAACTCGCCATCACTGAATGACGTGGTGTAGAAAGGCTGTTAGTGAAGGCTCATGCCTCCACAGATGGGGTAATGAAGAAAGGGGAGGTTTAGGCTTGGGAAACCACAGCTCCAACAGCAGGAGCTGAAAAGATATAGATAAGATTAGCGACATATGTAAAGGCCCAGATACGGTGTGACAAAGTCTCCCCAGCTGAGCAGGCTGGGGCAGAAGTAATAGGTAGGCCATGTTCTCCCTAATCCTCGGAGATAAGCTGTTCCATCAAGAATTATCAGCCAACAATCTTCAGGGTATCAGGCTGAAAATGAAGTTTCAGACTGCTTTGATTCCTCATCCATAAATGAGAAAGTGCCTGAAGGATCTTTATTTATTCTCACTCCCACCGAAACACTCTTCAAAAAGTGCCAATATACTAGCAACAGATGCATAAAGCCTCCCTTCCTTTGATTGACAGAACATGATATAAAGCAACCCTCACTTGACATTTCAGTTTCATAAGTCTCCTAGCAAGGGGGAGGGAGGGAAAAAAAAATCTTGGAAAAAAAAAAATCCACCTGAAAATAAAGAGGATTTATTCAAACTTGCATGAATGTTTCAGAATCAAATTGAACAGTTTTAACTTCTCCCCAGCCCTTATTGGTATTTTAGGCTGCAGATGAGTCGTTTCAGCAGAAGTAATTTCAGCCATGTGCTTATTAATGTTGATGGCTTATTAAAACAAAGTATTTACATGTTAATGTTTGTTGATTGCTGGGTGCTTAAGTTGCTTAGTTATAAATGATTGGGCTATTCACTCTCGGGAGGAGATATTTAATTTGTGCTGTGTGCGCTTTAATTTAGACTTCAAAATAAGTAACTGAGTGGGAAAATGTCATCCGCACCTATGCATTTCAGTTTTGAAAGGTCATACCTTGGTTAGTTTGTACATTTAAAAATCCTTGTCACATTGTTCAATAAGATATTGAAGTCAACAGCAGTCCTCTACATATTTCTTGCAATTGACATATAAATGTTCTGTTTGAAATAAGAACTGAATTTAATGCCTACATATTTCTTAAGGAAGGAGGGTCGAAAAAATCTTCCAAATGAGCCTTTAAGAAAGCTATCCAATTTTTTTGTTTGTTTCATCGATGGTATCTCTTTTTATGTTTAATTTCTGAGTTTTGGGGAAGGTTACCTAGAGTAATTCGCTTCCTGTGGCAACCATAATGGGCTAGATTTCCAGCGTGCCAGCGTTTTTCTGACAAATATCAAAGCTACTTGGATCCCAGGGCTGACTTTATGTCACTCAAATTGTGTTTCAAATGATAGCCTCCAGACTGCAAAGAAGACTGGGTAACAGCAAGAGAAAGAATATACCAAATTTGACAAAGCCAGGCTAGATGAAAGTCAGTTTCATTGCGAGCATAATTTACTTTTCTGTGCCTCCTGTTTTCCCCACTGTCCAACAAGCTGAGCTGTAAAGATCAAGCAGGTGCAGCTAATAATTGTATTAACATTTTTTGTCCATAGGTGGTATTAGCGATGGGTGGCTTCAAATCTTGATTATTTTACCAGAAAGAAGTGGAAACTTGAAAAAAGCAAGCAGGGCAATAATGTTCCTGTTATGAACTGCATGTTTGTGTGAAGCTGAAGTCCCCAAAGTGGCTTATTTGATCACATCAGTGCCCTTATAAGAAAAAAGTCTCTCTTCTCCCTCTTCTTTGCCCCCTTCCTCTCCCATGTGAGGACATAGCAAGAAGGCATTGTCATAAGCCAGAAAATGACCCTCATCAGATCTGCCTCTCCTGGATCTTAGACTTCTCAGCCTCCAGACCTGAGGAAATATAAATGCTCGTCATGTAAGCCATGCAGTTGATGGTATTTCTGTTATAGCAGCATGAACTATGTTCCTAATGACCTTTGTTGACATGGAGATACTCTTAGAGAAGCCAGGAATACTTATTGATTTTCCCCCAACCTTTTTTTTGGGGGGGGGAGGGGGGGAATGAGAGATTCAGTAATGTTTCCAAATTTCAGCCAATGTCCAAGGACTTCTAAGAATTTTTTAATAAAGAACAATCTTAACTTTAGAAGAGGAAGTATCTAAATTCTTTCATCAAGAAGAGAGGAACTATATTTAAAATATTGAACAAAAAGTATATAGATAGACTATTTACATAAATTTAAGAGAATTCGTTTTAAAAATAGACTTCTCCCCACCCCTCTTTCATTTAGGATCTAAATGTTCATCTTAAGTATAATAATTTAAACGATACTGGCAAAATGGTAAAGAGCATAGGATAGGATGGAGTATTAGGGCTACATAATTCAGCTCCAGAAAAATAGATTTGATTAAATTTTACATATAAGCTCAACTATAAATCCTGAATCAGAAATAAATTCTTAAAAATGTAAAAATATATATAATTGTCTCCTAAAATGTTCCAAGCTTAACTACCAAATACATCGATGGGTATATATTTTGATTAACTGTAGTTCACAATGCCTGTACCCCCTTCCATCTATTTTGTCAGTTCACTTGGCAATTAAATAGTTTAGGTCATGGCAAAAATACCTTGTCTTCTCATTTAAACCTTGCAAAGATGATAACCAAGCTGATACAAAGATAGGCACTTAACATACAAAAACCTCAAAAATACAGATTCCAAAAAAGGCCAACATATTCTGTGCTATATAGACAAATCCACATCCAGCTGGCATTGGTGCAAGTCACTTATAAGCTGATGCATTTTCCTACAACTCAAGGCCACTATTTATTGTCCCAATTTTTGACAAATGCATAATGTCACCTAGAGAAGGACCAGGGAAGAATGGGATGAATCAGTCAAAATTCCCTTACTCCTTACCACATCTTCTGTATACGTCAGCAATAGATAATGTTTACAAATAAAGACTGCTATATAAGGTCAATGTGGATATGCTCAGGAAGTGCATTCCTGGAAATGGGAATGCTCAGTGAATCAGTACCCTCTGGGTGCTATGTCATTATAGGTTGCCCCTGTGAGGTTGTAGTTCCTGCATGGCATTTGTTCAATCATTAACAGTGCCGAAAATAGTCCTTTCTCAAGAGCAGACACTCAATAAATATTTGTTGAATGAGTGAATGGATTATCCATTCACTTCAGCTTCCCCGAAGTCATCACATGCCTTTGAACATTGTTTTTTCTGGGTACTAGCCATACCATTGTAGCTTGTCTCCCTGTCTGCAGGGATGTTTATTCGTCTGAGGGCTTCCGCCCATCCTGGGTGCCAGCTGATCTATTCCCTCTTTCTTCCCACCTGCAAGCTCATCCCTTGAAGGTCCCTAAAGCCATTGCCTACCTCATATTTTAAAGACCTGCTTGATAGTCTTTCTGGCACGGTTGGCCTCCTCTGGCATGTTTACAAATACACCTATTATTAGCGATTCTGAGTCACTGTTGTTCAGCTGAACTCAAAGCAATTAGATTCTCAAGAGAGTCAACACTGTCTGGCAAACACCAGTCATGGGGAGCTAAGGATCTCATGGCCGGCTACCAGCCTTGAAAGAGTCTTGCATTCCGCTGCTCTTTTCTGCATTGTCTGCCCGGGCATAAGAAAATTAGGTATTAATTACATTGTGCAGTATAGACATATTTAATAAAAAGTATTTCTGAGACAGAGAAACATGCCAAATCAGTAGTAACGGAGAGAGTCCTAAATATTTGCCTGCATTCTAGTTAGAAAACAACAGTTTTGTTTTGTTTTATTATCTTATTGCAATATAGCACACATACCATAAAATATACAAATTTAACATAAACATTTTAAGGAACTTTACAAGAGACATAACCCCCACATAACCCAGATAATAGATTATTGCCAGCAAACCAGAAGCCTCCTTCATACCCCTTCTAGGTATTACTTACCTCATTCCCACCAACAGCAAAGAAATTCTGGGATTTACTACCAAAGATCAGTGTTCCTATATTTTACTTTTTATAAATGTGTTATATAGTGTGGACTCATCTGTGTCTGTCTTCATTCATGCAAACTTTAATCACTGGGATTCATCCATGTTGTTGTAGATAGCTGTCATTCATCCATTCTCCCTGCTGAAGAGTATTCCATTGTATTAGTGTATCACAATTTATTGACCCATTCTCTCTCTCTCTCTCTCTTTTTTTTTTTTATTGATTATGGATGTTTGGATTTTCCCTGATTTGGGCTTGTTATGAACATTCTGGTACGTGTCTTGGTGCACATCTATAACATTTTCATTGGGTAAATATCAAGAAGGAAATTTATCAGGTTATAGGATAAGCAGATTGTTAATATTTAGAAGATATTGCCAAACAGTTACCCAAAGTGTATGTGAGTTCAAATTACTCTATATCTCTCAAACACTCGAGGTATTCTGGAGTTTCTTAATGTGGATTTAGTTTAGTCATTCTTGTGACTGTATAATAGTAACTCAGCATGGCTCTATTTGCATTTTTTCCAGATATTTAATGGTGTTGAAAATCTTTCCAAATGTTTATTGATCTTTAGATATCCTTTTTTTTTTAAATAAAATGCTTATTTAAATTATTCCCTGTTTATATTATGTTGTCTATTTTTTCTTATTGATATACAAAATGTAAGGTTTTTTTTATCACTTTATATATACTAGATAGATAGTTAGAAAGATAGATAGATAAATAGATAGATAGATAGATAGATAGATAGATCGCAAATATTTTATTCCACTCTCTCACTAGTCTCTTCATTATTGAATGATGTAATCTGATGAACTTGAATGCAATTCACTTAATAACATTTTTCTTCTATAGCTATCATTCTTTGCATTTTATTTAAGAAAACTGCCTAACTGAAGGTTTAAAAAAAACAAACAAAACCTCTTCTATATATTCTAAGGAGTTTAGTTTTAATTTGTCCATTTAGTTCTATGATGCTTCTGGAAGTGATTTTTGTGTATAGTGTGAGTTGTTAAATGTCAAGATTCACTTTATTTTAAATAGGGATATCAAATTGGTTGAACTATTTTGATTAATGTACTCTTAATAAATGACTATACTATATAAGGCCTCTTTTTTCCTCTTCTTTATATTATCTTTACTATCAATAATTTGGGCCATTTGCACTTTCATATAAATTTTAGGATTGAGTTGTTAATTTTCACATTAAAAATATCTTAAATTTTAACTGGATTTTAAGGAACTTTATATAAGTTTTGAGTGAATTCACATTTTAACAATAACAAGTTTTCTAATCCTTAATAATGGTATGCTCTTTCATTTATTTAGGCCTTTTAAATTGTTTCAGTAATTTTTTTTATTATTTGTGCAGAAACTTTATTCATTCTGTGTTAAATGTATCCCTAGTACTACATTTCAATACTATTGTACATGTACTTTTATTTTAATATCTAATAATTTTTTCTAATATAGAGATATAATAATTTTATGATTGACTATTTTTAGATTTTCTATGTACACAGCTACACCATCTGCAAATTAAATGCTTTTCTTCCTCTCTTTGCAATTATTTATTTTCCTTGCTGACTAAGATCTCCAGTTAAATGTTGAATTAAAATGATGAACATTGACATCTTTATACTTTTTCCATTCTCAGGGTAAAACTTTAGTACTTCAAACTAAAGTTGATTATTTTTTTTAATATTTTTATGATATCCATTATGAAATTTAAAAGTTCTTTTCTATTCCTAGTTTACTAAGCATTATTATTATAAATAAATGCTGGATTTATCAAGTGTTATTAATACATCTATATTGAGATGATTATATTTTTTTTTCCTTTACTCTATAAATGTGAATTTCATTGATTCATTTTCCAACTTTATTGCTGGAAAACTCTTTCTATTATTCTTTTTATGTTTCTGTATTTAATTTTTGCCTCTGTTAACAAATACAAATTTGCAAAATAATCAGTTCCTACTTCTGAATTAGTAGCATCAAGTAACTTTCTACAGATGTTCTGTTAAGCACAATAGCTTGTTTTAATTAGAAAATTGGCATTTGGTATTATATCTCATAAAATACTAAGGTACAATGCCTATATACAAATACAGATAAGAGTTTTGAGTCTTCCTTGGCTATGGATCTGCATAGCAGGAGGGAGATTTGAGGCTCTGTACTTTTTGGATATGTTTGTAAGCCCACAACTTTCTCTTATAGGTGGGTATGGTGAATCCATGTAATGGTCTTGGATGAAGGTTAACAACAAAAAAAGAACCTTGTAAGGTTCTGATAAATTCCAAACTCCTTAATAAAGAACCCACGTGAGGTCCTAGGGTCTACAGTCCTTTCTAGTTTCACATGTCAGTCTTCTTCCTAACTCCCCACTGCAATCCTCTTGGAATCTAAATGATTCAGCCATACTGACTTCCTTACAGTTTCTTCAATACACCAGGTTTTCACTCACCTTGGAGACTGCGGCTTCTCCTGATAGCACCTTCACTCTCTATTTATTATTTTAATTTCTAATATAGTCAATATCATTTGATAAAACCCACATAAACAAGAGCTCTTTTAAGTTCTCAAGCATTTTTAGGAACCTAAAGGGGTCCTGAGACCAAAATGATTGAGAACCTCTGGTTTAGCTGGTAGAGTTAACTTCAAAAGATGAAGTGAAGATACTCAAGATTATATACTAGTATATACATATAATTATCCCTGCTAACCCTCCAACTTTGGGCACAAAATGACAGACAGCATCTGCCTGGAAACTGAGGCCTTTAGTCAAACATCTATAATCTTCCTGTAAATCCAATGTTTAGCAGGTTTGGGGCTAACCTCTCTGGGTATTTGAGTGAACATGGGCAGGGCTCCATGGTGAGAGAGGTTCTCATCCAGTTATTTAGTGCTTCATAAACCCAGCCTGAGCATCTTCTGTTTTAATTGGGAAAATTTACAGCCTCTTCTTTATAGAAAACCAGCCTCTGTAAGTGAAATAAAAATTTAAATCAATTTAAACTTCTGGAACCTTTTCCTAAATGCTGCCTCTACGTCTCTTCAACCCAATTACTCTGGACCAGGACTGCTCAGCCATTGTCCAAGGTTATCAAGCTTGACTCTATAAAATATTCACTCACTCCGTATCTCTGCCCACTCCCTGGGCACCAGGGCACAGTATGTCCATCGTATTATAGTCTGATTATTACTTTTACTGGTAAATCTAAAAGTAACACAAATACTAGCCATAAGAGATCAGTTATGAGAAAACACTTCAACATTCATTAAAAACATACAAGCAATCAAAAAACAACAGTAAAAAACCTAATTTTAGTCTTTTGTCATACCCTCCCCCCCCAAACAAGTAATATATTTCTCTTTGCAAAAGTCATGCATGTTTTATTATGTGTCTGAAACTAAACTAGAAAAATTCAGCAACCAAAGAAAGTACCCCACCAAAAGAGAAAATAGCAGAATATATTTAATTGGCAGATTTTGAGGCCTATTCTTATAGCCTTGGTTAATGGGCTGAACCCTAAGAAACATTTATATTTGTGCCATATTTCCAAGCAGAAATCATCATATAATTTTGAGAATTCTTCTGTTTGAATTTAACCTTTTGCAAGGTTCTGACTTTTCATGTTATAAATATGCTCAAGCAAATTTATATGAGGTAATATATGTGAAAAATGCTTTATACATAAAAATGTATACTTATATACTAGATTAGTATTGGAAGTAAAAGAATAAAATTAAATATGATCACTTTATATAAAAAGATATTGACAATATTTCTATCTAATCCCCCTCCATTGATCCCTAAGAGTGCCTCTTGTTTCTTGACTAATGGAACATTTCTAGACTGATCTTTTCAAATGCATGCTATTAAGTAATCAATCTATAATCTGGAACCCTCTTTATTTAAAGATATCTCAGTCCTTCTTGGACATTAATTAATCAATTCCATAAAGATTCTCTATTAGCAAAGTTATGTAATATTCATTCTTCTATGTACCTGAATATTTGAACAAAATAATGATTTGCAGATGTTCTAATAGACAATGACCAACCTTTACCATTATGTTTACAATTAGAGGCCCGGTGCTTGAAATTCATGCACTGGGTGGAGGGAGGGAGGGTCCCCTCAGCCCAGCCTGCACACTCTCTAATCTGGGACCCCTCTGGGGATGACTAACTGCCAACTTAAGCCCAATCCCAGGGATCAGGCCTAAACCACCAGTCAGACATCCCTCTCACAATCCTGGACTGCTTGCTCCTAAACGCTCATCTGCCTGCCTGCCTGATTGCCCCTAATTACCCCCAGCCTAATCACCCTTAACTGCCTCTGCCTGCCAGCCTGATTGCCCCCAACCACTCCCCCTGTCAGCCTGGTTGCCCCATGCAGACTGTGGCTCAGCATTTGGTCGCCCCTCACTAATGCCACTGCCAGGCTGGTCACCTCACCCAGCCCACTGCTCAGTCATTTGGTTGTCCCTCACTAACCCCCCTGCCAGCCTAGTTGCCCCACCCAGCCTGTTCAATCATCCGTTCAGTTGTGACAGTCACTTAGGTTTTTCTACAGATTATTTATTCTAATTTCTTTGAGTTCATTGATACATTCTCCAGAGCTAGATTTTCCAATTCAGAGAGCTAGTAGGTTCTTAGAATTTTAGGAGGAAAAAAAAAAAAACACATAAAAAATCTAGCAGTAGAATAGCAAACTCATAATTGTCATTCCTGCTCTGAGGACTCAATTTGTTTGAACACATTTATCTAGAAAATAATGTCCAATGGATGTGAGTATGTAGAATTGTTACACATTTCCTTGAAATAGACTATTAATAAGACTTTAAAAAAATATCATGACACAGTAGGATGAAACTGCTTCAGTGTAATTATTATGTTAAGGACTATAAACACATGAATACAAATTTTGTCAACAAAATTTTCCATAACGTGATCATTTATTTGGAGGCCCTTGGTCATATCACTTTAATATTTTTAAGCTTCTTAGCTCATTGTGACTATGATTTGTAAAGGGAGACAGAGCCAGTGCAGAAAATAGTGACTTCACAGATTTGCTGGCATGTGATAATAATCCTTTCCTCCCCCAAAATTTCTATATCCCATCTTCATTTTGCTGATAATGTCACTCTAAAATGAAGAAAGGAAAAGGAGAAAATGTGAAAATTATTTTCTTAAAATCTTCTACCAACTTTAGCAAACACTAACTTCACCCCCAGTTTGAGAGAGAGAGAGAGAGAGAGAGAGAGAGAGAGAGAGAGAGAGCGCGAGAGAGAGAGATGCTCACAGATCATATTTGGGATCCAGATGTCCTACAGAGAGATCTACTATTCTTAAGTACATATATACTAAGAAAGAAAAACACCTTTCTGAGAGGAAAAAAAGAGACAAGAGTAGAATTTCAAGTTTCAGCTTTATGATATAAGTACCTTTGCTTCAGAGAAGAAAGAACCAGTCAAATCTGACAGTTCTTACACATTTCTGGGAGGCAGTGGCATGCCCTACATGGCTTGGTTTTCATAATCACTTACAACAATAAAATTAAGGATATGCCGCAAATATATCCATCTGTCAATCATGCATGATAAATTGAATTATAAAATTATTAGAATAAATTAAATGTATTTAAGTTCCCATTTGTATTACTAATGGAGATTTATATAAATGTAGACTAGCACCAAAGTCTATATAATGAGGAAAATATGCTTAGCATAAATCAGGCAAAATATTTAGTTTAATATTTGATGTATCAGAACACTTTTTATTAGCATTTCAAACTTATCTTTCTTTGTCCTGTCTCTATGTAATGTTAATAATGCGAGAGTATAACATATCCAGCCTCCCTTTTATTCTCTCTGGTTGGAGTTAAGCAGTTGATTGGCACATTCGGTGGGAAAGGGGCAGTTATTTGACAGAGTTAGGGTAAAGGGGAAAGCCTATGAAATCAGAATATTGGCTACTTAGGGGTATTGAACAAATACACAAATTAAAAAGAAAAAAAAAAGGAGGATAATAGAAAGCAGATTTCTCACCAAGAAAGAGGGGGTTACAGATATAAAAATAGGGAATGCTGGGATTAACCATGTAGTTCTGAATTAGAATTGGAAGAGTCAATGTAGAATCATGGTTTTCAAATATACATAAATAGAAATCAATATACTATATGTGTGCATATGTGGGTATATGCATACATGCAACTATTCCTTAGCTTTGTATGCACAAAGGGCCTAGATACAATAACTTTTTGTAGCAATAAGCATCCAAGCTACTCAGATCTTGATTTGTAAATAGTATTCTCTATTAAAAGAAACCAAAGTCCTTATCACAAGAAAAATATTTTTGTAACTGTGTATGTTAATGATGTTAATGAGACTTATTGCAAGGAATTATGGGTTTTTGGCAGAAGTATCATAGAAGTGATGCGCATCATTACTAGAGGTAAATTGATGTCCATATGTTTCATTCAGACAAACCAAAATTGTGGGACATTCTACAACATAATTGCTTTGTACTCCATATCAAGGTCATGAAAGACTAAGGAACTAGATTGTCTTTTAGATTGAAGACAACTGAATAAATATGTCAGCTAAACACTACATGTGATCTTGGGTTAGATCTTGGACTTCATAAAGAAAATTATTAGGACAGTTGGAAAATTTTAAATGGGTCTGTAGATTAGATGGTAATATTTTATCAATACCAATTACCCAATGTTTGATTATGATTCTGTAGGAGAGTGTCCTCACTTTCAGAAAATACACATTGAAATATTAAAAAGCCATGGGGTAGATTATCTGAAACTTTATTTCAAATGCTTCAAAAACATATTGTAATATGCATATCTATGTATAGTGTGTGCATGTATGTGTATGAGGGAGAGAGAGAGAATGGTAAAAAAATATATATATACTAAAATGCCAATATTTGGGAACCTGATTGAAGAGTATAACAGAGGACTTTGATTTTTTGTACATTTTATGTAAGTTTAAAATAATTTCAAAATGAAAATTTAATTTAAAAAATTTTAATTTCCCCACCCCTCAATAAAAGAGCATGGAGCCATGATTTTAAAACACACACACACACACACACACACAAGAAATAATGGTCCAGAGAGTCTACAAAAGAGTTTTAAACTATCAAAATATAACAAGGAAAGATTGTTGTCTATTGCACCCAGTTCTGTCTTCCAGGAGATGGATATCAAAATTTGAGTTCCAAATTTATGTCCACTTTTCTCTATTTCAATTTATTGATTTTTAGTTTTTCAAAGAATCATTTTGGCAAAGTGCATCCCTTTCCAATATTTCTTCCAAATATCCTGTCTAAAGCTTTATAAATGTTCTCAATATGACCACCTATCATATCTCTCCCTTATAGAAAAACAGAGATATTTTTACATTCCTAGACAATACCTCATATTTTCATTTGAGGTACTGGGTCTCAAATTATCTCTCTCTCCCCTAGAGTTTGGACTTAAAGGAGAGGGCATACAATTGAGTACTGACCCCAATTGTATTTGAGGTGGTAGAATATCTTATACCCTTTCTCTGTTTCATTTAGGGGTAAGAATTTTGTAAAATAGCCAGTTTCATGTTTGTTTTTCTGTGATTTTCTTTAATTCTAGATACTGAGTTTTATAACTAAAATTAAGATTATCTTTTAGGTATGATGGTTTTTAAAGGGGGTTTTTAATTCTCAATATTTATTTACATTATAAGCTACATTAAGCAGTATTTTCTCTGTCATATTTTTCTAAATTTTTAAATTCTTGATCAATTAACAATTGTGTTTTAGGAAGTTAAAAAAGAACTCCTCCAAAAAAATAATAAAATTGTGTGTTTGCCTTGTTAGGAAGATACAGTAATTGAGTTCTGGTAGAAATCTAGTGTTGCAGAGATCCCAGCTAGATCCAAGATGATGATGATGACAATGATGATGATGATTGGAAGGATGTGGTGATGGTGGTAGTTATGATGGTGATAGTGGTGGTGAAGGAAGAAAGAGAAGGAAAAAGAGATAAAATATAGATGATAATGGTTATAAGTGCTAACATTTGAGAATTAATTTAGACCCTCCTTGAAGACACTTAAACCTAGAACCTTCTTTTGGTGCCTCACATGCCCTTGACATAGTCTTTAAAATAACCCTGTGAGGTAGGCATTATCCCCATGCCCAACCTACAAATGCAGACACTGATCTTCAGAGAGGCGGGTGAGTTACCAGAGGTCACAGAATCAACAATAAAAAGTGGGTCCAGACTCCAAATGAAGGTCAGGATGTCTCTTTCACCCTAAAATGTTGAATTAGGAGTCCTGTCCCCCTCTACCAAAACACACCTGTTATAGTCCCTGAATTTTCATAGAACCCAGAATTTAAATGAGAAAAAGTGTTAGCATTTCCACTGTTGTAGTTCAGACATATATAGACATGTCTGACACACTTACGGGGGCAGGAGGACTATGGAGACAAGATTGTACAGATATCAATCAAGATGCTTGTGTTTGGGGGGGGGAGAAGGAGAGAGAGAGAGAGAGAGAGAGAGAGAGAGAGAGAGAGAGAGAGAGATTGATTCATAAGTGAAGGCAGCCTCAGTAACTGCTTGTAAAGAAAGAGAACTGTGGTTCAGAATATAAAAGTTACTGCACTGGAATCCAGCCTAATTTCAAGTCTTTCTGCCCTGGAAAGATGCAGATGAAATTGCAAAACTGAAAAAAAAAAAATGCAACTGAATGTTCAAGCAACTCTATGAAGTGTCCCTCTCTCATGCCCATTGCCGCTAAATAGGGGGACCCTTAGCACTACCTTCAAGGGGCAGGCACTACCCGGAAGGCAACGGGAAAAGTACTGACCCCAATTGTATTTGAGGTTCGGTATGGGTCAGCACCATTGCCTGGGTAACCTAAGGTGACAGCAGCCTGGTGGCTTCAGAGCAGTTCAGCACTCAGCCACCAATGGTTCAGGCTGAGCAAGAATTATGGCCAAGGAGAGCAGAGAAGTGGGCAGGGTGAGGTGCATTTCAAGGGAAGAAACCTTTCTTGGAAGCTTGAACTGATACCCAAGGAAGCGAAAGGACTGAATTTCTCTCTTTAAGAGGCAAGGAGCTCTTGAGCTCTGAGCCTTAGGAGTAGTCTTAAAATGTGACTCATTCTCACACCCACACACTCTCAGTACCCAAGGACATCTCAATATCCAAGGACATCAAAATACTAATATTGAACAATTGACTTTATTAGATTTACTTATTATTCTTGAGTTCTTAAGATCTCAACTTTTACTGCATAACTTTCTGTTATAAAATACTAGAGGCCCGGCGCATGAAATTTGTGCATGGGGAGGGGATTCCTTTAGTCCAGCCTGCACCCTCTCCAATTCGGGAACCCTTGGGGCAGTCAGACATCCCTCTCACAATCCTGGACAGCTGGCTCCTAATTGCTCACCTGACTACCTGCATGGTCATCTCTAACTGGCCACCCCCCAATGCCGGCCTGATCGCCCCTAACTGCCCCCTGCTGCTGGCCAAGTCACCCCTAACTGCCTCTTCCCTGCTGGCCTGGTTGCCCCATGCAGCCTGTTGTTCAGTCGTTTGGTCGTCCCTCACTAACCTTCCTGTTGGCCTAGTCATAGGCAGCCATCTTTATGAGGGCATGAGGGTCAATTTGCATATTATCTCTTTATTATATAGGATGAGCCAGGAACAAACAAACAACTTGCATGTCTGTACTTTCATGACATACTAGCCAACCATCCAAGTGTGACAACTGATCTTTTATGTTGCTCTTCCCAAATATATATAAAAGTTTGATGTTTAAATGGATCTGGTATAGTCCATGACTTCATTCATTCACTCATTCAGAAAACAATTGTTGAGTTCTTACTCTTCACCTAGTTGATATACACTAAGAACAAAGTTTGTAGTATGGGGGCAGAGATCATTAACACAGTGCATAATTAATAAGTTAATTATTTGGGATGTTAGGAGTCTTAAGTGATATGGAAAACAGAAAAAAGTAGAGCTGAGTAAAGAGAATAAGGAATGGCAGACAAGGGGGAGGGAAGGTAGGTTGCAGTATTAACTAGAATATTTAGCTTCATGTGTAGTAATGGGAACAAGTCAGAATTGTTTAACCTGACCCATTCCAGGCTGTTTCAAAGGTGCTGCCACTAAGCCATTGTAAAGTTATCCAGATGAGAATTTCTAGTTGAAATGATATAACTTGAATAATTTAAATTAAGCTTAACTATTTAGCTATTGTATATGTCGATATTAAATGGTACATTACAGAATTGTAAAGTTCTATAGCTAAAAAGGCTAATTACACAGCTGTTGGCTACTCATTCTATAGGAAAAAAACTATACACTGAGAATTTAAGGGATTTGCCCAGAATTAGTCAGCCAGAAGGTCTAATAAAAACCAAAACATAGTTTTATCCAAGAAAAAAAACACATATTTTTGTAAACACAATCTTCCATAATGAAATTATTCTTCTACTAGAGGCCCGGTGCATAAAATTCATGTGTGAGTACGGTCCCTAGGCCTGGCCTGTGATCACGAACATCTTCCCCAGCTGCCTGCAGCCAGCCCTGGCACTGCCAACACCCACCCCTGGTTCCCCATTCCCCATTTGACCATCAGAACCTGAAGGCTGGGGGAGGGGTCCGAGAGGTCAGCCATTCCCACCCTTTTGCTGGCCCCAACCCCTGCTGCAGTCACCCTCTGTGTGTGGGGCAACCTGAGGGTGAGCCTGGCACCACCCAGGTCCCCTGCCACCCACCTTCAGTTCCCTGTTTGCCATCAGGCGATCGGAGCTTGCCGGACAGAGAAAGGAACCAAGAGATGGTCAGTGCACTTCATAGTGACTAGTCGAGCAGTCATTCTGGTTGTACTGGTGTTTGGGTCAATTTGCATATTTCTCTTTTATTATATAGGATAGAGGCCCTGTACACAGGTGGGGGCCAGCCTGCCTGTCCTAATAGGGACTCCAGATCAAGGTGGGGGCCCACTGGGGGGCGGGGCCCGTCAGGCCAAGGGCTGGGGTTGTTCTGGTCTCTGGTCATTCTGGTCATTCCACCATTTCGGTTTCTGGGCTTTTATTATTTAGGATTTTCTGTTTGGCTTTTATTCCTCATTCCCTGGGCATGCCCACTCCATCTGTTCCTTCTTGTCCTTAGTTCTGTGGTTGTGCATGTATTTATCGTCTAAGTGTTTTTTATGTACGTACACGAAAATATGAATACACCATTTAGTAACCCCTTAGACACAAAACTAACATGTAGAGACTGAACTGTACTTTCATTTACTCTAAAGAAAGCCTTTACCTATTACCTAAATTCTCCGGTTCCTATCTTTCAGTGAAGGATAGAATACTAGCAGTGATCTTTTCTTAGCAGAAATTGGGACTGTGGAACAGTTCTTTAATCAGCCTTTCAGTTGGAAAGACTGCCGTTTGACTGCAGATAACAGAAACCTGACTTTCAGAGACTGGAACAAATAGACATTTTATTCTTCTCTTATAACAAGAATCCCTGAGGTAGGTGGTTGCTGGCATTGAGTCAGCCGCTCAACAATAGATCAGGGACCTGGATCTTGTTTTTTCCATGCTCTTATTCTTGAAAGTTGGCTTTTATCCTCTTGCTGTCTCCTTGCAATTGTGAGAGGCTATTGCGCCTTTAGGCATTATCTATGTTGGGAGGAGAGGGATTAAAAGACCTTGTTCTCAAGTAGCTTTGTATTATTAATCAGGAAGGAAAGTCTTCCCTACTAGCCCTCCCGTTACCACTTTACTGGCCAGATCAGAGTCATATGCCCACTCCTTGACCAGTCATAGGCCAAGGGGAATAAAGTCACCTTTCCCCATATAAACTAATTATCCTAGGGAATAAGGGGAGGATGCTCTCTTCCCAGAAATCCAGGGATCTTTGGTCTCTACCTAAACAAGAAAGAAGGGGGTCAGGAATGATTACTAGGTGGGCAACAGACAGTATCTGTCACTAGCAGTCACCAGAAGTAGCGGCTACTCTGTGCAATATTGTAAAATTGAGTATTTTGAGAATAGTGAGTGTTCTATTATTTTTCAAGAGTATATTACACCCATTGTTTTATTAGGTGCCCTTGCTTTAATATATTCTTTCAAGGATGTATATTTTTTCAAATTATGAGGAAAAACTACATGAGAACAGAAAATGAAAGAATTGGGAGGTTTAATTTCTTAGAGAAAAGAAAAATAGGGCTTCTATACCTGGATAGATTGAGGTTATGTCAAAATACAAAACCTGTGCTCCATTAAGGCTATCCTAAACTACACAATACATATGGATTTAAATAAAAACATACATATCAGAGCCCTATCCTTATAAATATTTACTAATTACAAATGGGAAAAAAGTAATAACTTTTCAGTGAGAAATCTGGCAGATATCACCTTAATAAAAAGGATGAAAGTTAACATCTAGTAATGAGATAAATTAAAACCATGATAGGAGGCAATGAGAAGAATAACTTGCCAATTATGTATAACCTATACAAATCAGGAAACATTAGACAAGCCCAAATACAGGATAGTCTACAAATCAATTGTGTCAAGGTCATAAAAGTTCAGAGAAAACCAAGAGTGAGCACAGAGATTAGAACTCAATGGCAGCTAAATGAGATGCATGACTCTGGACTGCATCCTTTTGCAATTAAAAAAATAATAGGACAATTAACAAAACTGGAAAGAAATCTGAGGAGTAGTTGGCAGGAATATACTGAGGTTAATTTTCTGATTTTGATGTTTGCACTAATGGTATGCTGGAGAATGCCCTATTTTGTAGGATTTTAAGTTGAAATCAGATGTGATAAAACATTATGTCTGCAACTTATTCTAAAAAAAATACAGAAGAAAAGAATTTTGTACTATCCATGCAAGCATTCTATAAGTTGAGATTTTCAAAATTAAAGCACTCTTCTGTTTTAATTTAGTGATATACAGGCTTGCTTCATTTTATTGCACTTCACAGATACTGCTTTGTTTTTTACACATTGAAGGTAAGACCCTTCACCAGTAGAAAGATTACAACTAATTGAAGGTTCATATGATGGTTAGCATTTTTAAGCAATACAGTACTTTAAAATTAAGATATTTACATGTTTTAGATGTAATACTATTGCACACTTTTTAGACTCAGTATAATGTAAGCATACTTTTTATATGCACTAGGAAATAAAAAAGTGTGACTCACTTTATTGCTACATTCACTTTATTGTGGTGGTCTGGAATCAAACCCACAGTATCTGTGAGTATATGTTTGTATACAGATGCTCATTCTTGGTGACGGCTGTAGAGTATTCCATTGTAACTAGTTTTCTATTGACAGACATTTAGATTGCTTCGATCTCTGGCTATTATATTGCAACTTATGCTGTAGTAAATATTTCTGTTCTTAGATTAATTTGCTCATATGCCACTTTATTTTAAAATAAATATCTATAAACAAAAATATATATTTTAACTAATTTTAAGTGGAAGCCATGTTGCAAGACATACAGTGTACAGTGCAAAAGGATGAAATATTTGTTAAATATTTTTAGGCTGATTGATCTGGTTTGTTAATATTGTCATTCATTCATTCAACAGATTTTATTTTTCTTTGATATTATAGAATAAGCTCTGTGGTGATAATAAATTCATAAAAGTTTGAGAGATTCAACAGGCTATAATTTAAATAGTTTCCAATTTAAGATATGTCTTAATATTGACAATTTTTAAATGGAGGTCAAAAAAAGTCAATAACCCTTTCCCCCCTAAGGTATATATAAAAATTGGTCAGCATGGAAAGGAAACACTTAAAAAGTTTTAGACACTTCACTAAAATCACTTATCAGCCTTAGTGTGGCTCTTAACATTGTCATTGTTAGGGTCATTTCAGTTAAGTCCATTTTGACACACTGATTTCTGTGTGTGTGTGTGTGTGTGTGTGTTTTCTCCCTATACTTTGTTTCACTGTGCTTCTTAGATATGTTTTTTCAATCACCTTCTGAAAGATGGAGAAAAACAGCCATCTCTTCAAGAACAAAATGTTATTTTCAAGGTTGTTTTTTCCACATATTTTCAGAAAAGAATTCAGAAGTAAATACATTCATAAAATTTTTTCTAACATAAGTGGAGGCCACTAAAGACACCCACTCTGAGAAATGGACACTTACAGAGCTGACAAATTGCATAAATAGCCTTCTATGGATATTCAGACCAGCTGTGCAGACAGAGGAGGCTCTCCATCAAGAATGTATCAAGGAGATCCTCAAAATAAATAATTGTGTAACTCTCAGACTATTCCTCGCCACGTTGTTAAGGAATAAATAATAACAATTAAAGCTGTAATTACAAGGAAATCTTTTACAATCAAAACATAATTGAGGACCTTGGTGAAAAGATTTTGAGTTGGAGTTAGAGCGACAGTCCAAATTTGAAGTCAACCTCTGGTTTTTAAAGGGCCAGGCAAAGACTAGCTGCAGAACAGGGCAGTGGTTGGGAGCAGAGGGACAGCTTGGAAGCATAGCCTTAGTATTTTGGTAGTGTGAGCATCTCATGGATCATGGTGTATCTTCTCTCAGTCTCACTTTTCCCAGCTATTTCATAGAGATAGGAAGCCTACTTGTTATAAAAAACATCTTAATCTAACTAGTAGCCCCTCTGCATTGAGATGAAATTTGCATGTGAGTGTGTGGCTTGACTTTTGTTGGGTGCCTTACTGAGCAGATCATTAAAGATATGCCCTCAGCCTGCTTTTCAGCCCTGTCTCCACACCCTCTCTTACTAATTTACAATTTAGAAATAGTCCCAAGACCACGTTGTAGTTCCCCATGCTGTTTCACATGTCTGTTCCTCTAGCCTGAAATACTTCAAAGGTTGCATCTACCAGGAAGCCTCCTCTCAGCACTGGCTTTCCCATCCGTCCAAGTCCCACATGTGCATGTGTGTTGTGGGTGTTGGGAGAGGGGAGAAGAGGGTGAAGGTATTGAGAGAGCAGGGGTATACAGGAAGTAAGAGGTGCATCAGGTTGCAGAGGTCCTTTGGAGTCAGATTGTGAACTGCCTTACATGTAATGCTAAAGAGTTTGGCTGAATCTTAAGGGCAAAATCTTATGGAAGCTAGAGGCGGTTTTAGCTAGTAGAAGAGAGACAGGCTCAGATCTTTTTAAATTAGGAAGATGACCTGTCTGCAGTAAAGAGGATAGATGGAGAGAGAGGAAATGTCACAATCCAGATGGGGCCTGCCAGATGATGAGAACAATATTCCTGCAAGCTTCCTTCACCTCCCTTTAAGGGTCTCTGGAGTTGGCTGGTTGATGCATGGGCCAGTGGGGTGACATTTAACAGGAGTCTTAGAGACTTGCAAAGCATCAGGGGATGAGTGTTGGGATCCAACATGTCAGCCCAAAAGCTATAAGGTAGTACCATCAAGGCAGAAACAGTAGTGGAGGGGAACAGCTCAGTGAGATGAAGAAGGTTCCACACTAGTAGGTATCTCAGCCTGTGAGGTTGCCAAATTTAGCAAATAAAAACACAGGAATCCCAGTTAAATTTAAATTTTTAAAAAAAAATATATTTTATTGATTTTTTTACAGAGAAGAAGGGAGAGAGATAGAGAGCTAGAAACGTCGACGAGAGAGAAACATTGACCAGCTGCCTCTTGCACACCCCCTACCGGGGATGTGCCCGCAACCAATGTACATGCCCTTGACCGGAATCGAACCTGGGACCTTTCAGTCCACAGACCAACACTCTACCACTGAGCCAAACTGGTTTCAGCTAAATTTAAATTTTAATTAAATAATGAATAATATTTTTAGTATAAGTATATCCCATGCAATATTTGGGACATACTTATATTTTAAAAATTATTGTTTACCTGAAATTCAAATTTAACTGGATGTCCTATATTTTATCTGCCAACCCTACCAGTGTGAGATGCCAGAGCCCAGCCTAGATGAGGAGAGGGCATTGACGTGGAGGAGGGGACGGGATGGGCTTCAGGTTAGCACAAGGGGTCAGGGATGAGATGACAAGGATATCCCTAAAGTAGAGGGGTGATGGCCTAGGAGATTGCTTGTATACAAGGAAATTGATCCAATAAAGAAATATATTAAGGATTATGTTGGAAATGTGAGTCACAGATTTGGAAAGAGGAAAAATTAGAATGAGTCCTGTGTTGTGGTATTGGGATTAGAGATATCATTGTGAAGTCATGGTTGATATTTGGAAATTTACACACACACACACACACACACACATACACACACACACACACACACTTTATATGCATATAAATATATGTGTATAATATATCTGTAATATGCACATGGGATTTGTAGCAGTGTTTACCTTTAGGAGGTATAATTGGGTGGTTGGAGCATGAGATGGAAAAAATTACTTTTTTCTTATGCTTCTTTTGTTACTTTTTTAAATTGTGTGTCATGTGCTCACATTACCTATACCAGATGATATTTTAAAAATATTTAAACATTAAAAAACCGGCTCTATTTTAAAACAGAATAATAGAGGTCACTTGGACCATAGAGATTTTTCTAAGCAACATTCCTGAATTTAGAATGGTGTAACTGAGGACTAGAGAAGTTAAGTGACCTTTAAGGATATATACCAACTAGTGTGTTACTTAGAAAAAGAATGGTCTCTGCATTCGATTCCTAATTCTATCCTATAGCAGCCTCATGCCCTTAGGCAAGTCACTTGCCTCTCTACCCATCACTTTCCCTCACCACAGTGCAGATTACAAACCAAGGACTTGGGAGTCAGCTTGTTCAGGGACAACGTGGCTCAGCTTCACCTGTCACAGTGCATGACCTTTGGCAAGTGGACTGCCCTCTTTGTACCTCAGACTCTTCATTTGTTATGATTGTATTCACTTTATTTCATCAAATGTAGAAGCCTTGATTATTTAAAATGCATCATTACTTCATATTCCATTAAGGAATTTTAAGTGCTGCAATTAATTGTGAGATGGCAACCACCATCAGATGCATGCTGATTTCAGAGATGTTAATGTGAAAAAATGTGCATCTTATGTGAGAATGTTTACCAAAGGGAAAATATATATAATATACAAGGTGGTCCAATGGTAATTGAAAAATAAGCAGACATAAGTGAAAAAAATCAGAATGCCATTGAAAACAACATTCGAAAGATGGGAAGAAACAAGAAACAAAATAAAAATATAATGGGAAGTAAATGCCTCAGTCTTTGTATAGTTTGTATTTAAAAAGCATAGACAGTTTGTACACAAGGAATTAACCAAAAAGAAAAACATAAACAAGATAGAATTGGAGTTACTTCCCAGGAAGACATGCACTGATGTCAAATAATAAGGCCAAGAACTGAAACCTATCCTTTGTCTTGCATTGAATGGCAGATTAACAGTAGGCACAGACATGCAATTCTAAGTTGGGCATGAAGGTAGACAGCACTGGGGACCAACCAGGCTGGGTGGGGAATACAGCTGGGCAAAGTCAAAAGAAGCAACAAAATAAGAAAGGGTTTTTGTGAGGTCTTTAAAATGCATCAATCTGCCAAAACCGGTTTGGCTCAGTGGTAGAGCGTTGGTCTGCGGACTGAAAGGTCCCAGGTTCGATTCCGGTCAAGGGCATATACATTGGTTGCGGGCACATCCCTGGTGGGGGGTGTGCAAGAAGCAACTGGTCGATGTTTCTCTCTCATCGACATTTCTAGCTCCCTATATCTCTCCCTTCCTCCTCTCTGTAAAATATCAATAAAATATATTTAAATAAATAAATAAATAAATAAAAAATAAAATGCGTCAATCTAAGTGTGAATGTCTGACTACTTTGGGGGAACTCTGCTCTGAGCCTATTTAATTCTCCAGTTGATCTTGGCGAGGTACAGAAATAAATAGATAATGTGATTGTGTATCCGGGTTGCCTCCCCCATTCCACCAAATAATTAATACCGTGAACCATATTCGAATTTTAGAAGGAGAGAACTGTATACTAAAGGAGAAGACAAAAGCTCTCCCTAGTGACCTAGGCTGGGTGAGAGGTGTCCAGGAAGTCAGTGGATCAAGTCAACAAGAAGTGAGAGGTTGAAGAGGCATTGAGCACTTACCTCATAGAGGTGTTATAAGAATTAAATGACATCACCACATCTGGCACATGACAAGTGCTCAATAAATGTTACTTGTTATCAAATGCGGAGAGGGGCTTTTTCAACCATAAAATGCTATACAAATATTTATATTGTATAGTTTTTTAAGCACCATCATGAATAGATCCTGATGGTTGAGACTCACAGTCTACACCTCTTTGCCACATGCCAGATTATGCTTATTTCATGCACTATTGCTTTAAATCGAACCCCTTTTCAACAAACTGCATTATATATACTTGTTCATAAACAATAGTTTTATGCATGGGGTGCTGTGTATCTTCTAGATATTTCCCTAATACATACACACACTGTAACGTAGAAACATAGATTTTTCTTTTAAAGAGCAAAGCTTCAGCAGTTTCTCTTGAATTTTATTCTGTCATTTGACTGCATTATATTTCTGATGCTCAACTTGCACTGAGTACATTATGGTCCTCTCTAGGGAACAGGAAAAAATTTTTTTATATGTAAACATAAACTGCTTTGATAAATCAAAACATGTGAATGAGAATTCTATTAAAAACCTTTCAATCTGTTTTGAGACTTGAAACAAAGCTCCATCTTTAACATAATAAAAACTGTTAGCCCAAAGGCAACAACAAAATAATAACTTATTTGTTACAGAAGTAATGCATCAGGCTTATTTTAAAAGTTGTTATATGAGTCACAAAAGAAATCTTGCTATGAACTAATTGTAAAGAAACTTAAAAGCTGCCAAGTCTTTGCTATCTGATTTAAGCTGGCAATAGAAAATGTAAATTGTTTGAAATCCTAATATGTAATAACTTATATCAGAAACTAGCCATAGTGTCTCCCACAATGAAAAGTCAGCTATCTATATACTAGTATATAAAAGACTAATATGCTAAGTGTCCCTCTGACCATCCGACTGGTTGCTATGGCCACTAGGAGGCAAATGTTCAACGCAGGAGCTGCCATGATGCACACTGGCCATTTACAAAGAAATGGCACCTTGGACCTGGTGCCAACAAAGCAACACTTAGCTTCCCCCAAGTGGGACACAGGCCCCACCACCACCTCGGAGAGACACCCCATCAAATCACAGCAGATGCTGCCAAGACCCAATGGCAAAAAACGCAGCCCACAGCCCAGCCCCAGAAATGGTAGCTGTGGGCACCAGGAAATGATGTCACATTGCAACACCCAGCTTCCTCTCCCTAGTGACTAGAATCCTTGAAATTACTTCAGCCCAGGAACATGACTTGCTTTATAGCCAGGTGCAAACATTGTACACTTTAACCAAATGTCTGTGAACCAAATGTCAGGTGCCTCATCTCATTTAATCCTGGATCAGGGTGGGGGTTCCTTTGGGGCATGGGACAACCTGGGTGAGGGGCCTGTGGTGGTTTGCAGGCCGGCCACACCTCTAGGCAACCCAAGCAAAGGCCCTGGTATCTGGGGATTATTTATCTTCTATAATTGAAACTTTGTAGCCTTGAGCAGAGCCAAGCCTCCTGCTCTCTCCAGTTCCATGGCTACTGCCATTTTTGTTGAGATTTATTTATCTCCTATAATTGAAACTTTGTAGCCTTGAGTGTAGGACTGGGCAGGCCAGGGTGGCAAGGAAGGTTGGCTTCCTCCATTGCTGGGGAAACCTAAGCCTCCTGCTTGCTGCAGCTCTGTGGCCACAGCCATCTTGTTTGGGCTAATTTGCATATTCACTCCTGATTGGCTGGTGGGCATGGCTTGTGGGTGTAGCGGACGTATGGCCAATTTGCATATTACTTTTAATTAGATAGAATATATGTGTGTGTATATATTGATATATGTTTATGTATATATATATATATACACACATATACATATACAAGTATTTCCTAACTTTTTTCAACATAACCTCTATGACACTCATGTATATATGTTTATACATTTTTACTTGAAATGTATATATTTTTATACATTTTTACTTGAAATGAAAACCAGAGAAACTTGTGGTTTGATCACTATCAACAATGGCAATGTGGTAGAGACTTCTGTCTCCACTTAAGCCTGTTCTTTTCTTCTTCTTGGGCACAGAGTTAAGTGACGTTTCCCATCCTCCTTTACAGTGAGGTGTGGCCATGGGTCCAAGTTCTAGGGATGGAATGTTAGGAAGTGGTGTGCAAGCTTGGCTCATAAAACCTCCCATGGATACTCCTCCAAATCATGCCTCTTCCAGCTCCTGTGATGGTGAAATGCCCCACCTTAAAAGCCATGTGTTGAACATAGTAGAGTCACTGGAGCTTTGAATAACTTTGTGCAGTAGATCATCTTCTCCCTCTCTCATCCCAGAAATGTTAGGAGACAATTTTCCAAGGGTCTTGCATGTTTTTGCATGTCCTGTGAGCACAGGCATTGGCTACCTTTGTTTCAGACTATCTTTTCAAGGATATTGGTACAATGAACAGCTTTACAAAACAGAGCTACTATTTCCCTTAGAAGCAGAGGGAATGTTTCTTTATTACCCAGTATAATAAAGGCATTTTACTTTCAGCTCTCTATACAAGATTGTGATTTCCTAAACTCAAGGATCCTTAGCGTTGACTCAAGCCTTCTCTATGCACAGAGTTCACTTGGGCTCTGCAAATTGCCCCTGTAAGACTTGGGCAACATGAAGCTTACTTACCTTGTTGCTGTGGCATGAGTAATAAAGTCACGTGTCTCTAACCCAGATACTTAGTGTCTTCTGTTAAAGCTTCCATGAAACTTGTGAATGTTATTCCAGGCTAACTCATGAGCTTGAGATTGGGTAAGACCTCAGATATTCATTGTTCTTGATGCCCACTCACCCTCCCACCAGAGAAAACCCCTGTTTTTGACTCTATGTGAACAAGCCATTACATTTTGAGTCTGTTTTTTACAGACTTAACCAATACAGCAGCAGTCACATTCTTACTGGAAAATCAGTAAGATATTATAATAAATTACTTATTTTTATCAAATAAGGTAATAAAAATAAAGGATATGAATCTGACGAATGAGGCATTGAATTAGATATTTTCAAAGTATACCACGGTGTAAACTAGTCCTATCCAATATCTGGTGAAAATAATGTTCTATATTCAAATATGTTTGCAAAACACTCACTGTTTAAATCTTATCCCCCCTCGCCCCCTGGAGAGTCACAATGCACAGAAGTTTATTAAAGATACTGAGGAATCCTGTAGCCAAAAAAATTATTTGCATTATTTAGTCAACAGTATTTCCTAACTTTTTTCAACATAACCTCTATTGACATTCATGTAACAGTTCCATGAAATACATGGGGGAAATGCAGGGCTAGATAATTTCTAAAATCCCTTTATGCATCTATGATTCAAGTGTCTGAAAAGCAAGTAAGAAACACATTTCTTTATTTATAAGACAAGTGTGAGTATTATATATTCAATACTTCTTAAACTTTTACACCTGGAAAGCTTGTTAAAATGCAGATTCAGACTGTCTGTGTAAGACCTGATACTCTGCATTTCTAACAAGTTGCCAGGTTATTTCAATGCCACGGGTCCATAGACCATTTTTCAAATAGCGAGGATCTAGACAATAAAAGATCTGAAAAAAATAATAGTCACACTTAAACAATGATTGTTTTAAGGCATATAGGAAATTGGTAGATAAGGATATATTACTGCACATAAGTTTTTATTACTAATACACATTTAAAAAGCCCATTTTGGGGCTTCATATTAGACAATTCGGGGTGATTTCAGAATTTCTCAGTATCACCTGATGAGATAAGGGACATATTTACTTACTAGAATAATGTATCAGTTTAGGATTCTGCATCATCATGTAACCCATTCCCAATTTAAATGTTTGAACACAGAGTCAGGATCTTCCATAAAGACTAACAGCCCTGGCCAGTGTGTACAGTGGTTAGAGTGTCAGCCCATGCACCGATAGGTCTCCAGTTCAATTCCTGGGCAAGGGCACATACCTGGGTTGTAGGTTTGATCCCAGGCCCTGGTCAGGACTCATGCTAGAGGCAACCAATCAATGTTTCACTCATTGATATTTCTCTCTCTCTTCGTCTCTCCTTTCTACTCTCTCTCTCTCTCTCTCTCTCTCTCTCTCTCTCTCTCTCTCTAAAAAAAAAAAAAAAAAAAAAAGGAAAAAATATCTACACTGAAAAAATAGTGTGTGATTTAACCCAGAGGAAGGGATTTATCTCATCAGATTGTTACCTTTATGGTATGGATTAAAGATTATTAAACATTTTTGTCTTCAGAAAATTTTTTCTTTCCTTTTTCCAAGCTTAGATTTGAATTTCCTGAGTTTAGGCTTTAAGATTCACTTCCCCATTTGCTCTAACAGTTCTGTAGCAGACTTTTTCCAACAAAACATAAAGGCATGTGAGATCAGGTAGAAGGGTTATAATAAGATGAATTTACAGGAGCATAAAAACTTATTATCAAAGTTACTTACAACAGTAAAAACAAAACAAAACAAAAAGTTTGGCATGTGCTAATTAAGGAATTTGATATGTGTTAATATGTTTCCAAATAGGAGATCTGAGTCCAATAATGAATTCTCTGAACCTGTTTCCAACGTAACATATTTGGTTCTATAATTAAATATTATACCAATCCCTAAATAAAAATAACTTGTAATCTTCATGATAGTGAGAGAAACAATGTAAAAAAGATACACTGCAAACTCTCAATGGAAAAAGACAAAAACAAAACAAAACACATTTTGCCTAGTATGTGTTGTTTAGTGGTTGACTGTAGACCCAAGAGATCACTGGTTCAATTCCCAGTCAGGGCACACACCCAGGTTTTGGGAGTAGGATATGTGCATGAGGCAGCCAATCAATGATGTTTCTCTGTTTCTATCTCTCTATCTCTCTCATTGATGTTTCTATTTCTCTCTCTCACTTCCTCTCTCTCCCTAAAAATACATAAAAACATATTTTTTTAAATTTAAAATTGTAAGAATCTGGAAAAATTGATGATACAACATGTGAAAAAATAATAAACAAGGTCTACTTTTCTTTTAAGTAGATGATAAGAAAATGAAAGTGGTTTAGCATGTGGGGTGATAAAGCATAAATGTCTTTTTCTATCATTTTGATTTTAGCTAATTTTATCTTTCCACTATTAGTAGACATTATCTTATTTAAATAAGTCTGTTAAGACAGCTCTTGCTGATGGCTCTGTGGAAACAGTATTAATTATATCAATGGTACTTGGACAACTACCATGCTTTGTTAATTTTTTTAACATGTTGGAGTGGAAGGAATGTTGATTGGCCAGAACTTTCCATCAATGTAATATATAAGGCTAAGCTATACACAAGGAACACATAAGAAATTCAACAGAAAACAGATGGCACACAAAAAGTGAACAGTTGAGGAAGGTTTAATAGACTATTTACAAAAGTGTGGGCAGGATGTAGGGAAACCAATAATGTTATGGCCATTCCTCTGGGGGTTGTAAGCAAGGAGCTGTTTTCACCTTTTGGCTTGAAGAAACAAAGATGGAGCAGTCTCTGGGACCCAGGCTGGGCAGCTGATTGGAAAGGGCCACCGAAGAAGGGAGGCAGCTAAAGCACAGCAGCCTTGCTGGGGGAGTCCGAAGAATAGATACCCCAACCTCACGTGCCTCCTGCCCTCTTATCCCATCTGATGCATTCTAATCATAAATCCCAACCAAAGCCAAAGGGACCTGGGTGGTGCATGTCAGCTTCCTAAGCCCAGAGCAGGAATGGAGACAGTGGACCAGGATCTGGAGGAATAAGTGGAAGAGAGTAGACAAGGGGCTAGACCACAGGGCAGGAACCGGATCTACATAGGTTCACATAAGAGCAAACTAAGTGCTTCAGGCTAATGCTAATGCTGAAAATATGACTAACAGCATTTCTGAAAACTTGGAGCATTGCATTAATACATTTGTTTCTCCTCGTGTACAAGAATGCCCATGCTGTGTTTGCTTGGCTGAAATAAATTGTTCCAAGACATCTTGCACTCTCCTTTGCATTAATAGCAAAGGATAATGAATCTGAAAATGAGAACCTCAGTCAGACCTTTGTTTTAAAAATCTCTCCTGATCAGTATGTATGTGTATGCATTAATCACCCTTATTCCCTCATTGCAACTTTCTTGACTTCCAAATTTCCCCCCAAAAGATACCCCCCTTTTTTTGCTAGAAGTGTAAATTAATGATGATGGTGGTGGTGATGATGATAATGATGATGATGATGATGATGATAATGATAGTTATCACTTATTGAATGCTTACTATATGTCAAAGCACCTATGAGTTAGGTACCATGATTGTCTCTATTTTAACATTGTGTGAGTGAAGAATTGAGGCTAAAGGAAGTTCATTAACTTCTTCATATCACATCATCAAAAATAAATGACTGGTGTTGGAGAAATAGAGCACAGAATCCCAAATTTTACGTACCATTCTCTCTCTCTCTCCCTCCTTCCCTCCCTCCTTCCCTCCCTCCCTCCCTCCCTCCCTCCCTCCCTCCCTCCCTCCCTTATCTCCAGTGCATTATGCACTTCTTTAAATATTGGAAAAGATAATTGGTGCTCTTTAATATTTTTAAAATTTTAAATTCTTTATTGTTGAAAATATTACATATGTCTCCTTTTTCTCCCATTGACCTCTTCCTGGCTGCTCCCACCCCCCAGCACATGCCCTTACCTCCCTACTCTATGTGTCCATTAGTTATGCTTATCTCCATGCATGCAAGTCCTTTGGTTGATCACTTACCTCCTCTTCCCCCCCACCCCATACACACACTCCTCCCCTCCCCTGCCTTCCCTCTAAGGTTTGACTATCTGTTTGATGCTTCTATGTCTCTGGATCTACTTTTGTTCATCAATTTATGATGTTCATTATATTCAATAAATGAGTGGGATCATGTGATATTTATCTTTCTCTGACTGGTTTATTTCACTTAGTATAATGTTCTCCAGGTCCATCCAAGCTATTGCAATGTTCTTTAACTTTTTTGCTTGAAAACTAACCAAATAAAATGCAAAGATGGAGAATGAATATGAGAAAAGATATCAGAGCCAAGGTGAACTGAAGGGAACTGTCAGAATGGGAAAGATTCTATGTTGATTTACTTGCTGGTTTCTGCCATTCACACATGTTCTCTTTTCTGTGCTTTTCTATCTAAAATGGAATATTTGTTCTTCTCTTTCCTAAATGATTTCAGTGAGAATTTGTGGGCCACATTTGATCATTTTGTTGAACCTATATTGAAAGTCCTACATACAAAGCTCTAATAAAATAGTTTTGCTATAGGCTCAAATTTGTCCCGGGTCAGCTTTGTTCAGTGAAATTCTGAGAGATGTGAAGCAATTGTGTAATGTGCATACGGCACACTGCATCTGACAGTGTAAAGTGGCTTTACTAACATGTTAAGCTGCTTTTGTAAAACATACTGGCCAATCAAACCCACCAAATAAAGTATTTATAGACTCCAATGTTCAAAACATTATCAAGAAATAAATAACAATTCTCAATTTGGAAAAACTAGGGATAAATAGACAATTATAGATTATTGAGTCTTGATACTTCTCTGACTCTGGACTGCTTGGCCTATTTTTCTATTTATCAGATGATAGTTCAGAAAAAAAAAAAAAAAAAAAAAATATATATATATATATATATATATATATATATATATATATATATATATATATATATATATATATATAAATGGAACCCTTCAGTAAGCTAATGTAATGACTTGTTAATAGTTTTGACAAAAAGGTTGGTGATGAATTTAAAATATTTATGTAAGATGACATATTGAGGTTAACAGTGGGATTCAATTACCCATGATATCCATTAGCATGGAAGGCTAAGATGTTGTAAATTTCCTCAAGCTTGGATTGCCCCATAGTTAAACCATATTTAGCAAAAGAGAAGGGGAAGAGAAAGAATTCATTGACTCCAAACTGATCTGATTTGCCTCGTGGCTGTGTGCCAGTCTGTGCTAGTGCAGATGTGTGAACTGTAGCCTGCTGAAGATGATCTTGTTTATCCCTCATCTTTGCCATTTGCTAGAAGAGACTTTATTAGGTCTGAACCTGGACTTCTGAAACTGTTTTCTGTAGTGCTTGTCTGTTGTTTTGCCTTTCTGAAATCTACTCCCTTTTTTCCCAGATTACATCAAATTTCTTTTGGAAAGCTACCCCATCCCAAATCTCAGATCATGTGGTTTAAGATGGACCACGTGACCCATGCTCAGGCACTAAATGCACTAAATTTCCTTAGCCATGTTGATTGGTTCAAGTGATGAGCTCATGAACCAGGCCTGCCCTAGTATGAAAATTCCAATCTTCTGGGCACAATGTTTTGTTTAGAGATGAGCATAAACCCAAAATAGTCTAATCACAGTTCATTTAGAGTGTTAAGAAGTTACACTGAAAAAAATAGTATTTTCTGGTAGAATGTAACAATAATATAATCTTATTGTTATAGGGCACCTGTATGGTGTTCAGAAATGAAGTCCATGGATGTAATGCAGACAAAACTGAGAAACCAAGAACTAATAATGCTTTTTGAGCCCCTGGACCATGCCATGCCTGAAGATATGAGTACTAGATTTTTAGTGATATTTGTTAATTTATCCTTTTTTTTTTTTTGCTTAAATGAGTTTAGTTTTCTGTCTAAACTCATTTAATGCAGCAAGAAAGTTTTAAATAATCCATCTTCTAACTACATTTAGTCTCACATTCCAGTTCTAGAAAAATACCACAATTGATCTTCTTTTTTGACCTAACATTCTCCTTTTAAAGAATATTTGACAATGAATCTTCAGCACTTAGTCTGATAGGCACCATCGAGTCTCTGCCTTACCTTAGCTGGAGCAGGCAAGTTGCTTAGCAGCATGAGGCTAGTTGGAAAAAGAACAAATAGGACCTCAACAGAAGTAATCAGGGGCCTTTAGCCTGTTTGGGACAGGACAATTGTGGTGTCTAACAATGCCCTGAGGTCATTTCTAAAATCAGGAGTAAAATAAGTATGGATAATTGGAGTTAATAACAATATTTCAGATATATCATTCTGGGAAATCTGAGTCATCAAAAGGAAGAGCAGTGACACTAAAGCTGAAGGGCTGGGTGAGTTTCCCTCAGTCCACTAGTTCTGCCTGGTAGCCATGTGGTTGGGCCACCAGAATGCCCTCTGGAAAGCAACTGTTGATATTTACTTAAGAGGTCCTCAGATGGTCCCAAGTCTGCCACACTAGTCCTTTAGTAGCTTCAGCTGGAGAAACAGAGGCAGAGAAACAAGGAAGCTGCCAACAGGTGCAGCCCAGTTTCCAGCCCTGAGGTGGGTTTGTATTCATTGGCTTGGAAACCAACCTAGATCTCGGCTTAAGTCTCAAATCCACCACCAGCTAGTGATATGACCTTTAGCAAGTGTTTAAACTGTCTAGGCTTCAGTCTTCTCATCCACAAAGTAGTTCTTTCCTCAGAAGTAATTGTGAGGATTAATTGAGAAAGGTGTGTAAAATGCTTAACACAGAGTACTCAATACATACTATCTCTCGGTACACCCATGTACTTCAGATAAGCTGGATATACTGCTTCCTGTACATAAGCAGTATTCCCCATCTGTATACATTCTATTTTCTACCCTTATGTTTTCCTACTGAAATTCTACCCACACATTAAGATTTAATTCAAAAGTCATTGTTTCTATGAAGGCTTCCTTTCAACTAGATGGAATCCTTCCTTCAGCTCTAGCTCTTCATAGCAGCTAGAAACCACATTAAAAAATCTATCTTTAGAAACCACATAAAAATCTATTAAAAATATTGATGTCTGGGCCCCTATACCAACAATTCTGATTTAATTGGTCTGGGGTGATGTTCAAGCATCAATATATTTTAAAAGCTCCCTAGGTGATTCTAATGTGCAACCAAGATTTAGAACTACTGAGGGTTGAATATGTTCTTAAATAATATTTATCAACGAATTCAAGCTAAGATATTAATGGCTTAAAGTTTTAATGGACTAATCTTTAGAATACTTGCATTTTTATTAAAAGCAATGAAATACTATGCCCAACAATACAAAGGTCAATAAGATTTTTAAATGTCTAACTAAAAGAAGGAATCATAATTTAACTAGGGAGACATTTATGGAGCTGGGAGTATAGAGTGTAATATATGAGTGGTATTCTAGAAATATATTTAAAGTATTTTGGGAGCATGAAGGCAAAAAGCCCAATTATTTGGACATGGCAGAAAAAGAGAAAAAGAGCTTCAAAATAGAAGTGATGTTGAGCTGAGTGTTGAAAGGTGAAAACAGGTTTGCAAGGTCAGGGTTGGGGAGACTTTCCAGTCTATATATAGTGGTATCAAAATGCATGGCTCATTTTAATTCATACACCTTCCTAACTCAAAGCATGAACTGCAAGTTTACCTGCCCAGATCTTAGTTGTAGGAAGATGAGAGGATGTTTTGGGGGCAGGATTTTCAAATCAAATCTATAGTAGGCTACTTGGTTGCAATGGAACAACTTCCAACTTAAGTTTAAAGAGAGACAGAGGTGACAGGAAGGACAGATGTGATATTGTGACATGTTTCAGGGATAACTGCACCAGAAACTGGAATGCCCCAAGCATTTATTCACCTCCTTTTTTCTCTGTTCCTCTCTGGATATCAATTTCATTGCTGCAGTCTTACATCAGCCATGCTACCTTGGCTGATGTTAATTCCTGAATTTACTATTTCTTAGCTCTCTCACCAGTGGAAGCATTTTAACTAACTTGAATGAGGCTTTATCCACAACTAGACCAAGCACTAAGGCAAGGTATGGAGGACTCAGGTGCCCATCTCTGTCTAATTACTATGGCCAGGAACAGTGTCAGTAGGGAGATATCAGCTTCCTTTTAAATAAAGCCTGTGGTTAAAATAAGCATTTCTTAGAAGACAGGAGGTATGTGCTACTTATAAAAGAAGAGTCCTGGGCAGATCTTAGAGATAAATCTCCACCACTGTCCCTCTCTTGGCCACCTAACTTTCTCATACACTTTAGGTAATTTCCCCCAAACCACTGTGGTGGAATGATTTCAAAAATGGCTCCCATCCCCCACCTTGCCCCTAACTCATACCCTTTGCTATGTGACTTTGCAGCAACTTCCATCAAAAGGTAGAGTCTAGCCTTTGCCCATTTCTCAATGGTTAGAGCATCAGCCCTCGAACCGAAGGGTTGAGGGTTCGAGTTCCAGTCAAGACCATGTGTTTTGGTTGCAGGTTCAATCCCCCACCCCAGTAGGATGCATGCAGGAGGCAAACAATCAATGTGTCTCTCTCATGTTGATGTTTCTCTCTCCACTTCCTTCTCCCTCCCTTCCACGATGTCTAAAAATCAATGGAAAAAAAATCCGAGGGTGAGGATTAAAAAACAAAAAAAGAGGTAGAGTCTATTTCCCCATTTTTTGAATTTTGGCTGGCCTGTAACTTGCTATGACAATAGAATAGGACAGAAGTGACAGGGCTAGTTTTGAACCTAGGCTTCTGTTGTTTCCATTAGAACCCTGTCACCATTAGAACTAGCTCGGGCTAGTCTGATGAAGGATGAAAAACTCTGGAGGCAGAGCATGTTGGGTGCGGTTATTGTAGACCTGACAGCCCCCAGCCAATTCACCAGCTGAGTCATAGACATGAGTGAGCTCAGCCAAGATCAGTCAAGCCCAACCAAGACTGAAGGATTACCCAGCCAACCCACAAACTCATGAACTAAATAAATGGTTGTTGTTTTAAGCCACTGGATTTTGTGGTTGCATGTTCATAACATTTTTTGTGGGAATAGATAACCAATATAGCCTCCAGTTTACAAATGCAATAATCCCACATATAAACATAGATATATCCAGCCCACCTCAATAGCTGATTGTCCAGTATCACAGAGTGATGTCTGTTCCTGACCATTAGGTACAAATGTGACTTTTCTGATATTAATATTTAATGTGGCATAAAATTAGAATTATGCCACTCAAACAAAGCTTCCCACTTAGAAATGAGAGATAGGGAAGCCACATGCAAGGGCAAGTGCTACACAGTTCTGATTTTTGCTATTGATCCTTGCTCCAATTGCTTTTGGGAATTGCCCTTAGGAATTACTGGTTAATAATAGCGGATTTTGTAATAAAAGAAAACATGATAATTTCAAGAGAAACATCAAAAGTGCTTTATTCAAAGTAATGTTCATCACTAGCTACACATTTCTCCCATTTTTCAGGTAATTTATGGATACCGTCCGAATAGAACTTTTCTTGTTTTGAGGCAGACCATTCAGAGACCCAATTTTCCACTTCTTCTTATGTTTTGAAGTACTGCTCAGAAAGTACATGTGCCATCAAACAGAACAAGTGGTAATCTAAAGGAGCAAGGTCTGGGGAATACAGTGGGTGGGTTAAAACTTCCTATGAAGATCTTTTAATGTGTCTTTAAGTGGTTTTGAAGTGAGTCATGGTGTGTTATCATGAAGCAAAATTACTTTGCTGTGTCTTCTGGAACATTCTGGTCATTTCATGATCAAAACGTAGTTCAAATTGATTATTTGTTGTCAGTAGTGATCAGTATTAATGGTTTCACCTATTGATAGTTTTAGAAGCTCATAATATACCATACCTTCCGTATCCGACCAAATGAAGAGTATCATCTTCTTTCCAAAGTGATTTGGCCTTGCAGTCGATCTTGATGGTTGAACTGGATCAACCCATGCTTTTGTGCATTTGGGATTCTCAAAATAAATCTGCTTTCATTGTCAGTCACAATTAGATGTAAAAAAAAGACTTTCTTTCCTGTTGCTGAAATAACATCTTATTGATGACTTTTCAGTTTTCCATTTGCCTTTAGTTCAGTTGATGTGGCACCCATTTTCCTTCCTTTAAAATCTTTCCCATTGTTTGTAAATGATCGGAAATTGATTGCTGAGCAACATTTAATCTTTCTGCAAGTTGTTTTTGAGTTTTACAAGTACCTTCATCTAATATTGCTTGTAATTGTTGGTCTTCAAACTTTTTTTTGTTGACCTGGACATTTTTTGTCTTTCACATCAAGATCATCACCTTTAAAGCATTTAAACTAGCATTCACAAGTATCTTAAGATGGAGCATGTTCACCATAAGCTTCCCAAAGTATATGATAACTTTTTCTTCAAAATAAAGTAATGAATTAAAACTTCCTCAAATGCTCTTTTTTGGCACGAAATTCGACATTTTTAAGCCTAAAATTAGCTATGATTTTAACACCTTTAGCAAATTTGACATGAAATTTTGAAGCTTGCTGTCAATACAACAAAATAGCATACATATCAAATCGCATACATATCAACATATGTGTAACTCCATCTATTGAAAAAAAATCCACATTATTAACTGGTACACCTAGCATATCTATGTGACCTTTGCAAGAGGTGGATTCCAGCATTCCTCACCTTCACTCCAACCCCCAACCACCCACGCTCCCCTCCCCCAAAAAAGAAAATCCTCTGGTCAGGGATAATAAGATAAATGATGACTTTGGTAGGTTTCATTGTTGAATCACTTCCCTGGCACTATGCTGAGTTCTTTAATTGGCCAATCTGGTAGCTCAGGTTCTGCCAGCTGGGTAATTTTCCTCCTCCATTATCTTTAGCAGCAAACCTTAAGAGAAGGGACAGAGGCTTTGGGAAGTTTGGACATTTTAACCACTCAGCTCACCTACAATTGTTGTAGATCTACAGATTTAAGGGTTTTCCTAGGGCCTACACTATCACTGGCTCCTGTGTCCAGATTTGACATTTCTCTGGCAATATCATAACTGCTTGTTAACCAGCACCAGAAATGTAGTCCGGACTGATATTTGAACTAAACACCACTGTCACTTTTTCCTCCTAGCCTCTATCTGCCCAGTCTTAGTTTAAAGTATTAGATTTTGCCCTAGGCAGTTGGGCTCAGTGGATAGAGTGTTGGCCTGCAGACAAGGGTCCCAGGTTTGATTCTGGTCAAGAGCATGGCTCCTCCTTGGGGGGTCTTGGTCAGGGCCAGTGCAGGAGGCAAACATTCTCTCACATTGATGTTTCTCTCGTCCCTCCTTCTCTAGTCCACTCTCTCTAAAAATCAGTGGGAAAATATCATTGGGTGAGGATTAACAATAAGTAAGTAAGTAAGTAAGTAAGTAAGTAAATAAATAAATAAATGAGCAGAGAGATGGGAAATTACCCCACTGTGCTCCCTATAAATAAATAAAGTAAGTAAGTAAGTAAGTAAGTAAGTAAGTAAGTAAGTAAGTATTAGATCTCTGCCTCTATCTCTGGGTAAGGGAGCTAAAACTAACCTCTCCTCTCACCCCAGCTAACACTTGAGAGGGCTTGTTGAAATCAGACTTCCGATTCCCCTGAGCTTTCCCAGGATCCCACTTTAGTTTGGGCTGAGAAATGGACTTTTGCAACTTGCATCAGTGTTAGAACTTCTGCAGAACAGGACTACTGCTGAGGGATAAAAACAGGATTCTCCTAACACAGCCATTTCTCCTTCTTGAAGGTCTGCCTTTCACCTGCCAAAGCACATCTTTCTCTAGCAGCACCATACTGAATGCCCTAAGAACTAGTTCCCTCACTCTACTAGCATGACATGTTTCTACCACATCCTTCAACATCCTTCCTAGACATTGATTGGGTGCCCAAAGACCACAGGCGACAGTCTAACCAATAACTTCACATCTGCTTCATAGCCCAGGGTTTGAACCACATGTTTGGAAGTCTTCACCCGAGGAAGCAGGGTGCTCTTCCCAGAACACCCCACATTCTGGGAAAAGAAAATAAATCCCTGACTCCTATGCCTCCACACAGAGCACTGCTCCTGTAGGGTTGCCAACTCTGATTGATGGGTGGGGCTGCCCTCAGTGCTGCCTTGAGAGGGATTCTGAGGCCACATCTGGGCTCGTGAGAAAGAATGTCATGATTAATTAGCTGTGTCTGCAAAGGTCAAGAGAGAGAAGAGTAACAAGACATATGCCATGTTTCCCCATCTTTGTTCTTTACCAATTAGGCATAAGATCAGGTCTGCTAGGTGGCTTTGTCTTTGCAAAGAATTTGAGAATTTGATACGCATTTGAAATAAAATTTAAGAAGAGCCTAATATGAAAAAAATAACCACCTAAAATTCCAAATAGAATACCTTCACTTGTTGGTAAATTAGTTCATTTGTAGATATACATCAACATTGTTTACAGAAACATGTGTTTGCCCTCCAAATGGCCCCAGACTTAAGGTTATACATCTCTTTCTTTTTAAAATAAAAAGTCAGAGAATAACTGAGCACTTTATATGCTACAAAAATAATATCATCTTTTTGAGGCTCAAATATAATTACCTGCTCTGCCTGTATCTCATTCTTGTGAAAATTAGATGTACTTTGAAACCTTTAAAATACTGTATGGAGGTTATTTTTACTGTCTTCCACTTTGAAAACTGTAATACTCTAAACTATTTTTGCTATCATGCACTTTTTTTCTTTTATTTTGGCTACTTAACATTGATCCCTCTTCCCAGAGTCTACTATCTCCTTTGGGGGTTGTCCTTGGGCACTGGGAGTGTGACCTTGGCGGGAGGGTGAGTGCAATACTCCCATCCACAAAAAGTAGGGCAAGGGTGGAGGCATCAGATCCTGCTTCCTCTCATTTCTGAATTTGCCAATGTGCACGCCTGTGAGAAAGCTCGTCAGAATCAGAAGCTTGCTTCTGAGATATTGGCTCTAGAAAAAGAGTGGAGGTCAGCAGCAGCAATAGAAATGGCCCATACCTTATGGTGGCCTTGACCTGATTCTAACTTGACCATTCCTGGGGGTGACCAGGACTGTGCCTCCTGATGTCTTTCTTCCCTCCCTGTCTTCTGATCATTTTCTAAGTCACATTCTCCATCTCTCAGTGTAACTCTCCAGTATCCAGTATCTTCTATGAAATATAAAATATTTTCTATTTTAACATTTTTATTCCAGTAATTTCTGGTACAGACAGAAGCCCTGGGTGATGCCATACCTGATAGGAGAAATGAATATGGGCCCTGTGTCTGTGTCTTGTTCACTAAGCTGGAAATGTAGCAGGTGCTCAGAAAATAATTGTTGAATAAATGCAAGTAAGAAATAGAACGAGCCTCTGACCTCTATACTCTAATCAACCATGTGCTGATCCCAACAGAGCCCCAGACAACATGTCTGAGGTCAAGGCAGGAAGAGCCAGGCCCATGGCGTCCACCCTTTTGGATAAGGGACATAAATCTTCCCCAGAAACCATTGCCTTGGCATCTTCTGCTTACTCTTCTTTCAACACTGCCAGCTGCCATGGAGGTTGGGAATCTCGTATCCCACTTGTGGCTGGGTCCTCTGTTGCCACCAACAGATATGGAGTTCTCTTAGTAAGGAAGAATTGGGCAGACAAATAGTGATGTGTTCCAGAAAAAAAAAAAATCTACCACAAAAGACATAATAAGCATGGCCCTCTGAGAGAAACCATGGGAATCTGGACCACAAAGGAAGTGGGAAACCTTCCTAATGAGCAAAAGCCTTGGTCCCCATGGTGCACTCCCTCTGCCCCATGCCAAGCAAGAGGAAATGCTAAGTCTGAGTATGGAGACATCCTCTCCGATATATACACATTAGCTCTGGCTGGAGAGGTGGACTTACTTCTTCGGAGGAACCAAGATTGCTGTAGGTTGCCCAGAGGTTTGTACCTGGAGGCAGAGATGGCCCTAAACTGCCCAGAATAAGAGGCTCCAGGCTGTAATGTGTTTTCCTAACGCAGCTACACTGGCCAAGCATTCCAAGCCCTGCCAACAATCCTGCTAAATCCTTCCTGGCAGCCTTACAAGGGCTGCCACAGAGTCCTGACCCCGCCCTGGCCTGCCCCCCTCAGGATAGATGGTCCCAGGAGACCCCACTAACCCAGCAATGACCCTTGCCACTCTGACCTCTCCTGAGCTCCCCGCCTTTGACCGCAAGAGCTAAACAGTCCCATACTCTGCCCGGAGGAAGCCCCAGACACTGAGCCCAGGGAGCAGCTAATTGGTTTTTTACAAGCCTAAGATAATTCAGACATTTAAATATTGATGTTCATTTCTGGGCAGCTATAAACACAAAAGGGGAAAAAGAGCATGTTTAACTGCTTCCTCTCATTGGGTCTCACCGTGATAATGGTCTTTAGTCAATAAGCCAAGCTTTCTAAAGAGGGGACTCATTTGCATTAAAAGGGATGTTCAACGGATTCTCTCTCATTGAGAGAGAATGGTTCATCCACTCAGTGGATACTCTGTTCGCCCAGCACACCCACCTCCCCGGGCTGCAGGAATCTGAAGTACCGGGCTGAAGGAAGAATAAAAGCAGATTACATTCAGCACCCAGAGAAGCATTTCCCAGTAGCTGATGAGACCCTGGTATTGAACTCCAGAGCAAGGGTGGGGGTGCCCACTACCTTTCCCTCCCTGAGCCACAGCCATCAGGGGGGCACAGGTAAGGACTTAAGATACCAGAAGCAAGTCATTGGAGTTGACATGTCCAAGAGTGACCAGGGAGCCATTTCTATCCCTCTTCCACTCCTGCTTACCTTCTTCACAAAGCACTTGTCTTGTCAAGCCCTCAAAATGCACTTATCTGTATGTCCTTGACATCTGCTCATTTTTTTTTTCCTTTACTGTTTTGCATTATATCTTGAAAAGGCCCTTTGGCAAGCAGATTTTTCCTAACTCTGATACTTCTGTGTTCACATGTATTTAACTGTTACCATCAAAAGGATGGTAACCCACCCATAGCATCTGCTTCTTTCTTTATCAGGATCAAGGAGAGCTATTAAAATGTAGAAACAGTGTTAACAGTGACAGTATCCTTTGATGCAATTGAAACACCATTACTACTACAGTACAGGCCATGGAATCACAATTTGCTAATTTATGCATAGTTGAAAGATGATTTCTCATATGCTCTTAGGTTAATGGGTAACTTATGCTATATTTATATAGGTTCTCATATTACTACTCTAAATTCCAGACTTCTTGAGAGTAGTCTCTTCATTATTCTGAGATTCTCAAATCACATTTTCACTTTTGGTAGAAATCAGGTATTGATAGAAAACATAGTTTCTTTCCTTTTTATCATAACTGATCCCCTTTATAAATGACTAACTGGACATCAAGAAAATAACGGTGTCTAGGAAACTATGACACATCCCCGTGAATCCTGGTTTCAGGGATACAAAAGTGTGAAAATATGAGTATATCAAATCAGTGAATCATTTATGTTCCTGTCCACCAAATGTTGGACTCAAGAAGAAATACAGAGTCACAGGCCAGATCACTACTAACCTTCCTCTCTCATTTCCTTCTCTCCACAATCCCCTAGGCCAAGAAAGATAAGCTTTGGGCTTTTTGTTTCTTGTCATTGCATCCTCCTGCTACCCCAGGGCAGCAAGCTTCACCACCTAGCATCCCCTGCTCATGGAGGAAACTCATTCATTCAGTCAGACCTAGGTCTTGATGTGAGGATACAAAGAATTTGGAAAGTCCTTTCTGTTTCAACCAACTTGGCTTCCAAGACTACACTGACTGTGACAAAATCCTTTTGGGTATCAGAAATTGAATAATGGCTCTTTTTTTTTTTTTTTTAAAACACTTATATAAAAATCCTCAACTTCTAGGAAGCATGCTTTTTGGATGCCTCTGGCAGAATGGGGAGGAGCTCAGTGTAAGAAAATACAAAAGAAAAATCAAAGCACATAAAAATTATATCTTGTTTCAATTTCCTTTCCCATAAGGCCTACCATGGAACAATAGGCAAAATTGACCTGTAATAAATTCTAGCAAAAAACAAAGAATGAAAATATTTCTACTTGTTCCCACAAACTTTTTGTGTGAGTACCACTGAAGGCAGAATTTGTATAATTGACTTTCTTGGCAATTTTCCACACCCCTATCCCCCAAATAAATAAATAAATAAGATCTAATTTTCAAGGGACCCATCTGTGGATGTTGACTTAGTAGTTGACCTTTTTGCCATTTTCAAGTTGATAATATCTCTCCCACCAAAAATAACTCTGGAGCCTTATTCAAGTTTGTATTTCTCTGTGTTGTATTCTTATGATAAGGAGCAAATATATATATATATATATTCGATTTTAATATCTCATAGGTGGAATAGAGATCATAAATGAAAATTGTTATTATCTTATATAAATGTATCTTTTTTAAACTATTATTTTGGAGCATTCCAAAAGATAAATTCCAAGGGCAGGACTTGCAATGTAGAGATTTGGTGTTACTGCTGAGGCCTTTTCTTCATTGCATTTTTAAAAATAAATTTTATTGAGATTCCCAGTGAGGAGGTGGAAGTAGGTTTCTCTGGCCAGGACTTAGCTAGATGCATGAGAAACAATTATCTGTAAGGGCCGTTCTCCTGGCTTGCCTGTCTTTTGTCAGTGATGACAAAATTTTAATATAAACCTAAAGTAATTGGCAGGTCAACAGCTGATAGTACTAGAAGTATACAAAAGAGTTTATAATATAATTGCCCCAACTTTGCAAACTGGTAGATGAAAGGAGAGAAAAACATACAGAATCACACAGACTTTTTCCTATTTTTTCTTCACCAAAACCTCATTATTTCTTCTATTTTCAGTGTCTTAAACAACATAACCATCATTTAAAATACAATTTCTAGGAAACTATCATATTTCTTTAAATATGCATTTTCAATTGTGATCTTTACCATATTTTGGGACAAAATTCTGTGTGTGTGTGTGTGTGGTCTGTGTAGCACTTAATCTCTAGAATGCTTGACTTGAATAAGGAAATTGTCAAGAGCGGGAGTGAATGTTGCTGAAATTCACATTACAGACATTTCTTTAGGATTCTGATAGTGAGCTCAACTCTCATCAGCTTTGCAAACTGATATTTCGGATCCTAAAATAAATGAAATGTTTTAGTTGAGAGATTTTCATATATATTGGAAGAATTGTTAGAGGTGGAACTTACCTGTACAAGGTGTGGCAAAAGGGGGTTTACAGTTGTGAGTACGTAAGATTTTATTCTTGTATTATTTATTAATTATTATACTATTTTCCATACGAACAACTATAAACCTACTTTTGCCCACCCTGCTGTGTGTGTGTATATATACTCACATACACACACACACACACACACACACAGCTATATGTACATATGGGCTGTTAATGGCTTTCTCCGGCTGCAAGTATTGTCCAGTATTTCCTAATCAGTTTTTTCTCCTGTTTGCAATTGCTCCTGTGCCTTACTCTGAGTAGCATTTCCCACCAGCAGGCTAATAGGTGCAACCCACAAAAAGGGCCAGTGAATCTGTTTGTTACAGTCTACTTACTAAAGCTGTGGCTACAATACTCCAGTGCTGAAGTCAGTGAAAAGGCATCATCCAAATACAATCCAAGGAAAATGCAAGCTGATACAGCACAAAGATGCTTTGTTTAAGAATGGCAGAAATTTCCAGCAACTATCTGGAAAGAAAAAAAAAAAAATGCAGGATGGGAGGGAATGTAATCAAATAACAAAACAAACCCAAACTAAAAAGAGAATCTTTATAAACCAGCACAAGGACACTTTGTTTTTAAGTGCACACAATGAGTTTTAAAGATCTTTGTTCAGAAGGGAAATAAAGTATTATGAAGGACTGACACATTTGATGGATGGATGGTTTCTGAAAAAACCACATTATCAATTACTTTTTTCTTGTTTGGCTCCAGTCCAGTAATTTTTATTTGAACAAGCCACATGCTAGCATGGTTTTGATTGCAGGAAGCGACTGGTTGTTGTTAAAGGCTACTATTTCACTGATGGGCTTATCTCTTCCCCCCCCTCCCCTTTCTGATGGGACTGTGATATGAAAGGCACAGCTTCAGTTGTTATAAACAGTCAGGGATTGTTTGACAGACCCACCCGTGTTTTGCTTTCAGCCTTCTGTGGTACAAACCGGACAATGTATTCAGCAGCGTTTCAGAACACAAACACTTGAATTCGGCTTATTTCTGTCCTCCACTTTGATACAAAATTTTGATTTTTCTGACATAGTGCTCATAAATCTAACTTTGTTAGCAAAATAATAGTTAATAACATGATATTCTTTTTCTTTTCCTTTTCTATTTTTTTTTTTTACATTAGACTACTATCTCAAGTGAACCTTGCTAAGAAAAAGTATCTTTATGAAATAGTCAACCTAAAATGTGTCAAGGATCTTCTTCTCAAACAATATGGTGTCTTGTTCTTGCTTTACTTATTATTCATCTAGTCAAAACAAGTACATTAGAACACTGTTTATGGTCTACATATAAGATATATAGCTAATTAACTATATTACTAAGTATTATCAGTTTTCCTCTGTAATTAAAGATTTTGGGACATAATCATCAGAATGCAGAACATTAACTATGAAATCAAATGTGGATACTCATAGGTATGTGTGTGTATGTGTGTGTATGTGTGTGTGTGTACAGATTTTTGCATGTTACCATGCCTGAAACTTGGAAAATATTTCCAGAGTCCCAGAGTAACATGCTAGATGGGCTCTGGATAATTACTGGAGTATGGCTCTTAGTTCTGTTGTTTAAACATTAACCTCAGTGATTATTCCTTTGTTGAGAATTAAAAAATAAAAAGATAGGCATATAGAGTTGGTCATTTGTTTATTCATCATAACATGAAAACGATCTGAATTAGGTTTTAATCTTGTTCAATGGAGGAAATATAAATTTTAGCAACCATTTGTTGACTCACTGGGTCATATCAAAATCCTTCTAAAGAAGATCCCACAGCATTGAGAGATACATAAAATGTATCATTAACCACAGCTTATGCCCTGAAAATAAAATTAAAAAAACAAACAAACAAAGCAAAACAAAACAAAAACACTTTTTAGAGTAAAACAGTCCTGGATTTAAATCTTACTCTTCAGTTTGTAGGTTGGGAAATTTATGCAAATTAGGGTCCATGGACTCACCTTTAAAATGAAGATGAGATGAAGTTTAAGATATTCTATTAGTTCATTTATCTGACATGTTTGGCACACCCAGTAAATGTTAGCTGCCGGTGGGACTGATTACATGTAACTGAGCTGTAGAATAAGTACAGTTCATTCCTAGGATAAAACAGAAGGCTGTGAGTCAAGGTTCATAATAGAAATCAGAGGCTTTCCAACATCCTGTCTTGATACTCAAAAGATTAAAACCAAAAGTACGCATCCTCCCTCCCCATTTTTTTAACCACTATTTAAATTTCCAGCTGAATGGACAGATAGTACTTCATTTGGCAATTCTTCCTCCATAAGCTATGACTTCACATATATTTGGTTTTAATAATTAGTAAAGTTCTAGTTGTGCATGCAGTAGCTATACAGATAATGAAAATTTAATTAAATTACTTTGATGCAACTTTGATGATAAATTTTCCTAAGCATTGCATAAATAATTCAAAAATGTATGTGACTAACATACTTCATTCAACAAAAAGCGAACTTTCAAAAGCTAACTGTTAAATATGGTTGTATGTGTTAGGCTATTGTAAACATTCTAGAACAGACAGAAAATGTACAGTTAGCATACCTTTTGCCAGTACAGTTATTACTAGGTAGCATTTTTAGAGCTTAGAGTACATTTCTGAATCTAAGTTTTACAACATGATTCACATGTTTACTGTTTTGGGAGCAAGTTGTTAGAGAACATTGATTGCTACATAGAAGTCTAAATGTTATAAAAAGGTTTCTAAATACAATTTGCACTAAACATTTGACAATTTTTCATTTTATATATTAAATGTCTTATTAAATTTTACTTCTACATGACAATTACCATCATAATAAATCATTTGCTGCATGATTAATTATATATTTTACAATTTTCAAAGAATATAAAATCCTCTAAGGACTTAAAAACAAACCGTTTGCTTTTAAGAAAGCATAAGTGCCAAATTTCTTAAGCCTGCAAAGGAAAAAGAGTCTGTGCTGCTATTTAAGTCCTTGATGAATGTCATTCCTGGAGATTATAAAATGATTTCCAGCATTGCTTCCCTTTAAAAATCCTTAATTTCCATTTAGGTTATGAAAAACTGGATTAATTATTTTTTTTTTAAATCTTGATTTGGATTACAAATTGAGAATGGAGAATGAGCGAGGAATTTCTGCATTTCTCTTCTATATACAGACGTTGAAAAAATCCATCAGATTCAGAAATTAATCCTAAGCTACAAAAGCAGCACAAAGTAGGAACTGTATAATGGAGAGGTTTGCCAAGCACTTATTGGGACCTTTCCTATGCAATGAGGGGAGATGAAGGAAGATTAGCTAGATGGAACAAAGCTGGGTGGTGTCCATGACTGAGCAGTTCAATAGGACTGAGATAACCAAGAGACAGGGTTGGTTAATAGACTACTTTCATTTGGATGCCCTTCCGAGTTAATGTTCTCCATCATCCAAACCTTCAGTAAAAGTGTGCTCCATAAACAGTTTGTATCGAGGGTATTTCTGAAGCGTAGAAGAATATCCTGAAGTGTAGCCTTGTATAGAAAAGAGACAGATAAGCAGGAGGCACAGAGTGGAGATCAAGCTTTCATTAAAAGCAAGAGATCACAGCCAGTGATGATTCAGAGAAAGAGAGCCCTTCCAGAATCCCTGAGCTACAGAGAAGGATGTCGGGTCTCTGACTGTACATAGTTGATGATGAATCATCCTGTAAGAGCAAGGAATCCTGCTGGAAGATGAGGGAGTCCAGTTAGCTGATATATGGGATATACTGATAACACCTTTCTGACTACATACATTATAGGATGTTAGTTATTATTATTATTTTATATCAATATACTGTACATATAAATATAGATTATAGAGTTGATGTGTACCTATATTGTATACACACACAAGTCAGACTAGTCACTTTGCTGACTTAACAGTGTCACATTTGTCAGACACTTGCAATACTTGCTCTCCCTACCTAACAGGGTTTTGTAAGAAAGGAAGAGGCACATGGAAACACTTTGTAAAACACAAAGCATTATAATTGATGTGAGTCATTAAAGGAAGTTGTAGTGTAGTGGAAAGAAGTGGAATCTGAAAGCTCAGCTTTGATTTCCAACATGCTTGCTTACTAGTTGTATACTTGAAGAGGCCATTGGTTCCTCTGACTGTTAGTTTCCTAGCCTATAAAATGGGGATTTTAATACCCATCCTTACTCCCTCTCAGTGCCTTTACATTTCACCAGATGTAATAATATGTGACAGCACTAAATAAACACTCATGATCCATGCAGATATAAGGTATCAAATGGTCTCTTTTGTGGACATATTTATAAAAATCCTATATAATAAAAGCCTAATATGCAAATTGACTGAACGGCAGAACAAAAGTAAGTCGTTATGACATGCACAGACCACCAGGGAGCATATGCTCAATGCAGGAGCTGCCCCTTGGTAGTCAGTGTGCTCCCACAGTGGGAGCACCACTTGGCTGACCAGGATGAGTGGCTGCAGCCACTCCGAGAGTAGATTCATAGCTGCTTGGCTGACCAGGATAAGTTGCACTTGCACTCCCACAGTGGGCCGATCCCCACAGGCCATCCCCCCCCCCCCCACCAGTGCACGAATTTCGTGCACCATGCCTCTAGTCTAATAAAAGCATTCAAATATTGTTCTATATAAAATTAAGCAGTGGAAGCTGTGGGGTGTCTACATGAATGAAAATTTCCCAGAATATTATAATCTTTTCTAAAAGTAATAGTGCACTGGGCTAGATATAATGCTGTGAATGATGGCTCATTCACACTATTCTTACTGGATTTCTATTAAAGGAAGTCATGTGATTTACCAGAATTGTTCCAGGCCACATAATATTGAGGACAAGTCCTGAATTAAATTATAGCAGTGGGAACCCACATCCTAGCATCAAGACTATAGATCCTTTCTGTTTTGATCACTTTATAAGAGAACTAATCAATTTTAAACAAAATGTGTCTGCTTCCACTTTCCCCAAATGATATTCATTCCAGAAGTTCATTTCTGGTATTAAAAGGGGGAAGGGGGAAGTGATCAAGCTTAACAGATGACCTTGAATAAAAATCCATTCTCTGTAACATTCTCAGGTTATAAAATGAAACCTTTTTAGAACCACAAATATTTGCATTTAGCAGAGATGGGTTTAAAGATCAGACCTCCTTTATGGGTGAGATACCATATGAATGAGATTAGAATGGTTAAAGGGACTAACTAACCAAAGTTAACCATATCATGGTAGGTTATAGTTTGAGCCTGTTTCAGGGAAAATAATACTGGACTTACATAAATTTTCCCTCACAGAGCAGTGTGGTATCTAGTTATTCTTTCCTACACCTACCCCATTCCCACGCTACCCATTTCAGAAAGTAAATACACAGTTTGTCTCCTGTAATATCTGCCCGACAGGCTTTTGTGATAGTTAGCAGGAGTGGGAGCCCGTGTGAAGGCATGGAGAGAGCTGCTGAATAGGTGTGAACCCTGCTGATAATGGAAAGGAAAGGACTAGAGCTTAAGCACCATTCATCTCTCTTGAACTATGCTTATCACACCTTCAGAGACCCCCAGGTTGGAGGTGGGCGAGAGGAAGGGAAGGAAGAAGAGAACCAGGTTTGCTTCCTGCGGCCTTGGGGATCCTCAGGTTGAGCTTTTGCCCAGTGGCAGCTGCAACACAGTCATCTCCCTGATTCATCCTCTACCCCCCACTTTAGCAATAAAACATCTGCTTGAAAAGGAGTAAAGCATGCAGGAGAGTTGGGTAATGCTTACATTGCTTACTTTAATTGAATATCCACTTGTGGAACTCTGGTTTTATACGGGAATGAAATAAGGAGGTAAGAGACAGAAGTTCTGATCTCTGCTTCTGTACTTACAAGCTATATAACCTTAGGCAAGTAAACTTCTTTCTGAGCCTCAGTTGACTAATCTTCAAAGTGGAAATAAGACTATCTTGTTTAAAGGTAAGATAATGGAAAAGAAAAGCACTCTTAATGATACCTTCTAGAATAAAGGAAAGTAAAGATAACATGAGTTTTTCTTGAGCATGAGAGTTACTTTTCATAATGTATCTTTTTTGTATGATTTGCTTTATCAGTTTTAAGTATAAATAACTTCAAAGATGCTTTAAATATTGACAACTAATTGTTCAGATTAGCTAGAAGTCCTGGATTCCTCTTAGACACTCAGGATGATTGCAGATATAAAGTTTTGACTATTGAAGATAGGGGTCCTATAAGACCTTTGTCATCCTTACACACTCAGCCATTTATCCCTAAGCACACTGTTAGTGCCAGATGAGTAAGCCCCCAAAATGGATGCCTATCCACAACCATGAGTTTTCAGAATAAGAAAGATCTACAACTCCCTGCCTATAGCTACTCAGGCTGAGCCTAGTCAACAGGTCCATTCTTCTGTTGACTTCATGGTGAGTTATAGACAACCTTCCACACCCCACCTTGTCTGCACCCCAACCCTGGGGAGAGGGTAAAACGGCTTCAGTGTTCCCTCTTGCCAGCAGACTTAATTAAGGACCATCTCAAGGGATTCGAACAATGTAGCATTTAAATAGAGTTCTTTTCTTCCAGAAACCTCCTTGGTCCTTGTGCAAATTTGTCCACCCTACTCCCAAGTCTAGTGCCCCCATTCAATAAAAAACAATGGGTGCCCACTCACCTCTTATTCATCAAGTTATTAAGAGATAGATATCTTAACAAAAAGACAGCTTGGAAATCCCTACCACTAAACATAGAGGCAGTTGGCAAAGATAAGGCTCAGCGTAACCAGACAAGCTCAGAAATTTGGCCCTCTCATGGACATTGATGTGCTAAATCTTTTAAAATAATGAGTATAGGTTACAGTTATGTCCATCTTCTCATTGAAGGGAAGGTGGTGTCAAGTCCATTATTGTTCTGGAAATGGATCATGTCCTTGACTCTCTAAGATCATTGCTCTTCCAGTTGTATATTCAAAGCAGAGCTTGACATGTCTGAATTGCAAATTCAAATGTACCCATCACTCATTAGTGGGGATGAGGCAGTGGCACTATCACTGCTCAAAATAAAAATAATGGCGATTCTTTAATATAGAAAAAGGTGTTTCTTAATATTAGGCCAAATGTGAATAAGGGCACTCATACACCACATATTTGTAATGATCCTGCTATTCCCTGCTTACAATCCTCCCTCCCCCAACAATGGCTTTCCACTACACTCAGAATATAAAACAAATGCCTTTATCAGGTATAAGAAGTTCCAAATGATTTGGATTCATAGATGTGACTGGGAATTGATTTTACGCTGTTTTGACTACGGCACACACCAGTCTTTTAAAATCCTCACAATCACCAGTACTTCTGGAGATGGAGCCTTTGCATCCACCTGAAATGTGCTTCTCAGTGATCTCTGCCACGATGGCTCTTTCTTGACATTCAGGCCTCTGCTCAGTGTCAACTTCTCTGAGATTTCCACACTCCCCATTTGTCCAAGATCCACCACTCGTCATTTCTATCCCCTTCCCATGCTTTATTTCTCTTCATTGCACATACTGCCGCCTTCACATTATGCTGCTTGTTTAACGGTTTGTCTACTTTCCTTTATCTGAATGTAAGCCCAACCTGGAAGAGACTTTGCTTATGCTGTTTCCTATATCAGTCTAAGTTTAATTAGGAGAAAGAGCACACAGTAATTTGAGCAAGGAAAGTTCAACATACAGAATTATTAACTATAGCCAGAAATGGGAATAAAGAAGGACTGGTGAGTAAGAAGTAAGAAGAGCCCTAAAGAATATAGAAAGAGCAGATATAAAGAGCAGCTGCCACCTCTGGGGCCAATATAGAAAACTCAAGAAAGCACCTCCCCAAGACTTACCCACCCCCATGTCTGAAATCCAGGTCTTTTTTGAGGATACACAGCTGGAGCAGATGGACCCTGCTGGAATTGGCCTTCTGGAATGTATCAGAAATCTACACTCCAGAACTCACTGGAAATCCATTCTCTGGGGTACCAGGGAAAGCTATTCAGGGAGATGTGTCATCAGAGGTATTCAACTCCAAAACCACTTAAGGAAGCTGTTGGCTGCTGGGTGCCACTGACTGCCACCTGAGCTATAGGAACCTGCCTGGCTTGCATACCAGAACCCAGAAGCCAAACTCTTTTCCTCTTGTCATGTTTCTCTAGTGCCTCTATTGACAAAGTTTTGGCACCAGCTGGCAAAGGAAACTACTTAAAAGGCCCAGCTCCAGCCGATACCGGTTTGGCTCAATGGATAATCAATAAAATATATTAAAAAAAAAAAAAAAAAAAGGTCCAGCTCCATTTTTCACAAAGCAGGCAAAAAGCATGCATTTGGAACTCAGATAATAAATAAAAACAGCCTGTTCAGGTCCCTTACTTTGGCACATATTAGGTGCTCGATAAATATTTGATGGAAGAATAAATGATTTGTAACATATAACATAAGCAAAAACAACTGCTTGCTTGTATTCTCCTCTTTTTATTGAAACTGTCAGACCTAGCTTCCAACAAGAATGCTGTTGCTAAGTTCTCCCCTATGGAACTTCTGAAGCTCCCCACTGTGCGGCAGGGATAAAACAAGCACCCAAGTGACTTCACATCTCCGCTCCACAGTCTGTGAGAAGCACAGTGAGAGAAACACCAGCGTAGAGAAGAGACAAATGTAACCATGGGCACCACTTTATGCTTGGGCCCAGGCTGAGCCACCGGTTGCTTCACTTGGCATCTTGCTGAGCCATCACTGTAGATGATACAGATCTGTCTTGCAGGCAAAATGTGAACCCTATCTAAGTGCTGTATTTTAAAACTATTTCAAAAAATGAAGAAAACATCCTCATTTCTTTAGACACTCTTCCGCTGACCCAGACTGCTGAGAGAGTTTAGGAGAAATGATCCTGCTACAAGTGATTTGATACTTCCTAACAGAGCAAAGGGTCCCCTTTGTCCTCTGACCCTTTCCGTAGCTCTTCGGGATCTTTTATTAGGATTCTCATTCCCTGTCCTGGGAAAGGACTGCAGAGAATTTCAAGAAGTGTGGCCCCCAAAAATGAGGAAGCTTCCTAGACTGACACAATGTGGCATTCACTCAGATATTCACTGAGGGCCAACTATGCGCGAGACATCATTCTATCATTTGGAATGCAGCCATGAACGCAACAGGTCCCTCTTCTCATGGATCTTGCTAAGATTCTGGCAAGAACAGATAACATGGAACTTTCTACTGAGGCACCATGAGTGACTTAAGAAACTATTGAAAAACTCCAGTGGCAACGAATTACCGACTGTAGATTAACACGTGGTCTTTGCTGATGTTCTTAGAAAATTCACTGTTCTTGTGTAGAAATAGTATCACTAATCTAATTTTTGGTTCTTGCAAAGGTTTCAAAACAGTGCTGACCAACGGGAATATGGAAGCCACATAAAGTAATTTAAACTTTTCTAGTATCTGGGCAAAAAAAGGAAAAATAAATATACAAATTAATACTAGTAAAATATTTCATGCAACCAATTATATTTTAAAAATTAGAATTTCAACATGTAATTATTATAAATTATTGAGTTATTCCACTTTCTTATTTTTGTACTAAATTCCACATTGGTGTCTGTATACAGCACATATAATTTTGGACTGGCCACATTCCAAGTGCCCAACTGCCATGAGTGGGGTATTGAACAAAGAAGATTCAGAAAACTGCCCACGGAGCCCTTTCTCTTATTTTGGGGATGGAGAAGATAAGTGCTTAATTGAAACATTTTGTGATCTCAAGTTTCAGGATTTTAATAATAATTTTTAAAAATATATTTTATTGATTTTTTACAGAGAGGAAGAGAGAGGGATAGAGAGTTAGAAACATGGATAAGAGAGAATCATTGATCAGCTGCCTCTTGCACACCCCCCACCGGGGATGTGCCCACAACCAAGGTACATGCCCTTGACAGGAATCGAACCCAGGGCCTTTCAGTCCACAGGCCGATGCTCTATCCACCGAACCAAACCAGTTTCGGCAGATTTTAATGATAAAAAAAAACCAAAAAACCAACTTTCTAGAGGAAGTTGAAGACCACCATAGCCCTCCTTTGCCTCTGCCCCCCATAATGCACAACAGAGAGAAAGGCTCATGTAATGGGCTAGGTCAGTGGTCGGCAAACTCATTAGTCAACAGAGCCAAATATCAACAGTACAACGTTGGAAATTTCTTTTGAGGGCCAAATTTTTTAAACGTAAACTTCTTCTAACGCCACTTCTTCAAAATAGACTTGCCCAGGCTGAGGTATTTTGTGGAAGAGCCACACTCAAGGGGCCAAAGAGCCGCATGTGGCTCTGGAGCTGCAGTTTGCCCACCATGGTGCTAGGTCATTGTTTGATCTGTCTACTAAGGCAAGGGGTATTCATTAAGGTGAATAGTTTTCCACTAATGATAAACCATCTTGGCCAAGGTCTCAGGTTAAGAGTAGGCAAAGGATGCCCAGAAATGAATGTCCAAAACCCAGCCAGACTCTTAAATTAGCCAATGCGTGACTTGACTTTTTCCAAATTCCTTCCTCCCTGCAAAGTTACAGGCTCACCTGGGAAGGCTGCGAGCTTTCAGGCATCCTCTGGAGGAAGACTAAGGGTGGAGGCGTGCCAGCCCGGGGCTGACCCTTCTTCCCACTGAGTCCTGGCTCACCTACTGTGCCCCTTTCCCTAAAAATGCCCCTCCCCCCCGCCTCTGTCTGGGGCCACCTCCACCTTCCCAGCCCTGCTCCCCGCGGCGGTGGACCCCAGATCCTCACACCATCCACCTCCAGGCACGCATCCTCTTCAACCACGACAGACTTGCCTAGTTCCTCCAAAAATCAGGAAAAAGAGGGGCAGTCTTCTTCCTCCTGGACGGGTGGGGGGGGGGGGAAGGGGAGCATCTCAAGGTGGGCAGTGGCATGTTCTTCCCAGTGCCTGGGGCTGGCACTCAGTGGGCTCCGCTTCAGTGCGGGCCGGCTCAGTCTGCGGGGTGCGGGCAGCTCCCGCCGCAAAGTTTCTTTGGTAATCGAGCGACCCCAGCCACAGGCCTCCAGCCCCTCCCTCGCCCCCGCCTCCCCGGGACTATTCCTCCGCATCCTCCCAGGGACTCCCAGGCGAAGGAAGCATCCTGGAGCACTCTCCTTGCAAAATGGCTTGGGGAAGGCGGCTCCGCTTCGGGGGTTAAACGGCAATCACAGCCCCCTCGGGGCTCAGAGAGGCCCCCTCCCCGCCCCCCTTCTCCATCTCCATCCTCCGGTCCGGGTCTGCGTTTCGCAGCTCCGCCGCCCGCTCAAAACAAGCACAGGGGCCGAGCCCACGCTCACAGGGAACATTATGCCGGCTCCAGCGGCGCGTAAAATTGATGTGAACCGAACGAAGTGGGATCGGCCTGATCCTCCCTCTCTTGTCTCAACAGGGGTTTCGGCGCGTTACACAAGGCCGAGCTTGTCTCTTTAAGGAGACATTGGACCCTAATTAGTCCGCATTTCTGGCAGGACCGTGGAGCCTGGGGATGGGGTGTTTGGATTGCAGGGGTGGGGGGGCGGGCGGGTGAGAGTCCGAGACTCGGAAGGAGACTAACCTCTGGTCCCACCGCCCACTCCACCCTCTTTATTTTGCCGCCACCACCATCGTCACCAACACCCGTTCGGAGGATGCAGCCAGGGCAGCAGGCAGCCACGGCGGCAGCAGCAGCAGCCACCGCCGCCGCCGCTTCTCCCGGGCCCACGTTACTTTGATTGACAGCTGAACAAATGTTTGCCGGGTTCGAACGCTCGCGCTCCGGAACGTCAGCCCGGGCGCAGCTCCGCCTAGGGCAGGCCGGCTCCGCCCCGCCTACGCCAGCCCCACTTCACTCTGTTCATTGGTCCCGGCCGAGGACGACGCCCGGCCCCCACGTGGGGTCCAGCCCGGCCGGCTCCACCCCCCCTGGCTCGCCATTTGTCAGCAGTGAAATGATGGGCAGTAACACAGAACGGCGATTAATGTTCAGCCGTCTCTGATTGGTTGCTGGAGACCCCAACTGAGCCGTGAGTGGGCGGGGCGCTAGGAGAGCGCCCCGGAGCGGTCGCAGAGCGGGCCGGTGATTGTAGTCCATCTGGCCGAATCCTTAGCTGGGAGTCGCCAGGGGCGCACTACATCTCCCGGGATGCCCCGCGGCCCCCCCCTCCACCCCACGGACGGTGGTGAATATGTATCAGAATGTTAATGATTAGCTGATGCTAAATTTGGTCATAGAAGTCACCTACACAGAGCGTGTTGTTAGAGCTGTTCTGAGCGGCTGTTTGGGCTGTTGGCTGCTGTCTTTTCCCCTCTCTCACTCACTTGTATATTATTTTGAGGTGGTGTTCGCAGAGTTTCAAAGGGGAGAGAATTTTTTTTTTTTTTTTTTTTTACAAAAAGCCGCAAGCGTTTTACTCTTATTTTTTTTTAATAATCCCCTTCCATGTGGGGTTAGAAAAAAAAAAAAAAAAGAGACAAGAAAACAGGAAGGAAGAAAAATAAGGAAATGAGATGTGGTCAAAGAAGCTAAAAGGTGCCTTTTAAAAAAGATCGTTGCTGTGAAGTGAGAAAAAAAAAAAAACGAAAAAAAAAAATCTCCAGAGAGACCAAAAAGCACGGCCGAGAGACCTCTTCCGAACCAAAGGAGTTTTGTGTTTGCTTTCAGGAACGAAGAGAGCGATCATTCATTCGGAGGAATAACAACCCATTAAAAGACAAATAAAAAAAAAAAGTTTGGAGTGGGACGCGAGAGCGAGGAGCGAGCAAGGCGGGCGTCGCTGCCGGCGGGCGCGGGGGTCCGCGAAGCCCTCACTTTCCGGCCGGGGAGCGGCTGGCGCGGCCGCGGCGCCGGGCTCGGCGGACGGAGCGAACGTCGGAGCGTGGCCGCCGCGAGAGACGCGCGCCGGACAATGCCCGCGGCGGGCCAGTGAGCCCGCGGGGAATGTGGAGCGGCCCGGCGGCCCGCCCGCACCCAGCCGCCGCCGCCGCCTGGGCTCTCCGTTCCTGCCGCCCGCATCACGCGAGACCCGGCGGGGGTCGGGACCGCCCGAGCCGCCCCTCGGACCCGGCCGGCCGCAGCCACCGCCGCCGCCGCCGCCTCCTCCGCCTCCTCGGGGCCATTCAACCCAATGAGCCGCGCGCCCCTGCCCAGCGCAGCGCACTAAATCGGTTTGGATGATTCGCGACCTGAGCAAGATGTACCCGCAGACCAGACACCCGGTGAGTGCGGGCGGCGGGGGCGCGGGCGGGCTCGCCGGGCGGCTCCCCAAGGCGCCCCCGGTGCGCGCCGAGTTGCGTCCTGGGTCGCAGGGGCGTGTGGAGGGGGACGGCTCGGACCCCGCGCGTCCTGCTCGGGGAGCTGCCCGTGGCCACCCCTGTTCCCCCATCCCCTGCCCCCTGCGCGGTGGCACTCTCCGAGACGGGGTGCGGAGAGGCAATTGAGTTGTAGCCATTTTCTTATTGTTGTCTTGGAAGCCCCTGTGCGGAGCCGTGTGTCGTCCCAGCGCCGCGACTCGGAGGGGGTGGGGGGTGGGGGTGCGAGCGATGGAGGAGGCGCGACTCCGCGCCGGGGCGGGGAGGAGGGCGCCCTCGGCGGCGGCGGCGGTGGCTGCGGCGGCGGCGCGGCGCGTCCGGCGGCGGCGGCGGCTTGGGAGTGCGGGGCCCCGGCCCCGAACGCTTCGGGGCCCTGGGGACTCGCGAGCGGTGGCCTCGTCCCGCTCTCCCCAGACCCGGCTGGCTGCGGCCCGACGCCATGGCGCGCGTCCCCCCGACGGGCCAGTTTCGATTCCGGGTGGGGAGACGGAGCGGCGGGGTGCGCCGGGCCCCGGGCGCCCGCAGCGGGCGCGGGAGGGCAGCGCGGGGTCTCCGACCCGCGGCGCCCGGGGCGGGCGGGGAGGGTGACGCGGGGGCCCGGGGTCACCCGAAACCGGCTGCTGCAGGGCTGTGCGGCGAAGGTTGTGGGGGGGGGGGGGCGGCGGGAGGAGAGTTTTCATCGCTCTTTGCCGGCCTGAGCGGTGTCCCCCCCCCCCCCAGTTTATCCCCTCCTCCCTCCACTAGCGCCGCGCGGTGTGTTTTCTCCATCTCCCCGGCCTCGCCTGTGATGTGGGCTAATGAAATATTTTATTGTTGTTCTTTAGGCACCGCATCAGCCTGCTCAACCCTTTAAATTTACAATATCCGAGTCCTGTGATCGGATTAAGGAAGAGTTTCAGTTTTTACAGGCTCAGTATCACAGGTAATGATATTTACTTTAGCTGATCCTCCTGTTTGCTTAGCTCTTGTCTCCTCCCCTCCCCCACATACACACACAAACACCCCCCCCCCCCCCCACCACTATCGGTCCCCCCCCCCCAATTACAAATGCATTACTATAATTTTTCCTTGTGGGCAGAAAGGGCATGTCAAGGCCTCTTTTTCTTAGGCAGGTGTAAAAAAATGAAGCATTTCCTCCCTTCTCCCTCCCTGTAAATTAAAAAAAAAAAAAAAAAAAAAAAAAGAGGCAGAACAATTGAAACTGGAGAGACTTGGAAAACGCTGAGGCTAAACTTTCGGTATTGATTATTGGGGCCAGGAGAATGGAAGGTTGGGAAGAATCCGGGGCCTTTTGACTCCCTTGGTTCTTTATTACTCTGGGCTTGATTCCTTCTCACTTCTTTCTGCCATTTCGCTGAAATACCATGAGCCGCGAGCTCTTGGAAGTCACAAGTGAGCGATTTCATTACTTTTAAGATGAAAAAATAATTTTTTTTTTTTTTTTTAAAGAAAAGATCAGTAGGCTGAGATTGCTTTTGAAATATTTTTCTTTCCCTGGCTTCTAAGTGACGTGTAATTCTTATTTTATACATGCAAGAACCAAAACAAATCACTGAACCCAATCCACACTTTGCCCCCTGGGTGGTGGTATTCAACTTGTCTCTGTTTTGGAGGGAAAAAAAGAAGACATCATTCATAAGGGATGGCTTGATTCATACTTTCATTAATCTCACCGTGGAACATTAAAGGAAAAATTCCCTTGTGACATTTTGGGGGACCTATTTGTGCTCAGATATGTAGACATTGATGTTTATTTTCTTGTTTTTTATTAAGTGGATTTAGTGAATATTCAAGTCTGGATGAGGTTCCGGAATTAAATTGGCTGGAGGGTTTTTGTTTGTTTGTTTTTTCTTAAAACAAAAACCCTACAGTTGATTCTCATTCAAAGGGCAAGTCCGGGCTGTTTCCAATCATCCCCTTTCTCTCCTGCCTCACCTTGAATAAGGAGGGTGGTATTTAAGATAGTTGACTTGGCGTTTTGTCGGTGATGGTTTAGAAGAGAGACTGTGTCTTTACATTCAAAGGATGTAAGTCAAGATCTGTGTTGTACTTAGATTTCCTTATGTCTTGAACAGCCTGAAGCTAGAATGTGAGAAACTGGCCAGTGAGAAGACTGAGATGCAGCGGCATTATGTCATGGTAAGAAAACTGTGTCATAGGTTCATAGTGTCTAATAGTTTTTGATACCGAAAGCAAGAATACCTTCACATTGCTAGAGGATGCAGGATAGATCACAGTCTCAGTGTCAGTGAAGCTGAGGTTGTGGGGCTGTGACCATTAGCAACCTGTAATTCCAGGACATTACAATTTGCCTCTGATAACCAGCTTTGATTTGGAATTTCAAAAACTTCACCTGCACGGGGTATAATTTTCTGTGCTTTGTTTCTACAGATTAGGAAAAAATACAACACCGTTTTGTTTAGAGTCACAGCAAAATGTTTTTGCTAGTGGTTTTCTTTGTTGTCTTATTGCTTCTGCTCCAAACAATTTTAACCAGTTTTTCTGGAAACTGTTGCAATTTTAATGTTTTATTTCTTTTTAAGAATGACGGATAACAAAATACACCAGATACCTTTTTAAATTTCCCCCACTCTATGTTACTAGTATGCGTGTTGTGCCTTTTCAATTTCCACATTGGTTTGAAGAGTGTTGTCATTTGTATAACCAAATTTCTATAATGCCAGTCATACCACATGTTCAAAAAAATCAGATCTGCTTTTTCAAAAGTATTACCAAGCATATTTTTATGCTTGTTCATAAAGATCCTGAGTACTAACTCATTCATTTCCTGTCAAGCCTTTTTCCTTTTAATGTATGAATATTAGCAGTGCACCAGGTCTGAGAAACTGAACTCTAAAGTAGCATCACCTTTTTGAACAGTTCTTTCAAAGCATCTGCATTTGTCTGAGACACATATTTGCCATTAACTTGCCTGCTGTGCCTAGGAAATAGAGATTCTGTGGCACCAGATTTTCATCAGACCTTTTTCATTCACCTTCTTGTAATATATAAAGACAACCAGAGCTGTTTAGAATGCTCTGTTTGAACTTGATTTTCTCAGTTTTGTGAGTTATTCTCTTAGAGTCCATTTTTAGGGTGGTATCCAGTTTATTAGGCTCAAGATAGTGGTAGGATGTTTCTCATTTAACAGCATAAGCATGGATATTTGGTTTAGGTGAGGCTTTTATGTTTGTTTTAAACATACTTGGGGGCATTTTGAGCAAGGGAGATTGTTTGGTGAAAGACATAAAGTTAATTGCTTTTCCTTCTTTGACAGTATTATGAGATGTCCTATGGGTTGAATATAGAAATGCACAAGCAGGTGAGTTATTTATTTCTTTATAACGATTTTAAATGACATTTTTGGAATAAGCTCGTATGTTTTGCAGTGTTATGCACATTTTTGTAATTACAGTATTTTAAAAGACTATTGGTGAGAATGCTATTTTTTCAGGTGTGGTTTTTCCATTTTTGTATGTATTATTTTAATTTTAATAATTTAAAAAAAGTGATTTAAAATGTCTGCTACATATTCAACTTTGTACCCTTTTGAAAGTAGGATGCTAAATTTTAAAATAGATTTTATTTTTCATTTGAAAGAATTAATTTTATGTATTTCAGGCATTGCAAACTTGTTAAGAGTTTTTCTTGGAAAATATTAAAAAGGAAAACTAAATTGTGTGTAGCCTCATGAGTTTGGTGTGAAAGAATGGATAGAGGGTGAGCTGGGAGGATCAAAATGAAATCTGTAGCGCTAGGAAAGAAATTGATGTAAAATCTTTGTACTGGGCCCCTTGAGGCTATTTAGTTGGGTCTTACCTTTTGTTACTTCCAAAATTTGTACCGCATAAATTCGGTTGATAAGAGGATATAAGGTTCAGCACTGGTCTTGAAACCAATTAATTAGTACAGCCAAAAAAGGAAAAGAAAAATGATAATCATTAGTCAGAAAGCACTGAGAAGTGTAATTCAAACAGCCTGTGTGCCTGTGTGTGTGTGTGTGTGTGTGTGTATGTGTATGTATAAAATGGCTTTTTTTTCCTGGATAGAAAAACAAGATATACATAAAAATATTGTTTGGCAATAATAATTTTTCTAGGAGACATTTGTTTTTTGAAAGTGCTTCAGGTCTGTTTCAACCATTTCCGAGTTAGGTGTGTATGTGTTACCTGCTGGGATAAGACGAGGGAAACTTAATGCTTTTCATCTCTTATTATATTCACGGTGGATGTCACTACCTTCTAGGTTTAAAAAATATGAAGTGATCAAATTAATAGGCTTTTATTATAGATTCCTTTTTGGATGTAGTTAATTACTATGTACTCAATATACTCAGCAGAGTTTTAAAGATAACGGTTAGATAATAAGTGATTAAATAGGCAGTATTTGAAAAAGTTGGGGGGGTGGAAATGAGTTCTTACATTGAGGAGTTTTTATTTCAGATACATTTTGTACTTTATATGCTATTTGGTTATGTCAATATTAATATTATAATATAGTTTGCTCAATGTTAAAATTAGATTCTTATTTTGGCATCTTTGCCATTTCTGTTTAGATTAGTAATGTAAATATCTCCTGCTTAAACAAAACCCATGAAGCTTATGGTTGAACTCCCCCGTAGCTGTACCTTACAGGAATAAATTACATGAGACATACTATTTGTTAATTATCCTCATTACATGTCATTTTAGGTCTGAATCTTGTATACAACTTGTCTTCTTTTTTTGTCCTCACCCCACCATCCAAGATTAATTGGTGTCTTTTTAAAGATTGGACCAGATGATTAATGTCCCTTTATTTGTCCTCCTGTATCTTATTTACCATAGCCAGTTAGCTTCCAGGTCTTTCTGTACCATTTACAGGATGCACAGAGTTGATAGTATTTGGTTTTTTTTTTTTTGGTGGAGGAGGGCCTGTATGGGAGATCCCTTAATTTTGCACATTTTATACTTTTGTAATTCTGTCATTTTCTTCCCCAGCTGACCTCAAATGCCATCTATTTAAAATTGAGAATGGAGTACATTTTCCCTTTTTTTCCTCTTGCTTTTAAATTCAATCATATCAAGAATCCTGAGGGCAGTTTATCACATTATGAAATACAGACAGCCCTGCAAACCACCTACTTATTATATTTTCTTTCTTTTCCCCCTTAAGCACAGAGGCATATCTGTCTTTATTTGTTTTCCTAGGCAGACAGCCTTAGTTCCTCTTGGCCTCTCTTCCAGATGCACTCCTTGGATGCCCTCGTAATGGAAAGCAGCAATAATGCAGGGAAGTTGCCCTGCGGCATAATTGGGCCTCGTTCTCAAGATCGGGTTAGGCTTATTCACTTATTAGATTTGAGTCTCTGAAGGGTTCAAGAGCAGGAGTCCCCGGAGTCCTTGGAAGCACCCTAGTAATCGGTGGCCCTGATATTTGAAACCTTTGTGTATTTTTTTGGTTAATGCTCCTGTTCTTCTTGGCTGCTGCCAGCCACAGAGTATTTATTTTTAGAGGAATTTTTCATTGGAACAGAAAATGATGGCTGTGATGGAGTCATGACTCTGTGACTTAGCAAATTGATCAGAGGATAAAAGCACAAAGCAGTGACAAACAGGGTTGGGGATGGGGGGGGATCTGGTATTATGGCCCCTCCCCTTTCTGTATGATGCTCATTGTCAGTCACCCTGTGTTGATTCTGATAGAGGACTATAAAGTGAAACCTATGGGGAATTTGTCATTCTGAAATGAAAGCTAATGTAATTAGTACCAATTAAAGTACATTTAGTAAATTGGATTTAATCTTAATTAAGCCTGCATAATGTTGCCAATTTTTAACAATTATGTTTGAGAACATAATTAATTTAAATTTTGGTAACTGAGTAAATAGCATTAGTCTGGTAGAATTAGTTGAATTTTTTTTTTTTTTTTAAAGGGAACTTGGTGACATGACATGGAATTAGAGCATAAAATATGAATCTAATTTCTGGCAATCTTTAGTAGGATTGATAGAGCTGAGCAGATGAAGCTGGGGAAAAGCCCCAGAAAAGTTAGGGAGGAGTGTTCTAGGCTGAGTTAATGCTTTGCCATTGTCTTAAGTTCTGGTATGAAAGTGAAGGTGACAAATGGGACATGGTTAGAAATGACACATGTTTTATTGTGATGTCTTCATAATGGGATTTTAATAGTGAAAGAACATTGGTGTTAGTCCCTAAGGATTTTCCTAAGTGTGGAGTTGTAGTGTTTTGTTTGTGGATAGGGCATTTTACCCATCTGTTTAATTGTTACTTTTTTTGCTGATTGTTCCTTTTTATAAATACAGTGTGGCGTCTAAATGGGTCAGTGACTGTGGGCAGAACAGGGTGATGCATGCAGTTGATAACATTGCTAAATGCTACTTGTTCCCAACCTTCACCTGTAATGCTGAAATTAAAGAAGACTGCCCTGATTTAATCTGACAACAGTAGTTACGACTTTAAAAAGTGAATATTGGATGCAGATTAGGCAAAATAGGTAGTATGTGAATTTATCCTCTAGGAACTATAAAATGGAGATGAACTTACCACATTTTGAGAACATCTCGGTGACTTCTTCATAGTTAATATTCTATAGTCTGAAACTCTCTGCTTCTAAAAAAATTTAGCTTAGTATTTGAATGTTAGAAATTAGAACATTTTAAAATTTGTAACACTTAGAACCTAAAAAAAATACTACATATTTATATGTGCATGTGTATGTATAAATGCATGTGTGTATGCATGTATATGTGTATACATAAAATTACTATTTTTAAAAAATCCGAGCAAGAAAATTATTTCACTCCAAGCCATATAACTTTTATTATGAGATTTGGGCCGCAACCATTTGAGTGCTGCTAAAATATTAATTGAATAGAAATGAAAGGGCCTTGCCAACTGATAGGATATCATAATTGTAGCCTCTCTGGTCGATGGTAAATGATGATAAATGACATTAGGAACCTTTTAGCAAACTGTAATAACTACAAGGAGGGAAGCAGTATGGATTTGCATTATATCTGATACCCTCTAGTACCAAGTGGATTGCCAATACTGCTTGTTTAGCATTTTCTAAGGGCAATAGGATATTGATTTCTGACTTACAAGGAACAGCTCTATTTTCACCATTGAAAAGTATTGCAGGTTGTTAAGAAGAAATTGACTTGAAGAGGCCGACTGCTGCCCATCATGGAGCAAATAAAGCAAAACTGCCGAAGCATGGTGGAGCAGTGAGACGGGCCCTCAGCAATTTGTTGCTATTAATTTACCATGCTCGACAGCAAATCAATCGGCATCTACTTCATCTGCTGGAGAAAATGCTGTCCAGGGCAGATAAAAGGCTCGGCATGGTAAAGAGAATAGACTGGATTGGCCAAAATGAGGCTGCAGTTAATGTGTAAATAAGTGAAATCAAGGCCACAGTTGCAGAGGAAGCTGTTGTTAATTAGGTTGGTGCTTTTTCGTGAACTATTTTAGAAAGAAGCTGAGGATTTGGAGAGCAGAAAGAGATTTATTGAGGTTGAAGTAATATATGACTGGCATGACATTGCAGTGTTGAGTGTACTTGATTCTAGGGTGCAGTAAATTTATTCCAGAGCTTGCAATGGAAGTCAGTTTGTTTAAAGTTCTGTTTAAACCAGATTTCCTGAAAGAAAACTTTTCTTTTGAGCATTACTGACTTCTTGCACATCTCCTGTCTTAAATTATATATGGTTAGATTTGCAGGAGTAGGTGTTTGAGAAAGTAGGCAAAAATGTGTCTTGTATTCTTACACAATGACTATGATTTTTAGAAAAGGATATGATTAAACTTGTATAATGAAAGTGAACTATTAGAGCTCAGGTGTTCTATCTGAAAGTACTTAAACAATAAAAATTTAGCTGAATTAACTCCCCCCCCCCCCTGTATAAACCCTGGTAAATAATCTAGAGGGGGTGAACAGTGAGTGGGTGGACTCTACTAGATTGAAAATTCCCAAAGAGAGATTATAAGTGAAATTTTGATGACTATAGAAAAACTCCAAGTATTATTAGGTGATCATGCCCATGAATGATGTGGGATTATTTGCATTTTTGTTTTTCATTAAGGTTTACAGCTATTATTTCCAATTTAAGATTACTCATACTTTAATAATAAAAACCTAATATGCAAATCCACCGAACAGCGGAATAACCGGTCACTATGATCGCACTGACCACCAGAGGGCAGACGCTCAATGCAGGAGCTGCTCCCAGCCTGCAGGCCCCAGACTAGCCAGCCAAGGCGATCCCAGTGGCCCCCCACCCTACTCCCATCCCCACCCCCACCCCCTTGCGTCACCCCACAGATTGGCCCTGATTGCCAGCCAAGCCTAGAGATGCACTGTGCCTCTAGAACTTCAATAGTATTCCACAATTAATATTAACCAACTGGGTGTTATTGGTGGTTTGTTTTTTTTTCTTCCTGCTGCTCTGATTTGGGCATTTTTGGGGGTAGGAAGACAACTTCTGCCCTGTTTGGTAAATCTAAATATATGTAGATTTTGTTATATTTCTTACAAAACTGAGAGAGGAGCTAGCATTAGGACAATTGATACCAAATGACAGTGCCTTGGGCAGGACCCAGTGACTTGTCATTTTATTTGTCACAGAATCTTCAAAAGAAGCAGATCTGGTGGAGGAAATTTTACCTGTTAGGGTGTGTGCATAATTAAGAGTGTTTTCTGGATGTCATAGGTTTCCCCCCCTTTTTTCTTGCATGTTGGGTTCTGGATTTTCTCATTCTTGAATTCTCATAGGATATCTGAACATATTTCACCTACAGCAGTAATTGTGGAGTGGAATTGGAATTTCCCGTTAATGGAAGTGAATGTTTATGATACTGGTATATCTAGCATATACTTACCACTGATGGGGCACATTGCCAAGATTCTTTCTCAGAATGATTCTAAGAAAGGGATTATGTACAGTAAAGGATGATTATACTGGGTCAAATCTATCCTGTTTCCCCGAAAATAAGACAGTGTCTTATATTAATTTTTGCTCCCAAAGATGCGCTAGGTCTTATTTTCAGGGGATGTCTTATATTTCCATGAAGAAGAATACGGTACACATTTATTGTTAAATGAAAATAAAGGAAATTTATTACCTGTATACGGTACGGTAGTACGGTAAATGTCAACACAAACCAGACAAACTGTGAATCCTACAGTATCAAGAATTTACTCATTTATTCAATGACAATCATGTCATCATCTTCTGGAACATCATCATAACAATCCAATTCCTGAATTTCCTGGTGAATTTCTTGTGACTCCATTTCTTTCAGAATCAGTGGACCAAATCTGTCATGTTTAGCCTAGGGGGGGCCTTATTTTCCGGGGATGCCTTATATTTCACTCAGAAGGAAACCTGTAAGTAGGTCTTATTTTCGGAGCATGTCTTATTTTCAGGGAAACACGGAATATAAGGGTGATACAGTTATTAGGTAGTAGATTCAGGATTTAGGATGAATTTACCTGGGAGGATGTCTCCTAAGAGATGGGTCTGTGCAGGGTAGAGATTCAGCTTCTGTTCATTTCAGGAATGGAGAGATTCTGGAAGGCTGGGAGAGTCCTTGGGTTTGTCCTTGAGTCACTGAACTCCTGGGTTGATGGGCATTCTCTGCAGCTCTGCCTATACAGAGAAAGTTGGGCCTGGACTCCATCCAGACTGTTTTTAGTGGCTAAGAAGGCAGGCGATGCTTTCTTTGACATGGAGTTTCCCCACAGATGGGGCAAAGAACTGTTTGCTTATCAAGATCTCCTTTGCTTCCTCCCTGGGCAACCTATTTCTCATTTGTTTATAAACTTGCTCTTCCATTTAACTTTTATCTTTTCCTTGTGGCTTCTAAAACTATGCCTGAAGACAAGAGGCTGTTTGTTAATCACCATCTTGTGGGTTTTTGAAGGGGGAAGCTGGGAGGGGAAAATGTGATGTTTTGTGGCCTCTTTGTAGTTCAGAAAGAGGTTTTTAGTTGCAGAAAATCACACGCAACTCCAACTTAAATGAAGGCAAATGTTTTGCTGTTATTGTTAAAAGATTTGCTTTGCAGCAAACAAAGGAATATTCCCTTCTCACTGCCCTGTATTTCCTGCTGGATGTCGTTTATTTATTTATTTTTTTTGTTTTGTTGGGCGAAGTTCTTTGTATCCTGAGTAATAGGATGAGAATAAGAAGAGTCTTACTGGTAGGTACTGTTGTAGCCTCCTTGGAGAAGTCAAGACAGTGCAGGTACCAGCATTACCTCACATTCTTCATTTAATTTTTCCTAGAATTTTCCTTTTTTTAAAAAAAAATCTTTTTGCACAATCGAATAGGTAAAATCATTTGGGAATTAAATGCTTAAAATGTGCACTTAGGAGTTATTTGTTTTTAATGAGAACATTTTTATTGCCTTTGATTTGACTGGTTAGTCTGGTTTATCACTTTAGCAATAGTGTATTTGATGGCTATGGAGCCAGTGAAAGGAATGTGATATTTAGAAGGTCCTTTCCCTCGACCCCTCCCCCCACTTCCTCTTAGAGAACTCTAGCACTGAAGCAGTGGTAGCACACCCAGGGCCCTGTGGCAAAGGTATCATCAGTTTGGTGAGAGTAGCTCTTAGGTTCCTGCAACTGAGTATTTCCACTGGTGATGACAGTCTTGTAAGGCTTAGGACCTGGCTTGTGTGGAATAAGTGCACTGCAAACAGTTCATGAAATTATTGCTCTACTTCAAGGGGGAAGGGCCTCAAAACTTATAGTCAAACAAAAATTGGAGTTGTTTTGACTTTGCCTTAGTAACAGCTGCTCGTGGTAGTTGTTTTATGTCTGTAAAGAGGGATTTAGCTGGCATTCATCAACACAAATCTGTATACCCTCTCTGTTTTCATTGGACTTGACCCAGCGCTTATGCCAAGCTCTTGCTGCTTCTTTACCACCAAGCCAAAACTTTCCTCAGAGAGTTGCAGTGTGTAATCTGTACTCAATCCAGGGGGACGAAGGTCAAGGTGTGACTTTTCTTAGCTGGCTTGTCAAAGAAGCAGAAGAGAAATCCTTCCTGACGCCGCCTCAGTATTCTGTTTTCTGGTGAGTAGATCAGTTTGTCTTCACTTTTGAGGATTTTGCCCACAAGTACTTTACAGTTTATATTGTGAGGGGAGCTTCTGTGTTTCATGGGAAGAAAGGCTGGCTGCTGTGCTGGCGTAGGCCTTGGGTTCCATTCATAGCCTGGCTGGTCCCGGTGTGCCTCAGGTCCTGCTGTGACCTGGTATTTGCAGCAACTTATGCAGTGAGAGGTTCAGGAAGGGATGTGGATATTGACTTTCTGGGTTTATTATTTTATTTTTATTTTTTTTTAACAAGCTTATTTCAGCTACTATACAAATTAGGATTCTGTTCTTATTTTCTGATATGTGTCCTATGTATGGATTATTTTGGTTAAAGAATTTGAAAATGCAAGGACATATAAATGAAAAGAATAATAATCAGAGAAATTATGAGCTCTAGTACTCTTTCTTTACAGAGAGCTTAAGGCATTTTATATGTTCTTCTTAACCTTCCTGATGTTCCTATAAAGCAAGTAGCAAGCTTGGATCCATGTACTTATTTAAATAGCTTCTGTTGGTGGAGTACCCGACAGTTTGCCAAGCAGTGTCATTCCAATGGCCTTCTTAAACAGATGACACCGAGGCTTAAGGGCTTAGACTAGCCCAGTGTCAAGAGTATTGGAGGATCAGCATGCTAGCGGGGACACCAGGATTTATGTAGGTCTGCAAACAGCCTGAGGTTGCATAGCCAGAGTCTCTGGCAGAAAAGGAAATGGGTTTCTTGACTTCCCTTCCAGGGCTCCTTTCACTGATCATACTGTTTTCAAACAGCAAATAGTGTGCTTGTTTCTATGATGTTCTTAACGCTATGCAATATGAGGAGCAAGGGGTGCTACTGGCAGTCTAGGAGGTGTTACAGTATCATCTCTAGCTAGAGATCTGATCTGTGTGTTTGTGCGTGAGTACAAAGCCTCTGTCTTCTTCCTTCAATGTCTTGGCCTTGCCCAAAGGGAGGCTAGGACCCACAACTTAAAATATGAAGTCTAGACCCCCTTTTAGCAAAGTGCTTAATAAAACTGGCTATTCCTGCATTCCTAAAGTGTATTGTGCAGACACAATGTACTAGATATAAACTTGTTTCTTGCCAGTCTCCTTTGTCCCACTAAAAGGTAAGCTTCATGGGAACAGGGGTGTTGATTGTTCTCTGTTGTATACCTGGTGCTGAAACCTGTGCCTCTCACACAGTAGGTGCTCAGGAAATATTTGGTGAATACTTACATTCAGATTGAGCTAGCCAAGAATATATGTGGTTTAATAATTTTAAGGATATATATATCAGTTGCTGGATAACAAATGCAGAGCTTCCAAGCTTAGATAGGCCTGTGGTACCTACTTGTTAAAATTGTGGGAAAGTGCAAGGCAGAAAATAAAATAAAAGCAACTGAATTTGGTGTGTCTTTCAGGAGAGAGTTAGGCTAGCTGCAGTAGAGTTTATTTTAGCATGTGGAATCTGCCTTTTTGAAAATGCAAACATGAATCCTTCCTAGCTGAATTTAAAATTCAGTTTGAACATCACTCTATCACTAGTCTGTGTGTATGAAGAATTCTTGTACTATTAATAGGTCAGTGTGCATGTGGTTTGAGTGGGTGTGGGGAAATATTGATCTTAACTACACCGTGGTGTGTTCCGCTAAGTTCCCTCCAAATCGGTAAAAGTGTAAGCTTCTAGTTCTTTTCAAGGGACAGGGAACTTTGAAGACATGTGTTTTTTATTAATGAAGATGGGATAGTGTTGTTGAATGAGTAATAATCATAGCAAAAAGCTATTTTAGAGAGCTTAGCTTATCGTGCAGGTAATATTTTAGCCTCTCAACAACTTTCTGAGATTATAATTGATTATATTTCTATTTTATATACGAGGAGGCTGAGATGTAGCTAAATTAAATAATGTGAGATCAACCAGCCAGTAAAATAGTTCCTGGGTTTTGACTCAATTTCAGATCACTGATAGGATAGTTTTTTCTGCTCTATTCCACATGCTTTGTTTGGAACACTGTGTATTACCAGTATACTCTACAACCTCCCCTAGAATACTTGATTGGTCAGAGCTGTGGTCTGCAAACTGTGGCTCTCAAGCCACATCTGGCTCTTTGGCCCCTTCCACAAAATACCACTGGGTTAGAGCATTCAGATTTTAGTTCTGAACTTGCTGGTATCCAGCTGTGTGATATTGCCTAGTACCTTCACTTCTTAGGACTGCTTTTTCAACTTAAAATTAGATTGTAAATGAAGACCAAGATCTCTTTTTGCTCCTTCGGTCTAAGGTGACTGTTTGATTTTAGTTTGTTATTTTCTGTGACCTAGTGATCAGAAATTGAGACATCTATCACTTCTTTTAGTCTCAGAAAGTCCCATTAAAATTTATTTTCCGAGGTTTTATTTTTCAAGTCCAAAATTAACCTAGTAAAGCTATGAATATAAATGGATATCTGTCTACATTATATATATTATTTTATATTTTATGTACACATGGTGGGACAAAAGTTGGTTTACAGTTGTGAGTATGGGAAATAGTTTTATTATTTCTTGTATTATTTATTTCTTGTATTATTTATTAACTAGGGGTCCAGTGCATGAATTCATGCACCTTGAAAGGAACTGTGGGCTGAGAGTCTGCTGTAGGCACAGGGGTTGGTCTCGGCCCATCTGCTGCACACCCGCCTGCCCCTTCCTGCCTCGACCCACGGTCTTCTGTCAGTGGCCAGGCCCACTCCCACCACTGCCATCGCTGCTCCCAGGCACTGACAGCACCAGCTTGGCTCACACCCGCTGTTGACACAGAGTGATTGGGGCAAGAGCCAGCATCAGGTGCGAGCAGCAGCTGCTGCCCTGATCGCCCCTCAGGAGCAGGGGGAGGTGAAGAAGCTCTGAGGAGTGATTGGGGCCAGTGCCACGTGTCAACAGCAGGTGTGAGTGGTAGCTCTGGAGCCAGCAGCAGGTGTAATTGCTGGGTGGGACCACAGTGCGGGGGAGCAAAGAATTTTCCGTAACCACAGAGGCTTGCCCCAATGACAGCGACTGTTAAACTGTCTTGGTTTGGTGCCCCCACTCACCTGCTTCCCCATCTCGCTGCAGCTGTTGCCCACCATGTTCTGCGCGTGCCCCTAATGGTCAGCGCATGTCATAGCGACTGGTAGTTCTGCCATTTGGTCTGTCTGCATATTAGCCTTTTATTATATAAGATTATTGTATTATTTTCCATGCAAACAATCTACTTTTGTCCTACCCTGTATATAAATAGATAAATAGGTATGTATAGTACTTTGCATTTTATCAGGTACTTTTTAATTCATAATGTTGCTAAGGATTTTCCTCTTACATATAGATGAATAAGATGACTCAGGTATTAAAAGTCCCACAGTCAATTAGTAGATAGTTAGAATTAAGTGATTTTCTTAGGGCCAGCATTCAGACTAAAGTAACAATAATGTAGAACTAAAGCAGTCATTGTAAAACATGTAACAAAAATAATATCCTATGTAATAAAGAGGTAATATGCAAATTGACTATCACGCCCTCACAAGATAGCTGCCTACCACCAGACAGGCAGGGGGGGTTAGTGAGGAACGACCAAGCGACTGAACATAAGCAGGCTGCATAGGGTGACCAGGTCGGCAGGGGGGTTAGTGAGGGACGATCAACTAACTGAATAAGCAGGCTGCAGGGGGCAATTAGGCCAGTGGGGAGGCTGTGAGGGGTGACCAGGCCAGCAGAGAGGGGCAGTTGGTGGTGACCTGGCTGGCAGTGGGGAGCAGTTAGGGGCAAGTAGGCCAGCAAGGGGGGGGTAGTTAGGGGTTATCAGGCTGGCATGCAGATGCAGTGAAGGGCGATCAGGCCGGCAGGGGTGGGAGTTAGGGATGACCAGGCAGGCAGGCAGGCAGGTGGGCAATTAGGAGCCAGCAATCAAGGATTATGAGAGGGATGTCTAAGGGGTCCTGGTTTGGAGAGGCTGGGATGAAGGGACAAATTTCCTGCACTGGGCCTCTAGTTTATATATAATACCAGTGCTTTTAGTACAAAGATGATAAACTGGGCCACCTGAGAAATAAACATGACACCTTGGTCTGATATGTCACAGCTGAGGGATCAAGGCAGATCTTACTGCAAAATAATCCTTCTTTTCTTTCAGTTAGCTTCATGCAAGCATGTCAAACTCATGGACCACGGGCTGCATGCCTTGTTTATTTGGCCCATGTTAGCCTTTGAATTTGACATGCTTGGCTTTGCTTGACATGCTTAGGTCAGAGTGCATTGTGTTTGTCTCTGTGTGGCCGTGATCACATTGTAATAAATAAACAAAATGGAATGTTGTATTTTCTAAGAAACATATGTGGGCACTGATCAGTGAACCTTCATTTTACTTGGGCTGACTACCCCCCCCCCCCCCCCCCCCCCGCCATATTCTGTTGTGCTCTGCTATAAATGTGGGTAACTATTTTAAAGGCTTTTGATTTTTGGGGGGAGAACAGAACTGTTTTAGAGCGTGGCGTATTACCTCTAAGTGTGCCTGCCTTGGTTAACCTCAAAAAATATTATAGTTCACCTAAAGTGGCCAATAAAAAGCATAGTGGTAATTCCACAGTTACTTGCTTGAACATTTTCTTGGCTAAGTTGGGAAAGACAAAATGCTTGTTTGAGCTTTGTAATGGAGAAATTGTGTCCTGCAAAATTCCAGCGAGCTTTTCTTTTATGTAAGTTCCAGGAATGTAGGGATGACAGCTCTACTTCCTTGTTAGCTTTTTCTTACATTCATGAGATTTAGGAGAGTCTAGGTCAGGCATAGTACATCTATGCAAAAAAACCTTGCTTTTTAACATGACAGCTCATTTCCAAATGCTCGATATAGCTGGCCTGAGAAGGAGGCCCATAGTTAGGCCTGCTTTAACCCGATTTAAGGAGAGCTAATAGGATTTCCTTATAAGCAAAAACTCGGGATATTTTGCATCAGTTTAGGATGCATACAGAACAACAGTTAGTGAGATCCTTGTTGGATTGTGAGATGGAGTTCATGCCATTTTCTTAGATTAGATTTATAAATTTCACTCTTTCTTTGATATTCAGTTTTAGTTTGAGAGTATGCTTTGGTCATTTTTGTGTGTTTGAGACTTACCTCCAAAATTATCTTTTTAAATGAAAATATTTAGCTTTTCATACTGAAATATCGAGAGCTAGACTTACAAAGATAAAGAAGATTATAACCTAAAGAATTAAATCTGAAAAAGAACTTAATCCTCAAGAGGTTCTTGTCATCTTCCTTCACTGAGAGAGATATTTAGTTAAGAGAGAATGGTGGACATCTCAGATGGAAGGTAAAGGCAATGGTGGCTTTTAATCATTCATTTAACAAATGTTACTTCATATTATCTGCAGGGTGCTTTGAGGGCTAGGAGGTAGAGCACTTGCCTCCAGGGAGATTCCATTCTTTTTTATGGCATTTGGCCCAGTGTGAACAGTGCAAGGCAATGGGGTGATGACACTGTTTTGACATAGGCAGAAGAGGAAGAAGTCTTTCTGGCTCAGGAGTGATTAAGGATGTTGTTATGGGGGATATAGGAACATTGTAGAGAGCAGGGAGTCACTTAGGCGGGAGGAAAGGAAAGGGGAGGATTCCAAATGGAAGCCACAAAGGAAGGAAACTGTTGTGCTTATTCAGACTGTGGTTAGCACGTCCAGCTTGGTTGGATGATACTGGAGAGAATAGGTAAGAAGGTACGTTTGGGATACGTTATAATAAGCCTTGAATACTAGCTCTGGTATTGAAGGAAAGCAAAGGGAAGATTAATCAGATAGTAGGGAAGGATCATGCCTGTTTGGTTAATTTGCTTTCTTCTCAGCACCTAGCTTGGGACCTGATAGCAAATCTTCAATAAATATTGGAGAGGGACAGGGTTTGAACAGGTGACATGTGGCTGGGAAGGAGAAACCCAAGTTACCCAACAGCTCATTGGATGGTGTGTAAATGCATAGGAAAAAGGCTAAGACAGTGACCTCTGCAGACTGGCAGAATCATAAAACCATTAATATGAGAAAACTTGGTCTTGGTTATGTTAGCATGTGAGGTGCCTAATACGTGATAGAAACACGAGGAGGGAATGAAAGTGGGTTTGTTGCTTCTTTCTCCTTCATTCATGTCTTCATATCAGTACTTTCCCTTCATCTCCTGGCAAACCAGTACTCTTGCCAAAAATCTCTCAGCTTCTTTTTCAGCAAGACCTATATTTGTGCCTTTATTCTGTACCTCAGACCATAGTGGATTTTGCCAGGCAGCCCTTTGTGAGCAGTAGTTTTAAAAACTTAGGATTTTAAGAAAGGTGTTTGACCTTTGACCTTTGTCAGTGTATGAGAGAGAGTGTTTCTCTTCATTTTGCTTGATTACTACATTTACCTTTATAAAGATACTAGAGGCCTGGTGCACAAATTCATGCACTGGTGGGGTCTAGCTGGTCTGCCCTGTTGGGGGCAAACAGGAGCAGGCTGACTGGGGCGAGGGGATGTGAGTAGTTTTCTTGATTGGGGTGGGGGAGCCCGATTGGGAGGGGCCAAGGGGCTGTAGGCGTTCCGGTCATTCTGCCATTCAGTCAATTTGCATATTAGATATAAAATTACCTTTTTTTTTTTTTCCTTTTTTTTAACTTTTTAAACTTTTTTCTAACATTGGAAATAGACAAAAGATGCTCTAAATCAGCGGTCGCCAAATGGTGGCCCATGAGCCACTGGTGGTCCATGAGGTCCGAAAGGTTGGTGACCTCTGCTCTAAATTATTCATCAGTTATGGAAACTCTTTGCTCAGTCATTCTTTTGTTTCTTTTTTAATTTTTATATTATTGGCTAAGAACTGTGAACAGGTCAGCGATTCCTTATCCTTTTTGTGTTGAGAATTTTCATGTAAACATGAGGCCAAGTTTGTAATTCTCTTGAGACATTCTATATTTTGGAAAAAAAAATTATTTTCATTGTTCATTATGTATAAGTTAAATACTAAAATGACAATGGATGCATTAGTCAATGTGAATTATAAGTGTGTGGTTAATTTTTGTCCTTTTTTCTTAATGTCAGGCATTTTAAACTGTATTTTAAACTTTCCCTCCTTTAGATGCTAGTCTTAAGCTGCTGTAGTTGAGTGAGAACAGCAGCGATGGTAAGGAAAGTTAAAGTAAGCATGAAATTAAAAAGGCCATAAGAGTATATTTTGGTAAACCAAAATATTGCTTGGTGGATGAAGCCACAGATCCATTCCAAAAAAAAAAAAAAAAAAAAGCGGAAATGTGGTTTTGCTGTCTGTCATGCAGTCTGTTTCAACTGTGAGAAACATACGTTGCTTTATGGGGTATTTTTTTTTTTTCAAGTCTGACCGCAGCTTTTAATTTCCTTCACTCCACCCACACCTCCCACCACATGCCCATGTATCTAGTGCTCAATTTATGGGCAATTTAAATGTAATGGCATAATCGTCAACCACCAAAAGGGTCAGCAGTTGTGGCAGAAGTTTCTTGTCTTAGGTGTGTTAGGTGTCAGTTTTCTGCTTTGGGAAACTTTTATAATCAGAACACAGTGTTTGTCATTGTTTTTTACACTTTTCAATCTAAGTTAAAGTGAGATTGCTTTTAAAAGGTAGTTTTAAAGTGCCTTTTTTTTTTTTTTGCTAAAAAAATAATGTTTAAAGACATTTTAGAAAGTAAAAGAAAATTTTTTTTTTTCTTTTTTTTTTTAATAGAACTCACCCATGATTCTACTACCCTTACCTAAATGATGTGGTAGATGGAGAATTGTGCTTCTTACCCTCTATGGAAAAAACAGGTTACATTCCAAAGGGTAGCACATAAAATAAGGATAATGTGCCCTCATTTCTTTAAAAAGTACAGAAGTACAATATAGTGTATACAAAAGTGAAGCCTTAGATCTTTAAAATTAATTTTGGTTTATTGGTAACTATGGTTGCTTCAACATTTTAGATCTACACTTAATTCAGCCACTAACTCCCTGTAATCTTGGTAAATCATTTAACTTTTCTGAGTCTCAGTTCCTTATCCATAGCCATAAAACGAGGGAATAGTACTCAATCAATGTGTTTTATAATACGCTGGTTCTTGGGTCCCTAACCTGAGATCTGGGCATCAGTATTTTTCTGAAAGCTCCAAGGTAATTCAAAAGTACAGCAAGGTGAAGAATCAGTGATCTAGAGCAGTGCTTCTCAAACTTGAATGTGCATATAAGCCACTGGGGATCATGTTAAAATCAGATTATTTCTGCAGGCCTGGAATAGTGCCTGATAAATCTCCATTTCTAATGCCCCGATGATGCTAATGCTGCTGGTCCACTGACCACATTTTGAGTAGCAAGGAGCCAGAAATCTCCAAAAATCTAAAAAAATCTGTCATTTCTTATTTCCACGGTATAATTTATATAGTACACTAGTGGCCCGGTGCATGAAATTCATGCATGGGAGGAGGTGTCCCTCATCCTGGCCTGCACCCTCTCCAATCTGAGACATCCCCCTCAAAATACAAAACCACTGGCTCCTAACTGCTCACTTGCCTGCCTGCCTGATTGCCTCTAACCACTCTGCCTGCCAGTCTGCTCACCCCCAACTAACCCCCCTGCTGGCCACTTCACACCCCAACTGCTCCCCCTTGCCAGCCTGATTGCCCCCAACTGCTCCCCCTCCCCCCCATACACACACCTGTCAGCCTGATCACCCCCAACTGCCCTCTCCTCCTGGCTTGATTGCTCCTAACTGTCTCTGCCTTGGCCCCACCACCATGACTTTGTCTGGAAGGACGTCCAGAAGGTCTTCCAGTTAATTAGCATATTATCCTTTTATTAGTAGAGATGGCAATCCATGTGCTGCTTGAATGGGACCCTTGATTAGGTTGTCTATATATAGTGGTATCTGCATAACCTTTGTTGCATCTCTGGAATAACTCAGTCAATTCAAGTAATTTTAATAGTACTGTACCTTGCTTTAGGCAACCTGCCTGAGCTCCAGCTGGTGGCTGAAGGGTTGGCACACTAATTCTGAGTTATACTTTTCATTCCTCCTTTCTCTGCTCACTGAGACCCTACTCCAATAGTTACTTACACTTTCAAATTCTGACTCTTTTCTTTTTATCCTCCAGTGGCTACCCTACCCATAGTGCCTTCTAATTCCTGAGCTGTATTTTAGTTAAAGGGACAAAAAGAATCATGAAGTAGTGATTTTATTTCAATTTGGTTTCTCTTTGAGCACATTCTCTGCAGAAAATATATTAAATATAACTTAAAGAGCAAGCAAAACTCCAGTTTTGCAGTTTATTTTGTTGTGGTAGAAGCACAAACTTCCTTATGCTGTCATGTTTTTCATGCTCTTCTTTAACCCTGTCATTTGGAAAAAGAAAATACTGTTTAGAACTGTGTAATCCTTTATTTGTGTTTGGTGTAGCACAGCAACAGACTAGCAGGCAGCATGATGAGTGGGAAGACCTTAGCTGGGGTGTCTGCAGAGCTGATTTTTTTAGGCTGTCATCTACCCTTAAGTAGTTAAGTACAACTCTGAACACTTCCCTTTTCTGCATAAACTAGTGCGGGGATCATGTACTGCACCATTTATTAGGGATGTGTTGGAGAGTTTCTTGCCCTGAAGGGATATCCCTATCACCTGTTCTGAAGTCCCAGGCAGTTTACGATTTAGAAATGTTGCTCTAGAGCAGTGCTACTCAGTGAGGTCTGTGGACTGCTGCAGGTCTGTGAACTATTTTTAAAAAATATATATTTTATTGATTTTTTACAGAGGGAGAGAAAGGGATAGAGAGTTAGAAACATCGATGGGAGAAAATTATGGATCAGCTGCCTCTTGCACACCTCCTACTGGGAATGTGCCCACAACCAAGGTACATGCCCTTGACCGGAATCGAACCCGGGACCTTTCAGTCCGCAGGCTGACGCTCTATCCACTGAGCCAAACTGGTTTCGGCTATGAACTATTTTTTAAAGGTGGGCGATATGATTAGGAGCTTGTGCCAGACTATAAGTCAATAAACTACTTCATCAAGAATGTCTTTATTAAGAAAAGAAAAAGAATTAAAAAATTCACTTAGCTGAATAAAACAATAGTTATTTAATTCCAGTACAAGCCTATTATCTTCTTGTCAGTGGATAACAATTTGGGGATTGACTACTTCCAGTAGCACTGCAATAGAGTATTTACTCAACCAAAAGGTTTATTAGGGTTGTTTTTATAAATTGGCAATAGACTGAAGTCAGAGTTAGTAAAATAAAGGGAAATGTAACCCAAAATTAAAAGGTAAGTTTAAGGACAAGTTAGGTTAAAGTTATGATTCAGTTCAAGGTGGTGGGGACATGTGCAGTCAAGGCCGTTTACACAGATACTGCAAGTAGGAAGCTGTAAGAGATAGTACATGGTTAATGCAAAACTCATTTAAATTCTTTTAGTACTTCTAAATTTTAAATAGCTTGCCTTAAACAGAATTTTTGTTTTTTATTTTACCATCTACTTGATGGAAAACACATCCTATATAATAATAAAATAATATGCAAATTGACCATCACTCCAACACAAAGATGGCTGCCCCCATGTGGACACAAGATGTCTACCACAAGATGGCCAGCAGGGCAGGGCATTTGGGGGTGATCAAGCCTGCAGGGGAGGGCAGTTAAGGGTGACTAGGCCGGCAGAGGAAGGAAGTTGGAGGTGACTGGGTCTGCAGGGAAGAGTAGTTGGTGGGGACCCAGGTCTGAAGGGGAGAGCAGTTAGGGGGGACAGGCCTGTAGGGGAGAGAATTTGGGGGTGACCAGGCCTGCAGGGGAGAGCAGATGGGGGGGGACCAGGCCTGCAGGGGAGGGCAGTAAGGGGTGACCAGGCCTGCAGGGGAGGGCAGTTAGGGCCAATCAGGCTGGCAGAGGAGCATTTAGGCATCAATCAGGCTGGCAGGGGACTGGTTAGGGGATGATCAGGCTGGCAGGCAGAAGTGGTTAGGGGCAATCAGGAAGGCAGGCAGGTGAGCAGTTGGGAATCAGCAGTCATGGATTGTGAGAGGGATGTCTGACTGCCCATTTAGGATCGATCCTACCAGAATCATCCCTCAAAGGTCCCCAGATTGGAGAGGGTGCAGGCTAGGCTGAGGGACAGCCCCCGGCCCCCCCCCCCCCCCCCCCCCCCCCCCCCCCCCCGCGCATGAATTTCATGCACCAGGCCTCTAGTATTTATACAAGTCTCACACAACTGTTTTTATGTAGTTTTAAATTGCAAGCTTTGAAATTCAGCCTGACTTCCCCTCCACCTCTCTTCTCCCCCACTCCCCTTTCCCCCTGCCTTATATTCTTTACTTTTTACTACTATATATAAAATTTACTGCAACCAGGGCAAGTATCTGTTTGCCAAGAAAAGGGGAAGAGAAATTCTTTGCCAGTAGTGAAATACAAATACTGAGAATGTCTTTTTTGGGTCACAGTTCAAGAAAGTGGAGAAATAGCAAATTTTCTGGGACTGTGACTTCACTTCTCTTTCCAATCAGTCTGGAAGCACTGTCCTACTGTCCTCTGTTACTGTGCCAGTGAGTTTGCTCCCCCACCCCCCACCCCAGGGATGTCTTTTTAATTGAGAGACAGGAAGAGCCCTAAGTTTTAATCGATACCTAACAATACAGCTACTCAATTTGTAGCACTATCTAATCTCAATTCTGTCTTAGAACATGCTGAGTTCTAAGAACTACTTACTTTAAGGGATTTTATTCATAAGTGTACCCTCATAAATATTTCTGCCAACCAGACATGGGACAGCTATTATTCTTCCCATTTTATGGTTGTAGAAATGGAGTCCCAAACCACTCAGGGGTTTGCTTAGAGTTATGGTTTAGCCGGATTAGTACTAGGGTCAACGTGGGAATTGACTCCACAGTTGTATCATTTACAATATCTGATGTGCTCACCAAATTGTTTTATTACTTGAGTCTGGATTTTTCCCTTGCCTTTCCATTACTGTCCCCAAAAGCAAACCTTGAAACCAGCCTGTGACTTCCTATTTTAATGCCTGGTAGCCCCATACCCAGGCTTTACACATTGGAATCATGGACTTCTTACTTTCATTGTTGCTGATCTCCCTGTGTAGCATGTCTCCTTTCCTTGCCCTCACCGTCGTTCCACCAGACTCTTATTATTACGCCTAGATTGCTGTGCTGGCCTCCGGCTAATCACTGCATCTGCAGCCTTTGCTCTCTGCTCCTTTTTTGGGGCAAAGGAGCTCGGGGTATACTTCTCTACCTATTTATGTCGGATTATTCTTTGGGGCCCCCTCTACTCCTGGAAATCCAGCCAACATCTTCAACATGCCTCTGTGCTCTTCTCTGCTCCTTTTACCTGCTACATAGGAGACCTTGTCCATGCTGCTAAGTAGATAGCTCAGCAATTTTTTTCGGTAGCCTGGATGTCTCTTCTGAGATCATTATATGTAACTTAGAATTGATGGGTACTTAAACTCAGCATGTCCTAAAAAGATATCCTCCTGCACAATCCTGCTCTTGGTCCAGTGATCGCTACCTCAGGAAATGCCAGCAGCATCTACCCAATTTCTCAAGCCAGATATCCAGAGGCAGTTGAGGACTGCCTTTCCCTCTCACTCTGTAGCTGCACGCAGGCCATCATCTGGTTTCTTGGAATCTACTCCCAGTTACTTCTCCATTTGTTTACTTCTCTCCAGCTGTCTGGTCATGGTGAGTTACTTGACACTTCCTTGGCTTGATCTATAAAATGGGGCAGAAGTAATGCTCTTTAAATTGTTCTGAGTTTAAGGAGCTTTCCATGAATTTTAGGATAATGGTGATGATGGCAACAATGATGATGACTGGCACCCTTAGACATAATTAAAATGACTCTGACCATTAGTAATGCTCTCATCTCCTATCTGGTCTAATCTTGGTGGAGATAATACTGGTACACAAGGCTCTGCTGGATCTGCTTTTCCAGCCTCATTCTGTGCTGCCTGATCCCTTTCACTTGGTCCCATTTGTCCAATTTGAATGTCTTCACTTTTTGGAATGTTTTCCCCTTTTCCCTGATCTTCTTTGTCTAGTAGACTCACTTCACCATCAGTTATTCAGGGAAACAGTACCTTGTTAAGCATTTAAAACTACTCTACATTTTACTTAAACTTCTATCTCATTTGCTAGATTATGAGCTCTATAAATCTTTCTTGTTCACCTATTCTTTTTCTCAGACTGTTATATTGGCCTACAGTATTTTAGACAACTGTTGAAAACCAGAATTGATATGAATTACATACTGCTCTCTCCCCAAGCCACTGTAATGACCTCTGCCAGCGGAGTTTCTGCCAACCTCACACTTGCATTTCTAGGGCTTCTCTGTGTACCACCTCAATACCAAATGGAGTCTGTTACTGTGCTTATTTCCATTTGTTCTTCTGGTTCACTAGATTATAAACACTTCAAGGCCCAGATCAATTGGGCTTTCATTGCTGTTTCTACCATAGCTGCTAGTTTAGGGTAAGAGTGAATGAATGAGCTGATATCTGAAAGCATCTTGTTGAATTTCCTAAGTCTGTTGGTGTTATGGGAATTCGTAATGTTTCTATTCTGAAATTATCTTTCATCCTCCATCTTTCCTCTTGTGGTATGTTTTGTGGTTTTAAATCTTTTCTGTCCTTCCACAGCCATTTAAATACAATCAGTGGCAAGAAAGGGGGGTACAGGGCAGAAATGCACTGGAGTGTCTTAACCTCCTGTCTGGTATTTATCACAGCTTTCCTAGGAATTGTCCTTGATAGTCCTTGCTGCCTTCCAAATAAAGTTCAAGCTCTTTAGTGTGGCATTCAAGACCTTCCACAGTCTGACCCTAGTGAACTCTTTCTGTCCTTATTTTCCACTTGGTTTTTTATTGCACGCATCCTGTGCTCTGGCTTAATGGTTTTCAGTTCTGCCTGTACATTAGAATCACCCCAGGAGTTTTAAAATAAAATACTGGTGGTAGGTTCTACCCTCTGAGAGTGTGTGTTCATTGGTCTGGGGTGAGGCCTGGGTGTTGGTGTTTATGAAAGACACACTTGTAATGCTAGTGTAAAGCCAGGACTGGACACCATTGACTGACTCAGTGTTGCCCACGAAATAAAATCTCTAAGAGTGTTGAGAAGAAAGGATTTTATAGTCAAAGAAGTTTGATTAGGACTGCATTTTATGTGCTTATTTCTAGAGATAACATTATCAAGTAAGAGGCTCTGAGATGTTCAACAAGAAAGAAATTTGTTTAACCTCTTTAGGTAATCTGATCAGAGAGCTCTTATGTATGTGATACCTGTTAATGACATCTGTTAAACTTAGTATAGAACCTGCTTTGGGCCATGCTGTACCCAGCCACATCACAGCTTTTAAGTCTCTTTTTTATTTGTCTTTTCCTTGATTGTACCTAAACTATACCGCCACCTGCCCTAGGCTTCTCTCAGCGTTTTTCAGCATCTGAAATTCTTCTTTACATACTCATATGTTTGCTTCTCTTTCCCACTCTATGATGTGAGCTCCATGACAGCAGGAACTTATTTGCCTTGTTCACCCTGTGTCTCCATTCATCCCCTATAATAGGCCTGATAGATAGTATGGGCTTAATATTTGAATGCACAGAAAGCAATACCGTCATGTTTTTGGCTTTTACTAATGTACATGTGTTTAAATATTTGAAACTGCCTGCACAATTTAATTAAAAGCTTGAAAATCATTTTAAAAGTAACTAGGAATACAGAAGCAAATATAGATGGCAGTAGTTTTCTATACCTATAATTTTCTCAACCTGCCTATAAAGTATTAAAAAAGAAGAAAACAAGGAAAAATAGATAGATATGTTTTAGCATGATTGTAGAGAGAATACTAAATAATATTACTTTACTGTTTAGAGAGAATTCTTGGTCTATGGTATGGGAGTTATTTTTTCTTTTTAAATTTTTTAACCAGAGTTCCAGGGGTCATACCTATGTGAGAAATTATAAGAGATTAGGTGAGGAATCAGTGAGCAATAGTGGGCTTTTGTGTAGGATATCCAGTATCAATGACAAAAAATAAAAGCAGGCAAGGAATTAGTAGGCTCTATGTAAAAACTTCTAATTATTAGAACTCTCTACAGTGAGAGTATTTAAACAGGTTTGTCAGGGCCAATGGATAGGGTACCTGAATCCATACTTGGAATCCCATTCCTGTGGAGCTGCAGCATTCCTGGACTTCGTTTGGAAGGAATTCCCATGGCATGCTCTCTCTAGAAGTCCTCATGCTACAGCTGTGTCCCTTGCTCCCTATACCTGTTTCTGACTGTCCAGGTGCTGAGTGTATCCAGAACCACTTTTATTTCCTGTGACATTAGGGATGTTGGTGCCTTTTTGGGCTGTTGGAATCATCCCTGTGGTTCACTCTGGAGATATAATTGTGGAGATTATTGTGACTCAGCACACAAGGTGCCCATCCACTGTGCCATCTTAATGGTTATCCTAATTTTAGTGAATCAGGTGATGGCAGTCTGGTGTGAGTTATCTCAGGAGGGAGGTTAAGTGGCATCTCCTTTATTGCATTTCTAAAATAGTCTTTTAAACATGTCCTGCAAAGGTTTCAGAATGGAACTTTAATCATTTACTTATCAGTGAGGAATTGTCTCAAGTGAATTTGTATTTCCTTTGGGGGTCCACTATGATCACTTATTATTTTTGAGTTTCTTGGCATCCTAAATGCCAGAAAAGGTATGTGTTAGGAAGGTTAACAAACCAAATTAGACTCGAAAGCAGGTCTTGCTCTAACTTTCCCAATTTTAGCATGCTTGCAAAGATTTTAGGAGATTGCAACCTAACCTGAGCTGCAGTTACTTCTGTTCATTCAACCAGTGTTTTTGAGAGTCTTCTATATACCAGACAATTCTTTGGAACCTTGCTTCTCGGGATGTGGCCTGTGGACCCTACAGCATAGTGTCACCTTAGGATTGTCAGAAGTATAGACTCTTGGGTTCCACTCCAGGCTTGATTTGAACAAGATTCTCATGTGATTAGTGTATACATTAAAGTTGTAGAAGTACTACTCTAGTTCATGAAAACAAAAACATGTTAGCTAATTTCAGATTATTATAAATGCTGTGAAGAAAAGACTAATAGGCAGAGTGAGTGGGATGAATGGGAGGAGTCATAGAGGAGGGGTGAGAAAGGATGTCTGAAGAGGTGACCTGTGGACTAAGACTTATATGGTAAGTAGGGACTAGCCCTGGAAAGATCAGGAAAAGGCAGGACCCTCCGTCATCCTTGCCATGCTTTGTCCACACCTGTCTTTTTTGATGCTGGGGTCAGACCTTTGCTTCTCCCTCTTCTTTGTGCTCTGTCTGCGGAGTCACTTGTCTGCTGTGCCTGGACCTGGTTGGTAATGATATTATTTGGCAAGTGTAAACAGCAAAAGAGCAACACTTTTGTTTTAATAAAAGCTGGCTATTTATCAAGGCACAAACACAATCCAAAGGAATGGAAGGGTAACTTGGCAGAGATGGCTTCCGAGAGTTGAAATTATATATACTTGGGAGGAGGAAGGGCAATAGAAGCTAGAATTGAAAGGACAAGAGGAAAGGGAGTGTTGAGGGGGTTTGGATATTGATGAAGTTTTGTTGAGAAATGGAGATAAATAAGAAAGAAAAAAAAAGAGAGACAGTCTTTAGCTTCGCCTGTGGGTGAGGAATACAGCATATTTCTCAGCATTTAGGAGGTGTCTTATTTTCCTGGTGATAGCTATCCTTCATGAGAACTTGATAAAAAGCTAGTGTTTTTCTTTTTGGTTTTATTCCAGTATTCAAAGTTCCTTCGTCTTTAAGGTTTTTTATCATATACATTTTAATCACATACATCATGTGGGGGGAAAAACACAGTGAATGATCTTGATGGGCACAGGAATATTTGTCCTCTCCACTATGGTTAATTATCATAATGCTTAATCATACATCAGCATTCGAAGGCTCCTATACATTTTTGTCAATAAGAAATAGTAGGGGGAAAAGAGAGAGAGAAGGAAATTCAGATTCAGATTCAGAGAGAGAGAGAGAGAGAAAGAGAGAGAGAGAGAGAGAAAGAGAGAAAGAGAGAAAGAGAGAGAAATATTCTGAGATGGAGAGAGAGAAGAGACATCAAAAAGTAAGCTGGTAGTGCTTGCTGGCCCAGGAGTACTGAGTAAATGAGCATTTGCACAACTTGGGTGTGGGTGTTTTAGTACATACAGAATGATCAGGGGCTGTGACCATCCCTACCTTGTTCCCTGAAGGCTGAAGTTAAGCTCATCAGAGAAAAACATTTTCTCTCCCTACTCCTGACATCCCACTTTTCTCTCCCATCTTTTTTTCCATTTCCCCTGTCCTACCTCTGTGGTAGAGCTGAGTATAACAGTGATTACATTGGTTACAGTGTTATTTAGACTTGAGAACTGAAATGATTTGACCTTTTAGGAGTAACTGGATATCAGGCACAATGATCATCAATCATTCTCAGGCTTGATATTATATCATTCTTAACATTTGAAACAGTATTTAACCACAGTAACAAGAGCCCAGAAGATGTAGGTAAAATAATAGTCAAATATCTGGGATTTCAGGGGTGAGAAATAGGGGCCCTTTTTTTCTAACAAAATGCTTTAGTAAAATACTTCTTCACCTTTGACAACAGATGGGAATAGTTTCACGAAATGCAGGTGTACTGTGATAACTCTCTGGGAAAGATATTGTCCTGCATATTCCTACTGTAGCACTCATATGTCTTCTTAGGACAAACAAATGGAGCACTTCAGTGTGTGCAGTTAGGTGAACTGTGTACACTCAGCGCATAGGAAAATCGCATATATATATATGAGTTCAAAACACAAAACATGTTGCTTTAGTTAAACTTTTGGGGTTAGGGAAAAAAAATGGTTGAACATAGATACTTTCAATTCTAAATGAGTGCTCCTTAGTACCACGTTCTTCTGGGTACTAAGGAGAAATAGTCTTGGTAAAAAAAAAAAAAAAAAAAAAGTGTTGGTAGTTTGAATCAGTCCTTTAGGGAACTGATAGATATCCTATTGAATTGATTGTTAATATGTTATTACTTCATTTTATTGCTTTATCTATAATAATAAAACCATACTATGCTAATTAGACCGGACGTCCTTCTGGACAAAGCTGGGGCTGTGAGGGAAGCCCGGGTCCCAGCTGCCAGAGGGAAGTCGGTGCTGACCACAGGGGGAAGGAATGCCTACTCTTGCAGGAACTTCCTGGATTGGGCCTCTAGTTAGTAATATAAAGTAATCACTTGAATTATGATGACAATACTTTTGATCTAAATCTCTTAAGCCTTATTCCAGTTGGGCTTTAAAATAAAACAAAACAAACAAAACCCCATAAAATTTGTGTTATCCATTATATGTTCTTAGATCTTTTGTAAAGTTGAATTTTGATAAGATAAAATCTGAGTTGTCAGTGTAGACGAGCAATAGTACTACTTGAATATATTCATTACATTTAGTATGGCGTTTTATTAAGTTGGGAAGAATTTCTCATTAGATCTCTGATTATTTATTTATTTATTTATTTATTTTTTAAATCCAGAGACAGGCAAGATCAGTTCCAAAAGTTGTACTGTTTCTCAGAAAATTTGGACTAGGTTGATGAACAAATGGATATAATTTTCTGATTGAATTAAAATTATAGTCTTGGTTCTGTTAGTGGTAAAGGGAGGGTGAAGGAGAGAGTTGGAAGATTTATTTGTACTTATTCCAAAACAGATTTCAGACAGTATAAGAAGGAATTATTCTTCACTTAAAAAAAAAAAAAAGTGTTTATACATAGTGGGTGTTATGTTCTTGATAAGCACATAATAAAATAAATAGGTTCATCTTTGGGAAAAATTTTGGCAAAGAAACTGCTGTAGAAAACATTAAGCTGTTATTAAGGAATGTTTTCTGAAACTAATTGTTTAGACATTTTTTGTTCTTTTTTGTTTTTTTTCTGGTTGGCTGCTAAAATGGTTTTCTAATGTTTTGTTATTCTGTTTTATTTAAAAAATGTGTAATAGTGTTTTTCCTATTTCATTGAGAGGCAAAAAATTGTAAGAAACATTTTAAAACGATTGATTTTGATATATCTCTTTGGTTACTAAAATAAAGTCATCTGTACTTTCTCTCAAGTTTATTATGTGCTTAAAATAAAATTTATTTTTTTTAAAGGATATTATGTAGGCGGAAATAATCTAAATAAAATTTAGATTTATTGTATTAGAACTATTTGAGAGGTTGCAATTTAATTTAAGCATAGGCTTAGTCATGTGTTTTTTTTTGTCTTAAATGACATGTTTTGTTACATATGATAAAGAAAACATGTTTTTGATGCTGTGTGCCTTAGTATTTGTTGCTTTGTAATCTAGTGATTGAATCGTGGCATTCTTTTCAATGCATGGCATTGCTTTTCCATGTTGCAAGGTAGTTAATAATTTTCAATGATTCTTGAGTTGGAGTGTGAAGATAAAAGGGATAAAAGGTTCTTCTCAGTATTTTTCTTTTTTGTTACTGACTGGTTATGCTGCTAGTCCACTGGCCATCACCACTTGGAGTTAGCTTGTCAGCATTCATGTGCCAGGTATGAAGTGTATAAGTAAAGGATTTTCATAGCATGCCTTTTTTAAAGCTAACTTTTTTCTAAAATATATAGCTCAAACAGTTTTTTTAAAAATTAGAGATGATTATCAATTTTATTGCCTCTTTATTGGAGGGGTGGGTTAAAGGTGGGAAATTATAGAAGAAATAGAATGATAGTGAGTTGAGGGTGGGAAAATATGTGTAACTTATTTTTTTAATGAATATTTAGATGATTAGAGGAAGACATAATAGAAGTGTCAAAAATAATGTATTTGACAAACTATGGATGTAAAAACAATCTTTTTGTTATATATTGACAATTGAACAATTGTTCTTTTATTGGGGCCGTTAATGCTATTTTGGTATGTCTTGGGCAACTGAAGACAATAGTTAGCAGCATCCATAAAGCATCGAATTCTATGATAACATCCAGTAACCCTAACAGCAGTATTTCAGAATCTTTGTCTGTTTAAATGGGCTATCTGTGAACATACTTGCTCAGGGATGCATGAGCCACATCACCTATAAATTTGATTGGAAGCTACAGTGCTGGCACAGGCTGATGGATAGCAGATTAGAACCCTGATTAACCATGTGATTCGAAGATGGAATATATTGTCTAAGCAAGATTCATCAGATGCAATCAGAATTTCAAGTGGTCAGATGAAATTCAAATGTGTGTATTGTGGCTTTTTCTCCCCTAATGCTTTTCTCCTAGGTTGCCTATTTTTCCCCTCTCTTTACCCAAAGCTGAAAAATACTTCTTTGATGAATCTGCTCCTTACCCTAAAGCTGCCTGTCTGTTATTCATCAGAAAGCAGGTCTCAGTTCAGTGAGCAGAAGAAAAGATTTTAATAGAAGCTATGCCACGGGCTGTAATGCATCATTTGAGGGCCCTAATTACATTACAATGACAAATATCAATGGTGACAACAGCAATAACCTACATCCCTTAATGGCTGTGCTGGAAAAGGAGTTTGGTCCTCACGCCATTAGATTAGACTCAGTTTCAAAACATAGGCCATTAGAAGTGTGTGTCCACAGTATTATTGGTTGATCACTGAAGCCCAGTGGAAGGGCCTGTAAATAAATGATGCCTCCCTAAAGCTGGATCCTATGGGACAAAAGAAGCAAAATTAGATGACCATGGAAGCAGCAGTGTTTCCGAGGCAACTTTAGCTTTCAAAGTGAAGAATGACCGGCTTAATTTTATGAAATCACACACACACCCTACCCCCCTGCTGCCAATTAGCCTGACCATGAAAATCCATTGGCATGACAACGTAAAGAAATTAAGAAGTCTTTTAAACAAAAGGGGGCCTTTAAGAAAACGTTTGGAAGATCACCCCCTCTGCCTTTTCTGTTAGGTGTGTGTGTTCACATGTATGAACCGATAAAGCGACTTTTCTACATTTTTAAAGAAAACACAGACTCTTTTTCATAGTTGTTGAGACTTGAAATAGCCTAGGTCCAAAGTTAAAGAAGCCAAATAAATACCCCTTAGTCTTTGTTTTGTCAGCTAAGTTTCCTTAGAGTAGTTTTTATTGCCTATAGGCAAACTAAAGAACTCCGTTTTCTTATGTGCCCACACATTTTCAACCCTCCTAGCAAGGGACTATTTTATTTATGTAAACAACATAATGAGGAAAATATGCTTGGCAGATGGTTCTAAGCATTAGAATCATCAGTTTGGTCTGCCCCAAAGTGTCTCATTATCTTTTATTCTCTCTCCCTCCACCTCTTGATGCAGAAAGCTTAACAACCAAATGCCTTTGAGACATTGTGCTTTCAGTCTGGTGAATGTTACTCTCTTTTCTCAGCTCACAATGGAATTTCACCCCATAACCACTGTGGTATGTTCATCCAGGTGGAGAGTGGTTTGGTGATTCCCATTGCAGCTTTTCATGGTGGTTTAAACATTCTTAAAGGATAGCTAAATGCTCCATGGGGCCAGTGCCATAAATTAAATCAGGTCAGCAAAGTTGGGTCCTTATTCACTGCTGCTCCTTGTTGGTGCTGGGTTTTTGTCCATCCGTTAGGAATGCAGAAATAGAATGGAAATTTTAAGTTTGAAGCTTGGTGAATTTGTGTTTTTTCCTGGCTAGCAAAGTTTGTAAGGTGCTGGCATTTAAAAGATGCTTTGCTGTCAAGTCAGGGGTTGCTGATGAGAGAAGGAAACCTAGAATGCACAAGACATGTCACTATCGTTCTGGTAATGACTTAGTAAAAAGAAGAGCATTTTGTTCTTTTAAAAAATGAGGAACTGACCCAGATGGAATTTATTTTAAGAACTAGAGGCCAGGTGCATGAAATTCATGCAGGGGAAGGGGGGGTCCCTCAGCCAGGAGGCCTGTACCCTTTCCAATCAGGGACCCTTCAGGGAATGTCCCGACTGCCTCTCCCAATCCGGGACCACTGGCTCCTAACCACTGGCTCCTAACTGCTGGCTCCTAACTGCTTGCCTGCCTGTCTGATCTCCCCTAACTGCTCCCCTGCTGGACTGATCGGCCCTAACCGCCTCTGCCTCGCCCTGTGCCCGGGACCCAGGATTTCCTCCTCCGGCCAGTTAAGGCACCCAGGACCCCGGGCTTCCCTCCCTCTGGCTGGCTTCACCCAGGCCGGCCCCAGCTGCAGGGGACCGTGGACAGATTGCTTTGCTAGGGCTGCAGCTGCAGGCGCCCAGGACCGCAGCCTGGATATTTCCCATTCCTCTCTTGCAAGCTCATTTGTGCCTGGCTGGTCCCATTCTTCTCAGTGTTAAGTGTCTGAGCCATTATGACATGACTGTGAGAGTGTGATGACCTTTTGCATATTAGCTCTTTATTATATAGGATGTTTTAAAAATAATAATTGTTTTATGTCATCTGCCTTTCAGTACTCCTCTCCTTTTGCCCACCTCATCAGTAAAAAATATATTATTTTATTTGTATGTATATAAAATAAATGTGTTTACCTGTCACATGCCAAAGTCTATAAGGAGCCATCTATAATAATAAAAGCTTATGTTAATTAGACTGGACAGCTGAATGACCTTCTGGATGTCATTCCAGATATCTGTATGAAGCCTTAGTGGCAGGGGCTGGGGCAGAGGCCGTTAGGGGCAATCAGGCAAGCAGGCAAGTAGTTAGAGGTAATCAAGGAGGCAGGCAGGCAAGTGATTAGGGGCAATGAGGCAGGCAGGCAGAGTAGTTAGGGGCTATCAGGCAGGCAGGTGAGCAGTTAGGAGCCAGTGGTCCCGGATTGCAAGAGGGATGTCCGACTGCCGATTGGGCCTAAACCGGCAGTCAGACATCCCCCACAAGGGGTCCTCGGATTGCAAGAGGGTGCAGACCAGGCTGAAGGCCTCCCCCAAACCCCTGCAAGAATTTCCTGCACTGGGCTTCTACTCTGATAATACAAATTAAGATGAACATTGGTGAAGCTTTGAGTAGCCTTTTAAAGGAAACAATAGTGGTCCCCTAACCAGTTTGGCTCAGTGGATAGAATATCAACTTGCAGACTCAAGGGTCCCAGGTTCAATTCTGGTCAAGGGCATGTAACTTGGTTGTGGGCACATACCCAGTAGGGAGTATGCAGAAGGCTGCTGATTGATTTCTCTCTCTCATTGATGTTTCTAACCCTCCATCCCTCTCCTTTCCTCTCTGTAAAAAATCAATAAAATATATAAAAAAATAAAGAAAACATAGTAGTGACCTTCCTTCCTTTCCTCCCTCCTTCAAACTTACTGTAGCATCTTGTTTTTGTAAAATGTGTATACTTAGAAAAATTATTAGAGAAAAATCTGTTATCTGACACTATTGGGATTCTTACAGATAAATAGTGCAGTGATTTAGTTCCCAAGGTTAGTTTCCATATACACACAAATTGCATGTATAGGAAGATTTTTAGCATGTTCTACACCTCTTTACACAGAAAATCTTGATTAATACCCTTGGGAATTTTTATGGTTAAAGAAAACATGCCATTTTTCAACAATTTATTGCTAAGGATATGAATTAATTTTTTGGGGTTGGGTTGGGTGTTATTTTTGCGGGGAGGTTGGAGACTTAATTATAAAATCTTAGGAGTACTAATTGAAGGAAGTTGAGATACAGAGGAGAATGCATACTTATCTAAATTCTAAAAACTTGGGTTTTTTATGAAAACCCACATCAAATTGAATAAGGGTCCTGTTGAAGCTTTTGAAAACTGATTTCCAGTTATGAAAATTAAATTTCTTTTATGTTGTCCTGATTCTTGAAGATTGAGTTTTAAAGATGAATTCTGGCTAATAAATTGTGCTATTAATGTGGCACTATTGTCACTGTCGCCCTTTAGTGGGCTAGCTGATGAGCGTTTTCCTCTTTCTTATGAAACATACTAGCCAGAATATAAAGTGTGTTTTAATATCATCCTGTTAATATTTTGGGAATTTGTAACCAGCTGACCTCTTCATTGCTTTCCTTTCCTTTTTTACAGGCAGAGATTGTCAAGAGGCTGAATGCTATCTGTGCACAAGTCATTCCTTTCCTGTCCCAAGAGGTAAGGCAGTTGGTTTCAGGCACTGGGCTAGAAGGTGCCGTTTTAGTGGTTTTGCAGGAGGGGGATTATTGGACTGACTCTTTGCCCTTGCTCTTGGTGTTTGTATTGCACATTTCTAAGGTACAGTGTTACATTCCAGCTTCTACAAATTATTTACATTCAGTGGAAAATAATTGTGTTTATACAATAGAATATTTCTAATATGTGAAGGAAAAATTTAATTGTTAAAATATTTTGCTGTCATTGGACAATTTAGTGTTACTCATAATTATGACTGACTGTCTTAATGACATCTAATAAGGTAGTTTAAAAAATTGCCCAGAAGACAAAAGCTTGTTCTATGTTTGTGTCATTGGGCAATGAGTTTTCAGAAGAGGTATCAAATAGAAAGTACTTTATGTAGTAAACACAAACTAATGTAACTTTTGTCTAGATGTTCTTAAAAGGTAACTATTGTTACCTCATGAATCTTTTGTATTGCCTGTGCATTTGAGAAAAGATGCAAGATGGGCTCAGTGGACTCACTGCTCTGAACGCCATGGTCCTCATGCATTGCCAAGGCCAGGGGGCATGCAGCGCTCTCGCTCTCTCTTGCTCACCACCTGTTGGCGTGCACACTGTCCACAGATCCACACATGCTGGAATGAGGAGGTGCATTTCTAGTGCACGGTGGCTTCCATTGGCTTTTTTTTTTTTTTTTTTTTTTTTTCCTTTTGGTTTTATTTGCTTGCTTGCTTTGGGTAGTTGGAAATTTAGGTGAGCATGCTGGAAAGGGATGCTTTTTTGATTCTGTATTACTGCTCAGGGCAGATCAGCTGTGAGAAGAAGCTAGCTAATGAAATATCTGCATGTCTTGCAGCCATAGAGCCATGTGTTGTGGGATAGAAAGCACGGGAAACTTTCCTCCTACTCTTCAGTTCTTTTAAGTGTGTCTGTCCCTGCTTTGCAGGAGAGTGTTTTGTTGCTTGCCTACCATTGGGCACGATCTGATGATGTTAGTGTGCAGAGGGTATTTGTGATATGCATGTATGTTACAGAGATGTGGATTTTCTGTGACTTCTTATTTGGTCTGAACTGGGTTAGACTTGAGTAACCATGGCTGCCTTTCATTGGGTATATATCCCTTTCTGGTGCTCATATTCACAAACCCTGCATGCATGTTAAAATCCTGAATTCAAATGTTCTTCTTGATCACAAACAATAAAGGGTGTATTGTCTTTCTCTTCCTTTAGCTGTTACCACAGAACCGCCACCCACTGTCTCTCCATTTATGTATTTCCACTCAGGATTTGCTTGTAACTAGATTAGATGGGGTGGTGAAGGAGAGTCAAGGGGCCTGTAGGCATTCCTTTAGGAAGCATGGGTACCCTTTGCCCACTCCAGACCAGTGTGCATTTCTTCTGATTTGAAGCAGCTCTGCTTTATGGAGAATAGGAAGAATGTGTAACCCACAGAGCTGTAACCAGACTGAGGTGACACAACCCAAGGCAGAAGTTTGAGTTATCCCTGGGTGGTATTGGAACTCCGCAGGCCCAGACCTCTATATAATCACTAGACAGTTTCTTCCCATGGCATTACTGCAGGATCTGTGGTGTTATATTTAGAAGTGGAAGGAGGTCTTGAGGGTGTTGGTGGAGCTGATTTACCAGTAGGTTGTTTTCCCACGTGAGTTATGTTGTTTGTGTAAGCAGGCCCAGTAGGAGCAAAATGTGTAATGGTAGTTGCTGAGCAAGACTGGACTGGAATTAATTGGCTGAGAAGTTGTACCCTGTAGAGGAAAGCCACGGGGGCGATACTGGAAGCTCCTTTTCTGCTTTAGGTGCGAGAGTAGGCATCACAATTTCATCACTTACTGTTTATTTCCCTGCTACTTTTGACATTTCTTGGTTGAAATCCTTGATTCATGAATGATCTATGTCATGGTTTTCTAAGTCCTAATTCTGTGTATATCTTTTCTTCTGCTTACTTTGGATTTATTGCTCATCTTTTTTCAGTTTCTTAAGGTGTGTTTATATCTTCTAATGTGTGGGCCACAGACATGTTTGTTCCTGACCAATCCATTCCTCTCTGATGTTTTGTGTGTGAGCATTGCCCACCTTCTTTCCCCTTTTGGGCATTCTGTGAGCATCAGACTTCTTGCCTTTACCCTGAGGCCAGATGGACGGTAATGTGGAGGGAGGCGAGGAGGCAGGTTATTAGAGGAAGATGAATTCTATTTCCTGTCTCTTCAGAGGCATGGAAAATCACTCTTGCATGGCTGCGAGCCTCACTGGTGCCAGGACTGAAGGCTCTTAATCTGATCTTTTAACACCAGCTCTCTGTGTGACAGTCTCACTGCCAAAACGGCAGCTGCGGTATTAGAATTTATTTTAAAATGTTTTTATTTTAAAATTAAATGATTGTATTTAGAGAAAAGAAAGAAAAAACAAAACACCTCTGCAGGACTAGTACATGAAGTACAGAACAATGGTTGGAGAAATTTTTTTTGGAATTTGATAGGAACAAGAGGCAAATTTATATACATTTAAGTAACATCTATTTTAAGTTAGCTCCCATGAGATTATAAATGTACTTGATTAGTGCTTGTGTCTAGTGTACCACATTTTCTGAAATTAAAAAAAACACACATAGAGTATTGGATGAAATTATTAAATTTAGTTTCAACTGCAAGACCTTATTTTAGAAATAAGTTGTATAAGTGTAGATAAAAAATACTTGAAGGATCCTGGCCAGTGTGATACAGTCGTTAGATGACAGCCTTCGGACAAAAGGGTCAAGGGCACATTCCCAGTCAAGGGCATGTAACTGAGTTGTGTGAGGGAGGCAACCAGTCAGTGTGTGATGTGTCTCTTTCACATCAATGTTTATCTCTCACTCTCTCACCCCACCTCTCCCTCTCTTCCTCCCTTCTACTCTGAAAATCAATGGAAAAAAATATCCTTACATGAAGATTAACAAAACAAAAAAGTTCTTGAAGTGTATGGATATAATACAGAGAAAATTATTTTTCTATCCAATTTCACTAAAATATTTTGAAAATTTTAAAAATTATAGTCAACATATATTTTAATGATGTGCTTGTTTACTCACATACAACTGCTTCCAAAGTCCAGGCATTAAACAAAGATATGCCAACTTTTGTCATTAAAGTAACTATCAATTATAGTTCTTAGAATTTTATAGGACTCCTACTATCAGAATTTAGAGAAAGCTTGTGTGTCTTTACCCATCTAAAGCTGTTTTTTCCTCCCCCTTTCTTTTGGCTTTTAGGAATGGGTAAAGACTAATCTATAGTCAGCTGCCCTCAAGTTTCTTCTCTAAAAGGCAAACCTCAATGTGTAGTAGTGGGAAGCTCTTCTCTACCCCATTTTGGGCCTTATTTGCAGGGAAGGAACTAAAAATAATCAGCTCCCAGTTGGCAATTCCATAGAAAGAAATGCCAGGATGATGACAGTCAGATCTGAGTCAATTCTTGGCCTATTACAAATTGAGTGGCTTTCTGTAACCGAGTTAAGCTGGGTGACCTTTAGCCTCTCTAAGCCTCAGTTTCCTCATCTGTGTGATGAGGTTAATAATAGCATGGAACACACAGTCACTTTGGGGATTACTTGGATTAAGTACATGAAATTTAGCACATAGTAAGCATCTCCTGATGTTTACTAGCATCAGTACTAGCTACAGCAGGGTGAAGTGCTAGATTTCCTTGTGAGAGGACCTGGAATCAGCCCTCCCTCCTCTTTGTAGTCATTGTTTTTTGGGAAATTGTGAATTTGTTATCTTCTCTCTAATGTCCTTCTGGCAAAGGAAAAAAAGTGTAAATTAAAACAAGCCTGTGGCTGACACTAGCTGAAAATCTCAGTGAGACATTAGGTAGCCTCCAAAGTGATTGTCTTCTAGCTCCAAAAATTAATTTTCCCATTTAGCAAACACCTGTGTCTCCCCAGTCAGCAAGCAAAGTTCCACCCATAAGATAACAACTATTCAGGGTGCTCAACCAGTAGCGCTCACCTCAGAAGGATTCGTGGTTTTGGATGGGGTCTGTGTTTTACCCACAAAGTTATATAGAAAAATAAACTTCTCAGTCCCATTGAGATCTGGCTGTTTTCAAAATATACCTGATGGCTTAGCTGAAGCTGGTTTTGGTTTTACAAGTAGATTATGTGGATGGAGTCTTTTTTTCATCAGCGATTTTAGGATATAGCTTTTGTAGACCCTTAGACATTAGGGCCTTGAGCAAAATTGGAGGATGCCAGTAAGTAGACTTGCCACCAGTGTCCCCCTCCTTCTTTCCTAAGAACATACCTTTAAGGAATTTCTAATGTAGATTGAAAACTATAGGCACTTGTTACACCCTGGCAGCAAGGTGCAATGTTTCTGCTAATTTGAAATCAGACCAACTCTGCCTTTTACTGGCTTTGTATTGGGAAAGTTGATCTCTCCGAACCTTAGTATTCCTATAGAATGGTGGGAATAACCCCATCTTTATAATATATATCACATGTACTGAAATGTAAAGCACTTGGGATTTGTATGGTTTTCTTTTCCTTTTCCTGGGAAATGGCTTCTATCCAGCTTTTTTTTGAGTCCTAAGCCATTTGGAGAGGAAGGACTTAATAAACGATGGGAAGAGTTCATGGTAGTATTTCAGAACACTGGCTGGCAGCCTTCCTGGGAAGGTAGGTTGGCCTTGCAGCTTTAGGGGCTGCTTTGAGCAGCTGGCAGGTAGCTCCACACAGATTATCTTCCAGAAGGAGGGGGTACTTTGTTTTTTGTTGAAGAAGTAAGTACGGTTTTAACCTGTTAGATTAAGCATTAAATTAGGCAGTAGCTGAGGACCTGATTTGGAGGACAGTTGTGTTTTTGAACTCTTCTTTTCCTAGATTTTAAAATTGTTTACTTTTGAGAAGAGCAGGATATGTTTCATGGTGATCAACAAGAGTTCCTAAGACCTTTGAGAACTTCAAACCCCTGATAGGCTGTAGGTGAAAATTTATTACATTATACTTTGAAATCTCTCCTCAGGGCACAGTTGTATTTTTCAGAAACTCACTGCTCCTCTAACAAGGAACAGAGTTCATTGTAGAGTTATGCTATGTGATAAGATCCTGAGGGTCAGGTACACCACACCTGGAGCCCAATTCAGGCTCAGCCACTTGCTTCCTTTATCGTGTTGGGTAAAATACTTCTTCCTGGGCTGCAGTTTCCCCATCCGTGTGGGAAACCTATACTATTGGGTTGTTATATATGGATTTGTGACAGTGTAAAGAACCTACCTGGATATTTGGCTGCTTAATATCCAAAGGCGTAGTAGTTTAGTTAAGATAAAAGCTGTTTTCTCTCACAGAACAGTTTGCATAGAAACAGCTGTAGCTAATTTGGTGACTTAAGTGAATTTTGAAAAATGTAACTGTGCCCTGAGTTTAAGAAGATTTCTCAACTATCCTATATAATAAATCACCATCACACCCTCACACGATGGCTGGCAGGGGGGTTAGTGAGGGATGACCAAACGACTGAACAGCAGGCTGTGTGGGGCGACCAGGCCCACAGGAGGGGCACTTAGGGTTGACCAGGCAGGCAGGCAGATGAGCTATTAGGAGCCAGTGGTCCAGGATTGTGAGAGGGATGTCTGACTGCTGGTTGAGGCCTGATCCTGGGGTCTCGGATTGGAGAGGGTGCAGGCTGGGCTGAGGTGTGCCCCCCCCCCCCTTCCCCGCAAGAAATTCATGCACCGGGCCTCTAGTAATGTAATAAATTTTCACTGACAGCCTCTGGTATTATTCTTGTATTGATTACCATCATCACTGGTAGCATCATATCCTGCCCCAGCCAGAGGAAGGAGAAGACAGAGCATATGCCATTATTTTTTTAATGATACGAAGTTAAAGATGTTTTGCTTACTTTGCAATGATCAATGCCTAATTACCTGCCCACAGTTAGCTGCAAGGAAGACTTGGAAATGTAGGCTGAATGGCCATTATGCTCACTTAAACCTTATACTAACTACCGTATTTTTCGGACCATAAGACGCACTTTTTCCCCCCCCAGAAGTGGGGGGGAAAAGTCCCTGCGTCTTATGGTCCAAATATAGCCTACACATATACTTTAAAAAAAAAGTTTTTTTACTTGCCCGGCTCTGTGTGGTCTCTGTGTGCTTGCCCGGCTCTGTGTGCTTGCTGCAGCCACTGTCCATTCCTCCGTGCCCAGAGTGTCTGCCCCGCTCTGTAAACCCCGAGTGGTAGAGGAGTTCCCATGTATGGTAGTCAGCCTCCATGCCCTCGCTGCAGCCATATCTCCATGTCAGCCCAGGTGCGGTGTACGGTAAGTGCGTAATCCAAACCGTAATCATCGCCTGTACCCCTTGCTGGCCTGTACTCAAACCGTAATCATCGCCTGTACCCCTTGCTGGCCTGTACTCCGTGCCCGGAAGAATGCCGCGTCTCTTCCCCCAATCATTCCTCTCCCCCCTCTGTTGCCGTGCTTGACTACTGGGTAGGCGTACTGTAGATCTCAGCAGAACCTTTACCATAAATCTTCAACTTTATTCTAATTTATTACTGAAGTCTCTCGTTATTGTGTTTTACAGTACATTTTGTCTTTTGCTGACTGTATTTGTTAATAATGGTTCTAAATGGTTCTAAATGCTGCTGTTTACAGGGTTGATTACATGTGTTTATGACTGTGATGTTGGGTTTTAATGCACATAAAATATTTTAGGACACTATTTGTTTCAGAATCTTTTTTTCTTCATTTCCCTTCTCTAAAAATTGGTGCGTCTTATGGTCCTGTGCGTCTTATGGTCTGAAAAATACGGTAATTTAAGAGAAGGGATATCGGGACAATTAACAGTTTCTTCTAGACATCATGCTACATATAAATAAAAGCAGTGGCCATTGTTATTATTGTCATGGTTGATATGAAGGGAAGTTATATTGAGCTAGTGGTATGTCTTTATATGAAAACTCTAGCTCTGACTTTATAATTAGTACAACTTATATTTTAATCTATCACATAAAATATAAACACATATGTCTTGTTATAGAATATAGAAGTCTCCTCCAAAGAATGAATTATTAGGAGGAAAGCACCCTTCAGGGATTGTTTATCCTTCAAATAGTCACAGGAGGTGGAAAGCAACCCAGCTGAACAGTTATGGGTCCTTTAGGCTGTCTAGGTCTAGATCAGTGGAGGCAAACCTTTTCTTTGCCAAGGGCCATTTGGATTTTATAACATAATTGGCAGGCCATGCAAAACTATCAACTTAAAAATTACCCTGCTGTATTTGGACAGATATTTAATTAACTCACCCCTAATGCCTTGTCACAGCCAGACCAAATGATTTTGAGGGCTTTAAACAACCCACGGTCCTGACATTCCCCACCCTGTTCTAGATTCACAACTATGTTTATACTTGTGTTTTTTAAAGTACAAAGATTCTTGAAGACCTCTTACTTGAAGGGTGGGATATAGCAGAGCATACATGGGTCTGCCCTATTTTGTAGTAGACTGGCTGGAAGAAAAATGCTAATTGAAGTGAGAAGTTATGTTAAGAAAATCTCTTCTGGTGAGTGGAACATTTTACAAGTCTTTAACCTAGAACTTTCTCCTCACATATCTCAGACATCAGGCATATTCTTGTGAATATGTATTGCCTTTGATCTGGGGAAAATGGAATTAAAATTTTTTACAATCTCTTTCCTCACGCCCACTCCCCCCCCCCCCCCCCCAAATCATGGAGGATATTTTGGATTGATCACTGTTTTGTTTTGTAGAATTATAAGACAGCTCAGAAAAATGAGCTCAGGTTGGTCGTATTGCAGCATCAGACTTGATCCATTTTAATGGTCTTGGGCCTCAAACTATTTCCAGACCACAGCCTAAAGTAACTTGAAATGTGTGTACTATATGGAGAGAGCAAGAGACCATAAAAGCACTTCCTTATGACCAGTGGCTTTCTAATTCCCATTTATTAAACCCCTGGTCATCGTAACCTTTGGAGAAATAGCATTCATCTTTAACCTTGTTTTCAGCAGAATGTTACAACTTGTTTCCATGCCAAGGAGGATAGATATCCCTCACCTCCCCCACTTCTCTGTAAATCCATAGCTAAGTTTCTTGGTGATTGAATTACTTACGTGGAAGAGGGCTGCTTAGAGGCTGGCAGGGGAGGAGAATCCTGGTGGGGCCTACCTTAGAGGCCTGAGTTTATCAGAGAGCAGGTATTTTTCCTTGCATCTGTAAATATTGACTTTACAAATGAAATAAAGAATTCAAGTTAGCCCTAACTGGTTTGGCTCAGTGGATAAAGTGTCAGCCTGACCAAAGGGTCCGGGGTTCGATTCGGGTCAAGAGCACATACCAAGGTTGTAGGCTCCTCTCTGGCCCAGACCCTGGTCGGGGCACATGTGGGAGGCAACCAATCGATATGTTTCTTTCATATTGATATTTTTCTCTTTTTCCTCTCTAAAAGTCAATGGAAACGTATCCTTGATTAGGATAAAAAAAAAATGCAAATCTTTCTTCTGACCACACTTAATAATACTTCTATGATCATTAGAAGTTTTGGAATATAAAAGGAAAATTAGAAGTGAACATTTCTTTCTTTTTTTTTTTTTTTTTAATTCTAATATTTACCTAGGGAAAGAGAACATCCCAACTTTGAATGCTTTCTGGTGCAAATTTAAAGTAATCCCAAATTTGATATTTATTGCCCCGTTAGCTTTTCCAGTGAGTAGTACCAAATAGTTAAAAGAGTTTTGCTTCAGAATTCTGTAGATTTATTTGGGTGCTCTACATTACATCTAAATGTAGAAAATAATACAGAATCACATAATAATGATAATATGCATTTATATAAATTCTAATTCCAATAGGCTAGAATAACTAGTCAAATGAAATGATACATGGATTTCTATATAAGACACACTATTGATTTGATCCTTTAATTTGATGGAAAATACACCCCTTCTACATTATGAGATATGGGTGTATCTTAAATGCTATTTATTTGGCATCTGGGTTAATTTAAAATGGTGCTGAATTACTCTGAACCACATTTTGCATGTATGGAATAATTATAAAATGGAAGTTGAAAAATGTGATCAGCCACTTTCATATTGAGCCTCAGGGAGGAAATGAACAAAATATAGTGGTTACATGCACTGGTGGCAGTGTTGTCGCTTCATAATGGCACCAGGTTAACGTCTCTTATTGCTTGTTAACTGTAAGGAAATCAATGGCTTGTGATAACATGGTTTGATGTAGGAGAGGCTGGCTGAAATCACCAGAGATCTCCTGATAAGTATGCAGTGATATATCGGGAAGATGATCTTCAGAAGTCATTCATTAAGTAGCAGCAGCCTTCAGTGTCTTCTGCTTCCCAGTCAGGGTCATTTTTGTCAGTGTTGGTTAATGTGTCATGATAGTTCTGTATATCTAAGGAATATCTGGAAATGAGTAAGCACACCTAGATTGGGGCTTTAGGGGATTTGGTTCAGTTTTCTGATTCTTGCATAGGATAACCTTTCATTTAAAATCCCCCCTCCCCTTCTTCCCCCCACCTTTCACAATACTGAATGAGGGATCAGAGAGCATAATCCTGTCCCATGTTCCATGGTTGATTAATTGGCTTATTGTATGTGATTACGGTGGCAATTGGATGTTTGGCAAAATCCTTATGGTGACGTGATGACCTGTTTGCCCTCCGTAAGTGAAAGATAATTCTCAGGAGGGGTTTCAGTGTAGGCCTCCTTCCAAAGAGCAGTGCCAATCCTTATCTGTGTGTCTAAAAAAAATTAACATGTATTTGAGAAACTGACTCATGTCTGACTTTCAGTTAGGTAGTGATTAGTTTATTACTGGAGCTAAGCTTTAAAATATTGTACTTTAAGTAGGGCAACATTGTCTAGTAGAGTAGCCATAGCCACACGTGACTATTTAGATTTACATTAAACTTAATTAAATAAAGTTACACAGCTCCAGTAGCCATAGTTGAACTGCTCTGTGCCCACTAATATGTGGCTAGTGGTTATATTAGTGCAGACCTAGGACAGTTTCAGCATTGCAGAAAGTTCTCTTGGAAGCACAGACTTGTGGAGCTTATTGGACATATCAGTGAAGAATGCCCTGTCTCTGTGTGAGTGAGAGTGGAGAAGGCAGGGCCAAACCCAAATCCCACTGTGTGCTGAGAGCTTTAATCCCAAAATTCCAGAACCAAAATTGTTTATAAAGCCTTGCACGTGTACTCACTCTCTGTGAGATTTGAAGCTCAGAGAAGACCTGCAGTTTACCAGGTATTAGCTAAGTTAAACATGGTGTTTTTTTTTTTTTTTTTTTTTTTTTTTTGTAATACCTAATTTCTTGTGGGACTAACATTTTTTGGAATACCATTTAGGAAAGGCTGACTTGAGTTTTGGTTAAGTTTAAAGTTTATTTGTGTCTATAAACTTTGTAGAATTTCTGAAGAAAGGCTTGATAGGATTTCAGCCTGACTTAACTGCATATAGAGTGACACTTTTCACTCAGATTTAATCTGCTCAGCTGTACCTGAAGTATTATGTCTAGTTGCATTGAGGAAAACCAGAGGAATAGCCAGAAGAATGAGAGCCCCAGAGCCAGTGACCTTGGCGATATTCAACCTGGAATACAGAAAATTGAAAACACATATTATTCCGTTTTCAAATACTCAAAGTGCTCTCCAATGGAGGAGAATTTAGAGGTGAAAGACTGGGTCCAGTGGGAAGAAGTTATCTGCCTCAGTGTCTACTCAGTATTAGATTCCATTATCCCCAAATGGAAAAAGCTTATCCATGAGGTAGTGCATTCTCTTTCAAAGGATGTGATCAAGCAGAGACAGGCTGACTACTCTTTAGGGTACGACAGGGGAGATTTATCTGTTGGATATAGTAATGGCCTTAGGCCTGTTAGGGTAAGGCAGTGCCACCATTCCAATCCCCTCAACCCAGGCGCATTTGGAAATATGGAGAGACTTATTGGTTGTTACAGTGCTTGGGCACTACTGGATTCTCGACGTCATGATTTCTAAAGATCCTTTCTAGTTCTGACTGAGTGGCTTTTTGTACCTGTGGTTAGTGATTCCTATTAGTAGGAAGAGATTTGGTCTAAGTTCAAGCTTAACTATCTTTCACCCTAGATTATTAGATTATAACCCTCTAACTGTGCTCCCTCCAGTCTGGTTCACTTCCCTGCCATCCACCTTCTTACTGTTACCAGATATATCTTTCTAAAATGCAGAACTGATAGCACTCAGCTGCTTAAAACATTATATATATATATATATATATATATATATATATATATATATATATATATATATAAAATTGATTTTTTACAGAGAGAAAGGGAGAGAAGTAGAGAGCTAGAAACATCAACGAGAGAAAAACATCGACCAGCTGCCTCTTGCACACCCCCTACTGGGGATGTGCCCGCAACCAATGTACATGCCCTTGACTGGAATCGAACCTGGGACCTTTCAGTCCGCAGGCTGACGCTCTATCCACTGAGCCAAACCGGTTTCGGCGCTTAAAACATTTTTAATAAAAAATGTTTTACTGGTTCAGGCCCAACTTCTTTGTACATTTGAAGCTTTTCTCTGTTTGCCCCCCTCTTGCCTTGTGGATTCCACTTCCCACTAGTATGTGCTTCTGTAGAGTATGTGTATGCCATACTCCAATGATTTGCTACACTTGCCTTTGTTCTTCCACTTGAAAGAGTTTGGGATTGTGTCTTGCCATTCCCAAGAAGGCCCTCAGAATCCAACCTGCCTGTCTCTCTCAACTTTTCCTGCACCCTACATCCTCTTCCAGTCACATATTCTTTCTATTCCTTGACAGACAAGCTCCTTTCTCCTTCAGGGACCTTAGCCAAACTATTCCCTCTCCCAGAAATTCTTTTCTCTTGCTCTTCACAAGACTCTTGAAAATCCTTTAGGTCTCAATTGTTGGGTCAGCTTCCCTAGGGAATTTCCCCCAAGCTTGAGATTCAGATATTTCCCTAGTAAGTGATTACGTAGCATCCTGTAATTTTCTTCATGAAAATGATCCTCTAATTGTAATTATAAAACCTCTTGAGTATTATTAATTCACTGAATGTCTTGTTCGTTACTTTTATCTCAATTCCTACTATAGTGCCTGGTACATAGTAGGTGCTAAATAAATATTTAATGAATGAATAAGAATGCTTTCTCATTTCTTTTTATAACCTTCCTTAGTATTTTATATCCTGCATTCCTGTATGTCTGCGAGCTCTTTGAGGAGTGGGGCCATTATCTGTTGCTCACTTTTGGATCTCCATGTGTAAGGAACATTGTTCATTATAAGAACCCTCCTTCATTTTACATCATTGCCCTTACTTTTCCCTTTACTATACCTATCAATAAATGGGAGTATTAATTTCTGAGTTTTTGCAGAGTGGTATTTTTTAAATTACTCTTTTTATCAGAAGTGCCATATCTATTGCCATGCTTGAAAAGTTTCTGCATGGCAGATACTGTCATATAATCTCCTGAGAGGATTGAACATCCATTGTATACACTGTTGATTGTGATTTGTTAAGGTCTGTTTCTTAGCAGGCTTTGTTGGACTTAGGAGCTGATGTTATTTATATTTTCAATAATTGTTCTTAACAAATGCAAAAGATAATTTTATGATCAAAGTAAGTAGTTGATTTAATATATAGAATTTCATTTAGTGACCGTGTTTCCCAAAGATGCTTGTATTCCTTAAATCACAGTATTTTATTGAGATATAATTTACACATCATAACATTTACTCTTTTAAGTGTAGAGTTAAATTATTTTTAGTAAATTTAGAGTTGTATAACCATAACCACAATGTAGGCTTTTGTTTTTTTTAAATAAGGATTCTTTAAAAATTATAAATCAGAGTATTTTAAAGAATAATTTGGCTTCTTTCTCTCTCTCTCTCTCTCTCTCTCTCTCTCTCTCTCTCTCTCTCTCTAACACACACACACATATCCAAATTCTGGTTAGAGGAACTCCCATCTTACCTTTGACTTATTAATACATTCTTAGTGGTATTTTATTTGTTGGTGCTGGTATAAAATTTAAACTAGGAGCTTATATCTGAGTGAGCAGCTTGAGCAATAAAAGAGGCCATAAGGATTATTGCTTAATGCAGATTTACTGGATCTAGAGTGGCTTCACCACTTGTGGTGAGGTGGCAGAGGGGATAGGCAGGAAGTGGGAGAGGAAATGAAATGTGGGGTGGGGTGGGAGGAGAGGAACAGATGGGGAAGGGAAGGAAAAGGGGAAGAGAGATGGCAGAAATAATGGGAAAGCCATTCTGTTTCTAAGAAGATGTGAAAAACTTGCTGTATTTTCTGATTCAGAGAGGTTATTTGTTAAAATTTGAACATAGAAAAAAATGCTTCTTTTGGGTCAGTTTATGAGAGTATTATGGGCTGCTATTATGTTATTTCTTCTCATTTGCCCTTCCTCTCGTTTTAATTTTCACACCTTGTGCACACTTCTTTACTCTGTGGTGTAATGGTAGTGTGTTGCTGAGTGAGCAATGTGGGGGTTTTCTGGCCCTTTCAGAGCACACAGGGGAGGAGGCATTTTTTGCCTTAGGGATCTTCTGTTCAAAGGCTCTTTCCTTAAATAGCAGATGATTCACAGAAATAGGGAAGTAAAATTCTAACTAGAAGTAAAGTTCAGATGTGGCATTATGTGGCCATTGCTATGAGAGACAAGGAAGAAGCTGAGTCTTGACTTCCATTGTCATTTTAGCTTTTTAATACGTTTCTAAAGGAACATCAGATGTCAGTGTTATGGCTCACTGGTGTGTTTCTGGCTTTCTCAATCAATGCATTTGATTTTAATACTGAGGCAGAAAGCTATCCCCACAGCCTAGGCAGCTTTGCCTATCTTGGCAGTTGGAATACAGTTTAAGAAGCAAGAGTTGAACGATCTTTATGGTAGAAAGGCCCTAACTAGATTTATTTTCTGCATTTTTATCTTTTGGAACTGTTCCTTGAATGCTTAATATAAAATAGATGATATTTTAGTAACATTCAGAAATGACAGATAGTAAGACATGCCTAAAAGCCTGCTAAATGAATGGATACATGAGTAGAATGAATGATATGTGTGTTGGATATGTGTACATGTGGGTCCTGGGCTTTCGGGTTTTTGGAAGTTTAGAGCGGCCATTGTTGAATTTCAACAATTCCATTATCGAAAATGTGGAAAAGTTCATAAAAATCTGTCTGTATACTTACTTTGGGTATTAAATGAATCCTAGAATCGTCCTACATGTTGTATTTTTCTCTGCTTTCCAAGTACTTCCGTTTTCATTACTCAGATAACCAAAATATCTTAATCTAAATGCGAGCTCTGTACTTGGGCACATAGTAAGTAGGTACTCAGTAAGCATACATAGTCAGGTTGGCTTTAAGGGAAAAATTACTGTTATAACTGGTCATTTTATTGATTATGCCCCTCCTTCTAGTGTTTCCATAAATTTTTAGTTTCTTTTTTCTAAATATGTTTTCATTGATGTCAGAGAGGAAGGGAGAGGGAAGGAAAGAGAGATAGAAACAGCAGTGATGAAAGAGAATCATTGATTGGCTGTCTCCTGTACACCCACACTGGAGATCCAGCCCACAACCCAGGCATATGCACTGATCAGGAATCAAACCGTGGCCTCCTTGTTCATAGGTCTATGCTCCACCACTGAGCCACGCCAACTGGGCAACTTTCGGGATTTTTACTTTTATTCAGAGACAGAGAGAAGTGAATTATTTCACTTTGGCAGATATATTATTAAAAAGTAAGAGAGTGGGCAGGGATATCTATAAAGACATTGGGATTGCTTTTTAAGCCTTGTTTTAAAAGTCTTACAATTAAAAGCAAAGGTACATTTAATGTTTATTTAAAGCTTCAAATGCAGTGATCTATTATTTGACGTTTTCCCCCATAGGCACAAAATACATATTACTATTAGGAAACCAGGGGTGAACACACCACATGTAGATAACTGATTTAAAGCAGTTTCCTCTCGCACATCACCTCCTCCACTACCCCTATACAGCTGGGCGGTGGAAATGGTGGTCACCTTAGTTAACCTCAGTAATTATTTATTTGAGGGTTTTGGAATGTGTAGTACCAGGTAGCTCAAGGGGAATTTCATGTTTCACGATGGCTTAGCTCTTTGTATGTACTACTTAGTATGATATCTGAGCTTCATATTCACTTCAAAGCAGTGGAGAAAGTTAGTTACTTTTCTCAATTGGGATCAACCAAAACAAGACTGTTCCCAGGGACACAGCACAGTCCCTTTGGCTCTTTATTCACTGAACCAAGTTAAAAGGACTGCAGAAGAGACCTATTTTAGACTGATCCTAGAATGTTGTGTATTTTGGTGGTAAAGGTATTTGTATTTAGGGCACTTGGGTATGTCCAGATGTGAGGGCCTCCATGTGGAGACTTCTGTGCTATTTAATTTTTCTAACATCATACAGTTTACTAATATGAGTAAGATAATAGTAAATCAAGATCATTCTTTGTAGAACTGAATCTTGGATAGAGAAATGACAGTATACTATCCATTTTAGTCCTCCCTCTCTAGGCTCTACAGCAGCAGTTCTCAACTGCTAGTAGGGTTGCCTAAGACCATTGAGACCCACAGGTTGAGAACTGCTAGCAGGGTTGCCTAAGACCATCAGGAAACACAGATATTTACATTACAATTCATAACAGTAAAAAATTACAGTTATGAAGTAGCAACGAAAATAATTTTATGGTTGGGGTTCACCACAACATGAGGAACTGTATTAAAGGGTCATGGCATTAGAAAGGTTGAGAACCACTGTTCTAGTGTTTAACAAAATCAGGAGAAAATTAAAAAAATAAGTGTTTCTAGGAAATATTTTGAATATTTTTTTAGGTAGGTAGGTAGGTAGAGAAGAGAGTACCAAAAAAAGCAGATGAAATGGGTTGCTGTATTTTGTTTGTTAGAACTGTTGGGAAGAGGTTGAGTCAAAGTGTACCATTGAGATGAAAGTATAATTTAAGCTGCTTTTACCAGTTGTAAGGGAGCATCCTTCATGGGGGTACAATTGTGGATGCCCAGTTGCTTCTCAGCAGTCTAGACCCAAATGTACTATAGATGTTTAGTCATCTATTTCCTGGGCGTTTCTTTGAAATGTGGAGACCCCTAAATCCTGTTTTGCATGTAATTGAAGTTAGAGATATGCTAGGGAAAGCTATTCTTGATCTATTAGAAAGCAAATAATTGTATTCTGTTTCTGATCTTCATTTATAGCACCAGCAACAAGTGGTGCAGGCTGTGGAACGGGCCAAGCAGGTGACCATGGCAGAACTGAACGCCATCATTGGGGTACGTGGCCTTTCCATTTTAGCTCTGATCTTGGTGTTTGTCTTCAGTTCTCTCATTCTCTTTTAAATTCCATTCCATCAAAAGGGCAAAAGGCAGTAGAGGACCACAAAAGGAAATTAAGCACTTTACCTTTAATCTCATGTGAATTTTGGTGGCTACCTTAGAAACTTTGGATGATACTCTCACCAATTCAAGTTCACATATTCCTGAAAACTCTCCCCTAAAGAGACTGGATAGTTTTCATAATATTTCTTTCCTTTGCAATCAGCTTCTGTTACTAACCTATGCCAGAAAAAGATTCATATATCCGTGATATTAGAATGACCTGATTTCTTTTATCTTTCCTCAAATACAGAGTATCTTAATATCATTTTTAATGAAATAAAAATTTTGCATCACCCTGCTACTCTATTCTGTGATGAGTGGTTCTTATGGACTAGTGTCCATTTGTAGTAGAAATGATAGATGAACAACACCATTTAGAAAATCAGTGGCCCAGTTATAGAATCTTTCCTGGTGATAGTAGCATTAATAATGTTGCTGGAATTCATAGATTTGGACAGTCATTCCAACTCCACTTGTATTTTTGTTTATCCCCAATTAAGGTAACAAGTGATAAAATAAGGTGCTAAAACTTAGAAATCAGTGAGAACTTGTAGCTGAAAGACCACAGTATTCACATTTCTATGTGGCTGGTACAAGCAGTTCCTTCTTTATTGTAATAAAGACTCTACAACTGTACTTGCCTCTTTCTGCCCCTCCCAAATTTTTTCTTTTGTGTATAAATTATACACAAAAGTCCTTTCTCCCCCCCCCCCCCCCAGTGTATCAAACACACTTTGAAATGCTAATTATTGCATTTACTTTCATTAAAATTCAAATTGCTGAATGAAGATGCAGATAAGGGTCGCTTGATAATCAATCTGAAGTGAAGATATTGCTTCAATTATGCCTCTGTCTTTTAACAAGGAAATCAGAACTCTGGTATGACTGCGATGGTGGTTGAGCAGATAGTGTGATTGTAGCTTGTTTTTTAATGAGCTGTTTTGAGCTTTATTTTCTGTTCCTCTGACCACACGAAAATACTGATAGTAAATTAAAAGATGTAATACATGGAATAAAGTGACCTTTATTTCTTCAGAAGTGCCCTTGGAAAGAAGAGGCTGAATCAGAACAAGCCATGTAGACTCATTTGTCACACATTTTCTGACCTCAGGGTTTAGGGGAGAGATGAGAGAGGAATACATTTTACAATTAGTTATTTCCTAAAATTTCAGAGCATTGTTAGAATTATATGTAAAACTAGAGGCCCCGTGCATGGTGGAGTCCCTCAGCGTGACCTATATCCTCTTGCAATCTGGGGTCCCTCCAGGTGGCCTGCAAAGATTGGGACCCCCAACCTCACAGCCCCAGCTTGTGCCCACAGCCTCACAACCCTGTAGCCCCTCCTGGCACCCCACCTTGGCCTGGCTTTGCCCCCTCACCTGCTCCACCATCCCTCCTGAGGGGTGATCGATCAGTGCCAGGCCTCTTGCCTGGCTTCCTCAGCTCTTGGGAGCCAGGAGGCAGCCCTGACCCCTGCCGCCATCACTGGGTAGCCATCTGTGGGATGGTCAGGCCCCTGCTTGCACCCGTCTTGGTCTGGCATCACCCACTCACCTATCCACCATCCCATCGTGGTCAAACTCTCAACGGGGACAGTCGGGACCAGCAGCGCCTCTACTGCCAGCACTGCGTTGCTAATGTATGCCATGTTCCGTGCCACCCCTTGGTGGTCAGAGCACATCATAAGGAGTGGTCGAACGACCACCTGAGAGGACAATTTGCATATTAGGCTTTTATTATATAGGGTAGATACCAGCTGTGCTTGCTTAAAATGTGTGCTGTGTTCACGTTGGGATGTATTATTAGGTCACTAGGTAGTATTAAGTCACTAAGGATAAAACCTACATTTGTCAGGTACTATACTGTTTGATGGTGAAGTAGTGAGAATGGGTGGAATGAGAGCTTACTGGGTCACTTCTGGCTTAGTGTTCATTGTTTGTAGGAACTACTAAAATATGGGTATCCATCCTAACCTTATGTCTGGTTGGCAGTCTTCTCTAGAAGAACAGAACACTTATTTTGTTTCTTTTTTGACTCTTATTAGTTACTGTCTGTACAGTGGAGAGATTAATCTAAATAAAAAACATTGTTTTGTGTTGGATGTTGCTTAAAAATATGAGGGAATGTATAAAAATCAGAACGAAGTTCCCTTCCCTTCACATAAAGTATATTTTATTACTCTTTTGTATCTATTTCATTTTGCATACTTTGCTTTGAATGGGATGGCAAGGTTGCCTTTTCTCAGGGAATAGGTGATTTATTGGACTTTAGCAGAATAACTGATATAGACTGTGTATATATGGATTTAATTATTAAAATAAAACTAATTTAATTTTGTGACCTGAAAACTTATTTGAAGAACTCACTCAGTAGCAGTATGTGTAGAGCTGGTGGATCTGGTGGCAATTCCAGATTATTTGTATCTGAGCAGAAAATGAAGTCTAAATCACATAGTCTGACTTCTGAAAAATAGGTTGCAGAAATACGAAAACAAACCCCACAGTTTTAGAGAGAAGGAAAAAGCTTGAAAATAAACTCACATGATACATTTCTGCTGCTGCTGTTCTGTCTCCTTGGTCTTTGTTTCAGCCCTGGTAGTGCCTTGTGTGTTGGACTTTCTGAGGTGTAACATTGTAGAATTTTAAATGCACCTTCCCTTACCCTTGGGCATGGCTGAGTTGTGAGGTGATTTGACATGCAAACAAAAGTGATGAGGGGTCAATTTTAGATTGTTACTTGAGCCTTAGACTGTAGTCCGCAATGATTTTCTGTGCTGAAGGGATGAAAGTTTTTCTCCTGAAAAGACCGATCTAAGCGTCTGCAGACCATTTATTTATCACCATATATGTATCTTTTTTATATGTATGCACACCATCCAGACAAGTGCAAATGTTCCCAGATTTAATGAAATCTGATGAAGCACCTTTTTAACTCTGCAATATTATTCTACCTTCATTGGTAAATGAGCCAAACCAGTGATCCATGCCATTTAAATGCAAAATGCTGAAGTGAGCCCGGAACCTGCCGAGGCTGCTTGTTCTCCTGACAATAAGCTAGTTGTGCTTAATGGAATGAAACACAGTTATAATGATTTCTTTCACAGGTCATGTTCAGTTTAAAACTGTTGATAGATTGAAATAAGTTAAATATTATTTGTCTTTTATTTATAAGAGAAAAAAAAAACAGGAAAATTTCTGCGTTTATAATAAATATTTTGTGTTTTGTTTTGAATTCGTTGTAGCTCAGGTTTCCTTGAAGCCTTCCTGGAGTTCGCTCCAAATGGGCTAAGGGAGTGTTATGCATTTAGCTTGATCTTGTCATGTGTCCTACTAGCCACTGTGTTTTTAAATTAGAATCTCTGCAAGATCACACTGTTGGAACAACACACAAATTGTAGTTTTAAATCAGTAATATGATCTAATTAGAAATGATGTTTTCATTTCCTATATTATTAAATTGAGTCATCTGACTGTCTTAAAATGCTTTTTAAATCCATTATGCTATATAATCAGCACATGCTGTGTGAATGTGGTTATGTTTAATAAAGGAGGCTGACATAGGAACGTCATAAAATTTCACCAAAGAAGCTACCATTAAGAAACAAAAAGTTTTATTAGGGATAAACATTGGAAAAGAATATGTTTAGTTTGTAAAAATAGGAAATGAGGCTCCTATGGATTCCCCCCACTTTTTAAACCTAATTCTTTGGAGATAAACATGATAGAAATAAAGCATTTTTTTTAAAAAAGCACACCCCTTAAAAAATCCTTCAGAACAGGTATGCTGTGGTGTTGTAGGAAAATGCAGTTTAGCACAAGAAATGCTGAACCTCAATTTTTAGCAGTGACATTTTAATGATAGGAAGTCTGCAAAATTATTTGCCATCAATTGTGAAGGCAATAACAAGCCTTGGTGGTTTTTCACACTCTCTGTGTTAAGTGCTTTCAGAATGACAGCGTAAACTGTGTTAGAGAACTCCAAGGAAGTAAAACTGATTAAAATGTTCATGCTTGAATGGTGCTGATGGAATAGTTCATTTGGACTTTCTCTACCTCCTGCAGCTCAAGCTGAAATATTAAAATTCAGTGGATTTAAATCTCTCTCCTCTCAGCTCAGGAAAAAAACATTACATTTTAATAGGTTTTAAACCCATAATTCATTGGTTTGGAGCAGCACTATTAAATCTATTTAAATATTACTTGTATTACTAAGGAAATGATTTAAATGACTTTGCCTTTACTACCCTATGTGTTGGAGTTATTTAAAAAAGAAAAAGAAAAAGAAAGACAATACCTTTGGGGGGTTTTCCTTCCTCTTAGTATTTTGTTTTATTGTCCTTGTCATATGATTGGCCCTTAAATTATACATGTATACATTCCAGATTGGCATTTTGGCAGGAGGTTTTGCAGTACGACAGTTTTCAAATATATGCCACTCTTTTTCCATTGTAGATTTAAAAGCTGCCATTTTAAGTTGCAGAGGCATTTAGGTGTACCATTGTGGTAATTTCCCTTGTAATCTCTTTAAAAAATGATTAGCATTTGGCAAAAAAAACCCTAAAAGATATAAATATTTGGGCAAATATAAAATGAGTGTGTGTGTTTTCCCCTCCCTTACAACACAGACTCCAGTAACACAAAATGTGAAATAAAATAAAAAAAATAACTACTTTTTAAACAAAAGTAAAAATGTATTAAGTATCCAAGAACCCAGTTTTCATCTCTTCTGTGTTTGATAGATAATAAAGGGCTTTCCAGAGGTATTGTTCCTTTCGCAGTAGTTGTGCTATTATCTTTCTGAGACACAAATGTTGTTCTTTCTGGGCCCACTCATCCCCCTTTCTCTCTAGCCATTGCCTTTTCCTATGGCCTGGCCGGACAGCTCTGCTCAGCCACAGTGCTTTTCCTGGGGCCTTTGTGGGACTCCACTCTTCATTTATGCATATGTAGCTCTGCAAGGTGGGAGAGTCACCATGCTGTAGGGTAAATCCTGGATCTGCAGGCTAATAGGCAGTGGAATGTGCCCCTCCTGCCCCTTGGATGGACAATCCACAAAGGGTCCCAGCGGGGTGGAGCTTAAGTTGCTCATGGTAATTATCAACTAACTCTTGGTATAGTGATCAAGAATGCATCCTTGTTTTGTGTTTCCCTCCTCTGATTCATTTTCCCTAGACCTCTATTCCTGCTCTGGGATCATCTCTCAAAATTACCTTCAGCCAAGTCCTGTTCCTCCTCTGCTTTCCTGGAGGAACTGAGACTGGAGACTGGACTCATAGGCCCCAGGCTCTGTAAGGAGGTTTTCTGGTGTAGGAAGGCAGTTAAACTCATTTCACGGGCTAGAAGCATGAATTGTGAACAGCTCAATTTTACATTATTTTTTAAATACTTTTCAATAAACTTATTAGGTGAGCTTCCCTTTCTTGTTCTTCTCCCAACTGATTACTACTGCTATTTTTAAAATGTATATTATATAGGATAAACTTAAAAATGAGCTATCACCTAGATTTGCATTTTATCAGAGATTGTTATTTTTAGCTTTGTTACTGTCTTTACTGAACAATGTGCCTGGAGCTTAAATATATAAAATATTCTGGCCACTGGCTGCTTCCTATATGCAGCTTGCTGGGATGGGAGTTGGGGGCCAAAGGCAGGTTTTCTGCAATTGTAAGGCTTTGCTCACCACTCTCACGGGGTATGATAAAGCTGTGATTGCATAGAAGCCAAAGGAAGCAGTTTTATGGTGTAGGTCTGCACTTCACCCTCATTTTTAACTGGTTCATGTACTGTCGATCAGTGATGTACTCATAATCTAATCTTTGTGCTATAAGTCAGTGAGGCTCTAAGAGGCAGTAATTTCTCTTCTCATAACAAAGGCTCATATTATTTAAATCATTTTTCAGCTCTGCATCCATTTCAGAACTCCCAAAAAACCTAGGTAAACGACAGGATTTCTAATTTGCCCTTATGTCCTGTACTTATTAATTTCTATTGAAAAATTTATCTAGAAGAAATTTCTAGAACCTAGTTTCAGGTTTGGTTTTTTTTTAATTGTTGCTACCATGAAGTGCTACTATTTTTATTTTTGTTGGGGCAGGGGTGGGGGCTGGGGGTAGGATAAGGAGCCCTTCTTTCCTTCCTTCCTCCTAATTAATGTATTTCCACAGATCAGGGTAGAGTTCAGCACACAGTGTTACAAGAGTTGTCTAGTGTGTTCAGGTGGGTGTATCTTACATTGTTTAAGGCTTGTGGACATTGGGCTTCTACTCGAGAAAGCAGTTTCCCAGGTCTGAAAATCTGCATTTCATTCACTCCAGGCCTGTGTAGGGGCCCAGGGATCCTGATGGAAATGCTACAGAGAAACAGGTTACACTCATAGCAGTTTGCAAGCTTGTACATTTTTATCCTTTTTTTTTTTATTTATTTATTTTTTTATTGCTTAGCATTTTTGTTTCTTCTTTCCATTTTGCTACATCTTTTCTAATTTTCTTACTGACTGCTTCCCAGTAGTGTTCTTACAAGCAACATCACCAACTTCCATTTAGTCAGACCTTTTCCCTTGTGGACCCAGCCTGCCTTGTGTCCCTCAAAATGAGATAGGCTCACTCCAAATAGGCCAGTTAACGGTTAATGGCTTAAGCTAAGTTTTAAGCAGGACTGGTGTGTGTCCTCCTCAAATCTCTCTTGGAAATCAGTCAGGGAATTCTTTTACCCAAAAAATGCATTTGTGATTTTGAGTGTTCTAAGCATCTTTGCAAAAAGGTAGAATTTTTTAGAAATAGTAAGAGTGAATTAATCATTACATCTACTCATTCATTCAGCAAATATTTAAGTACCTTTACCACATCCTATTAAAGGGGCACATTTTATTTTCACTTAGAATGATATTTTTCTATGTTTTCTGAAATGTATTTTGAAATGATCTTCATATTATATTTAAATAATCTTATTAAAGTCTTGGCAGTTGTAAGATTTCAGGTTTTACATTTTACTATACCAAATCAACTTTTAATTAACACATTTTAATTTCAATAAAACTTTAGTTTCCAACAATAGCAGAGTAAAGGGAAACATTATAAAAAATAATTAAAAATGAGGTTCCATACATTCACAAATTTGTATATTTCTTTATACTTGTGAATGTGTGGAATTAGGAATTTAGCAGCACACATTCATTGCTGATATATTCTGTATTCTTTTTTAAAGTTGTATTTATCAACATATAATTTGCATAAAGTAAAATGTACCTCTTCTAGCATACTGTTCTGTGAGACTTGACAATTGAACACAATCATGTAACTATCTACCACCACTATCAAGATCTAGAACAAGCATGTCAAACTCTTGGCTGGTGGGCATGCAACCTGCCAGCTGCGAGTTTTACATGCTTGACTAGAATATATCTCTTCTGCCCTGCTTTTCTCCTTCACATTCCTTTGTTCTTTGTAGTCAATTCTTTTCCCTATTCCAGAGGGAGCCTTTTAAAATATTTTTATTGATTTTTAGGGAGAGGAAGGACCAGAGAGAAATATCAGTGTGCGAGAGAAATGTTGATTGGTTGCCTCCTGCAGTGCCTGGGATGGAACCTGAAACCTGGGTATCTACCTTGACTGGGAATCAAACTCACCACCTTTCAGTGCACAGGACGACACTCCAACCAACTGAGCCACACCAACTGGGGCCCAGAGTAGGCCTTTTTGAGGTTGTCATATATATGGAATTATATACCATGTATGTAGTCTTTTGAATTTTCATCTTGCATTAAGCACAACACATTATTTGGTTGTTTATATTAGTATGAGTTCCATGGTATAGCTGTATAGTCCATTGTGCAGATATAACACTTTATTTAGCCATTCACTTTTTGAAGAACAGTTGGATTTATCTCCAGTTTTTGGTGAATGTAAATAAAGCTCCAATATTCATATACAGGTTTTTGTAAATGAATGTGTTCATTTCTTTTGGATCATTACCTAGGAGTAGGATTGCTGAGTTATATGGTAAGTCTGTATTTAACTTTCTAAGAAACTGACATATTGTTTTTCAATGTGACCACAGTGTTTGTAGTCTCACTAAGATGTAGGAGAGAGTTTCGAAAAATAATCCTTATCAGCACGTGGAATTGTAGGTTTTTAGCCATTTCCGACAGATCAGTAGTGGAATTTGTGTTGTTTTTGTTATTGTTTGTCTCTCCCCCCCCCCTCCCCCCAATCCACTCATGCCCTCAACCCCCTGGTGTCTGTGTCCATTGGTTAGGCTTATATGCATGCATACAAGTCTTTTGGTTGATCTCACTCCTTTACCCCCATCCTCCCTTACCTTCCCTCTGAGGTTGGATGGTCTGTTTGATTCTATGTCTCTGGATCTATTTTTGTTCATCAGCTTATATTCATTATATTCCACAAATCAATGAGATCATGTGATATTTATCTTTCTCTGGCTAGCTTATTTCACTTAGCATAATGATCCAGTTTCAGTTAATTTTTATTTATGGTATGAAATGTGGGTTGAGTTTCTTTCTTTCTCTTCTTTCTTCCTCTTCCTCTCTCTCTTTCCCTCCCTTCCATTTTTTAGATGGACATGTGGTTCAGTTGTTCAGCATAATTTTTTAAATATAGTTTCTAGTAGCCTCCTCCTTTTGAGGCTTGTTTGTGCATTTGTTTTCTGCACTTTATTCTGCACACAGCAACCAGAGTAATCTTTTTCTGAAATATAAATTGAATTCCTGCTTAAAACATTTCTCTGATGGCTGCCCATTTTGCTTAGAATAAAGCTTAAGTTTCTTACCATGGCTTTCAAGACTGCATGAACCTACCCTTCACCTGCCTCCCTGACTTCACACACCACTCTCTTCACTTGACTGCCCTTCAGCCACATTAGCCTTTTTCTTCTGTCCCTGGGTCACCCCAGGCAACTTCTTGACTGAGGGTGTGTGCATCAGCAATTCCACCTCTAGAAACTCATCCTCTGTGTCTTGACATGGTTTTCCTCATGTCATCCATAAAGTCCCAGCTCAGCTGTTACCTTGTGATAAAGGACTTCCCTGGCTGGCAGACTTTAGTAGCTCCTTCACTCAGTTCACTCTCTATCCCATTAACCCATTTTATTTTCTGTATGGCACTTGCCATTTATTGATGTGTGTGTCACTTCCCCTTCACTAGCAAGTGAGATCTTGTTCACTTTTATAGCCATGGTGCCTAGAACAATTTGTAGCTCATTAATTTCATTAAATATTTGTACAATGAGTACTCAGTAACTTTTGTTCAATACACATGCAGTACTGTGTTTATAATATTTAATGAAGATATGTTCAGTATTTATTAAAGGAACAGATATTCTATTTGGAACTATTTTCAAATTTGGATTTTTCCCTCTGCAATTTGAACCAAGATTGAAAGAAAACAAGGACTAGTAGAAAATACATTTTCCTGGGTGTCACTTACAGTATGATCTTAGGGATTTCACTTTCTCGCCTGCAGAATTCAAGGATGGAGCTAATAGTTTCTAAAGTGTTACCTAGTTTTCTGATATTGTATGGTTTTGTAACCATATTTTGATAACTATGGAGTTGTGTTTTGTGTTTTGTTTTTTTTTTGCTTGGGAGCCTTTGTGTCAGTTATTTCTCTAGATTTGCTATATCCTCAGGCTTATATCTCCTCCCTCCCCCCCCCCCCCCAAAAATGGTTAACAAAACATAGAAAAATATTTATTGACTACTTGCTCTTTGTCAGATACTATGCTGTTCTAAACATTTGCATATGTTATTTTGTTTAATCTTTAAATCAACCCCACGTGAAAGTCAATAGGATTATTGTTCCAGCTTCACAAATAAGGAGACCAAGGCCCTGAAGGAGGGGATAAGTAGTTTTATGAAGGCCACACAGGGACAAAGTGGCAGAATGGGGATCTAAACTTAGACAGACTTCAGAGTTCACATACTAACACTTGTCCTTTTTTTGTTCCCTCAACTCCGTGTTCTTTTTTTCTTTTACACTAAGATCGGTAGTTTCTTCATCCCTATCTGTTAATAGGTTTGCCCAGTGTTTAGTGTTCAGAGCTCAGCAAGGAAAATGGAAATTGGGTGTGCCTGATGCACATACTAATTGGTTAGCATAAATTGCCTGAATTATATTAGTTCTATAGTTTACTTGGATACCCTTGACTCATAGGTTTCTTCCTGTGTGTTGTCACTTACTCTCATATGTAAGAATCAAGAGTCTTCATAAACCCACTGCAAGGCAGGTGTTTTAAACCTAGGTCCATGGATCTTCTCAGATTTCATGCTTGAGTATTAGGCTGTCCATTAATTCCCTGAAATGTTTGCAAAATTGAGTGTCTGTGGGGAGATGGTAGTGGTGCACATTTTCTGGAGTAGAAATTTTGGTCTTAGAATTATAAAGGTTCCCATGACATAAAAAAAATGTTTGAATCCGTGCTTTACAGGACTAGAACTATACAATATCTAGATGTGAAATAAAATATTTGGTGGAGTACACATAGACAGAAAACAGTTGTCCATAGCATTATAAGGAGATAATACTGGACAATGGTTAAGAAGCCTGAAAATCCTGAGTTTACACTGAATTTGTTTCTAAATATTGCCCAGGGCTTGGGGAGTTTCTTAAACTGTTGACAGGTTAAAACACACACACACACACACACACACACACACACACACACACACACAAAGCTATGTTTTGTTTTTACTGTTAGAGGAGGTATGGAAAATAAGTTAGCCACACTAAACTTTTAAGCTTTCACTAACAATGAATAATAATGACTGGTTAAGATTATGCTTAGATTAAGAAGAAATAATTGGAGCCAGCAATTTATGTAGTTATATCAGAAGAGAAAACATGCAAGCAAATATTCCTTCACTTTACTTGTTACTGATTGTTCCTATTCATGGAGTCATCATTTAAAGCAGTGATTTTTAACTGGTGTTCTGCATGTATTTTAAAAACATGCAATACTTGACTATTTAGTCAAGCCCTACCTATTTTCCCCTCTAGTCAAATAAAGAAAATGACAATAGCCATCCAATGTGAATGAATTAAAAGCTGTACTTTTTTTTTTTGTCAGATTGGTAAAAAATAAAGTTTTTGGTGTGCCTCAGAATTTTAGTAATATATGTGAGCCATGAGATGAAAATCACTGCTTAAAAATTCTGGGCACAATGACTACTGAGAGCTGGTCCCTGCCTCTTTGGTGTTTCTAGTTTCTTGAGAAGGATACATACATAGATGGTTAAGTCATATTTATATAAATTTATGATCCAAGGACAAGGGGAGTGGGAATGGGGTAGCAGTTACTAGGTGAATGAGGAGCAGTGAGAGAGGGAGGGAGATGACTGGTAGAGGAGAGCAATAAAAGGCTCACACCAGAGGCCAGTTAAGGATTATTAGTTTAGAACCATAGGCATTGCCAGCATATTTTTAAAATTATTTCATTGCCTCCATTTCTCCATCTTGAGAAAATTTTGTCTACCCTATTTAATCCGGTCTAATTAACAGCTAATTCTTGGGATATACCGTGTTTCCCCAAAAATAAGACATCCTTCGAAAATAAGACCTAGTGCATGGAAAGATAAGACATCCCCTGAAAATAAGACCTAGCGCAACTTTGGGAGAAAATATTAATATAAGACACTGCCTTATTTTCGGGGAAGCAGGGTAGTAATATTACAAACTTAAATAACAATGTTGACCTAATAATTATCAAGAATTTAGAGGAACCCCTTCCCCCTCCCCCCCACCCTAGACTTTGTAGAAAAACTAAAAATAGCACATTTCTTGAACCCCTTTTACTCCACAGCTAGTCTGCTCTTTGTGGTTCTCATACATTTTCCCCTTTGCTAGATTCATAAAAAAGGGGAGTCTTTGTCTTGGCCCAGATGGTCTTGTGTGACCAGTAAGGGAAGTGTCACTATGGTCCCAAAGCAAAGTGGCAGTCATGTTGTATGTTTATTTACTTATTTCCCCAGAGTGTTTCTGGGTTGACCCAAAGCAATTTGTAGACACAGTAATAATCTGGGAGAAGAAACTGTTGAGGGGAGAAAGACAGCTTAAGCTGCTGTCTACTGGGATTGAAAGCTCAGAGGTTACTTTTGCGTTTCTTTCAGCTAATAACCTCAGAATGGTTTTGGAGCCAAAGATAAGTGTTGGGGCAGGCTTGGGGATGTATTTTCTTGCAGGCAGAACAGGGCCTACTTCCTACTTTGGAAGGTAAAGCATTCCAGGGGCTCTGTTCAGCCTTCCTCACAGCTGAAGACTTACTAGTCTTTATGAAATAAAGTACTCCACAATAGGTCCACTCGAATGTCAGAAGGACCATCTCAGTTGTGGGGAAAGATAGACAATAGTAAATAGTACCAGGGGGATAGTTATTTTTATGCTAAAAGTGAAATTAGATCTACTTATCTCATGTGCAGGAGTCAAAAACAAAAAAAAAGACCTTTTAAGAAAAAGAACCTTTTTTTTTAAATCTTGGGGTAGAAAAGCATTTCTTATTGGGTCACAAAAAGCTCAAACTATAAGAAAAAAAGATTGCTAATATTGCTCAGTTAAAATTAAAAACATCTGTTTATCAAAAGACATCCTAAAGAAAAGGAAAAGGCAGGCCAGAAACTGAGAGAAGATATTTGTTAACACATAGCCAACACATGATTATGACCCAGTTTATACCAGTAACTACAAACTAAAAATCTATCTTAAAACCAAAAAAAACTCACCACAGCCTAAAGGTCTCAGCATTCTTAGGTGAGTCTGAAACCATAATCTGATTTCCGTTATATTTGCATTGTACCACACTTTCTCTTGCTCGCTGGGTTCCCACCAGACTTCCTTTTTCTCCCTTGGTCGCTACAGGGCCTTTCCTATTCTGGGCCTTTGCAACTGCTTTTCTCTCATCTCTGATTCTCTTCTCCCTGCTCTCTGCAAGGTGCTCTCATTCTCATCCTTCAGGTGGCAGTTCAACTCATTTCCCAGAGTGGCTGTCTCTATTGATTCTTATGAATAAATGATTAGGTTAAGACCTCCCTAGTTAGGCAAGGTCCTGATGGTATAGCCAGTATACCACTGGACTGGATGGTAGGGACTTGTGCTCCATTCTCAATGCTGATAGATCCCCATGACTTTTTCTTGGGCCTCACATGGGCTGGTGTTGGTTTGTAAAATTCTGCACTCAATTTCAGTTCCAATGTGGGGTGGTTTTACCACACCACCAAGCTATTCTCTGACACTATCTGGGAACCCTACCATTCACCTCAATTCTGATGCTACCTGACAATAGCATTAGATTCCACAGGTTCAGGGCTTAGCCCTACGACATAGCTCACCACCCCCACTTCAGATGCCAGTTGCAAGTCCAGGTTGTCTTCTGTGCTGCCAACAAACCCCTTCTTTGGTTTGATTAATTTGCTAAAGCAGCTCAGTCCTAGAAACTTGTTAGAAATGTGTTATAATCTATTACAGTTATTATTATTTATGATGCTTATATTGTCTAAAGTTTTGCCAATGAATACTCCTATTTTGTTCGTTGTCCTATTTGTCACTCCTCATTAGACTATACACAGCTTTCTTGCTCGCCTATTTTTTTTTTTTTTTAAGCAACTGAGATATGGCACTAAGTATTCTCTTTGCTACTGGGTATCATTGCTTTTAAGCAGGATTTTAAGGTTTCTTCTGCTGTTGATAGTGTAGAAGAAATTCAGGGTGGTGGAAAGAAAACTTCTGCCTAGTTTCTCAATTTTGGTTACATAGAGTGTATCTTATTTAAATATTTAATTGGTCTGTGCCCTCCTCTTTGATTCTTTGGCTTGGTAGTTTTGATTTTTTTCTTCCGAAGTAAAACTTTTTAAATTGCAGAATTATAATTATTATGAGTGGGGATTTATCTTACACTAGAGGCCCAGTGCACGAAATTTGTGCACGGGATAGGGGGGTGTCCCTCAGCCCAGCCTGCACCCTCTCCAATCTGGGACATCTCAAGGGATGTTAAACTGCCCGTTTAGACCCTATCCTACTGGGATAGGGTCTAAACGGGCAGTGGGACATCCTTCTCACAATCCAGGACGGCTGGCTCCCAACTTCTCGCGTGCCTGCCTTCCTTATTACCCCTAACCACTTCTACCTGCCAGCCTAATCACCCCCTAACTACCCAATGTCAGCCTGATCGATGTCTAACCGCTCCCCTGCCAGCCTGTTTGCCCCCAACTTCCCTCCTCTGCCGGCCTGGCCACCCCTAACTGCCCTCCCCTGCCGCGTTGATTGCCTCCTCTGCCCTCCCTTGCAGACCTGGTCCCTCTCAACTGTCCTCCCCTGCTGGCCATCTTATGGTGGCCATCTTGTGTCCACATGGGGGCAGGAACTTTGACCACATGGGGGCAGCCAGCTTGTGTGTTGGAGTGATGGTCAAACCCCATATTACTATTTTATTAGATAAGAAGGAGGCCTAGTGTACAGGTGGGGGCCAGCTTGTTTGACACCTGAAGGGTGTCCCTGATCAGGGTGGGGGTTCCCTTGTGGTATGGGGTGGCCTGGGCGAGGGGCCTGTGGTGGTTTGCAGGCCAGCCACACCCCAGCAAACGGTTTGATTATTTTGGAATGATAAGGGAAAACTCAGAACCTCTCTGAATGCACTGGAACATCTTCGAGCATGATTTTAGTGGAAAAACTGGGGAACTCTGAAGAAAGTTTATGATCTGATCATCAATAGTAATGTACTTATGTTAATTTTTTAGTTTTGATAAAAATATATGCTTATATAAAATGATAACATTAGCTGGGTAAAAGGTAATCAGGAACTCTCTTCATATTTAGTAGAAATTTAATTCATCAAATGCTTTAAATACACATTCATATGTCCAAATAGTGGTGCTCTAGGTACCAGGGGTGCAAAGAGGCCTGATACTGGTCTCTTCATTTCAGAGTCTTGCAATCTTATTGGCAAGTCAGGTCTTCTTATTCTTAAAAAGATGGATAACTGTGCCATTAAAAGGCAGCTTATATCAGTGAATGGTACCAGGAGCCCTGTAAAACAGCAGACACTTGGGGTATTTGAAAAAGTCTTTGCAGAACAGATGAAACATGAGCTGAGCTGGAATCGGTGAGTGCAACTTAATTCAGATAAGTAATGGAGAGGTTGTTCTAAGAGGAAAGATGACATGAATTTTGAAAAAGAAATTTCCCATGATAATGCAGGATTGGAATGGAAATGAGCTAATGGAGACTTGTGGTAATCAAAGTATAGGATGATAGGGTCTGACTTAGTGTGGTGGCAGTAGAAATAAAAGGTTATTTTAGAATGGACAGGAGTCAGTGTTTATGAGTAGAGGAGCACAAAAGAAAGACGAATTGATGGTGACTGATAGATATCTTGACCCAGTAGAAATTACTTAGGGGATTTGTGTTAAACATTTTCATTTTCAGAAAATGCTGGACTGCCAAGTGGAACTGTCTGGCAAGAAACTAGACCAGAGATACTGGAGCATGGGAGACGAGCAAAAGATTTAGAGCTCTTCTCCTCTAGTAAATGGGAGAAGAAAAAGCCCAGAAGGAGATGTAAGGGGCCCAGACAGAGAGTTGCAGAGCTGTCCTGGTGGTGGCAGGGATCCCTAGGCAGGTCGGGGAGCCAGTCAGCAGCAGGACATGCTGCCTTTGGCTGCAGGCTTGTCAGAGAGAAGGAAACTGAAGTAATTGCTGTCTGAATGGTCATCAGGGTTATGAGAATGGTGGGCCTGAAATCTAGTTTACAGGGAGTTAGAGAGGAAGTGGCATGTTGAAAAGTGTAATCTGCTTTTAAAAGAAGTTTGTGCAAAGACAAGGATAAAGTGTCTGGTCGTCCAGTTGGCCATTCAAATAAAGTATAATATGCTAATGATATATTAAGGCCACTCAACCACTTGGCTAAGACATGCACTGACCACCAGGGGGCAGACAGTTGATCGGTCAACCAGTTGCTATGATGTGCACTGACCTCCAGGGGGAAGATGCTCCAAGCAGTAGGTTAGCTTGCTGCTGGAGTCCGGCCAATCAGGACTGAGCAGGATGAGCTAGACACACTCTGGAGCCCTCCCATAGTCCCTCCCTGGCTGGCCAACTTCCACATCCCTCCTGGTCCCGATCATGCACTGGTGGGGTCCCTTGGCCTGGCCTGAGCTCTCTCACAATCCAGCTTGAGGGGATCCCCCCAACCCCTGCCTCGAGTGCACAAATTTCATGCACTGGCCTTCTAGAGAGTGTGTGTGTTTGTGTTTGTGTGTGTGTGTGTGTGTGTGTGTGTGTGTGTAAATTGTCCCCTCTGCTGGGAGATCGATCGGGAGTTTGACCAGGGGACAGGACCAGCTGGCCAAACACTGGAGGCTCTTGACCTATTTCCCTGGCCAGCACCCACCTCCTCCCCTGCTCCCCGATTGGGGGAAGGCCGACTGGCCAACTCTGATCAGGGATGAGGCTGGCCAGCCAACCTCCCGCGTCCGCTGCCTCCAGCTAGGGGCACAGCCTGAATTCGTGCACTGGGCCTCGTGTGTGTGTGTGTGTGTGTGTGTGTGTGTGTGTGTGTGTATATGGCAGAAGCTGGAGAGGGCAAAAGATGGTTATTTTAATTAAATTTAAAAATATTTATGTGCCAATTAATGTGTAAGGCACTCTTAGGGGCAATGAAGGACACAAAATTTCATTAAAATACATTTTTTTTTCCCTCCTGGAAAAAGGCTACCCTAAGTTCTTTTGGCATTAGATAGGCAGTTCATCTTAAGCAAAATGTTAGGGACCCTGGTATTAAGTTTGCAAGCAGAAGGACACAATTAGTGGCAGAACAATGAAGATGCGGGGGAGAGAGATGTAGAACTGATGGAGCAATGAGACAAGGAGGGGGAAAGATGACCCCACTTGTGCAGGTGAGGAAGGGTCAGCCTTGGTGGGAAAGGGGGGCCTCTTTCTCTAGGGCATAGGGAAGAAGAGGGTAAGGTAGTGTTAGAGCTCTTTTGAGGTAGAATAGAGCACAAGTGAGGATCCCAAGAAGTGTTCACTACGAATGGCATGTGCAACAGACAGAATAGGGTATAGTTTTTGCCTTTGAAAAGTTCCTGGTCAGATGGAAAAATGGAAATGTTGGTGCTTATTTTTTTGTGCTATAAGAAAAGAATAAAAGTGAAACACCTGTATCTCTGAAGGTGTTGCTTTTGGATGCAGGTTTGTTTGTTTTTTTAATGTCTAAAGAAATAGATGTATCTTTTTAAATAGCTCAGATATTATATGAGTGTCTCAGTGCCTTTAGTCATCTAGAGTTTGTGTCAGATGTAGGTTCTCATAGAGCTTTAGAGTCTAGGAAAGATGATCAGAGAGACATACATGCTGGCTCTTAATAAATGCTTGCCAATAGAACTCTGGTCTGAGAAAGTAGCTACGTGCTCAATCCATACACACAAAGTATTAGGGGATTTAGAGGAGAAAGAAAATTGGAGCAATTTTCTGGCAATTTCAGTTGAACAAGGTCTTGAAATAAATTTGCCATATATTTACCTGAAGGCCTTGTTTTCTTCATAGGCATTATTTTCAACACATTTAGAAACTGTGATTGTGTGCTCCTACTTTCTGGTCCCAACTAAATAACAGTACATAAAGAATTATGAACATGAATTTGGCCACACAAATGAAGAAATACATTATTTTGAACTAGGCAGTTAGTTATTGCTTTGGCAGGTCTTGGGTGTGGGCATGGCAGGGTAGAGTATCTGGATCATGCATGGCACTGATTTTTCCATCTTATGTATGTCAACTTGACTTAGAAGTGATAGTACCTTACTAGAGAAGCCAGAATATAGGTGCCGGTCAATTGGAGAAAAGAGCTAGTAATTAGTGCTATGCTTTCGCTTTTGTAGTCTTGACACACACAGGAAGCCATTAGAGAGGAAGAGGAAGAAAATAGAAGTAATTTTGGGAGCAGAAAAAAAATCTTATTTTTTTCTTTCAAGTACTTTCTTTAAAAATAAACACACTTCAGGATCCTTCTTACCAGTGAAGGGAGGCAGAATTTGCCACCCTACATATTTTTAATAAGCTATTTTGTGAAATTCTGCTTAGAAAATTATAGGAAATTATATTGGCTATCAGAGGATGGCCCTGGCAGGTAATTTATTTAAAGGCATTAATTAAAATGTAATCACTACAGAAGTTAGAGAATTTCTCAGCACTTGTTCTCATGGAACATTGTTAAGCAGGGTCTCAAGTTGAAGGGATTTCTGTTGAGGGACATATTAACTCAACATCCTCCTGTCATTTCTCCCCTCCCCCTTTCCACTAGAAGAGGCAGCAAGGCCTGCCCACAGCCAAGCTTGATGCAGCCTCAATCTAGATGCGGCCTCTGCTAAGGTCAAGCACTCCCATTCCAGCCTCTCAAGGGCTTTCTCCGTGTGTTGCCAGTATGCTGGTAAAAATGACTTTAAACTCTTGTCAGCACAGTTACTGGTGCATGCCTCACAGTCCCACTCAGATAAACCTGTCACAACACAGAGGCGGCTGCCGGGGAAGAGTACAAGGGCAGGCTCTAGCTTTTCATTCGAGCATCACTAAACGTGCACAGAGTGCCCAATTATTTCAGCATTATTGAGCAAGCCTACAGGAGGACCCAAGCCTTGCTACATTAGATTTTCTTTAGTAATTTGCTTAAGTACCGCTGAGGACACTTAAAGGGGCTTAAAACGGTGGCTGCAACCAGTTTCCTTCTCTGGGTTGTTAATTCAGGTTTTCTCTTTCAAATTAACTCACACTGCATGCTGTGCAGTGATTCTGGGAGAACTGTTTAACACTAATTTTCTCAGTTTTCAGCTTTTTTTGTTCAACATAACTGCTTTAACAGTTAGTCACGTATATGTTTTGATTAGAAATGCATGTTGGTGCGGCCTTATGTTTTGGAGAACAAAACACAGATGCTTTATTAAAGAAAGCTGAATTTTGGCTATTAAAAGTTACTTAGATAATTTCACTATTTAAAAATTAAGTTATTTACATTGCATTGTACAATCCTCAAATCTAAGTCAAAAGACAACATTTCTCCATTAAACATCTTTCTCCCTCCTTTTTAAAAATCTATATAAAGGTTAAATCTTTCCTTCATGGGTGCTGAGTTTTCCATGATCTTATCGTATGTCTTTTCTCTCCTTTTATTTGGGTGGGGGCAGGTGCAGATTTAGGGAACAAGTTCAATATCTTTGTCTCATTTTTCACAGCAGCAACAACTCCAGGCCCAGCATTTATCACATGGACATGCTCTGCCTGTGCCTCTGACCCCACACCCTTCGGGGATTCCGCCTCCTACCATTCCACCCATTGGTAGCAGTGCCGGCCTTCTGGCCCTCTCCAGTGCCCTGGGAGGCCAGTCCCACCTTCCAATTAAAGATGAGAAGAAGCACCATGACAGTGATCACCAAAGAGGTGAGCCATTCTCTGTGAGATGTCAGTCTGACATTACCTACCTGCTGCTCATGCCATTGTTTGTTCTGTTTCTCTCTGGATTTAATTTTACCATTGACTAAACAAAGGATTTCTGCTGGAAGGTAAATTAGTTATTGGAAGCAGACTTTTGCCAAAAGATACCCTAGTGGTTGGCAAGAGTTAATGCACTCCTCCTAGGTAAGGGGTTCTGTTTCTTAGTTATTACCTTTGATCTCTTGCTACTATCCCCTATGTTCTCTGAGTCTAAATCAATAATGAAATCCCACAATGCTCTGTGTTTGAAATAGTGAGTGTCATTAATAGCTTATTTTCATCAAATCTATTTTGGGGAAAGACTTACTGATAAAGGCTTACTTTATTGTTTGATAGAATCAATTATTATTTATAAATCAGATCAGCCTATATAGTACAGTAAAAATCTCACAGGTATGAAAACAGTTTTAGTAGTCTGAGTAATTAAGGAAATATAGCCCAAATTAGTGAATCTGTTGCTATAACTACATTTCTCATCCAGTCTGATTACAAGCATGAAATTAACTCACTTCTTTCTATAAAAACACAATTGTTTGTGCAGCATATCTGATTTAAAGACCAGTTCTGCTCTTCAGGTTGTTTTCCTCCCTCCACTAAAGTAAATGATGGTGCAGATACCTTTGATGTGACTTTATGTTTGTATGGTGCTTACTAATAGCTTTTATTAGTTAATGGTAGAAAAGCAAATGAAAAGGTCTCTCCCAGCCTTCCTTTGTGGGAATTTACTTTTAGCACCAGGGTGGTTCATAATTAAAACCTCTTACCTCCTCCTGTTGCAATGTCATTACCATGAATTATAATCCGGGGTAAAAGATATTTATCACATGAAATAAATTTCCCATCTCTGATGTTAGAAGCACTGCAATATTTGTTAGCCAGTTATCTCACTGTTATGGTTCTGAGCTAAGGCATAATTATAAACACTTTCATAAATGGGGAAGTTGATAAGAATATGAATAGGAATATCCAGCTTTAGTTTCCAAAATTGTGTCAGAGGTAGATTGGCCTTTGTGAATCTGGTTGAGTAGTATTGATAATTTATCGCAAAGTTGACATCTGTGCCATTTATGATTTAGCAGTGATCAGGTTTGATAAATGTATGTTTTTATGTAAACTAACTAGTTCTTTTCCTTTTTCCTTCTTCCCACCACTTGATCTACATGTGTTGTTGCTGTTCTGCCTGCAGACAGAGACTCCATCAAGGTAGGACTCAAATTCACAGGCGAAGGAATGATTATAAGGGGCTCAGAGTGATCTGAGTATATCGAGTAATGGATTTGAGATTTAGAGAATGATTTGGTGGGCCTTACCAAATAGTGGTTAGCTGCATTTTTGGATTACTTTCAGTTGTGTTGTTAAATTTTTTGAAAATATTAGTCCCATTTCTCTATCAGAATTAGATTTATATACCAAGATTGAATTATGAGATCTGGCTTGCATTGCTCATTTTCTTATGTCTTGACATATGAAAAACAAACCAATGCAAAAGCTGATTTTCTTCAGATTTTGGATATATGATAAATAAATAATGAAGTAAATAAATTAGTTTATAAGGAAATATGCATTAGTCTCGTATTTTGGGAAATAATTTCATCCTACAAAACTCCTTAACAAACATTTGTTTAAAAGCATTTTTCTTCACCAGAAATAATCTATAAAAATAAAACCATAATATGCTAATTAGACCATACAGCCAACTGAAAGTAGTCCAAAAATGTGGCTAGCCACTATTTGGTAAGGCCCACTAAATCATTCTCTAAATGTGGCTGAAAGGGCTGAGGTAAGCCTCCATGGCTGCGAGGGCTGACCCCCTTAACACGAATTTCGTGCACTGGGCCTCTAGTTTTTTTTGTTTTGTTTTTTTACTTCATTAACATCTTGGTTTCCAGTATAGCAAGTTATTCTCCTTAAGTTTTGTATCTGTCTTACTTGCCTTCTGTATCTCTGAAAACAAGTTTTAAGGAAAGATGAAGAGTATTAAGGACCTAATGATTTGGATATGCTTGTGTAATACCAGAATAGGATATGCTAAAGATCCCTGATTTTATATAGTAAGCAAATAAGAAGAACAGGCTACCATGGCAGGAAATGAGTAAAATAGGATGAAATTTGCTTGATCACTTTTGAGCCAGGCACAATGTAAATATGGTACTGATTATGTATAATTGTATTGTGTATGCCATTGTGTTTTGTGTAAATTAGGAAGGTCAGGTCAGTTCTCAAGCGATGGCCAAAGTACAGATGCTGTCAGTTACTTTGCATTTCACAGTTGAATATTTAGGAGCATAGGCAGTGAGATCTCTTGCAGTTTTTAATGAAGTTATGAATGAAGAATGAAATCTTCCCTTGGAGCCACTTCTGCTGTCACTTGGAATGCCTCTTTATTTCTGTCCTTATTCAATCAAAGGGAAATAGGGTTTTTACCAAAGGCCTTAAATAATGGAAAATAAAAATTAATAACTTCTACCCACCAAGAATCTTTGTAATTTGAAAGGGCATCTGTCCACCCATAGAAATGTCAACATTTACAATTAGAACACACATTGAATTACTTAATTAATGCATTTACAGTTGTATTTTGTTATATAATATGCATATCAATACATAGATTAAAAAGCATTCTTAGTCTATAGTAAATGTTCCACCCATGTGTGCTTAGGCAGTAGTGAGTAAATACACTGACCAGGATTAGCTGATAGCAGCCATCGGAAAGCCTGTCTAGTTATTCTGAGGCTATAATATAAACAGTCCCTGCCTTTTTATGATAAATACATACCTTTAGTCAGGCCAGTGAACTAAACAAAAACCTCCTCTCCTGCCCCACTCCCAGAAGACTGTGAAAATATTTACACTTCAGTGCACACTTTTGTGTTAATTACATTTGATATTCCCTCACACTAGAGTAGGGTGCATTTTGAAATCATCTATAATCACTCAGTATGAGTCTGGGAGTGAATTCCTAAATGGCTAGAAACCAGGGGGAAAACAAAAAGGAAATAGAGGTGGATGATTTTTCTTGATTTGTTATGGAATGGTAGCCACAAATAGATTGGAGCAGGGGGTATCATTCCAAAATTTGAAGTCAGCGAGTCACCTTTGGAGCTGTCCTATGGCTTTGCAAGGTGAAATAGTTTGCTAATTTTCGTAATTGTGTTCTGTGACACTCAGAGAAGCAGTTAGTAGCTTGTTCCATCCATCGTTCTCATCCTGTAAGTGGTTCCTGGTTAAGAGCGGCTTTTTACGATTGTCTGCAGTGTGACTTAAGATGGTTTTTATCAGCCAGAGCGTGCCACTTGCCTGCAGCTGTAGTCAGGCTTGTATGGAATAATTTATTCATGCAGGATAATGCTCCTTAACATTTAACAGGTAATGAATGTGACATAAATTTCCTTCTTGCTTTTAATTTTTCCCTTTCCTCTTCTAATGTGCAAACAGGCAGCTCTGGTACTCTAAATAATAAGTAATTTTTGGCCATCTGTCAAAAGGAAATTTCAATACAAATTTAAATTAATGGTGCCTGAAATTTTTTATAGCTCCTCTAAAAGCCTCTAATGTGCAGAAAATTCTGAATCTGCTGGTAGTAATTAGTGTTGCATGTAATGAGGATGTGGGTAGTGTTATACAGCCCCAGTGTAACATTTTGATATGGTAGCAAAATTTTGATTTATGCAAGGTTGTGGATAGGTTTAATTGTGAAAGACACTTTAAATGTTTTCTTGATGTTACAGATTATTAAACAGTGCAGATGTCAGAATAGCTCATAAAATATAAATATAAACAATGTAAAGATTCAGGTAATTAAAGTGCTTTACCTTTAGGTGTCAAATAAAATGAATAAAATTCTCCTTTTAAAGTGTTGAGCTTTTTCCCCTTTTTTAAAAGTTTTGTGGACACTAGACCACATGCTACTGGCTTTATTGATCTTGTTTTCTATATCTCCAGTAGCCAAGTTCATTCCTAAGCCTGTTATTTGCAGGCCTGTATCTGAAGTTTGTCAACACTGGTGGTGAATGTAAATATGGACCTAAAGGAGAAAGCACTGTAGGAGCCCAAGAATCAACTTATTTGGTGATAAGAAACCAGAATGGTGTGTGTTCTAGGGTTGTTGACAATCTGCTTGTCACTTGGCTATCCAGTGACTCCATATGCCCAACAGTAAGCCCCAGATTTGGGAGCTTAAAATGGCAAGAAACAGACCATGATCCACTCCCATGCTTAGTGGTAGAGTAGAAAGCCCAAAGCTCTATAAAGCCTCCAAATAGGTTCCCACTTCTCTTTTCTGGGTGCGGTCTTCTTACAGCCTTCTAGAGTGAGCGTTTAAAACCATTTATCTCGCCGAAACCGGTTTGGCTCAGTGGATAGAGCGTCGGCCTGCGGACTGAAAGGTTCGATTCCGGTCAAGGGCATGTACCTTGGTTGCAGGCACATCGCCAGTAGGGGGTGTGCAAGAGGCAGCTGATCAATGATTCTCTCTTATCGATGTTTCTAACTATCCTTCTCTCGTCCTTTCTGTGGAAAATCAATAAAATATATTAAAAACACACACAAAATAAACCATTTCTCTCATCCATCCCATGAAAGACATAGGTGAAAACCAAGGAAGTCTGTTCTGGGGACCTTCCCTTTCCTCCTGTCCATCACTCCTACTGAGGGCTGAGAGGTAGAAGTTGTTTGGCTACAAGTGGTGGCCGAGAGGACATTCCCACCTGCTGCCAATTGCTTCCTAATCGCTTGAGGTGCCAGCTCATGAAGGAGTGATTGTTTCCTCACATCACTGTCAGTTTTCATCTGAGTGGCTGGAATGAGAATGATGATTCAGAGCTGTGAAGGACAAATTGCCTAAATCTCAGTACGAATTTGAAGTTGAGAAATTAGTCTAATTATCCACCTCCCTCCAAATGTCTGACAGTTCTAATACCTTCGAGCAAAAAATAGGCACCAAAATCAAGACCAGCTTGAATATAAAGAGCAAAATTCACTATCACCAGCTATTGATTACCCCTATGGTCTCTCCTAACTTGGTATTATTTTGTATGTTTTATTACTTCATAAATCCTTTATATGTATCTAAATGATCCTCCTGAACACAGTAACCTCCTCAAGTCAGGTCTGTGAGGGATTTGCCTTGTTCTATTTGTAAAATATAGCATTAGTAACTTTCTTAACTCTAAGTGGTATTATATATTTTTATTATTTCATTGGAATATCTTCCCCAAAATGCTGTATGGTCATCCAATAGTATGATCATTTTTAGTGACTTATACATTACCAAATTTATCTCCAGGAACACTACCATTTTAACATGCCATCTGCACTGTTTGAGTATGTTTCCACACAATCCTCTAATATTGAACTCTATAGTTTTTGAAATTTTTGCTAGGATAAATATGAATTGTGTGCTTTAAAAAATTAATATATAGAGGGGGGCAATAGTAGGTTTACAGTTTGTAGGGAAAATAACACAATAATTAATAAATAATTCAAGAATAAACTGTTTTGCATACTCACAACAGTAAATCTACTTTTGCCCCACCCTGTACACAGTTATTTTTCAAGCTGAATATTTTTCTGTGAGTGTGTATATGTTAAGCTTTTTCTCCTCCTATATGGATTCTTTGTTTTTAAGTGTTTCCATAATAATCCTTTCATTACTTGTTTCAAGGCAATGCCTATTTATTCAGCCTCAGCTATATTTTGGTGTAAATTCTTTGTAGATCACTAAACTATCATGCATTGCTTTTACTTTTGTCTCTTCACTTATTTTCTGGTGACAATAAAGGTTTATCAATGGGAAATTAGACTAAAGCTGTTTTTCTGTACAAATTGAAGTGTATGCTTCAGACCAAAAAAAGAACTTTTGCTCTCATTAATTGGTGTTAAGGTGAAAGTGGGTTTTTAGTCTGAATTAACAGAATGATTACATCTCTTGTCTCTTCTCTTTGTAAATTCAGACTTTTAATGGTCAGGGTTATAGTCCAGGATCTTGTGTGACCTGTGTGACTTGGTCCACCACCCCCATTTTTCCTGCCTCAGAGGAAGATCAGTTTGAGGAAGAGGTGCCTTTAGTACGTTTACCCCTTGGCATGAACTGTGTGGGAGAATACCAGAGAAGAAACCACTGGAGGAAAGGGGAGCCAGTAGGAGATGGATAGCCATGTTGGTAGAAGAGCTAAGTCTAGATTTGTATGTACATGTTAGTGATGACTAGTTTAATGAAGTTTACCAATAACTAAGGCAGTAAAATATCTAGAAATGTATGCTGATCACCAATAAATGATCATAAACAGAATTCTTTTTGCATCCTTTAATGTTTAAACACAGACTGTGATGTGCTTAAAATTCAAGTCCACTTCCCAAACATAAGTATTAAGATATGCTTTCAAAGTATATTTTTAAGTAGGGTTTTAAAAATATATTAAGCAAAATTATTTCCTTGTAGGTGGTGTCCCTGATGTCTGTTTCCCACAGAGTAAAATTCTTTCCCACTAAATTTTTAGCTCCTTGAGGGCAAGAATCAATCTTCTTTGTGGAAGTTCTTAGGACAAATCAAGGATTAGTTTGAGAAAGGAATTACAATAGAATTAGGAAAACCCTGACATTGTGCTAGATATCCTCTCTCTCTTCCTTTAGGCAAGTTGTGTGTCAATGGGCAAGTTACTTAACTTCCTGGATCTCCAAGATACTCTCTACACATTTGGAATGTGGATATTTTCTTAGGTTACTCAACGCAATCCTAGAAATGAATTTTACAGTAAAAATCTTATACCAAAGGGTATGTTTCAGCAATAAAATTAGCCATATTATTAGCCAAATAATTACAACAGTAATTATATTTCATTTTGGGTGTTAGGCTGTTAGGGGAATAGTCTTTTAAATTATGCCTTTTAAGCATTTAATGTTTAACTGGTTATTTGAAGTTCACTGTTTCGGTACCACTGTTGCTTTTTAATTGTTTGCTGAGACATTTGTTTCTACCATGTATTTTACTATTTAGAATTACCTTATCAAAGAACAATCAGGAAGTTTTATTCTGTGGGTTTATGATGCAGTACTTTGTTCAGTATTAATTGATACCTGCCTCTGGGTGTGTAAGGTTAGTGAAATGTAACAGGTGCTTTAATTCCAGAAAATACGTTGTAATTGTTTGTCCAATAGATGAATAAATATCTTTAGGGCATAGCCAGTCCATAAGTGGTGAGCATGATTGGGGGAGACATGCTTGTTTGTTGTGCCCTCTTGTACCAGAACAAATATTAATTAACAGGGGTGGGCTGGTAGTGGGGTCTGCATTTTCAAGCTGATTTTTGTCAAGTGTGGTTTAATTCTTTTCCTCCATAAATGAACCCTCTTAGTTATAACAAACGTTTTCATCCTGATGTCCATTGTCTTTAATTTTCTTAATTAGAATGTATTTCATGTCTTGCAAAAATACTACACCATAAACTTTTATATAACTGACACTTGAATTTCACATTTGCTTCTCAAAATGTAAATAATTCTTCCAAAGAACTGTTCACCTTTTCTGTGTTCTTATACTAACATTTTCCCATAAACTATTCTCTCATTTCTTGCATTCTTAAATAATTTCTGCTGTGACAACTACCTGTATCCAACTTAAATATTTTGTTCTACAGTGATTTAAAGTAATTCTGGATTAAAGACTCTACTTGGGGGCCACTGCTAACAAAAGTTATAATTTTGGACATGATGAGGAGTCATATCTAATTATTACCATGGCAACTGCTTTGGGACAGGACTAAGCAGAATTCCGGCTTCATGAAAGAGGGCTAGAAAGAAGTTTGCTGAGTAATACTTTCTGTGTAATTCTTTTAAATAAGCTTGCTCTTAAATGAAAGTAATACAATCATATTTCAAGGTTAAATAATGCTGGACATTAGATATGACAAATCAAAACTATAAATCTTAGAAATGATCTAAATATTGAATAAAATATTACTTTAAGTTGATCAGATTCATTATGCAGAAACAATCCATTTATTTCTGTATGTAATAAAGCATACTGCTTTAAAAACACTTTAAGCTTTAAGTATTAGTATTAAAACTTTAATATATGTTTATGTGTAATAGTTGTAATTAGTGGTCAAGTCCCCTCTCCCCGAGGTTCTGTGAGGCCTCCGGTTTTGCTTCCTGAGAAGCAGGAAAACAACAGCATCAACACACACACACACACACACACACTCACACACTCACACACTCACACACTCCACTCACGCACAGTCTGCCTGTCTTCCCTCACACTGCTTGATATTCTGTCTCCTCTTCAACCACTGAATGTTCATGAAAAGCTTACTCTTTCCTGTTCTTTATAACCCTCTCCTGGACTGAATTTCAGGCAGTAAGATGGACATGAAAATGGCTTAAGTATTGTAAGTGAACTTACAAAGATAAGGAGATAGGTGAGCTTGAGGAATTCTTTTTTATGAAAACGACTCATTAATGAATTGTGTCACACCCTAAGGATTCTTGAACTATTTTCCCCAAATCTTTACTTTTCAAGTTGTTAAATGTTCAAGTGTAAGGACCAACGAGGTGGTTAGGTAAACAGGTTAATGATGCTACAAAATGAGAGCAGCCTTATAATACCACCTCATTTTTATGCATTTTTCCTTTTGATCATTTTCATTCTAGAAAATTTTGAGTATTTCATTCACTTATCTTTTTTTAAACTTATGTTTTCTTGGGCGACATTTGGCCTTTTGAACAACAAAATAAAATTGGAAATGCTAATGTTTTAAGCCAACTAAAGGAGGAAAATAAAAATGTCACCATGGTAACAAAGCTGCTTTCTAGATGGTTTCCTAAGATATGCCTGAACTAGAAGGCAGATGTCTGATTTGAGAATCTTGCCTCCTTCAATGTAAACAAATAACTTCTGGGCAGGTGTTGGAAATAATATGGAAATCCTATTAAGGGGCCCTGGGTTCCTGTCAGTCAGGAAGCCCGTGCCACAAAAGGGCTGGTTGTCACATAAAGGAGCAGAGTAAAATTCTCATTAGGCTTGAGCTTTTCCCAGGAAATGATTGTCTCGGTGTGTTCTTTCTCCTGTGAATCTGAATGTAAGCTGTTGCTTCTACTGATCTATTCACTGGATTTATTTTTTTTCTCTTCATTCCAGATCCTCCCTCACCCCATCAGCCTGTATTCTCCCCCTCAGCCGCCCCTTCCCTTTAGATTAACACTTGATCTGTGCTACTGCTCTGAGAGTTGTGACATTTGTGATTTTAACCTCCCACCTTGAGTGGAGAAGGGGAGGGGAAGGGGAGGAAGGGGGGAAGTCAGTCTTCATTTCTGGGCCTTTTGGACAAAGAACCAGGTCGCTGAGGCCCAGTGCTGAGAACTGTTTGGAACAGGCACAGTGAGTGGCAGCCACAGTCCTGAGTACTGTACTGTGTACATTTACTTGGAGATATTTTTTTTAAATTTTTTTTTTTTTTTTTTTTTTTTTATGAATTAAGCAGAAACTATAAAGGCATGGAGAGACAGCTTTTTATGAACTTTTAAAAGCCTTCACTGGTAAGCCTCTAAACCTCCCCACCGTCCAATATGATAGCCACTAGCCACATGAAGCTATTTAAATTTAAATTAGTTTAAATGAAATGGTATTTGAAAACCCAGTTTCTCAGTTGCATTAGCCACATTTCAAGTGCTCAGAAGCCACATGTGGCTGTCGCAACCGCCCTACCAAGGCAGAGGCCGAACATTCCCATCCTGTTGGACATTCAGTTTGATAGGAAGAGACTTGGGGCTGATAAGCCTGCTGTTTCTGCTGCTCCATCTGTGGGGGGGAGGGAGGGGGGGAAGCAAAGCAAGGTTCTTCCCGATGCTGAGGAAATAAGGGGCATGTGTGTATTTTGGTTTTATAGCTTTAGTGCTGCTCAGGCATGGTTGATATGGTTGGCTGCACTAATATAGTGATCTTTAAATGGTTGTAGTTGTGTCTCCTCCTCCCCCCCCCCCCCCCCGTGGAACTGGTTGAGCAGTTTAACGTGGATCTTCCCAAAATGGACCCCCTAGGAGATGCATTTTAATGTTCCTAGATAGAAAGAAGTTGTGGCAGTTTGGAGGCGGCAGCTGTGGTGGTGGTGGTGGTGGTGGTGGTGGTGGTGGTGATGGTGGTAGGGGGTTTGAAGGCTATGCATAATGATGTTCTTGATAATACTCAGAAGGTTAAAAGTGGATAAACACAAAACAAGGCTTCAGTAAAGCTACACTATTATTATGCAGCATTCTCGGACTATAGTCCCCGCGACGCACTTCATAAAGCCAATAAAGCGCATACTGGTGGTCTCCCGTTGCCCTAGCAACCGACCATGGGGCATAGTGTATGTGAAATGCATGAACATCTGTGAATTAATCTCTTTTAGTTTGTTCTTTTCTTGGCACTGATTGGGCCACTCCTGCTTGTGCCTGTGACATGGTGTGTGGAGGGGTAATCTGGAGCGGTCCCCAGGGCCTTGCCCTGAAGTGGATGGTGGAATGGCAAGTAAGGGGAGCTTTATCATGGTAGTGCATTCAGCAGTGGAGGGATTGGGCCTGACAACACTCTCAGTAGGACATTATTAGCTTACTTTCTGGTACATGGGGAAATGAATAAAATTTTTTCTAGTAAATCTGAGCATTATTGGGTTTATTGGGCTGCCCTGAAAAACATAATCTTTAGAGAAAATTGAAATAATCACTTGTGTTTATACCACAGTTGTCAGGATTTGAAAGTTCTCTGAGTTATATTCTACATCTTTGTCCCAGCCCCAAACCCATGCCCAGTCTGTGCCCTGGGGATCCTCCGCCCTGGGGATCTTCCCCCCCAGGGATTATAACCAAACTATATTGGACTAGTCTGGAATGAGACTCCAGAATTGACTGCCTTGTCTGGGATGTTTTGATAAATCGGGTAGTATCCTAGACTGACCTTACTTAGAGAAATTTTAAACTAAACTGGTGACATTTTTGCCCTAGGGAGAATAGAATTAATAATGACTAAATAGAAAAGCATTCAGGAGCAATCCTTGGTTAGTTACTCCCCCTCTCCTCACAGGATTTTCCTCACTTCTTCCCCTTTCTTACTCCTGCCCCCCTCTTGAGACTGGCGCCCCTCCCTCCAGAGTGCAGCACCACTCTGCAGCCAGTTCAGTTTCTCCTGTCCTGCAAGATGCTCACTTGTCACCTGTTTTGCACACCCTTGTTATTTTCAACTAGAGGCCCGGTGCACAAAAATCATGCACTCTGGGGGGAGGGTTCCCTCAGCCCAGCCTGTGCCTTCAGACATCCTTAGTGCTGTTGTGGAGGCAGGAGAGGCTCCCGCCACTGCCGCTTCGCTGGCCAGCCCTGTGGGAGCACCCTGACCACCTGGGGGCAGCTCCTGTGTTGAATGTCTGCCCCCTTGTGGTCAGTGCACATCATAGCAACTGGTTGTTCTGCTGGTTAGTCAATTTGCATATTAGGCTTTTATTATATAGGTCACCCTTCTCTTCCCTTTTCTCCTCTTCTTTTTTTTTCCCTAATCTTGCATTGTTCTTTAGGGGTCAACCCTTTTTCTTTCAAGGGAAGAAAGAAAGTCTATTATATTTGACACCTCACTCATGCTGGATTTAGTCTGTATGTTTACTATTTAGAATGAGAAATTATTATTCTCTAATAAATGTATTAAGGTTAAAGTGTGAGCTATATGCTAATCCATTCGATTTGTTTGATTGTCATTAATATTAAGGCCACTTAAATAGAAAGAACTACTTGTTGATCTGTGCATGCTTTCCTTTGGACATTAAAAAGGTACCGCTGTAGCTTTGTAGCTGAGAGATTTTCCTGATATTCTATTAGACAACTAACCAATAATGATTATTTTAATGGTTTCTGATTTTGAAACCTGTTGGTATTGATAGATGAGCTTAAAAGTTGAGCAATAAAATCTAAATAAAATATTAAAGTTAGTTAGTAGGTATTGATTTGGCAACCAGATGGCAAATAGGTCTGCATTGCATTCTTGGGGACACATAGTAAAGATTAGACTCAATTCCTGGCCTCAAACCATTTTCCTATTAAAGTATGGAACTGAGATATGCTGCCTTCTTTGGAAAGTAAAATATATTAATGGATTGTTCTTCATTTCTCTCAGCTTCTGGTTAGTTCTGAATTCCTTAAAAATGTGCACATAAAACTAGCTTATGATGATTGGAGGGCTTGCTTATAAAGGCAGTATTCCCAGGAAGCTGCCAGTGCTGATGTGCAAATACATGCAAACAGGGAGCCTTTAGCAAACATTGACAGCACCAGTGGTGACCTTCTGTAGACTCCCAATCTTGACCTTGTCTTTTGATGGCATTCAGTTAGTGTTTTGTAGGAATCAGCAAAATAAAATACTCATTTCGGACTTGTGGGTGTCCCTCACTTGCTTTACAGGCAGTTCTTTGAAAGGTTTTCTGTTGCTGCTCTCAGTAAATAACCCTGTTTCTATTCAGATGAAATTTTTATTCTTTCAGGTACCAACTTTTTAGAAATACAGCTTCAGAAATACAACAGTTAAAGGCATTATTAGAGTCCTTTAGAAGGAAGTAGAATTTTCAAGTTGTGTTTTTCATATCTTGGATTAGTATTTGGTTTTTGAAAGCACAATTCTTTATGCCCCAAACTGAAAAATTTTAGACACTTGTAGTAAGAAAGGAAAATTCCACCATAGTGATAAATGGCAGTGAGTAAATTGGCTATGGTGAAGAATGGAAATTAGTTTGAATGAGTTTGACTCTGTTGTTTCCTTCATCTGTATTTGTGTTAAAAGCAGTGATTTTGTAATCTGGATGTTCAAAGGCTGGGAAGGGAAAGAGATTACAAATAATCTAGAAGAGAAAAGATCTCTAGCATTCAGATTTTTTTTTAATCCCTACTATATGTGATTGCCCAGCAAACAGCAATAATCTTTGACTTTTATTTTTAACTATTACTGTATTTTTAAATAATTTATTGAAATAAAATGAACATTTTCATTACTGGTGTGGATATGTGGACCTGTAAATACAAAAGGTATTCAAGAGGAAAAATTCTTGCATGGTTTTCTTAAATGCAAATTATAGTGCATTGGGTGATAGGACTCATCTCAAAAGGAGGGGTCCCTAAAATTATTATAATACCTCTCCGTTGGGACCACCCCTGGCAATTATGGGCCAGGGGTTAAGTTGTAAAGTGGAAAAGAATAAAAGTAAAGGCCCTCATAAATGTCTGAGTATTTAAAAGTTATAAATCCACTTAATAAATATACCCTCATTATGATCTGAAAGGCCAGGTTTGAACTTTAATTTCTCAGGCTCCTTTTCTTTTATTGCTGGCACCATGGGCCTATACCCTTTCCCCACCTTTTTTCTTTTTCTTTCTCATATTAAAGCTTCCTTTCACCCCAGTGGCTGTCCTCAGGTCTAGATGTGCTCAAACCAACAGCTTAGTTTACCCCTTGAAAATCCTACGAAAAACACTGATCAGTCCTGAATTTCGGCTTTGGGGCAGGGAATTTCAGGGTCCCGGTATCCCCATCATGGTCTACAGCAGGTGGGCAGAGTGTGGGCGTGTTTCCTTGGTCCTGAAGAGGGGCTTAGCTGCATGAGGACTCAGACCCCAGGTCAGGGGCCCCTCTTGCCAGGCTGTTTGGTTTGTATATGATTTCACGAGCCATACATTTTAAGAGGAAAGAAAGGGAAGTGGGAATTTGCAACTGTTTCATCTCAAAATAATTCTCTGTTAAATGAATATCATTTTAATCAAAATTAGTTCATAAATTGATATTCTAAAATACAGTCTTTAGAAACAGGTACTTTTAAACTACGCTTTGTAACTTGTTAATACATATCTAACTATATTTTTAAAATGTTTCTAAAAGTCATAAACACATACTGTACTTATTGGCAGTGCTTATGAAAGGGAGGGCTTAAGTTGTAAAGTCGAACAAGGTAAAAGATGGCCGAGGGCCATGGTTGTGGGTTCTGACCCAGTCTGGTCCATAGTGAAGCTTCAGCCTGTGGTGGTAGTGCCAGGACAGGTTAAATTTAACAGGATTAAATGGAGAGGCTGGGCTTGAGATTATCCCTGGGAACTAGCTCAGTTCATGATTTCTGTTTTCATGGTTTTGTTCCTTTCATGTGCTTCCACACGGGCAGTCGGACAGCTGGAAGTGTCACAAATATTTCAAGAGCCCTGTTTAGTAGTTTACATGGAAAATTGTTGAATAATTTACATAACAAATGATTAGACAAGCACTTGTCCATCTGACTGAATTATTGTACCTGTTTGCCCACGCAACAGAGGAGGCACACAGTGTTTCCTCTTGCAGCGGGTATGCAGTGGCTGGATTGACCCATCTAGTTATTGGGTTTCGGTCTTTTGTTGACACTGTTGTAAATGAAAGCAGCCCAAGCAAGCTCTGAGCAGCTGGGCTGGATAATTGTGAAGGATTCATGCTTGTTGCTGTTACCCCCAGTGTTTGCAGTGGGTTGTTTGCTTTGACTTTTGTTGAACTGTTGACAAAAGCATTAGATACAAATGGGAACAAATAAAGTGGTGAGATGCCAGGAGGGCTTGGCAGCAGTTGTGGTTTTCATTCTGACTTAAATGGGGGATGTCAGAACTTATCTAGATGGGAAATGGAAAGTATAAAGTTTGTGTGTGTGTGAGTGTGTGTGTGTGTGCGATTGTGTGTGTGTGTAGCAGTTTTCTTTTCAGGTACCAAACTGGAAAGTCCTTTGCTGTTTATTGCCTTGGCTCAAAGAGGTGAGAGAATTAAGGAGCCACCATGTCTTATAACCTTTAAAAAGCCACATTATACTCATGCCCTTCAGGTGTGTTGCTGGCCGGGAATGCTGTAACAGAAATAGTTTCTGGACTCCCCCTGCCCAATTTAGGGGGGGGGGGGGGAAGCTTTTTTTTTTTTTTTTTAAATAATGGAAGTATTTTGGCTTGGGGAGATGACAGGCATGACATTGAGGTAGGGAGGATTAAGAAAAACAGTATACGCTAAAATAGTATAGCTAGCAAAATGGAAGTCATTTACTGGAACGCTTTTAATTTGGTTTAAACAAAATACTCTTTTGTATATTCAAATTGGGAGTAGCTCAGCTGTTGTGAAGCCAGAAAATTAATGGTATTTTTAGTGAAATAGCAAAAGCATGTCAACAACATAGCTGCAGATGATAATGCTGGCACTTTATTCATGAGGAATTATCAATGCAGGTTACCGGACAGCATAGTGTGACTGAAAATGATTGAGTGTCGGGGAAGCTGCTGTCCTTCTGCTTGGTGATTTCATTTTGCATTTAGTCCTTCCGCAGGCTTCATTTGTGCATGTATTTTCCCTAGCATAAACCAAAATATAGTCTACTTGGCTGTGCATATTTCTCCCTTTAAAATTTCTTGAAATGAAAGTTCTCTTTGAGTATTGCCTTAAAAGCTACAGAGTGTGTTTTCTGTGTGCAGATGGTCAGTGGATGTGGGCAGGCTTCAGAGAAAGGTCTCTGCAGATTTCATTTGAATAGATCTACCGGAGTTGTTTAAAGGCACTAACCAGCACAGCTCACCAGGATGTAGTAGGTGGATAACTGCCACAGAATTGCCTTCCCTGGCAAGGAAAGGATTTGGAATACTGGGGCGTCCCAGTGCTGGACCAAGGAGAAGCCTGGTGCTTCCTCATTATGTGTTCTGTTCTCCTACCTCCTCTGTTACATTCCCCTCCCCTACTAGTGATAAGAAGGATGGCTTGTACCTTTGTGTCATTGTTCTTTGGTTCCAGTACCTCATATGACAAAGTCCTAAGGAATTATAGTGGGAAATAATAAGAATCTGTTGTTTATGTTAAAAGTGGGAGTGGTAGACTATTTTTTATCTTTTCAGCATCTCTGGTCCTAGAGATTAGTAGTCCATTGAGAGGTGGTGACTTTAGGGGAAAACAGAAGTGGTAGTATATATTACAGACCGTGCTCTGTAGTTTGGTAAAAAGAAACACAAAATTAATGCTCCCCAAGTTTCAGCTCACAGGTGACATTTTGCTTATATCAATACTAGATGATCAAGTGTAGGGACCTAGATCTGAAGTTTGTAAGGAAAAAGCCCCTGAAAGGTCTCTTACCGAGTGGAGACAAATGCATCTCTGTGACTGAGAAGTTGGTGTCTTCTAGGGTTTTGTCCTCAAGAGAAGAGGTGAGGAAATCATACAAGTTAGGAAACTTGAAAAGATACTGAGGTAAGAAGTTTATCATTGTTAACAAGTTAGAAGAAGAAAAGAGAGACTGAGCTGAGACTCCAGACTTGACTCAGCATGACTCCAAAATTATGAAAGACCGTGGGCAAAAATGCAATAAAAGGCTCACAATTGAAAAGAATGAGTTCAGGAGAAATTTACTTAGCCAAGACAAATAGATTGGTACCTGCACCCCTGAGGCAGTGGCCAGAGCCACGAGGATAAGCATATTTTGGAAGAGGCCGGTTTTATAGATAGATGGGTCTGTCTTCCCTCCTCCTCCTTTCCCACTACTCAATGTGTATTATTATGTTCACTGTGCTCTTACAGCTAAAATAACATGCTTGAAAAGGGTGACTCAGGGTGGCTCTTTGTACACTCTGTATGAACCACATTACTGAAGTGGGAAGCTGGTGTGTGTGATGACCTATCCACATCTGTGCATGTGATACCCTCTGATCTCTAGCCAGCCTGCAGTTGAAAGATAGTGCTGGGATACTGGTTAGAAACTCAAGCTCAGGAGTTAGGGGGCCTGGGTTCAACTCTTGCCTTTCGATATTTACCAACCTGTGACTTTTGTGAGCTACTTCTCTCACATTCTGTTTACTCCTAACAGGGCTAGTAAAATTAAGTTTTCAAAGGTGCCTAATACTTAGGTACTGTTGTGTGTTTTTTGTTTGTTTGTTTGTGTGTTGTTTTTTTTTTTTTTTTTTGTGTGTGTGTGTGTGTGTGTGTGTTTTTAGTATGCAATATGGATAATTTTAAAATAACTTATTTTTCATTTATTCTTTTGGGATTTAATATTTAAATTAACTTGCATTCCACAGGCAAGCATCAGACTGACAGCAGAAAGAAGTAAAGTAGAAATGTGCCAGGCTGTGGGGAAAATTATTCTGGGATTAAAATTTTCCTGTAAAAAAAAAAAAAAATCTACAAAATGGATCTCGTACTTGGAGATGGTTGAGAATTAACTTTAGCTGATCTGAGCACATATTTAATTCCAAAAGGGATTTCAGGTTTTGGGATAGTTCAGCCTCGGCCGAGAACGTGACTTTTATGTATTTTACAGCAAAAACTACTTGCCACTCATAATAGATGAAATTGGAGACCAAACAGGGAGAACCTCGTGGGTTCCTGTCGGTCTCAATCTAAATCCTCTTTTTAAAAGTGATTGCCCTGCTGTGCTGGCACTGTGTGCCTCTGGTGGGAGGAGAAGCTACTAACTAGCCTTACAGGCACTGAGGGAGTGGCCTGCGACCATGGTCTCAGTGTACCTTGTGTTTTGCAGAGAGCCTCCGTATTTGCCATGTCAGATTATCTGTAAAATGGACTTCTCCCACCAGTCTGGTAAGCCATAACAATTCTGGCGCCCCCCTAATTGTGTGGAGAGAAAGGAATACACCCAACAGATGCTTTTGGAGCAGAAGAGAGACTTGCTGCTTTCCATTATTTTACTACCGAGACGCCTGATCCCTTGTCAGTAAGGTTGGCTGTTTTGGAAAAGAACACACTTCCCTGCACTATAACACCGATTTATCTGCAGCTCCTTTTTTCCCTTCAGGCTGAGTTAACAGGAATCTCACGAGGCAGTGACAAGCAGACTGGAAACATGTTTTGGCAGGGGTGCCTCTGAGGAAAAAAGGACATTTGCAATATTGAAGGTGCTCTGGGGACAGCCAGCCCGGGCCCAGCGGGGCAGGGTAAGGACGGAGCACAGCCCTGTTTGAGAAATGCTCTCATAAATGTGAATGGTGAGAAGAGGAGGGTTCCCATAGGGTGAGAGCCTGGTTGCTGTGTTTTCAGTAGACTTTAGCCTCGGTTTCTCTAAAAAATGACAATCAGAGATTATATACTGCCTGTGCTTTTTAGGCTGTCGGAATATTACGTTGCTTGTCTTTGCTTATTTTTTGGCGTGTGCCATTTCAGTGATCCGAATCTTACTGCAAGCTGTCTTTCTCAGAGCTTACCAAATGAGGGAACCCTCCTGTCACCTGTCATGGGGAGAGGCTGTGCAGAATGTGAATTTGCATTCCTCAGTCACACCAACAGGGTTCTAGCAAATTTCCATATTATCTTAATAGGAATGATGAGAGGGCCAGAGTTCTGGAAAGAGGATCCACCCTGGGCATAGGATGGGGCTTGCCCTCCTGGAGAGGATGCTGACAGAGCCAGGTTTCCCACAGGGACTGGGTATCCCAGGGCATTTGAGCACACAGGATGTGTCAGCTCTCCACGGTGCCAGGGCCACCTGACAAAGCCTTACACGTGTCTTTCAGGTGATTGTTTTTATAAGAATTACCTCCTGGATGTTAAGTGCCATCTCCCTGGATGATGTTTTCTTTGAGAATAGTACCTGGGAGCCATCGTGTGGCCCATTCAACAACCACCAAACCTTTGTATTTTGGAAAGTGCTGTCTCCACTAAAGAAAGGCCCAGGAAGTTTTGCTGGGGTCAGCTGTGCTTGAGAATTCCTGGCTCTTTGCACCCCTCTACTTTCTCCTGCCTGAGATGTCACGTCGGAAAGTTTTTTAGCTCAGGTTGGGAATCTGTTGAAGAGGAATTAAGATTTTTCTGATTATCAAACTAAACAACAACTGTGGTATTGTTTTTTTTTTGGTGGAGATTTATTTTATTTAAAAGATAAGGAAAGGAAATATGCATTAATGTAACTTAGAAACTCAAAGAAAAAAAGGATTAGAAGAAGTGGAAACTTTCTACGCCACCATTATTAGAGATCTGGTAAAGAAACAAGTGCAAGCGAGGGCAGGTGAGGTGTAGAATACTCTGAGCCCAGGGACTCAATTAAAAATGCTTTAAAAATGTAATTCCAATCAATTTGGATAGTCTTAGAACATTGCAAGATGTGTGAAAACATGCTTTGAATGCCAGCAACCAGTGAAAAGGGCACGGTTTCAGAAACCATGCTATAAATTATCTGCCCTTGGCTTTCGAAATGTGGAGCTACATCACTGAAATATTCAGAATAAATATCAGAGAGAATTGTACATTCTACATTGCACATTCTTACAAGGAATGAAATTTTTAAAGACCTAGTTTTGTTTGGCCCAAGATCCTAGAAATTTTTTTAATGTTTGTCACAACATTTGTTTTGGAAGACATACAAATCAAATTTGATTATAACAAATATCTTTACAACAGAAATATCCTTATAACCAAACATTTTCTAGACCCCCCAACCAGTTCTCCACTTACTTAAAACAATATTGAATGGAATCCAATTCCATGAAAAGAAAACAATGTGGGCTAGTCTTCGATGTTTTTCCTTCATGTTTTCTTACCTCCTGGAATCCATGTACATTAATTGGTGGTAATTGATTTCAAAAATGTTTGTCTACCTTTGGAATATACTATATGATTTTTAAATTGTAGTTTCCCTTACAGATTACTTTCCATATTGAACTTTGTGGGAGGAGTCAACCCCAAATGAAATGCTCCTGTGGATTCCCTACTTTGCATGTTTTAGTTTTGTTTTTTTTTAATACCGAGAAAGTTTTTCATGTAAACTTTTCCCTAAAAAGAAATTAAAGTAGTAGCATAATTTATATTTCATTCATTGTAATCCACCAAAACCACAGGCCACAACTTGATCAAATGTGAAACAAAACATAGGCTCTGAATAGTTAATAGTGATCGGTCATTGTCATGTGTGAGTAGTATGTGCCCAGTTGCTTCCAGTCCTGGCTGTGTATACCCTCCTCTGTGGAATCACTTTGTAGAGGGGCAGTTCTGGTCAGTGCCAGATGGCTCCTGCTTCTGGCTGGCCCTGGGCCCATCACCCTGGGTTCTTCCTCATAATTGCCCTCACCTTCTCTAGTCTTAGCACATGACACTTGTGTCAGACTTTCCTTCCCAGATAAGAAAAATTCAGAAGTAGCTTATTGCTTTTCTCTATGTTTATGAAAATTGATAGAAGGCTGCTTAGTACACAATGAAAAGCATGTGCTCTGTGGCTGCTGCCATGGGTTCTAGAGACAACTCTACCACCTGCTAGCTTTTTGACCTTGGACAACAATAAAAATAATTAGCACTAAGGGTGCATTTACTGTGTGCTGGCCAGGTCCTTACCGCCGTCCTTTTGTTCAGCCATAAGAGCCCACTAAGGTAGAGTTTATTGTTATTTCTAAATTGCAAATGAGGAAAATAAGACACAGCAACAGGCTAAAGCAACTTGTGCACAGTCACTGAGAATGTAAGCTATCAGCTGAGCTATTCAGAACAAGGCTAATTTCTAAAGCCCATTCTCTTAATCTCTATATCAGGGTCAGTTTAAACTTCATTTGTATGTGCCTTACTTAGTGTAGGCCAAGTAAATATTAGAGCCACCTGTGAGGAGACCCAGCCTGCCATTCAGGAAGTTAGTTAATAAGTGATACATGAGCTTCTTCCTTTTCTTGTCTGTCACATCCACAAAAATCCAAACTAAGTAGATGCTGATTTTGTATATCTGTAGCAATGCTGTTGTTATGTATTCTTTTGTGTGACTTACCTGTCATATTACTTGGAGTATAAGCTTTGCGCAAAGGAAAGAGGTGGCGTATTTTTACTAGTTCATATTTTGTATGCCTTCAAAATGGTAACTTGAGACCATTTTTATTTCACAGCATTTTGGAATGTCGTCATACACACATAGTTCTATGTGTGTTTTGTGTTAAATGTCTCATATCTAGCAGATGTATCCTCCTCCTCCTCTTACAGCTCAGAATCTGGTTAATTAAATTTTATGCAGATTAAAATATCTGAGAAAGAATTTAACTTACAGTCTCATCAGTTTTTGGAAGTTAATAGGAATATTCTTATAATAATAGAATTCTCTAATTTGGATTTTATAGTTGTCATTCTCATTTCACGGAGAAACAAGAGTAGTTTTTTTGTTTTGTTTTTAAAAAACACTACATCTGGTGATATTTAAAAACTAAATATCATAATTTATAATTTTTAAATTTATTTATGCTTTCTGATCTTTAATTGATGAGCAAATGCTCATGCTTTCATTGTTTTGGCTGCTGACCTATCAACTGACTTTTGGAGATTTATGACATGGATTGAGAGGGACTGACAATTAAATACCTTTAGAATAGAATAGATGGGATGTTTGGGTGGGAGTCACAGAGGAATGAGTGCTTGATTCCAGGGCTATATCAGTTTGTTGAGGATAACTGGAGGAATTAAGTTGAGGGCTGCATATGATGGTGATTTATACTTTTAGAATACCAAATTAGGCCCCATTGCTTGACAAAAGCATTTTTGTACTGATTTGTGAATCCGCTTAAAAAGAACAAAGACAGAGAAATTAAATATCATTTATTCTACATTTAAGAAGCCACCTTTATTGAAAACAAATAAAGCATGCTACCAGGCTATCCTGTAAATCCAGAATGTATAATCATTAACAGCTATTTGTGATGAAGGGGGTGTTTATCATTTTCAAGATTCCTCTTTTGTTAACTAAGCACTGTCAGTGTCACTGTGATTAGTTATGTTGCTCCTCTTTTAAACACCATTTTCAGCTTACATTAGGGACATAAAGTGAGGTGAAAGAGGTGTCTTTGAATCCTATTCCAGCCAATTTGATCTGATTGGATCACAGGCACCATGCAAGATACTTAAACCTAGTGTGCCCTGGCGAAGAGAGGCAGTAAGGGAACCTATTTTATTCTGTCATATTTGGTGATCTGTTAATTGCCACTGATGTTTGTTTTAGATACTCTAATTAATGGGATCTTTACTGTTTTTGTTCCCTAAGGCCTTTCTAGCAAAGGGCACAGGGGATAGAGTAAATAAATTACTGCTTTTGTTACCACTGATACTGTCTGGGTTAAGTAGTCTAACTCATTAAGATGTTTGTTTATTTGTTTTGTAGAAAGGGGGGGGGGGGGGACCAATTAGGAATATTGTAGAAAGAGCTCTGAACTGGGAATCAGGAGATCTATCACCCTATCTGACCTCCAGTGTGCCCTCTATTCTCTTTCAGCTGCAGGTTTCTCATTATATTGCATGACTGGTCAGGTTCTCTGAACCTAGAGTTTATTGATGTATTCTATGATAAACCCTTTGAAGTATTTTTCTTATTTAATAATAGTATTTTACTATGCAGAAGCCCCAGTATTTTAGAACCAGGTGTTATTTTTCTGTACATTCAGGTATTCTAAATGGAATGCTGGAGCTGACTCAGGCATGTATTTCAAAGATTTTTAAAAAATACATTTTAATTTATTTTGTTTGAAGCTTTATTTCCCCCTGAAAATTCAGTGAGAATTATGGATTTAGCCAGGAATCAGAGGTATAATGGGAGGAGACTAGATTTGGAATTGGATAGATTTAGGTTCAAATTATAGTTTTTCATAGACTAGGGATAGATGACTTAACAAATTACTGTTTCTCCCAACAATAATGTCATTTTCATAATAATGATAACAATAATAATATTATCCATTTCATTGTTTTACTATAAAATTAAATGAGACAATGTGTGTAAAGTACTTTGCAAAGTTCTTGGCAATCAGTCTGAGTTCCCAGTAAATACAAACATCATGTATTTAAAATGGCATTCTGGCTAATTCAAAACACTCCTTGCATGCTAAAAATTGTGGTGCCTAGATTACTTCAGTTTGTGGCATTTTCATGATTTTCTGTTCTTCTGAAGATGCATCCACAGTAGAAACAGTATTAATAGCTTCATTAAGCATCTGGATCGCATGTTGTGGATCTGTGTCTTGTCACATTTTAGGGTGTCCTTTCCTTGTTCTTCAAGATGGTAATTTTAATTTTCTGTAAGTACTGGACTAAGATAACAGCAGGGATGAGATGATAGTAGACATTTTTAATTTTTTAAAATTGATAATCATGGGTCCTGTAAACTTGCTAATAGTTACTTATTCATTAAGCTCTTTTATAAGATACTTATGTATTCTGAAATTATATATAACCAAAACAAACATATTGAGTCTGCACTATCCTACAAGTTTTAGGATGTGACATCCTCACAACCATCAGGATTTTTTAGGCTTGTCATTCATTTCCTATCTATATAAATGAGATCTAATTGTGAGTGTTCTTTAACTTATAGAATCAGAAGTAGGCAATGTAAAAGATTATTTACATTTATCAAACTCAGAAACTTCAGAAGGAACATTACTGAAAGGTTAATCTTACCCCAGGTATTCTTAGTCAAATTCTTTTTTGTGTGTAAAGGTGAGTATGAAGTCAGAATCTTGTTAGCAAAACAAGTAATGAGTGATGCAACTGCTATACAAGTTCAGGAAACTATTTAATACTGAATACAGTCCCTGTGTCTGTTACAGAAATTTGTAGGAAATATGTGAACTCTAATGAGGCAGAAAAGGAATTGTGCAGGGGCTTACCAAGGATCCAGGATATTTAGGTCCAGGGATAATGAGCTTCATCAATTTACATATGATACTGTCCCTTTGATTTCCTTTAATTCTGACTCTGTGAACCTAATGTGTAGTAAGACTAAAAACAATCTGTAGACTTTAATCTGTACATATTGTATTCAATAAATGTAGTAGTTTATCAACAGAATTTCATTGCCAGCTTGAATTTGAAACCATATGCAGACACCTTATTTGAATCCTAGCTTTGCTTTTACTAACTATAGGACTTCAGACAAGTCCCTTCATTTGCTTTTATTTGTAGTAACATTAAAGTAGTTGGAATGAAAGCTCTCTAAGCTTGTGTCTACATCTAAACATTAAGTTAAGATTCAATCTGGGGCAAGTTATGTATTGAAATAAAATGAATCTTGGATATACTCTATCCAGTCTGGTAAAAGGAACTTGCCATTTGCCAGTTCTATTAATGATATGTTTTGTTCTTCATGGTTAGGTGTACCAATGAAAATGGCTTTCATGTATTTGTTAGATTTTGATAAGGTGCTTGCTGCCTACAGATCTTGTAGCAGAAGAAAAGGTGAATTGGACATAGAATTTTCCTCTATAGAGTGACAGGACATATATACTGAGAGTCAGAAGATCTCTAGCTTTCTTATTATTGGGTGTTTGAGCGTGATCCCTTGGTATTTAGTGATTTGATTGGTAATTTATTAAGAAAGCCATGCTACACAATTCCCAAAGATTCTTAACTATCTCCTAGATGTATTTTTTTTAATCTGGTTTTTTTATTACTTGTGTGACATAAGAAAATGCTACTAAAAGTCAAGTCTTAATTAGCTTGAACTCACATTATAGATGTATCATGTGACCTGTTGCTATAAGGATCTGATGCCATAAAGAAGGCCACATTAGTTCAGCAGAGGTTGGCAATTGCTTAGAATTTGGATCTGAAATCACCACATTTTATTTAAAGGGAGGGAAGGAGGGAGGGAGGGAGGGAGGGAGGGAGGGAGGGAGGGAGGGATAAAATAAATTTGCCATCTCTTCTAAGATTAGACAGGCCCACAATCCCTTACCACTTCTCTGAAACACAAAGCTCTGAAAGCAGTTTGTTTTTTGTTGTTGTTTTTTTGTTTTTGTTTGTTGTTGTTTGCATTTTGTTTGGTAACAAAACTGACTTGACTATAGAAATATTAATGCTCGACTGTCCAGGTGTTATCTTAGACACTGCTATAATAAATGTATCATTACCTTTCTCTGATTATCAAAGTACTGAATTTCAAAGCACATCTGGCTCAAAGGATTTTCTGACATGCGGTCTCTAGTTGTAGCCTTGGAATTTATGTGCTTATCTTATCTCTAACTTTTCAAGACTCTTTTAGGGTAAAGACCTTGTCTTTGCAGCTTTGAATATCCCTGTATTCCTATAACCTCTGTTACAGAAGTCATTTGTTATACTCTTGAATGACTCAGTGAAGGGGGAGAATGTTCAGGCAGCTTTAGCCCATTTTACCCCAAATCAGTCAGTTAACATTTTCTCCAGGGTTCTAGACATAAGTTAAACCATGAAACTGAGTTGACTAATAACTGAAGTTATCAGATCATGACTTAGGACCTTTCCCCTGCATTTAAAATTATGAAAATTAAATTGCTCAAGCATCTCAGAGTGGTGAAATGACTCCTGGGTGGAACTGGATATCATATCTGCAGACCCTCATCTCTCCTTTCTGGAGTCCTATGTAGTGCACCCTGGCGAGCGAATGCTAGACTCTTGATAAGATTGTCATGGTGATAGTTTTTGGATGATAAAAATTGTAGGAATACACCACATTCTGTTTTAGCTACATGGAAGAGAGGGTGGGCAAGCTATAGTCCACAGGCTAAGTCCATTTTCTGGGTTTGTTGCCTATGAGCTAAGACTAAGTTTTTATATTTTTAAAGAGTTATAAATAAAGAAACAAGAATATGCAACGAAGACCATATGTGGCCTGCAGCCTAAAATGATTACAATCAAGGTCCTTAAAGAAAAAGTTGCCCAACCTTTGATTTTAATTCCCAATTTACTCCTCCTTGTCTTTAGGTGAATTCTCTCATTCTTTCTTCTTCTTCCCCTTGGTCTTCTGACTCCAGTCATGGTCATTCTTCTAGGGCTGAGGTGGTAGTTTTTTTCATGAGATGCTAAACCTAAAAGATGGATGCTTTTTACCCCTCTTTATAATTCTTTTCAGGAAGAATTTTTAATTAAAATTTTATGTAGAATTAAGCTGAGCATAAACATGAGAATTCTTTTAATAATAAAATGTGGAGAGAACCAATTATAGAGCTTCCACAATGCCTGTTGAAAAGAATTTTACGATGGTATTCATTACTTTCATCCCTTTATCTTAAAAATTCTTTTGATTCACAAAGCTGTATGCACAATTTGAATAATAAAAATATTTTTAAAAATACTGATTTGGGAAAATAGTCACTGTTTTTTTAAATAAATGACTTTTTTAAACTTACGCTACATGAATAAATTATGTAATCCTGGAATATCAAGGTAATTTAGGGTGCATACTGTGAGATATTCTTTTTCCTCTGGATTATTTCAGGTACATAAATATATCTTCTTTTATTACTCTATGAATTGATAAAAGTGTGAGTAATGTCCCTGACCTTGCCATATTCTTATTTCTTATGAGGGTATTAGTGAAAATCAATTGAGGTCTACAGTCAGGTGTCCTATATTTTAATACCAGCTTTACTTCTTTCTATCTGTATGACCTTAAGCAGTCATTTAATCTTGCTAAAGTTCTATTTGCTGATCACTAACATGGTGGTAATACTATCCTAACAAACTTTTAGGGCAGAGGGCATATACAATGATATGTGGAAATAATCTGAAAATTAGGGAGTGTTTTCAGATGTTACTTCGTTTGAGTTTATGATCATTTATCATTTCTATATATTTTAATTCATTTCTTAAAGTATTAGAAATCATGAGGCTGAGAACCAGGGAAGGCATGAATTTGCTTTTTAATCTACATTATTATCATCTATTCCTAATATGGATGGCTTAAAAAGAGGAGGGGACATTTATTTGTGTAGTACATATTCTGAATTAAATGGTTATATCAGCCAGTAATTGCTGTGTAATAAACCTTTCCATAGCTTAGCACGCATAAAATGAAAGCTAGTTGTTATATCTCATTAGTGTTTGTGTCAGCTGTCAGGGGAAGTCCTTTTCCCTGAGCTGGGCTTGGCTGATCTTGGCTGAACTTGCTCATGTATCTTCAGTCAGCTGGGTGTTCTAGAATGTCTTCAGCTCAGGTAACCTGGCTCTTCCCCATGGATCTCCTTACCCTCCAGCAGACTTGTTCTTTTGACAGTGGCAGTGCCCAAGAGGGCCTCTCTGCATCAGGTGTGTTACTGAGTCCTTGGCCAAAGCAAGTCACATAACCAAGTCTGACATCAGTATGACAGTACTGCCAAATGTAGATAAAGGGAGGTGTGAAAAATTGTGGCCACTATTGAAGCTTGTCTACACAGTGTTCTTACAGGTAAAGAAAAATGTGCTCAAGTGGGAACCAGATTGTAGCCTGGTGTTATGATTCATGGTGGTCTCATGTTCTTATGAACGCCTTGCATAATTTCAGATCTTGCATACACTCCCATTCCTCATCACTAGACTAGAACCTTGGAAGCCTCACAATGTGACTGCTGGGAAAGAAATAGCCCATGCCCAAATACACACTTCTTGTGTTATAAATAATACAGAGAATATTGCTTCCAAGACAACTTTGATGAAATGTCAGCTTTCTCTAGGTTATCCTCATCCCTGCTGGGTAATTTGTATACTGCAGGAGTTTGTTTGGAAACATGCCTGTTGTTCTTTAAAATACGCTTAATGCTAGATTAGAGAACAGAATTTTTTTTCTTCTGTTTATGCAAGCTCATTTCTAAAGCATTTAAAGTAAAGAGCTTGTGCATGTATGGTATTTAAAAACCCTTCACATGATGTTTTTAAAACAGATCAATTTCAGCATTAAAATGTTAGGAATTCAGCCAAGGAAAATTCAACTTGGGTTGTATGGCTGTAATGATAATGTATTATAGCCATCTTCTTTGAAAGTGATTGTACCAGCAGAACTGAACCTGGTGAATTACATAATTTAAGAGTGTTTGCCAGAACAACGTTTTAGGGAGATTATTCAAGCCTTTTCTAAACAAAAGCAAAACGAAAGATGGATTTTATTATGAGGTACTTAAATTCCAAGAATAGTCATCACAAAATATCTAAAGATAACCCATGTGAATTGAACAGAAGGTCATATGTCTGGATGTGAATTATCACACTTAACTTCTTGGCAGAATAATAGGATGTAAGAGAGTATGATTTCTGCTTTTTAGCTATGTTGGCTTGAATTTTGAAAAGGTCTTGAGTTTGCTTATTATTTACCCAAAAAGTAGTTTCAGATCAAAAGTAACTTCATGATTGAAACTTTATTGATGGCACATACTGACTCTTAAGTAACAAAGAATATTTATGTGTCATTCACATTATTTAGGCATATCATTAATCTTAAAAAAAATTTTTTTTTTCAGGGAAATAGATCATGTATTTTTAGCTTTTCCTCAGCCCAGTAGCCCTGTGTCTCAAAGGACCCACCATATATTGCATAAGGAGCATTTCTGTGGATCCCTCACACCTTGTTTGTTGCTGCCTTCACTCATTCAAGTTGAGTCAGAGAAGGTTTGGATGGTCACGTTTATCATTTTTGTATTGTAAATATTGTTTTTTGGAGAAGGGCTACAGGTTGAATTTCTTAGGTAGAGATGAGGCAAGGGTAAAAAAGAAATAGGAAATGGATAGGAGAACTTCTGTATAGGGATTCTAGTTTTAATAAAGCCAGCGCCTCCATTTTGGCATTGAAGCCATATGGATATGGTGAGAAAGTCATCTAGAGGGAATAGTTACTGAGATACTTCAGTGACATTGTCACCATTACTGGGAGTTGGTGTGGGGACAGGGAAGTACATAAACTAGAAAGAAGAAGGCCATGTGAAGGTAGAGACAGACATTGGAGTTGTGCTGCCACAAACCCAGCAATGCAAGGATTGCCAAAAATCACCAGAATCTAGAGGCAATCACCAGAACTTTCAGTGTGGCTCTGCAGACACCTTGATCTTGGGCCTCTATTCTCCAGAACTGTGGAAGAATGCATTTACATATACATACATATATATATATATATATATATATATATATATACATACATATATATATATATTTATTTTTTTTTTTAATATATTTTATTGATTTTTTTTTTTTTACAGAGAGGGATAGAGAGAAACATCAATGAGAGAGAATCATCGATCAGCTGCCTCTTACACACCCCCTACTGGGGATGTGCCCACAACCAATGTACATGCCCTTGACTGGAATCGAACCTGGGACCTTTCAGTCTGCAGGCCAATGCTCTATCCACTGAGCCAAACCGGTTTTGGCTACATTTATATTATTTTAAACTACCTGCTTTGTTGGAAGTATGTTAGGTCAGCCCTAGGAAAACAATATGGCTCCCAAGAGTTAAGTTTATCTGTCAGCATATATATATACAACAAGCCACAAAACTGTTACGTGTTAAATGTTTTCAAATTTTTTTTATCTCATGCCTAGCCAAGTGCAAGCACTGAGCTATAGCTGTGGGGCTATAATGGTTAAAAAAGACAATAAAGTCTTTCTACCCTCATGGAGCTTACATTTCATTAGGGAGAGACACATATATAATTAACAAGTCTGATGAAATTGTCTCATTTGGCTTCTATATAGCCTGCATTCTTGTTCCTTTTTTTTTTTTTCCTTTCTTTTTCTTTTTTTTTTTTTTTCATCCACTGGAATTCTAATTGACCTTTCAATTTAATCCTAAATGAAGCAACAAACTTGCCCATGGGCTTGGGTGGCCCGTGCAGTTGTGCAGGGCACAGTCACAGTCCTGACTTGTGCAATCCTCATCCTTTGCAGTCACATGTAGAGGATCTTTGGATGCCACATTTGTCACATTTTTTTTTTCCTCCTCTTCCTCTCCAAAAAAAATAGCCTACGTTTCTTCCCTCCCTCCCTCCCTCCCTCCCTCCCTCCCTCTCTCTCTCTCTCTCTCTCTCTCTTTCTTTCTCTTTCTTTCTTTCTTTCTTTCTTTCTTTCATTTAAGGTCCTTTTCATCTTTCATTTTTACAGAATTTGTAAGTTTTCACTTCATACATGTTTGATAGAGTTCTTGGCCTAAGTTAAGTAGATATGAACCCAGATCTGTCAGACTTAATGAAGCAGGCCCCTTTGTCATCCCCTTGACCTCTTTTGTGTACTCCTTTATTAATGGTGTTTTGCTGCTCTAGAAACCAGTTTGTTTCTTTTCACAGTATCCAGGCACCATTTCATGTGCCTGTTATTAAAGTCAGAGGACTGGATTGTCTTCTAGACCTGAGTAACCTTGTGTGAGTTATGTAATTCCTTGGGATTCAGGTTCTTTTTATATGAAGTGAAGGAGTGGAAGCAGATAAATGCCCCTCGAACCTTTAATGAGTATAAGAAACACACATGTGACTTAAAATGCAGATTCTGATTCAGTTGGTCTGGGGACTTGGGGCCAGAGATGCAGAATTTGTAGCAAGCGCTCACATCTCAGTGCTGCTGGACCAAGCACCACACTGTGTAACAAGGGGCTAGATATCTTCTCTGGTCCTTCCCAGCAAAAGATGAGAACTTTCTTGCCTTGTTTGAGAGCCTATTAGTAGCTGTGACCTTCACATTGAGAAGCCCCACTGCTTGCTGTCTTCACATTCCAGGATTCTTACAATCCCAGCATACTGTGTTCAAAGGAGAGTGCAAAGAGCACTCGGTGCCATCCATAGTGTTCCATAGACCTGCTGTCTGAACTTCTTGTTTTATAGCTTGGCTCCCCTCCCTTTTTTTTTTTCCCCCTCAGTCTAAAGCTAAACCCACTATCCAATGCATAATTAGCATTCTCCTTCAGGTTACATAGTTCTTATGGCTATTTGCCTTGGGTTTCCCTCATTCCTTCATCCACAGTAATGGTAGATTTATAATCATCCTGCTAACTATGATTAAATGTCTCAATTCTTTTGCTTTATGTGGCGTTCTTGGCCACTTAATTACACCACATTAAATGGTATGTTGTTGCTGTCAGTGCAGTTGGGTTGCACTGTGGATAGCATCTTTGGGTATTTTGAAAAATGTTCCTGTCAGACAATTTGAGCTGGTAAATAGAAATGCTGAGCATGCATAAATGCGCTTAAGAAATTATTTCTTTATTACTGTTTAGTTGAACTGATGGTGACACTAAACATTAAGACTTTGATGTTTTATACGGCATTCTTCCCCCACTAATTAACTTCATTAGCTCAGTTAATTACTGGGGAAAAATACTGTATAAAACATCAAAGTCTTGATGTTTAATCATAGCTTAAAAAAGAAGTTTTATACTCTTCGATTGCCAGATACATTCCAATTACCCAAAGGAAGGTCAAAATTTCTGTTTTCACTCTTCTGGCCTTCAAAGCTTTTCCTGATTCTTTTCTGGTTGACCATGAGTTACTGGAGCCTGGTGAAATGCAGACAAGCTGACAATGGCATGTGCAGGGCAAGATACCTTCCCACCAGGCTAACTAAAACTCTGTTTTTGCAAAGGCAGTGAAGACCTCTCCTGTAATTTGCTAATGGTGGGTGAAGGGTGCAACTCAAGGAGTTGCGACATTTGTTTTTCTCTTGTACCCACTGCTTATATGATTAGCTTAGAGCCTCTTCATTTTTCTATATGTTAATACATGCTGTCCTTCTGAGCCACTTCTAATGTCTGGTAGGCATGTTTCCCTAGTGAACTCAGACTGTAAAACTGAGGAAACATACTTTGAAGGGATATGATTGCTTACCGGAATTCTTAAATGACCAGAAGTCAAGCAACAAGAACTCCTCAGGTATTTCCCTGTGGTGTGTGTTATATCAGTTTTTATAGTTTTATTTTTTTTAATCAAGTGGGGTTTACAATAGCAATAATGAAATTCAGATAAGCAATTATTGTAATTGACCTTGGCGATGAGTATCCTTGGTTTTTACCACAGTTTGCTTAATACCTGAGGAGGGCCAATTATCTCATAATGCCCACTTTATTGAGGTTATTGTTTTAATTATGGCAATCAGAATACATCACTTTGTCAGCATTGTCGGGTCACACATAGGAACATCACATTCAGGCATTCAGAGAGCATATAAAGAGCATCGTGCCTCATTTTGTGACATAGTTGTGATTGAATTGTTCTCTTTCCCAACTCTAAACTTTGATTTTGAAATATGTTGTTTCTTACTAGTTAAATGTAGTTCATCCTGAGGAGAACAGCCACATAGAGATCAAGTCTGAGATGTAGTCACACTACCATGGAGCTAACTGTGTGCCCTCTGAAAGGGCTGGACGTTTTGTTTTGGGGTTTGTTTGTTTTTTAAGCTCCATAGGTAATTCTGACAAGCAGCCAAGGTTAAATTTTGTTTGAAACCTGCCAATTTGTCTTATTCCTCCCAGCTCATGACCTTGTCCATTGTCCCACAAGACAGGACACGTTTTGGGGGGCTTTGCTCTTCACCTTTCTCCTTCCTTCATTTCCTCAAAAACAGCCTACACACCTGCCCGAAACTCTGCAGTCCAGGTGTGGGCCCTGCAGTGGTTACTCCCCCATCCCAATAATTCCTGGGCCTGTGTCTCCCATGGGAAGTCTCAGTGGATAACTCCCACTTCTGAAACCTGAGAGCACTGTTTCTTATTCATGTCTCCCTGTCTAGTATAATTCAGTTTACTGTTGATCACAGAAATGTGTCTTCCTTTCCCTTTTTCCAAGTTTCTTTGTGTAAGAATCAGCTTTTATGCTTTAGCATCTATCTCAGATACCTGGTCTATCACTCCGTGGAAATACAATTCAGGTTTATTAGATCATCAGTTCTAACCCTCCCACTTGTGTTTCTCCCTTCTGTAATAAACCCAGAGGATATGGGTCCCATGAGCCACTTGAGGTTGGGAGCATTCTTGTGGGCTACCTAAGACTACTGCCCTTTCTTTTTCCAGTAAGAGCCAATATCAGATTGCAGATGCATGAAGATGACATCACTATGTTGACACACTTGATTCCATTCTAATTATACACATACATATATACTTACACACACCCATGCATACTTATGTGCACACACATACCTATATTTGTATGAGCCAATGGGTTACACCTCTATCTCTCTCTCAATCCATCTTCTTCCCTTCTCCAGCAGCCCTTTCCAGCCCGAAACACCAGCATCTTCCCACATGCTGCTTCCCTCCAAAGCTCTGTTACCTTGCAGGCCCATTCTTGTAAAGCAGGGACACCAAAAGTGATGACAGCTCAACTTGGATGAGCTGATTGGAAATTTTACTCTTTATTTTTAGCACACCTCTAAGGTTTATAGTGTATGAATCGTATTGGGCAACACAGTCTCTTCTGTTCTGAAGTGCTTTTAAAAGTATGACGCCAACTCTGGTCTTAGAACTTTCTAAAGATCTCTTGGGAGATTTCAATACACACACATATATCATCTCATTGTTCCCCTTTGGTGGCACTTTGCATAAAACACAAACTTCACCATGGCCTGCTGGGCCCTTCCTAGCTCCTGTTTCCTCCCCACATTGTCCCCTCATGCTCTCCTTCCATGGCCACACCTAGCCTTCTTGTCCCTTCTTATCACCTTAAGTTTTCTCCTTTGGGGCCTATGCATGGGCCATTCCCTCTGTCTGCAGCATTCTTTTTCTGGCTATTCAAATGGTTGGCTCCAACATCTGTTTGCAGTGTCAAACTGAATGTTGTCTCTCTGAAGAGGCCACGGCTGACCACCTTGTTGTCTCAGTGTTAGCATTCTGTTTATCTCCTTTGTACCACATTGTCATTTGTACTTTTTAAAAATTAATTTTATTAACAATAATTTAATTGACTTTATTTGTTCATCCCTTACTAGAACAAGTGCTCTATGAGGGCAGGGTCCTCCTCCACCTTTTAATTGTGTTCTGAATCTCAGTGCTGTAGGGCCTAGCAGACTGCCTGGTACAATTGGGACTCCATTCAGCAACTGACGGTATTCAGTTATTAAGAAGAGATACATGCTGTGTTCCCTCACCCCATTAGTCCTGATGCCTCACTCACTTTGGAGTCATTTGTCAGGTTCCAGTGTCACTCTTAATTCAATGTCATGCTAAAAGGTGGGTTTGACATGCATTCTACAGATAAGAAAGAGCTGAACTTTGAAAGGGGCACCAAGCCAAGAAGGCAGAAAGATGCCTAGAATGAAGAACTTGCAGTCTGAAATGTTTGAATCCGGACAGTGGTTTTTGCCCAGAATCCAAGGCTTGAGGAAGTGCCAATTGACCTCTTTCAAAGGAAGGCCAAGAGAAAACAATCACAGCCTCACCTCTGCTCCCCAGGCCTCCTGCTGTGCCCGGATTGGGCTGAGTTGCTAGTAAAGGCCTGGCCTTTGTCTTTTAGGGCAGATTCCAGAAATAAGGAAAGTAGTGTGCCTGCCAGTTCTCGTAGTTATCTCATTTAGACTTTATGACAATTCAGTAGGATAAATATCCTTATCTCTGTTTTAAAGGTATGAAAATTGAGTCCTTGAGGGGTTAACATTGCCAGTACACAGTTAATAAGTACTGGAGTTGAGATTTAAAACCTGAGTGCTCTTCACTCTGGAGCAGCAATTTTCAACTGGTGTGTTGCAAGATTTGTGAAGTGTGCAGTATCTGACTATTGAGTCAGGGGCACTGACCTCTCTTCCCTTAGATTATCAAATAAAAAAATGGTAACAGCCAGCACAACAATAGCTATCCAGTGTGAAGGAATCAAAATTACCTCCCCCCCTTTTTTTTGTCATATCAGCAAAGACTATTTTTTAGTGTGCCACAGAATTTTAGTAATTAATGTGTGCCATGAGATGAACAAGGTTGAAAATTGCCGTTTGAGCCTATAATTATTATTCCATTCCATCCCCTTCTCTCTAGACCCCACAGCGCTGTGAAACTGGTGCCTTATTCACTTGGTGTCCCCAGTGTCTAGCAACAGAGTAACCATTTAGCTACACTACATGACTCGACTGGCGTCACAACATGAGCCTTTGCTTACAGAGCCTATTATTCTTCAGCTAGAGGAGTAAAGCCTCATTTTTTTCATTTACTAACTAATATTGAAAGTACTGGAGAATCACCTGCTTGTAGTGGTCTGGCTGGCTTCGTCAAGGCTGCTAATGGCCTTTCTGACCCACTCTCTATTCCCCGTGGAAGGCAGGCCATGGGTACCTGTTCTAGCAGACTTTGTCAATGGTTCAAAGTTCTGCGACATGACATATTTATTAATCCTGTGCTCCTGGATGCTTCTTTGTATGTACTAGGTTGTGGGATCTTCTGCATCCAAGGTGCCTGTTCCCTGGATGCTTATAAATTAAAAGATGAGCATGATAGTATACTGTTGACTGACAGCAGAGGGCTGTCCTGTAATGGGATATGTGTACATGTGTGTGTGCATGCGTGTGTTTGTGTGTGTGCACACACGCGCACATGTGAAGAGAGAGACTGACTTGCCACAAAAATCATATCTACACTTGTAGTTATTTTTATCTTCATTCATTTATTCAGCACATACTTACTAGATTGCACTTATGCTACAAAGTGCAGGATGTCCTTCCAGCCATATTTCCTATTAAATAGCAAAGGCATTCCACTGAGCTGATGTTCTTCCTTTTTAATAAAATAGTGATTGATCGAATGGTATTCGCCTCGTTTCTCAGTGTGGTGAGTGAGAGTATTTTCTTCTAGTCCATTTTCAGCACGTTGCTATTACTGCACCATTTAGCTCGATGCCAAATTGCAGTTGGCTCAGTTCAGTTCTGTTTACCCGAGTAGCACTATAATGATTAAATGTCACTGGGTACACTGAGTATACAAAAGTAATTAACCTAAAAGGACATGTTAGAATAAGGGTCAACAACCTCTTTAGCCCATAGTGCAACTGGCAGGACTAAGTATTGACAGAGGTATTGCTGGCAGGTGGGGGCCGGGTAAGGGGAGGGAGATGGAGGAGGGAAAGGTCAGAGGAGTAGGAGCTGCAGAGCAGCACTCACACTTGCTTGGGATGGCAAGTAGACAGAACTCTGGAACATTTTCCCTAGTGACCTGTGATTATTTGAGGGGAGCCGGGAGATTTGATCTTGACCTGATTTCCCTTTCAACAACTCAGCCATGGTTCGACCAGAGTCATTGTGGCACACGTTTGACGAATTGACCTGTTCTTCCAATGTTTGTTTATTTTGTTCAGATCCTCGCAACTTTAGATCTAAGTTTTCAAATGAAAGCTGTGGGTTGAAATCATTTCTTTGGAATGATTTTAAGTTATGTCTCTAAGTAGCTGTGTCTCATTTGTTTTCATTCCTCCATATACTGAAGTCATTGTTAAACTGACATTAATGCTTTATATACAAAAAATTCACATAGAGTTCTAGATGATGGTCTAAGATTTAAAAATAGACCAATGTAAAGCTCTTTAAAAAACAAAACAAAAGGTATTATATCTGTCTGCCCTATATTTGGCTTTCCCTTTCATCACTGTATGGTGATGATTTACTATCCAGGGAAAAAAATATTGAGAATTTTTTTTTTTCTTTTTACCGCATACCTCCTTGAGGGATAGACATTTCCAGGGATCCACATTCTCCAAATGAGCAGCCACAGGAAAACTGCTGGCGCTGCACTCTTCACCTGGTGGTCAGTCAGGCAGGATTCATTTAAATCCTACCTTTTCAGTGGCCAGACTTGAGTGAGATTTGTTGCTCCCTGGTCACACACAGGTGATGAGTACATGATGAAGGATGAGGACAAGGGCTAACTAGTTGAAAAGTGTCTCCCTTATGCTGAAGATTTATCTCTTTTTGAATAAAGAAAAATTGGAGGCCTTGATACAATTATGCAACAACACATATTTCTTGCATGCCTACCCAGAGATCAAGCCTATGCTAACCTTGGGAGAAGGGGCCTGTGCATTTGATTAAGGGGGCAAACAGGGAAAAGGCACCACTATTGACCATCTTCTCTACCCGTTACCATTCTGATCTTTGTTTCACTTTTATTTTTTGTATTTTTAGTATCAGCACAGTCCTGAAAAATGTTTTACCACTATATCACTTTCAAAATTACCACTTTTGAAGGCTGACTCCTTCCTTTGGTGTGCCTACATACATGCCCCTGCATTTACCACACACACACACACACACACACACACGCACACGCACACCTATTCTTCTGACTTTGGCAATCATATTGAGTGCTAAGAATACGAAGAAGTAAGATACAATAGTGCATGCCTGTTAGGAATGCCTAATCTCTAATCTCAACATAATGAAAATAAGGTGGGCACAAGGAAGACATATGCATAAGCATTGGTGCATGAGCAATCAAGTGTTGTACTCATTTGTTTGTTCAGCAGCTGTTCATTGAGGCATTAAAGCAATTACTGGATTTTTATGTGATGAAACCAGGCATAGACCTTGCCTTCCAGGAACTTCTAATCAAAATAATAGTTGTGATATAAGTGCTAGGACATTTTAAAAGGGGGCTTTGATAGAGATTTTCAGAAGGAATCTTGGATAGCATATTTCACCAGATCTTTCTAAGAAGGTGGCATTTAAAGCTGAGATATAAAAGGTGAAAAGAGGTTAGTCACTCAGAGACTTAGAAAAAGAGTTCTTGGCAGAAGCCTGTGCTGAGAGGTGAAAGAGATGGGGTGTCAGCACTCCGAGGAAAAGAGGCTTTCAACTGAGATTGGAGGAAAGAGGCAGCCGCCACATCGAGCCTGTACCTCTGTAAAGCACTAGATGTTTCTATTAATAGGGGATGATTCCTATTCAAGACATTTTAGGCCTATGCCATCTAATATGGTAGCCACAAGCCACATGTGGTTATTGAGCACTAGAAATATATGACCAGTCCAAATTGAGATGTGCTGTAAGAGCAAAGATTTTAAAGACCTAGTACTAAAAAAGAATGCAAAATATATCATTAATAATTTAGATATTTATTACATGTTGACGGTGATGTTTTTTTTTTTTAATATACATTGGGCTAAATAAAATTTATTAAAATTTTACATGTTTATTTTAATTTTTTTAAAAACTGGCTACTAGAAAAATTTGTAGCTCACATTCTATTTCTGTTTGTCAGTTCTGTTCTAGAACACAACTCAAGTCAGTACTTTAATGAAAGGCCTTATCACTAAGAACTATTTAACCCTTTGTGGTGGCACAAAGAAGACCTGGAGTTTTTAAGGATTAGCAATCCTAAAACAGCTAGGCAATCTACCTTTAAATTGATGTACTGTCATTTCCTTCTCTGTTCCTGCGAAATTACCCTCTAAGATTATAGAGTATATTTGCATGCATAATACATAAGGATATATATGATGCTCTGTAGAGTTAACACTTTGTAAGAAAAAAAATGTTTGCCTTTCAGATAGATTAAAACAGTTTACTGGAAAAAAATAGCAATATGAAAATACTTCCTTTTTCAATAAATGTTAATAGTTACTAAAATGAGGATTCTGGTCCACTAAGATACAGCTTGCCAAGTCTTAAAGCTGAGTCACTTATTTTCTCTGAGCAGCTAGCTACCCTACTTCAGCTTCTTTCAAAGTAGCTGTTAGAAAAAGTACGTACATATTTTGATTCAAGAACAGAGCACACACAGTATAAGAGTAAATCTAACATCAATTCAGGAAGGAAATTTTTGGGCTCTACCCCCCTTGTTTTTAGGGCAATCAAACTCATGTAGTGATTCATATTTGTCAATGAGACTCAGTAAAATTGATTATAAAGCAATAGGTGAATGAATGATTTAGGATATATTTTATAGGTGCTAAATGGAAAAAAGTAATCTCAGAATAAGGTGGTGAGTCTATATGATTAATGTACATAGTGTCTGCATACAAGATTTGTAGAGGGAAGGGATTTCTTGGTGGAGGAGTACAAGTGCATGTAGGAATGTTAGGTCTTGCAAACTTGGAGAAGGTAAATTGGATTGGAGAGCATGCAGTGGCGTTGGGTGATTAGACAGTTTACTATTAAAAAGATGTGACTTCTGTGCTACATTTGTGTGCACTGGCTTTTCTTTTCTTTTTTTCTTACAGTTTGTGGGAGGCTGTTAATCTTCTGCCATCTCTAAACTCAGGAGTGAGATTACTTGACTAATTTAGTGCTTGGGCTCTTCCCATCAGTGGTTTGGGAATATACTTGTCCTCTCTCAGTTCCTCTAGTTCCTTCCTCATGGGAACCACAGTTTGGACCACATGCAGCCAATAGCATAGCTGTCAAGAGGAAACTAAGGCGTCTACACAAGATTTAAACCTGCATCTTTGGTGTCAGAGCATCTTGTTGCAGCTGCTCAGCTCACCAGCTAAAGTAACAGTATTTAATGAAATTTCTGGGGTGGAGCCAACAGCTTTATTCCAGGAAGAGGAAATAACAGTCAAGAAACCCCAAGAGGACATTAAGATAATGTTCTAATTTAAAATCAATTTTATTGATGCCTTATAAATTATTACAGCATTTTATCCTGACCAAGTAATACATAATGCTGAGTCCATGGCAACAAAACATGAGTGACTGAATACTGGAGTGCTGTATATTGTACCACAGGAAGGAAAAAACTATGTAGGACTTCTGTATTCTACCAATAAGTATTTTCACCTCAGGGATCCTTACTGGAGGGCAAGGGTGTTCAGTAAATACTGAGTGAACCAATAAGTGGACTACGTTTGTGTGGTGGGTTCCACATGAGCAGTAGCTCTTCGTGGTGCTGGGTGCTGTGCTTAATAGCATGCAAGCACTCCTGAATCCTTGCAGCAGCCTTCCAAAGAAGTACTCCAGTTATCCTCTTTTTACCCACTGGGGAAACGGAAGCTTTGAGAGATTCATTAACTTGCCCATGGTGGTACAACAAATGGTACAGCCTGGCTTTGAGCCCAGGGCTCTCTGACTTGCGTACCCATAGCATGACCATTGTGGCTACTGCCTTTCTGGTTTGATGGAATTTTTATTACCTGCAAAAGAAATTCATCATAAACCAAGTGTCTTTTACCCGGGGAGAAGCTGGAAGACAACGACAACAATGGGACATTTTAAAGAACTTGTTGTTCATGAAATGTTATAGAAGGTGAAACCTTTATTAAGAACAGACCCATTACTTTATATGGAGATCATATTAAATCCTGTTTTAGCAAGGGCAGGTCTGCAGAAAGTCCCAGTCATTTTTGAAGATTAATTTTGAGTTACATTAATTTGAAAAAAAGTGAGTTCTTTGAGGGTTATATACAGATTGTGTTTTTAATGACTTCCTTAATTTTAAAAAGCTTTATTGTAATGCGCAATAAACTGACACTATAGTCAAGTATTTTACCACTAACATTTTAAGCTAACTTACACATAATTGCATGTGTTATCAGGCAATAAGAGATGTGCATTTTGACCAAATAAGTTTTTAAAAGTTCTTATATTTTTTCTCAGTTGAGGATTATTTTTTTTTTATCTCTCCTGGTTATTCCCTTATAAATTAGATAATAAACTTTAAAATGTTTTATTAGTTAAAAAGAGCTCTATAAATAGGAACATGTAAACATTTTGTTTACATAAAATCTCAATCAGAAATGCACTGGGATGGGGTTTGGTGTACATAGGTTTATTCAGGATATTTTTTCTTCAGGACTTGTTGAAAGTATTTTGTAACTGAAATGCCTGAGGACTTGTGACAAGATTGTGGTTGTGAGTTTGTTTCTGCTTAGGAATGGGTTGAGTCCCTGTGGAACTCCAGGAGTATATTGGCCTTTCTGAATTCAAGAAAGTCACCAATATTCGTCTCTGCTCTAGGTATTGGTCTTTTGCAGAGGAAATGGTGATTGGATACTTTGGTTATAGCATCAGTAAAGGGTCTACAAGACTTATGACCTCGTCCTCTCCATCCTACCCATTCCCACTGCCATGAACATGATAAAAATTTGTTCCTGACCAAACTAATTCCTGTACAGAATAAACTACAGGTAGAGTAGATTTTTGTGGTGCCCTCTGCCCTGTCATCATCCCCTTTATCTGTTTGAAAACAGATTTACAATTTAGTGCCAAGTAGATGGTGTATTTGAAGGCCATAGCTGATGGACACACAAGTAATGAAGGAGTTTATAGTTCTTGATCTGGTTGTCCACTTGGCCTTTTAGCATACTCTTTCTGGTTGGAATCTTGTAACTAAGCAGGGAAGTCTGAGCGCTGCACCTATGCAAAGGGAAAGCAGAATCAGCTTGATGTGCATTTGAAGTGAAATTAGAAAGTCCAATGTGGAGGTGGTATTTATAGTCCTTCCTGTACTATTGAACCAAAAGCTTACTGTGATTGTTGAAAGGAGATATTTTGGTTAATAGCAGCCTATTGAAACCCTATCATTATGGACTATTTGTATATCTATGCTGAAGGGTAGTGCTACACAAATACCTAGAATAGTCCTTATGTGAGGCTTAAAATAGAAGATCCAAACCAGCTCTATAGTAAATAGAGAGCAATCCACAGTTATAGTGCTGAGTTGCTTATTGTAGAGGGCTCGGTTGTCTGCCTGGGACAGTATCTTGTACCTTATGTGGATTCTTTCACATAGTTCTCCAAAGCAATGCAGTTGAGGAGGAGGATGGGGTATTGTTGACCACAGACTGGTTGAAACAGCACCATCCCCAAGGCTACACACCTATTAAATGGGAAGACTCTAGACTCAAACCCAGGCAGTCTGACTCAGAGGATGTTCTTGTCTGCTAGTAAAGTCTGTGTGTGCCCTGTTATTAAAATTAGCCAATTATAACAATACTACCTCTTTTAAGGGTAATAGTTTTTATAGAACTCTTTCTTATACAAGGGCATCTTTGATCATGAGGATCTTCAGGACTTGTTGAACTAAAGTGAAGGGGCGAGTCATCTCTTTAGATTATGGAGGTATCACTTTTCCAGCCAACTTGTCAAACAGCCTTACTAAGTCTAGGTTGGATTTCAAACTAGGATCTATAATTTTTCTTATTTTGAGATAAACATGATTTGTAATCTATATAATAAAAGCCTAAGTGACCGTTATGGCAGAACAACCAGAACATCTGGTTGCTATGATGCACACTAACCACCAGTGGGCAGACACTCAATGCAGGAGCTGCCCCCTGGTGATCATTAAGCTTCCGCAGAGGGATTATATTAAATCTCAGCCAGAAGCCAGGCTCAAGGCTGGCAAGTGCAGCAGCAGTGGCAGGACCCTCTCCCGCCTCCACAGCAGAGCTAAGGAGCAGCAAGCTAAGCAGTAAGGAACAACAAGCAGGCAGTGGGTATGAAGTGAGGGGGTCCCAGACTGTGAGAAGGCACAGGCTGGGCTGAGGGGCCATCCCTTCCTTTTCCCCTAGTGCACAAATTTTGTGCACTGGGCCTCTAGTGTTACTTATAGCTGTCTTTAAAGCTTATCTTTTACGTACTAACAAAGCAATTAGGATTTTCCATTGAATAAGACTTATAAATTATTTTCCTTTAGTTTCTCCTTGTTTATTTCCCTCATCTTTTTCTTTCATTAAACCTCTATCTTGTTCTTTTTTTAATATTCCAATAGAAGTGTTCATTTTTTAAAAAATACAGAGCTTTTTAAAAAGTTAATTCTAAGTGATTGCTTTATTTTTCAGAGTTTTTTACTAAATATTCACATTTAAGGTATTTCGCCCTCTTTAGATTGGCCACAGGCTTTCTGTTCATAACAAATTTGTTAGTATATTTATATGATCAAATTGTAGTAAGAAAAGATTTATGTTTAATGTTTCTAGCTGTGTAGATTTTTACAGAATCATGATGCAGCTCCAATAGTTTCTTATGTAGTAAGAGAGGGAAATGGCTCACCTAGGTAAGCTTTTAAAATAAGAATAAAGAAATTAAAATAAGCGTTTCTTGTAAAAGTATGATGTTGTCTTTATCAGCATTTATTTAATCACTCCTGTTCACATGCCCCAAAAACACTGAGGTGGTCTTCAGTGGCAGAATGGTGGGTTTGTAAGATTCATGAGAGTCCATGCCAAGTCCAATTTAATTCCAGAGCAATCATGCTATTAAACATCGCTTATTGCCTCAGTGCCCATTGTTCAGCTTAACCTTTAAATGCTAGTGATAATTAACTACTTTATTGTTCTGTCAGGAAACTCCAGCATGTACTCCGATCTACAGTAAAATTCACAAATAAAATACTGCTATTTGTATGTGCCAATAAATAAGCATAAAAATCTAAATAAGCATTATCTTTATTAATTTTTAAGAAAGTACTTAATCATTGTTTACAAACCAATTTGTCCTTTTGGATAGAGTGGAAATAACTTTCAATAAAATATATCAGAATCAAAATAACCAGATAGTTATTAATCATACACATGGACATTAATTTTTAAAAATATCAAATTAGTAGGATTAAGGCATTTAGAAGTAGGTTATCACTTCTCGGTCTTTTGGCTAAAATCAGTTGTAGAAGTAGTGAAGTAGTAAAGGTAAAGAAGAGACAGAAATTTCATACTGCCAGTTCCAAGGGCATCACTACTCAGATCTTACAGTAGCAAAGGGTTTCCCTTGGAACTGTTCAGCCTAAAGGACAATCTGAAGGGGACTGTATCATAGGAATTTGGGATTAAGATTAAGGAATACAGAGGGGATGTTTTGTCATTTATGTTCAAAAACATTTCTGGGCAGTTCTGTGCTGCTCCCTATGCCAGCTTTCCCTGCCCCCAGGACTCTACAGCCTAGAGTAGGAAGTGGCCTTGCAAACAAATAGCCATAAATTGATAATCAGGGCTCTGTTCTTTGGGTGAACAAAATGTTAAAGGAACAGAGGAATGAGTGATAATTCTACCTACCAGTATCTGAAGGACTTTTGAAAAGTGATAGTGAAGCTGGTTCTTTTTTTGATTTTTTACAGAGAGGAAGGGAGAGGGATAGAGAACTAGAAACATTGATGAGAGAGAAACATCAATCAGCTGCCTCCTGCACACCCCCTACTGGGGATGTACCTGCAACCAAGGTACATGCCCTTGACCGGAATCGAACTTGGGACCCTTGAGTCAGAAGGCCGATGCTCTATCCAATGAGCCAAACCAATTAGGGCAAAGCTGGTTCTTACGAATGAGGAAATTTCAAAAGATGCTGAGGGAAAGGGCATTCTCTGGAGCCTGGCAAAAAGACTACAGATGCAATATAAATACACGGAGAATCGGGGAACTGTAAGCTCATGGTGCTGAGAAAAGCCAGGACCCTGCATCAGAGCAAAAAGGGAAGGCCTATAGTAGAAAAGAAACTCAACTCAGAAATTTGGATGGTGGGAAACCATTTGTTGCTTTTTTTAGGGATTCAGTTTGTTGAATATGTTGGAAATATTAGTCCCAGAAATGTAGAGGATAGACTGGGGAGGGGAGAAACGAGATCTGGGCTCTAGCATTAACACTGGTAACGCACAGGTGATGGTTATGTGCATGATTTCAGTGGAGCAGTGGTTATGAAAACCTGAGTTCATTGGGCCATGGTGTGAAAGCAAAGCAGAAGCATTGAACCAAGTCTACGTCTTGGGATCGAGGACTCAGTGAAGATATATGATAGTTAAGAAGCAATCCACTTTTAAAATCGTTTGGCTTCTAATGTTTGGTTTCAGTCTTCATCTTTACTAAATAATACCTGCCATCTTTTCTGCCACTAAGCTTAAGGATGGATGAACATTTGATATGGATAGTTACAGGTTTTGGTGCATGCATGAAGAGTATTTATAAAAAACCTTGAGATGAACTGGTACAGGAAGGAAGAATTTAGAAATACCTAGCCCCTATTAGTGGGAATCCACTCACTGGTCATTCTGATGGTTCTCCTCTATCTAATCTACCACCTTGCCGAAACTGGTTTGGCTCAGTGGGACACACTTCAGGGCAAACCACCCAGCCCCCACCCATGCACCAGGCCTCTATCCTATGTAATAAAATAATAATATGTAAATTGACCATCACTCCAACACACAAGAGGACTGCCCCCATGTGGTCAAAGATCCTGCTCCCATGTGGACACAAGATGGCTGCCACAAGATGGCCAGCAGGGGAGGGAAGATGGGAGGGACAAGACCTGCAAGGGAGGGCAGTTGTGGGTGATCAGGCTGGCAGGGGAGGGCAGTTAGGGGAGACCAGGCCTGCGAGGGCGGGGGGAGTTAGGGGCAATCAGACTGGCAGGGCAGCAGTTAGGCATCAATCAGGCTGACAGGGGAGTCGTTAGGGGGTGATCAGGCTGGCAGGCAGAAGTGGTTAGGGGCAATCAGGAAGGCAGGCAGGTAGAGCAGTTGGGAGCCTGCAGTCCCAGATTGGAGAGGTTGCAGGTTGGGCTGAGAGGCACACCCTCCGTGCATGAATTTCATGCATTGGGCCTCTAGTATTTCATAAATGAGTGAGATCATGTGATATTTATCTTTCTCGGACTGGCTTATTTCATTTGGCACATGGATAGAACTAGAAAGCATAGAACAATGCTTTCTAGTTCTATCCATGCTGTTGCAAATGGTAAGAATTCCTTCTTTTTACAGCAGCATAGTATTCCATTGTGTAGATGTAACACAGTTTTCTAATCCACTCATCTTCTGATGGGCATTTAGGCCTGTTTCCAAATCTTAGCTATTATAAATTGTGCTGCTATGAACATAAGGATGCATATATTCTTTCTGGTTGGTGTTTGTTTTCTTGGGATATATACCTAAAAGTGATATTACTGGGTCAAATGGTGGTTCCATTTTTTATTTTTATTTTTAGAAAATGCTGTACATTTTCTAAAACGTTTTAGAAAATGTTTTCCACAATGGCTGTACCAGTCTGTATTCCCACCAGCAGTGCAACAGGGTTCCTTTTTTCTCAGCATCCTCTCCAGCACTTGTCCTTTGTTGATTTGTTGATGCCATTCTGACAGGTGTGACATGGTACCACATTGTCGTTTTGATTTGCATCTCTCTGATGATTAGTGACTTTGATTATGTTTTCATATGTCTTCTGGCTTTCTGTATGTCCTCTTTCAAAAAGTGTCTATTTAGGACCTTTGTCCATTTTTTGATTGGGTTGTTTACCTTCCTTTTATTAAGTTGTATAAGTTCCCTATAAATTTTGGAGATTAAACTCTCATTGGAGATAACATTGGCAAATATGTTCTCCCATGCAGTGGTATTCCTTGTTGTTTTGTTGATGATTTCCTTTGCTTTGCAGAAGCTTTTTATTTTGATGTAGTCCTATTTGTTTATTTTCTCCTTAGTTTCCATCTCCCTAGGAGTGGTGTTGGTAAAGACATTGCTGCTACAAATGTCTGCTATTTTGCTAAGGAATTAATTTTATAGATGCTCCTTTTCCCTTTTCCTCCTTTGTTTTCTCTCTATATGTTTTCTTTTCACTTCCTCCTCTCTTCTGTTTCTTGTTACCAGCTTTGCAAGTGTGTACTAATGAACAAAAAGGAGATAAAGTCTCAAATGATCAATGACTTGTATGCTTGCACTTAAGCATACAGACACTGGGGAGTGAGGACACAAGCTGGGAAGAGTAGGGGGTAATGGGGGGATAAGGACACATATGTAATACCTTAATAAAGAAAAAATAAAATAAAAAAACCCACATTGTTTAATGGCTGATGGTCTCTCAACCCTGCTTCCCGTTCTGATTTCAGAGCTCTTCAGTATCCCCGTCAGCCAGTTTCCGAGGTGCTGAGAAGCACAGAAACTCCACAGACTACTCCTCTGATAGCAAAAAGCAGAAAACTGAAGAAAAAGAAATTGCAGCTCGTTATGTAGGTTCATTCACCTTTGCTTTGGAGGATGCCAGTTTACCTTGCTTTTTATCTATGGCCATGTTACCCTTTAACTGTTACCAGCCAAAACTAGAATACAGGATAATAACGTCCTAAGAGTGTGTGTGTGTGTGTGTGGGAGGGGGGTGGGAGGTCAAAGTTTTGTCTTAACTGATTAGCCTGAAGTCCTGTATGGGTGCAGGAGTGAGGAGTGCACACATGTATTGACGAGAACAGAGTACTTTATCTGGCAAAGAATTGAAAACTTGGGTATTCCGTATTATTATTTCTATAGATGTATTTGTTTCCCTCCATATATTTCCAGGTGGCTGAATTTTTTGTGGTCAGCTAGAAATGTCAAAGAAAAATATAAAATCATAGAAAACCTATTACAATGTTTAGATGACCTCCTGTGCTGAGGAGTACAGAAAGTCTAAGGCCTGGGACTTGCAGAGACATCCAGTATGTCCCTGGTATTGGTTGGCACTCATTTTTCTTCAGTGACTGGTTCATTTGGTCACATAGCAAAGGGAGCAAGCCAGATGGGACAGGGATGGAGGCAAGCAGTCCCCACTTCACTTCCTGTGATCTTGCCTAGCAGGACTGCAGGCCTGAGGGGCAGATGGGGGTGAGGTGGGGTGGAGGGGCTGAAAACAAGGGTTTTCATCTGAAAACTGCCTATTTTAAAATTATGGCTACTTACCCAGTTTTTATCTAAAACACTAACAGAACACATCATACCCATGTGTAGGCAGATTCAGTGTGGGTGTGCCAGTTTGCTGCTGATACTATAGAGTAACAAGGAAGCTATAAGCTTCCAGTTTTTCAAACTGTAGAATAGAATCATCATAACTACCTACCTCAGAGCTTCCAGCATGAGGATTAAAGGACATAGTACACTGTAGAGTGTTTAGCATCGTTTGGTACAGTTCATTTTTGTAAGACATGACCAGTTAATCTGGACTTAACTAGTGTGATTTTTTTTTTTTTTTTATGGGTGGAGGAGATAATACTTGTCACTTGTTAATACAGGACAGCGATGGTGAGAAGAGTGATGACAACTTGGTGGTTGACGTTTCCAATGAGGTATGTTTACGGCTCATTTAGCTTCCTATTTTTACCCAGCTTTAACAATGACTAGTGTCCTAACAATTGGTATCTTCAATGTTTTCTTAATTTTTAAAAGTAACTGCTTTATATTTACTTGGAAATTTTGCGTATTACTGACTTTCTATGTTACCGATGCTTGTTATTGCGATTATTTTCTATGATGTACAAGTGTGTTTTGCTCCCACTCCAAATGCACACCAGACCTCTGTGTTAGCCTATAGATCTTATTGACAAGTGACTTGCCAATTTTTAGAGTTTGGATTTTTGTTATATATAAATACTATAAATTTTTAGTATTTTCTTTGTCCTCGATACTGAATATTTTCTTCAGTGATTCAGTGACTTATCTATTCCAGAATATTTTGCATTTCTAAGCTATTAAATACTTACAGTTAGAAACGTCCACACCCAAGTACTCCAGCATTGTGAATGTTCTGTGCTGCATTAATACCCGAGATGTTACTTTGTAGGATCCCTCTTCCCCTCGAGGGAGCCCAGCACATTCCCCCAGAGAGAATGGCTTGGACAAGACTCGCCTGCTCAAGAAAGATGCCCCCATCAGCCCAGCCTCAATTGCATCCTCCAGCAGTACTCCTTCCTCCAAATCCAAAGAACTTAGCCTTGTAAGCAGTTCACCATCTTTCTCAGTGTTGCTATTTCAGGATGATTGGGTTTGACATTTTTTTTCCTTTTCACATTTTTCTATAGGACATTTATTTCCAAATATATGTATATGTTCAGCATTCAAGTTTAATTGACAGGCATTTTTGGAGCAGATGGGTTTACCGATTTGTCAGTGATGGGTGTTTGTTTTGTGAGTTTCTGCAAGGCGAGAGTGGGAGGTGGGGACGTTGAGTAATACATGTCTTAGTGAAGATGAAGAAATGCACACTGGGGTCACAGAGAGTTTTGTCACCTGTGGTTTATGGTAAATTTAGTTTTTGGCATGGATGTGATTTTGTTGCTAGTTTTGGTTGAATTACCATGCTATATATGACTGCAATAATTTTCCTTTTCTATCTAAAAAATAATCTTTCTTTTAAAAAAATTCACCTTGACTCATACTACAAATCAGAAATGCTATTGAAACTGCTGGCAAGTCAGGGTGATCTCCTCATAACCCCCTCTGTGGCTATGCAGTTAATTTTGTGTTTTTTTGTGGCACCCTCCTTTTTCCTCACCCGTTATTTCCTTGTAACCTAACATTAACAAGAACAAAAGTACAAATTTAGTTTTTAAGTAACCTTTTGAATTCACTGCTAAAGGAAAAAAAAAAAAAAAAATCAACAGGTTTTTTTTTTTGCAAATTAATGGACTAAGTCTGACCAGGAGCTAGATTAATTTTTTTTGTTTGTTTCTCTGACCTTTTTGCCTTTTCGGAGAGGATCAGCACAGATCCTCTGTGCTGATCTGTATGATGACTCAGGCTTGGATCTTTTCTAAGGGGATCTGTTAACCTGGAAGTCTCAGTGACTTAAACTGTCCACCAGGAGCCCAACTCAAACCATTCAGTCTTAAAACTACCAGCAAGTGGTGGTCATAGAAATCATGACCTGTTCGCATCCATAGGACGCTCACCAGTTTTCTGGAAGTAGTCCACTTTACTCTAAATTCACCTTCTTTGTATGTTCTCCTGGACATTGGTTTTGTGGTCTCAGGGAACTCTTTTTAGCTTTCTTTAATTAATGAAAAAAAGGCCCAAGCTGAAGAACCTTTTCCTATTGTTTTTTATTTTCTTTACCTTCTTTTAAAATGTAAAACATCATTGTTTTTAAACATAATTCTTAAAACTGTGTTCTCATTGCCAGTGTATCTTATTGCATCTCTTGTTAGAATGAAAAATCTACTACTCCTGTTTCAAAGTCCAATACCCCTACTCCACGAACCGATGCACCCACCCCAGGCAGTAATTCCACTCCTGGATTGAGGCCTGTAGCTGGAAAACCACCAGGCGTCGACCCCTTGGGTTAGTAAAAAAAAAGTTTTCTCCATATTTATATGTTGCTTGATTTTTACAGAAATTAAAGCAGCTTAAAGAGTGCGGTTCTTTAAGAGTTAATAACCAGCATTTTTTGGCTGTTTGACAAAGTTTCTTAACCCGACCAGGCACGATGTCTGGCACATAGTAAATGTTTAATAAAATAAAGTGAATGAACGAATTCTGATGAAGGCCTGGATGATTTTTGAGAATATAAAAATAAGCTTATTTGAATCATCCTATTTTTAATGTATATAAGAATGTCTGACTTCATTATTGTTACCTATGTTCTTTGTTTTTCTCTTTCCTCTTTCCTTCGTCTGTAGCTTCAAGCCTAAGGACCCCAATGGCAGTTCCTTGTCCATATCCAACCCCGTTTGGGATCGTGCCCCATGCTGGGATGAATGGGGAGCTGACCAGCCCTGGAGCTGCCTATGCAGGGCTGCACAACATCTCCCCGCAGATGAGTGCTGCTGCTGCTGCCGCCGCCGCTGCGGCTGCTTATGGAAGATCACCAGTGGTACGTCTGTGGTTTTTATAAAATAAACATTTCAGGGCACAGAGGATAATAATTCATGTTCTTCCAATGCGGTCTGTATAATTTGAGTTATTTATAGTGTGTATTTATAAATTAAACTATATGTAATTATATCATGATATCTATTTTCTTTTGTAAGGAGGGAATTTCTTTTTTATTTTCCATTTAAAAAAAATCTTAAATCTACCAAAGGATAGCAAGTATTTCAATAATTTTGTGAGTGCTTCCTTTCCATAATAAGCATGAATAATTATTAGTATATTTTTATGTATGTGCCACTCCCAGTTATGTTACCTAGAAATCATAAACATCCCATCATTTCATCAATAAATGGATAATTCCATATATGTTTCTAAAATGTTATTTTTAAAGAATCTGTCTCCCAGGTTTTAGAAAAGATACTGAGAAAGATGAAATGAGTAAATGTAACTGTCTGTTTTTATTATTTTGCTTGCAAAAAAAAAATGTAGGTTGGATTTGATCCACACCATCACATGCGTGTCCCAGCAATACCTCCAAACCTGACAGGCATTCCAGGAGGAAAACCGTGAGTACCTCTGTCCCCCCAGCTCACTGTGCACCAGGCTCTGGGTTCTGCTGGCCCTTTAAACTTTGGGCACTGCTAGACAGTGTAGGGCAGTTCCTGTGGCTTGCATTTTTTTTCCTTGTGAAGTATTTTCCATTTTCTCTTAGCATAAGGAAAGAGGTAATGAGGTGAGGTTTGTGTTTTCAATTTAAAATCTTCAGCTGCTAATATGAAAATGCAAATTGCTGAGGCGTCTCCAGCAGTCAGGTTTTCTCTACGTCTGTTACTGTTTTCGAGGCAATTCTTTTGTTGCCTTAAAAAAAAAAGTCTCATATGTAAACCTGGATGCTCAAAATTTGAGCATGTTGGGAAAAGACATGCCAGACTTTAAAGGCTGAAAAGAAAGAAGTGTGGTTTTATGCTCAATTGTGTTTCCGGAAAAGTGGCTTGCTCTGTTGTCAGCTGGCTTCTTGTCTTGGGATCTGGATATTTGGAGTTCCTCTATTCATAGCACCTCTTGAGTCATGAATGATAAACTTGTACACATCATTGTTCCAGCCTCTTCTTGTACATTCTGATCTTGCCATATCTCATTCCACATCCTTCATTTCAATCCAGTATAACTTTCAAATAATATAACCGTGGACAGGTCTCTCTGCTATTTGGCTTCATAATCCCAGATACAAAACTCTATACTAATGAAAAAGAAATATGCAAATTGACCCTTCCTCCATGATGACCATCAGCCAATCAGGAGTGAGTATGCAAATTAACCCAACAAAGATTGATTAATTTGCATACATAGACTCGGAGCAGCAGAGGGGGGGCAGGATGCCTGCTATGATGAAGAGGGTGGGGGCAGGGGGAGGCAGAGGGAGCTACAGGAGTGGTGCTCTGGCTGGAGTGAAGACTGAAGGCTCTGGCCAGAATGAAGGTGGAAGGCAGCAGCCTGAGCGAAGGCCTAGGACCTAAGTGCTGGATGAAAACCAGTGCCAGCAGCCAGGGGAAGGAAGGCCTATTCTTGCACAAATCTTTGTGCAACAGGCCTCTAGTTTACTATAAAATAACACTGGATTTTCCTTTAAAATCCCAGCTCGATTCCTCTCTTTTGGGAAGCATCCCATCAGCCCCTCTCTACCTTATCAGTCACATGTGTTTTCTATTCTCATTTCTCTTTCCTCTGGCATCCTGTCTGTCACCTATACACACCATATACATGCTGCTTCCCCAATCACTAGTGCTTTCTCACTTGCCCTCTGCTTTCCAAACTCAGCCTTTAGTAGCAGCTAAATCCCCTTGGCACACAGGCCTCCCTACTGGCTTGCCTACCTTGGGGCATTTGCTTTCTCTGATCCTTTGTGCACATTCAGGTCTTCTGTGGCCTATTGTCTCACTTTGGGTCTCTGCTAAGATGTCATTTTGAGTGTTCAGCCCTGACAGCCCTATCTAAAATAGCATCCTGTTCGTCTTTCCTCCCCATCATTGTTCTTTTTTGTTCCTTGCCATTTTCATACTTGTCTATAGCCATTATCTGTCTCTCCCCACTTGAATGTAAGTTCCATGATAACAGAGCAGAAGAGCTCCTGGCTGTTCAGTTACAGAGTAGCTCCAGCGCCTAGAATGGTACCTGGTTCACGGTTGTTGATCACAATTTATACCTATTGGGTGCATGGATGAAAGAAAGAAAATATGTGCCAATCTCTCCCTTTTCTGACTTCCCATTGCTTAGTTATTTACTAAGTATACACTCAGGGACTGGTCACCTTTTTATCTACTAAGTGTTCTCTTTCTCTCCCCAAGTTGCCTGCCCCTCAGTCTTAATCATCCCTGACCATGACCCTTTTCTTCACTTTCCCCCTGATATATCAAACTCTTGGTTCTTCCTTCTGTAACTTACTGCTTTACATTCTCTTTTCTGTTGGATCAGACACGTTCTGGCTCCATAGTCAAGTTGCTCAGTAAGTATTTGACTGATTATTAAGGGAGGCAACACAAATTAGACTTCAAGTTCCTTGAGAGTTGAAGGTATAATCAATTATCATAAAATTCTATGTACATATGTGTGTTCTGCAAATAGTTGTTTACTGACAAGTCTTGTTGACCAAGAACTTTGATGTATTTGAAGGTGAAAAGTTTGGTCTATATTGCAAGCAGTGACTAAATAACAAGGTCAAAGGATTAATCAAATAACTCAAATACCCATGAGTTCTATATGAAGCCATGGGGATGGAGGGCTCCCTTAGGAAAGAGGCATCATCCAGTGTTCAGGTACTGCAGTCACTGCTTAAACAGCAGTTGCACCCACAGCTATAGTAAAATCACCAGAGCAGATGAGGTGGTGCTTCTCTCAGCTGCTGCCCAGTGGCTCCCTTCATTCCCGCAGTCTTGACTCTCGGTATTATAAACATCGTGAAAGCCTTTTAGAAGGCTTGATGGGTTGGAGGATAGTTGAGAAATGTTGTTCCTAGGAGTGCTAACAGTCACAGCTAATGTAATTGTCAGATGACACCAGGAATCCCAGAGAATGTGGTATGGTCCACAAAGTATGGCTTCTGGAGTGAGACAGATGCAAGTTCGATTCTGACTCTGCCAATTTACAATTGTGAAGAGAGTGATTTTGTTCAGTTTTTTAATTTAGTGAGCTTCAGTTGGCTTATCTGTAAACTAGGGCTTGCATCACCAGACAAGGAGGATATGAGGATGAAATAAGATAATATGTTACATGTTTAGTACCCTGTTTGATACAGAGTGGCTATTCACTCAACTACAGTATTATTTTCTGTTTAGCTTTGCCCCAGTTTTTCAACCTCATATTTCAACCTCAGGTTTTCTCATTGCGCAGAATATAGGGTGCAGAAGTGGCCAAAGAAGTTTAGATTGAGTACATTAAGTTCCATATTCCTGTTATTGTGATGTCTTTCTATAACAGGGCATCAAAGCATAAATTCACATTCATTTATGTGTATAGAGATAATATACTTTTATTATAGACTAGAGGCCCGATGCACAGAGATTTGTGCAAGAATAGGCCTTCCTTCCCCTGGCTTCGCTCCTGGCTGTCCAGGAGCCTGCAGGTCCTCTCTCCCAGCGAGAGCACCACTCCTGTAGCTCCCTCTGAACCTTCCCTCTTCCTCATAGCAGTTGTCCCGCTCCACGCCTACATATGCAAATTAACCCACCGAAACAAATTTTCTGGGGTAAAATAGGACAGGTTTAGGAAATATTAGAAATTTTGGAAATTATGGGGACCATGGAGGAAGCACAGGGCTGCAGAGCAGCAGAAGGTATATTTCCCTAGAATGGGGGAGCTGAAAAGCTGCAACATGTACATTTTCATAGAATGAGGGTGCTGGGAACAGCCAAAGGTCTATATTTACAAAATAAAGAGAAGGAAACCCTTCATTCAGAAGGAGAAGAAGAAAGCCCAAATAGGACAAAGGAATAGGACAATAAGGAAGGAGGGGAGAAAACCTCACATGTCCTATGTGAGGTTCAACCTTTGAGCCCAGGAGTTACTATGGTAACCAGTCTAAGGAAATAGTGATAGGGATATCAAGGCACCAGTATCTGCAGTCTATATAAGCCCTGGGGAAAAAGAACTCAGTGGAACTCTTCCTCCTCTCTACATGGGAGTCCATTCTATGGGACTCTTTCCCTTCCCTACTTGGAAGTCAGTTCTGTGGGACTCTTCTCCCTCCCTATGTGGGAGTCTGTACTTGTTCTTCAATAAATCTCCATCTTTGTTATACCACTTTCTGTCCATGGATTCATTCTTTGATTCCAGTAGACAAAGAATCTGGGTTCCATTCCAAAAATTTGGTATCATCGCCATCTTTGGTTAATTTGCATACTCACTCCTGATTGGCTATTGGTTTATCAGAGAAATAGTCAATTTACATGTTTGTCTATTAGGTAATATGTTTAGAAAAGAAATGATTTTACTGATTATGTGACTTTTCAGATTATAAGATACAAAATTGTGAAACTTTGTGTTGTGCATACTTTTCAACAGAAAAAAATAAATACTTTTTGTGGTAGAACATCTATATATATAAAAGGCTAATTTGCTAAATGTTCATCTGGGTAATGACATCAGGTAGCAATGCCCAGCTTTCTCTCCCTAACGAATAGCCTCCTTGCAGTTTCTTCAGCCCAGGAACACTACTTGCTTTATAGCCAGATGGAAACATTTTACACTTTAACCAAATGTCTGTGAAGTGATCCTCACTGAAGTCCTGGACTAGGTACAGAGGAGACTCGGTGGAATCCTATTTTCATTAGTTGGAAAATGGAGATTTAGAAAGCTTAGAAACTTGAACCTACTGAAAAGAAGTAAGAAATGGTGGAACTTGAAAATGAATTCAGGTTTTCTCATTGCGCAGAATATAGTCAAACAATGCTGCAATTAAATAGTTTACCCTTTGTTCTCCCTGTGTGATCTACAATAATAACTTGCTTCGTGTTGATATTTACTGCTGTGTTTCTGACAATTACCTGAAAGAGAAGTTGGTGTGTTTCACTGGGCTGGAAAAGTTTAGTTAAATCAGAAATCAGGTCTAATTAAGCAATTTTATCTATATACATATATATATAAAAGACTATGTTGACTCGTTTATGCACGATTCATATAAAGCTCTCATTGGTGCCAATCGCACACATGTTTTGATCTGTCATTGTCAATTGTGAATTTAGTTGACACTTCTATTAGAGAGAAAGGGCGAATAGTGATATTAAAATATTTCTTATAATTAATTTTCTTTCAATGTGCACAAATCCATGTACCGGGACACTAGTAAAACATAATAAATCACCTAAGGTCACCCCTCTCCCCCACACACACACAGTAACTGCCTTTCCCCAGAAAGACTTTAAGAATTGAGCATCTCTGTCTTAATTAGTTTTATAAAATGAATTGCTAGATATTATAAAAAATTATAATTAAATGCATGTTCCAAACTAATGAATAAAATAGCATTTATTTGATAATTCACATTGGGTGCTCTAGTCTCTTCTGGTGAATTAGCAAGGGTTCCACTCAGTATATAATTGGAATGACAACATAGTTTAAATTCAACATAAGCCAAAATGGACTTTCTCTCTCAACTCTGCTTAAATGAGGCTTCTATAAATAGTGTGAAACTATTCGATTAAAACCATGGTACTAATTGTATTACAGGCTATGGCATGTGAATTCAGCCATAACAAAGACCTCAGGTTTATGGGGTTTAGGCTGCTCACAATTCAGAAGTCTTTTCTTGCTGTTTTTTGGGGGGGGTTTTTATAAAGCAAGATTTTTCAAAACAGGAACAATGCTTGAAACATGGTAAATCCTCAAGTATTTGTTGACTGGCTAACCTACTAGTAAGTTCATATGCTCCTTACAGAACCTACTTTTCTATCATACTTTATAAAGTAGAATAGCCAGATCTTTAATTGTGAATTCAAGGTCTAGTTCAGACTTAAAACATTGGAAAAGGTGTTGCAAAGTATGAGAAGGGAGAATGTAACATTACAGTATTGGACCTCTTAGTGAGGGTAAAGGAGGTGGATTGTGTGAAGGCCAAGGACATTCTTTAAGCTAGGATTTCATCAAAAGGTGATGATCCAAATAAAATAATTGTGATGCGCATGTTTTAAAAAGAATGATGTGCAGATTTCTTGACTGTTTGAAGCACAGTTCTGTCAGAAAGTTCAAACTTCCTATGTTCTCTTCACCATCTGCTTTAGAGATCCATTCTTAGCTCTTGGTAGCTTCACCTGCCTTTGTGCACAGCTGGTCACTATATACTAAGTATATTGGTTAATAATTTGGATTTTGTAATCAAAGGAAAGGCGATAATTTCAAGAGAAACATCAAAAGTGCTTTATTTAAGTAATGTCCATTGCTAGCTACACATTTCCCCCATCTTTCAGGTAATTTGTCGATACCGTCCCAATAGAACTTTTCTTGTTTTGAGGCAGACCATTCAGAGACCCAATTTTCCACTTTTTTATACACAGTGGTGCCTCACACAACGAACTTAATTCGTTCCAGGAGCAAGCTTGTTATGCGAAAAGTTCGTTATGTGAAACGCGTTTTCCCATAACAATACATGTTAAAAAAATAATTCGTTCTGTAGCATAAAATATGCTAAGATGACATAAAAAAAATATGCCAAGATGACATATTTTTATTTAGATACATCTAAAAACATAATTTTTTTTTAAAAAAACACATTTTTTTAATTTTAAGACAGACTAAGTAGAGTCTACCGAATCTTGCACATCTTCATCCATTTTCTGCTTTTTGGCCGATGGTTTCATGAAAAACCTGTCCAAAGTTCGCTGTGCGATGCGTTCGTTATGCGAGGCACCACTGCATTTTGAAGTGCTGCTCAGAAAATACGTGTGCCATCCATCAGAACAAGTGGTAATCTGAAGGAGCATGGTCTGGGGAATACAGTGGGTGGGTTAATACTTCCCAGGCAAGATATTTTAATGTGTCTTTAACTGGCTTTGAAGTGTGTGATGGTGCGTCATCATGAAGCAAAATTACTTTACCGTGTCTTCTGGCACATTCTGGTCATTTCACGATCAAAGCATAGTTCAAATTGATTACTTGTTGTTGGTAGCAATTAGTATTAATGGTTTCACCTGGTTTTAGAAGCTCATAATACACCACACCTTCCTGATCGCACCAAATGCAGAGGATTATCTTCTTTCCAAAGTGATTTGGCCTTGCAGTCAATATTGATGGTTGATCTGAATCAACCCATGATTTTGTGCATTTGGGATTCTCAAAATAAATCCACTTTTCATCGCCAGTCACAATTCGATGCAAAAAAGACTTTCATGCTGTTGAAATAACATTTTACTGATGACTTTTTGGTTTTCCATTTGTCTTTCATTCAGTTGATGTGGTGCCCATTTTTCTTCCCTTAAAATCTTTCCCATTGCTTGTAAATGATCGGAAATTGTTTGCTGAGCAACATTTAATCTTTCTGTAAGTTGTTTTTGAGTTTGACATGCATCTTCATCCAATAATGCATGTAATTGTTGGTCTTCAAATTTTTTTTCTGTTGATCTGAATGTTCTTTGTCTTTTACATGGAAATCATCACTTAAAAAAAATGTATTTTATTGATTTTTTACAGAGAGGAAGGGAGAGGGATAGAGAGTTAGAAACATCGATAAGCTGCCTCCTGCACACTCCCCACTGGGTATATGCCCACAACCAAGGTACATGCCCTTAACCAGAATCGAATCTAGGACCCTTGTGTCCTCAGGCTGACGCTTTATCCACTGAGGCAAACCGGTAAGGGTGAAATCATCACTTTTAAAGTGTTTAAACCAGTGTTCACAAGTATCTTGAGATGGAGCATGTTCACCATAAGCTTCCCAACGTATACGATAACTTTTCTTCAAAATTAATGTATTAAAACTTCCTGCAATTGCTCTTTTTATTGGCATGAAATTCAACATTTTTAAGTGTAAAAATATCTATGATGTTAACACCTTCAGCAAATTTGACATATGAAATTTTGAAGCTTGCTGTCAATACAATAAAATAGAATACATATCAAATCGCATATATGTCAACATATGTGTAACTCCCTCTATTGAAGAAAATCCACATTATTAACCGGTACACCTAGTATTTCTCTGGATCCCCACACCCTCTCACACTTCCTAGATGATAAACCATTTGTGGATAAGGCCAGTGTCCTGCCTGATTTTGTATTCTTAGCATGACATATCAGAGTATGTGGCTTGGAGTGTGCTTTCTGATGCATCTAATTGGATAGAAAAAGAATAGTTCTTCAAGCTTGGGTAGTTCTGATATCTAGAAAGTTCGGCTTTTAGTACTCATGCCAGTATTTATTGCATTGTACATATCAAAGAGTTGTTGAAACCTGATACATAGTATGTATTAGAGCTTTATTTTTTTTTTCAATCTTAAGTATCACACAAACTTGCAGCAGAGGACCACATTATGTCCTTAATGCAAATAGACTTTTGAAATTCTTAATAAGGGAGTTCCAGGACCATCATAGGTGTTCACAGAGTGGTTGTGGTTAAATTGAAGACTTCTCCTATTGAAAACCTCCGAAGAAATTGTAGGTCTGGTTTCTTAACTATTTAAATTCTCAAAGCTCTTTAAAAACCACTTAGTGATTCTAAAGAGGAGAGAAGGGATGTCTTTTCAAGCAAATTATCATTAAGAATGTATAACACCATCTAAACTTGGAATAACCTTTCTTTCCATGTCTTTAAGATTTAGTCTTCATGACCTCTTAATTGCTAAATCAATTAGCCTTTTTCTCGGTCATCATCTCTCAGAATCTCAGCCTTTCTCTACAGGCATCAAGAGGCATCTTCTCCTTGCCTGAGCCGACACCTGGCTCTCTCTTGAGGGGCCCCTCCACTGCAGCCCTGTTTCATACCCACAATCCTCAGGGCCATGGTGGGGTGATAAAGGCTGTGTTGTCATTGTCCACCATCCCCACTGGCTGCTCTGGTCTCTTCTAGAATCGAACTCTTTTACCTTTTTTGTAAAAACCCTGTGCCGTCAGGCTCATGCCCTTGGACTCTACCTGCTTTTCCACCTTGTTGGGGGACTTTCCCCAATTCATTAAGGTCTTGGCACTGGCTTAAGGTCTCCCTCCAGCAGTGTCCACCATCATCCTGGGTGACATGGTGTTCATTCACAATGTCAGTCCCACAGTAACTGCATCTTGGGTCTTGGACCAGGTCACCTCCAGTGAGTTTCTGCCTTTTTAAACTTTTGTTACCTACTCACACACTCACAAAGAAGACCTTGTCATCACCACTCACTGGGTCACCTTCAGAATTCAAATGCCCCATAAAACACAGCTTCCTCTACCTTCACCCAGCCAGAGTAATTTTTGAATTGCAAATTTATTCCCAGCTTTCTCACAGTCTCCCAAGCCCTAGCTGCTGCTTCTCCCTAGATGACAGCACTAGTCCCTGGCTACTTTTCCTTTTTTTATCCTGCCACCAACATTTCACTTTTCACCCAGCAATCAGAACAATCCTTTAAAATGTTAACTGAATCCTGTCACTCCCGTGTGCAAAATCTTCAGTGACTTCCCATTCTGCTCTGAATAACGTCCACACTCCTCATGACAACCTAATCAGCCTTTGTGAACATGGCCCTGCCTCTCTTCATCTTGTCCTTTTCCACTGGGCCTAGCCTTCTCCTTTGGTTCTGCTTTAAGGACTTTGTATTTGCTGCTTCTCTTCCATAACATTCCCCTTCACATGTGCAAGGCCTGTGTCCTTCCTTCTGATCTCATTCAAACAACACCTCAGACCTCTCCCTGCATCTTTAGTCTTTTATCTGAAAATAGAAGAGTGTGTGTGTGTGTGTGTGTGTGTGTGTGAGCGAGAGAGAGAGAGAGAGAGAGAGAGAGAGAGAGAGAGAGAGAGAGTTTAACCACCATTGAGGTTATTTTTATGCTAATCTGATATCTGTTTTCCCTTCTGGGATGTAGGCTCTGGTGGATAGGGGCTTTGTCTGTCGTATTCACTCTGATTCCCCAGCACCTGATAGAATTGGGCTCCTGAGGCATTTAATAAATATTCTCTGACTAAATGATAAGCATTGTATCTCACTCTACTCTTCAGTTTCCCATGCTCTTTCTCCTCATACTACCCTTGCTGGGGAAGTTAACATCCATTCCTAGATTGCTGCCCCATTGCCATATCCCTGTCCTCTCACCATGTCAAGTTGCCGGAGAGCCGTGGTATGAGCACTGTTCACAGCATTGACCATCTGACATTTTAATACTTATTTATGTGAATCTCTCACTAATGAAATTGCTGTTGTACCCACCTGCTGCCACCCACCCCCAGGCTGTAACTTCAGGAGAACAGGGGTATGTGGGTTCTTTCTGTTGTATCCCAGCCCTGTTAGCATAATGCTTGGCACTCTGGGTACCCAGGAAATGTGTGTTGAAAGAATGAATCTCTTGGTTGTCATATAATGAACCATTTTCTCCTTTCTTTCCATGCATCTTCTCTCCGGATTATCTGCCTCCCTGATTGTTCTTGTTGTAGATTCCTTAAAAGTACCCTGCTCTTAGATTCTGCATCTGTTCTGCTCATGACATATTCTGCTCAAGGATTATTCTTCCTGCTCTTTGGCTTCACTATCACTTCTTTGTGAATGACCAGACTGACCTTTTAGCCTGACTTCTCTCTTGAATCTACAGTGCTCAACTTCTGGTTGAGTTGTTTAGGTTCCCCTAGGCTAGGGGTGTCGAACTCAATCAGAGAAGGGGCCAAAATCTAAAATCCAGCCTAAATTGCGGGCCGAATGGTTTACTGAACAGTCATAAACTGACAATGTCATAAACTGACAGCGGAGTGCAGTGATGACAGCGCGGTGCGGGCCACATTGCAAGGCCTGGCGGGCTGGATTTGGCCCGCGGGCCTTGTGTTTGACACATGTGCCCTAGGCCCTCGAGTTGAAGAAAACCAAACCTTCTAATGTACTGTGGTCTACCTAGTCACCTGGGCTTCAAGCCTGAGTCCACCTCAGTACCTCTCTGTGTCAGGTCACACATCCACGGTCTCTCCAAGTTCTATTGATTTGACCAAAGAAATACCTTGCATCTGTTGTGTTCCTAGCTTCCTCCCTTCTTCCCTTCAGCAAGTCTAACATGCTGCTTTTCTTCTATTAACAGTTCTGAGGTCTACAGGGACAGAAAGCTCTCCCCTCTTTCTGGCGCCCACATCTTCCATAGCCACATACTTGCTTCATCCTCATGGGCCTCCTCAGTGATGGGCTGACTTTTTATGAATGTGGCTGTCCTGTAGATTTTTGCATTAAGGAACCATAAACTGTTTTAATTTGATTTAAATTTTCTCTACAGTTGTTCCAAGTGCTTGTCCTTTGTGTACCCACAGATGCTTTCCCTTGGTATGACTTTGGTCAACTTCTTCCATAAATGCACATTCTGAAGCTCCATGCAAAGCAGAATGGCATCATTTCAAATGGGCTCTATGCCCCCAAGACTGGCCCAGCCCTACGCCCATGCCCACCCCCACTGCCCGCCACACCTCCTGCCTCCAGAGGCATAACAGCCCACTCTCATCCCTGCTTGACTTCAGTGCCCTCAGAATAGAGAGGTCTGTGAGGGAGAAGCTCTAACTTAAGTTACATTGCGAACCAGGTATTTTACTGGAGATGGAGCCTGCGGGCAGTCACACTGGACACTTTCAGATTCTAATTCCATTTAGAATTACTGGGATTTGTTGTTCAATTCCTATAGGACTTTCTTTTCTTTCTTTCTTTCTTTCTTTCTTTCTTTCTTTCTTTCTTTCTTTCTTTCTCTCTCTCTCTCTTTTCTTTCTTTTCTTTCTTTCCTTTCTTTCCTTTCTTTCCTTCCTTTCTTTCTTTCCTTTCTTTCTTTCTTTCTTTCAGCACATTTGCCATCTCACCAAGTAGGTCTGGATCCTTCTTAAGCTTTTTCGTTTTGGCTGATTGATCTCCAATCAATAAGTCTTGATTGCTGTGAAATGATCTTCAGGCAAAATCTCATCACAGGTTTCTAAATCATCCAGAGTGGAAGGCAATGTCCTAAGTGACTACTGAAGTCATATAGCGGCTAGTCAAGAGTTGACCTGAGAAGTGATTATAGTTCTAGCTGTGACTGAAAATTATATTCTTTCCACTGTACTAGGTAACTGTGACTTGTTTGCACATTATAAGTAGCGCTGAGAATGTTTCATCTCATTGCACTGCTCAGTTAAGTACCACCTTTTACATTCCCTTCTTTGTCTTTTCTCCCCTCCGCTGCCTTAGAGCATACTCCTTCCATGTGACGGCAGACGGGCAGATGCAGCCTGTCCCTTTCCCCCCCGACGCCCTCATCGGACCCGGCATCCCCCGACACGCTCGCCAGATCAACACCCTGAACCACGGGGAGGTGGTGTGCGCAGTGACCATCAGCAACCCCACCAGACACGTGTACACGGGTGGGAAGGGCTGCGTCAAGGTCTGGGACATCAGCCACCCCGGCAATAAGAGCCCTGTCTCTCAGCTTGACTGTCTGGTGAGTGAGCATGCTGCATAGGGCTTTAAACCTCCATTCAAAAAACAGTGTGGGACGGTGAGAGACCAGGGTGTATGAGCCACACATGGTGTTGATCCCAAATGGGCAGTTGTTTTCAGTGGTTTGTAGTCTTTCATGTGGATGGAGATCTAAAGTGCTGGCTAGGGTGCATGTCTTCTTTCAGTTCCTTAGGGTGGAATTATCCAGTTGTTCATGTGACACTGTGCCAGGATAGCTGTCATCAGCTGGTGCCGTGCCGAGGAGCCTGCAAACCACTTGCTTTTCTATCTGGTAAAGGGGTGTAGGAAAGAGCCCACGTGGTTTCTGGGAGAGTGCACCTAGCTGTCCTAACTTGTCACATTGCGAAACAAGAGTAATTTAATACATCCTTTGACCAACACTGCAGACCCCCTTGGCTGTTTCCTATTTGTCCTTGAGCTTTCAAGGAAATTTTGGTTTGATTTTCTTCCTTAGACCAGCATCAGATTTTATCTATGGTACGATGCTATGTCAGTTTAACATATTAATTAACTTACACAAGATTCCTGTGACCTCATGAACTAAGAAGAAAGTGTTTTTTTCTGTCATTAAATGCTCCTTAATCATATTTTGCCTCCAGCTGATGCTGCTTAATCATTCAGACCCACGAAGCCTTTAGCCAGGTAATGCAGGGCCAGGTGGAAGGAGGAGACTGTTAGGTCTCCTCAGCAGCCTGGCAGTTTGGCAGCAGTGGTGGGACCTCTCCCCTGCCAGGTCGAGTGTGCCCGGTCCCCAAGCATAGCTGCTTCAGGGCTGCGAGGGCCGCTGCACTAACGAGCATGTGCGCCTGCGTGTGCAAATGACTCAGGCAGCTGGTTGATTTGGTGGTGGTGGGAGTAGGTCTAGATCTTTGCATTTATATGCTAATTAAGATTAAATATCTCAGTGCTAAATTTTGTAGATCAAGTTTAAGTACTTCTCTAATTTCCTGTAATTTTCTAGCATTAATCCACTTTATCATTGTCATAAGTAAAAATGGCTCATTAAAACCAGGAGGGAACACAATACTTTATGGATTTCTGCTCTCGTGTTAATGCTGTTTTCCTTTCCTCATGACTAATCTCTTGATGGTTTTTGTCTCTACAGAACAGGGATAACTACATCCGTTCCTGCCGATTGCTCCCTGATGGTCGCACCCTAATTGTGGGAGGGGAGGCCAGCACTCTGTCCATCTGGGACCTGGCCGCGCCAACCCCTCGCATCAAGGCGGAGCTGACGTCCTCGGCCCCCGCCTGCTACGCCCTGGCCATCAGCCCCGACTCCAAGGTCTGCTTCTCCTGCTGCAGCGACGGCAACATCGCCGTGTGGGACCTGCACAACCAGACGCTGGTGAGGTGGGTAAGCAGGATTCCTCACCAGGGAAGGAGGAGGAGCTGTTGTACAACATTGTACCCGAGATCTGCGTGCGTGTCTGTCTGCCTAAAAGAGGAAATAGAACTGTCTTACTAAAAATTGTTATAAATGGGCCCATTTTAAGATGCTAGGAACATTATTAATATAAAAGCTTTGTTTTCTGCCATAAACTTTATTAAATGAATGGGGTTGCCTTCTTTGTTCCTTTTTTCCTTTTTGACATTATACTAAGTGGTGTCAATTCAGGTATTTAAAAAATGAGGTCACTTTTACATAAGTAATGTACATAAGGTTCTCATGACCTCATGAGCTCGTTAAACATCATAATTTGCCATCTGTGCTTGCTAACAAATGCCATTGTCGATAGACGCTCTCTGAGAAGACTCACAGTGTGTGGTGCTTTTGGTGTCATATGCATCTGATATGGTCGTTCTCAGCAAGTGACTATTGAGCACCTGCCATGGGCCAGGCATGCGTTTGGTTCTGTTCACCCTGAAAAGTCTGGATTATCTGTAGTCCCACCTTTAAGGGTGGATAGACATAACTAAGATGTCTGTTTAGAAATGAGATTGTAGAAAGTGGTGTTGATATGTAAGGCCCTGAAACAAGTCTCCACATGTCAGCACCAGAGAGAGCAGGAAGTAAGAGGTGTGGGAAGGTTGTAATCAAGCCTAGCTACAAGTCAGGGGCATGTGCAGGAGAAGAGGCCTCTGCTGTCTGTTGTAAGATATGTGGCAGGACGAAGCTCTGTGTATGATTCCAGTAACAAAATAGTCATTACCGTGTTCCCTTTGGGTAAGGCTCTTAAGAGGAACTGCTAATATTCCCTCCTTCCCCCGGTGTCTTTGACAGTGTACCAGCTCCTGCGGCAGCTGAGTCACCCCGAGTTTCTTTCGTGTGCCTTACTTAACCTGAGAGCACAGCCACCTGCACTTGCACCTGGAAGAATTCCTTCTCCCTGCGCCCTTCCCCATAGTCTGTAGAAGGGAGATATTCCCTCTTCCCTCTTGCATTTTCTCCTTCCCTCATATCTCAGTGGGAGGATAGGTGTCGACTATGGCTTACATCGTCCATACATATGCCACAGTGTTTTTAATTCTTTAATTCAGTTGGAGTTTTTTTCCTATCAGTTATTATTTAACAGTAATTTCAAGTATTTCCTAAGTGTTTAAAGATAAATAAAAATACAACCTCTCAATTTAACATTAATCTCTCTTACATATGTGCTTTGTCATTACTAAGAATAATCAGAAAACATAATGAAATCCACAAATAAGACCTGCAATGACATTGATTGCTGAGGAATTCTAAAGCCAGTTCACCTAAAAACTAACTTTTCAAGAATTTTCCTCTTCATTTTGACATTTTTAGGCAGTTCCAGGGCCACACAGATGGGGCCAGCTGTATTGACATTTCTAACGATGGCACCAAGCTCTGGACGGGCGGCCTGGACAACACGGTCAGATCCTGGGACCTGCGCGAAGGGCGGCAGCTGCAGCAGCACGACTTCACCTCACAGGTGCGGTCTTGCGCCATAACATTTCAGAAGCCTTGGTTTTGTGAAATATGTGACATGCTTAAGAAGTGGGTTTCCTTTATGGTGAGACAAAGTCACTTTTGACTCTGGATTAGGTAGCTGAAAATTCCATTGTTTTCTATCAACATAAAACAGTTTATATTCTATTGAAGGGTTAATAAATCTCTCTTATTATAAGCTTTTAGCACGTTTTTATTTCAAAGTCCATTACTCTGTTTTTATGAATTGTACATTATTTATTACTAAATTATATTTGTGGAGATCTGTCTCATTGATTTGGGATCACTTCTTTGGCTTTGATTTTTTTTTGCCCTGTACAATGTAAATAATCTTGATTTCCTTTATAATTTAAGACGTATCCTCAGAAGAAACAGTGCCTCCCAGTTAAAGGAAGTGTGTCCTCTAGCCATTATAACTGCCACCTGTTTTAATTCTAGATATTTTCTCTGGGCTACTGCCCAACTGGAGAGTGGCTCGCAGTGGGGATGGAGAACAGTAACGTGGAAGTGCTCCATGTCACCAAGCCAGACAAGTATCAGCTCCATCTGCACGAGAGCTGCGTGCTGTCACTCAAGTTTGCCCACTGTGGTAAGCAAGCCCTCTGTCCTCTTCTGTCAGCCAGAATCCTGCCTTCTGACCTCCTGCTGACGCTTTTTAAGTCAGGCCCTGCAGTTCATTAACATGTCCCTCCTCAAAACTACCACTTCATTATGCATGCCTACTTCCCCAATGCCATGCAGTTTTCTGGCATTCAGCCACTTTGTCCTTGTCATAGTATAATCGACTAATATAGGAGCTATAATTTTCAGTGAAAACAACTATTGTTTGTTGCAAATTAGACGAGTTTCCTGTGAATAGCTTGAAGCTCTGTTAAGCAGGTCTCAGTGTCTGAGAGAGTATTACAAACACTGCTTTTTTCAAAATCCTCTTCCTGTAGGCAAATGGTTTGTGAGCACTGGAAAGGACAACCTTCTCAACGCCTGGAGAACACCGTATGGAGCCAGTATATTCCAGGTAACAACTGGTTTAGCCTTCACTTCCCTTGTGCTCACTGCATGGGAGTAGTTTAACGAGCTCTTTCTGAGCGTCCTTGCAGATGAGTAATGGGCAGGGAGTGTCCTAGGAAGTAGGAGCAAGTGTGATTCCCATTGCACAGAGCAAGAAGACTGTGCCTGGGGAGGCTAGTGTCACAGCCACAAGCTGTGCAGCCGCCAGGAGCCTCTCCGGTTCTCTCTGTGCCCGGAGCCTAGGTGCTCTGCCTGCTGCACGGCCAGCTCTTTATGCCTCAACCCCTTTAGACTCTGTCATGGAGGGTTTTTGTTTCGCTAATTCTTATTTGTTTTCATGGTTTACTTAAAATTTTTGTTGAATAATTTAGCATTTTGCTGATTACTATTATTCTTGCTCTTTCTTTGAATCCCCCCCCCCCCCAAAAAAAGAGAGCGTTATGGGAAAAAGTTCAATAAATCTTGATTACTTTTATAAACTTTTATTCTTACTGATTTAGTGGTACTTTTTGTAGTTTGTGAAATTACTTGTAAGAGAACTAAACTTTGACATGATACACATACAAAATCTCCTCACTCTCTTATTGGTATGGAGAATTTTATAGGCAAGTTAAAGAAGATTCTCTTTTTAACCCTATTTACATAGGATGTTATTTTTTTTTTAGTTTTTTTTTTAATAGGAATAACATAACGGATTTTTTGACCTGGTGATATTAAGTCTTCCTAGATTATAAGTGAATCAAAAAATACATAGATTGAGTGAAAATACTATGCAAAGTAATCAATAGAAGAAAAATTGCTGTCATAAGTTTATAATCTAATACAGTGGCAGGTGTTTTGTATTGTGGGTCACAACCTTTTATATGGTCCCAACTAGGCCTTTAAAAAGTAACAACAATATTAGAGTGCATGTTTTGTAGCAAGTATACATATATATCTTATGTGTGTACTGAGTTGTGGAGTAAAATGTATTTATTCAGGTCGTGATCAAAAAAATTTGAGGACCCCAGCCGGGTGGCTCAGTAGGCTGGAGCATCATCCTGTGTACAGAAAGGATTTGGTTTGATTCCCAGTCAGGGCATACACCTAAGTTGGCTGTTCAGACCACGTACATGAGGCCACTGATCGATGTTTCTCTCTCACATTGATGTTTCTCTCTCCTTTCCTTCTTTCGTCCCTTCCTCTTTCCCTAAAATCAGTTTTAAAAGAAAAAAAAAAGTTTTAAAAAGTTTGAGAAACACTAGTAGTGGGTTAGCAGCTGCATGTCATTGTTTTTTTAAGTATTCAAAGTCCCAGTTAAAATCCTGAGGGTATTTTTGTTTGCTTGTTTGATCATTTGTTAGCACAGTTCAGTTAAAAGTTAACATTAACCCCTTTGTAGTTAGTACAATTGAACAAGTTATCCAAGAGCTCAAAGTGTGATACATTTTTCTTTCTAACTATTGACCCCCTTTCTCCTTGCTAATTGTTTTTCCAGTTTTTCACAGGGGAAAATTAGAAATATTTTTACATTCCCCATTAAAAAATGCAGTGTTTTGTCTTAATTTTATGCGCTTATTGTTGACACTATTACAGATATCCCCTTTTCCTCCTTCTTTGCCCACCTCTACCCTACCCCTGCCCTCTTCTCTGGCCATCACCACTGTTGTTTGTGTCCATGGGTTTTACATACATGTCCTTTGGCTAATCCCAATGTTTTCATTGCCCTAGCCCATGTATTACCTTACTTGAACACTATAGCAATCCTCTAAGAGAGGGCAGGACAAGTAAGATGTCTTCACCTGTGTGCCTTTATTAGGAAACTGTACATCATGACCAAGTGTGATTTATTCCAGGGATGCAAAGCTGGTACAATATTCTCAAATCAATAAATGTGATACATCACATAAACAAATTGAAAGACAAAAATCACATGATTGTATCAATAGATGCAGAAAAAGCATTCGACAAAGTCCGCCACTCATTTTTGATGAAAACTGTCAGCAAAGTGGGAATAGATGGAGCATATCTCAACATGATAAAGGTCATATATGACAAACCTACAGCCAATATCATACTCAATGGGCAAAAATTAAAAGCATTTCCCCTAAGAACAGGAACAAGACAGGGATGTCTGCTTTTACCACTCATATTCAACATAGTACTGGAAGTCCTAGCCACAGCGATCAGACAAAAAGAAATAAAAAGCATCCAAATTGCAAAGGAGGGAGTAAAACTCATTATTCTCAGATGGCATGATATTGAACATAGAAAACCCTAAAGACTCTACCAAAAAACTAGATTTAATAAATGAATTTGGCAATGTAGCAGGATACAAAATCAACACCCAAAAATCGATGGCTTTTTTATACACCAATAATGAATTCTCAGAAAGAGAAACTAAACAATCCCATTTATCATTGCAACAAAAAAAAAGTAAGATACTTAGGAATAAATTAACCAATGAGGCAAAACACCTGTACTCAGAAAACTATAGGACATTGAAAAAAAGAGTTAGAAGAAGATATAAACAAGTGGACAGGAACTGTGAGGCTCGGGCAGGTTAAATGACATGTTTTGTGGTTGTAGCTCCACCTGAATCCAAGTCAAAGGAGTGAAGCTGAGGGTTTTCATACTAAGTCTGCTCTGACCTGTCTGGAGAACAGAATTTGAAATAGGGCCTGGCTTCCTCAGGTTAACTTGCCTGGCATCTCATGTACCCGGGGCCAGAGCCTGCAGACTAACAGGTGAAGTGTCCCCGGAGGGCGCCCGGCTCCGCTGCGTTAAGGAAGCACATGACTGCCCTTCCTGCTTCGGCTCCTCTTTGGGCAGCGGAACGCACTATGCTGCTTTTTGCTCTAAGTTCTCCAGGCCTGCCTCGCAGTACTAATGGACTTCTCTTTTGTATTTAATCGTTTTATTTTTATGTTTCTTTCCCAGTCCAAAGAATCCTCATCGGTGCTCAGCTGTGACATCTCTGTGGATGACAAATACATTGTCACTGGCTCTGGGGATAAGAAAGCCACGGTTTACGAAGTTATTTATTAAGGACAAATCTCCATGCGGACTGGACTCCTTCTCCTTGTAGCACTTTGTTCTGTCAGCCCCTCCGGGCCCCCGCCCTATCTAAAACCAAGGATTTCAAATACTCATCGCAGTAGTGGCATCAAGCCCCCATCCTTCCCCCTCCTCCTTGCTATGGAATTGTGAATAGTCATTAAGAACCTGTGATACCAAATCTTCAGCTCTCTACTTGGAAGAACATGGAATAATCATACTTAACAGTGAACGGAAACTTTATGTATTATATCTGTAATATATTTATTTTGTTTAAAGAAGGCTTTCTAACAATGACTGACTAAATAAAGCTGTCTGCTTCTGCATTGATAATGAAGATGCGTTGTATTTGGTACCCCTCCCCCCCTTTTTTTGGCAAAGGAGGGGAAAGGAAGGTTTAAAATAATTGATTAAAAATGTCACTAAATGTAGACTAATGACTGTATAGAGATGTGAAATGTATAATTACATATTGAAGCAATATGTTTCTGTGTTGTTAGGTTTATTTTCTACTTTCAAGCTGTTTGGAAATTTGAACAATTAGGACATGACAGGCCACATCATATTCATTTGAGTCTATTTGGACAACTTTAATCAGTATATCTATAGCTTAAGATAATATTCAATAAAAGTAATTGGACTTTTTCTTCTTCTTTTTTTTTTTTTTTTTTTGACTTGTTGGCAAGTGTCTTTGTAATATGTTCTTAATTCCTTTTTTTAATTGTATTATAGACAAATGAACAAGTTAAATTTGGCCTCAAAGAGAGAACTGGATCCCTCTGAATATTTTTGCCACATTTCTTTGCAAAGGGAGATGTTTCTCTTGAGGCAGTTTTGTCATTAGGAGAGATGAGCTATTTTTTGGCATGTTCACAAACTGCACAGATTCCTCCTGCTGTGCAGGTCAAGTCTTTTACAAAACAAGGACAGCAGAGGAGGATTTGCAAGGACCTCCCTCTGACCCCCAGGAAGAATGGACTCTCACCTGGGATGAGGACTTATTTCCTTACCTCCGCTTCTTTCCATGTCTTAGTTGGATGTCCCTGAAATGGACACAGGCTGTGCCATTGTGCCAGAAACAATTGTGTTATCTTTTATGTTGTCGTTGTTGCTGTTAAACTATGATATGTGACTCCTTTTTTTATTATTTTTTGTTTGAATGCTTTAAAAATCTTCTAAGTCTGTGGATCTGCTGATGTACAGTGCCTTTGCTGCTATGGATCAAAATCAAGAGAACCGTGTAGATAAACTTTATTGTATACGTAGAAAATTACTTAATTTCATACTAGAAATGGATGGATGCTGCAAGTTGAAATGGGCTGTCCATTGACGTTCCTAATGTGGTAGCAGAAAAAAACTGGTGTCTTAAGTGCTTAGTGTTTGATGTCATTAACAGTTTCGTAAAACCCTACAGTGTAGAAAGATTTTGATACTAAACTGTGCATTGTACATAGTTTTAATGCATTGTATTGACCACCAGTACTTCTATAATGGTAGATTGTTTGTGCATTCAGACTTTTAAGCATTAAACATAAATAACTTCTAGTATGCTTATTTCTAATTCTTTCTTCTGCTGGCAACAGTTTATTTTTGTCTTGGACTACGCCACTTCTAACTTAAAAATTATTAGTTTTATTCAAGGAGATTAGTGTTAAACTAATGTGGGCTTTTTATTGTTGCTATTTTTATATTTACTTGAGAAGAGCTAGAGGGGGAGAGGTTATCAATGACAGGTTGCTACCAAATATTTATTGCATGCCTCTCCGGTGCATAAAAATACTGTCCATCAAAAAGTGGTCATGTTACTCAAAGCCTTGGTGCTTTAGAATTGCTGCTTAGTATGGTTACCACTAGCCATTTGTGCCTGTTTAAGTAGATTTATTAAAATTAGAGATTCAGCTTATCAGTCACACTAACTACATTTCAAGTGTCCAGTAGTCACAGGTGACTATGGGATGACACGAATTGATAGAACCTTTCCATCATTAAGGTAAGGTCTGTGAGGCCAACGATGATGTCGAGTCACCCACACATACCATTTCTACCCATGTGGGTTTGGGAAACATTCCCAACATAGAGCATCAGTCTCTTATAGCACAAGGCCTCTTGGACTACTACTGGTTGGGTGTGAACATTTGGTATAAGGAGGAGCTTTAAAGAATTTTAAATTCCTGGGACTCAAACACCTGATGTTTTCAGGCTTCACTGGGTGGAAGCCTGGGAGACGAGAGCCCCACGGTGGTGTGGAGTGTGCTCAGTGCTCAGCGGCAAGAGTGTTGACTTCTTGTGCTAAGAGTTCAGTGTTCATCAACACAGGGTTGGAAGCAGCACTTCTGTGAGTACTGTGAGAGCTGCTACATCAGATGATGACATGTTTTAAGTATTCTTAGCTCAATTAATTGCAGTGTATCCTTATTAAAACTTCTTAAAAAGTGAGATCTGGAGTAAAATCATTTTGGCACAAACAGTAGAACATTTGCATACTTGCATTTATGCTTCCAGAAGGAGAAAGTGCCACCCTCAGGAACTTAATTCCTTTTGGTGTCTGATATGTCAAATCTGGGATGTCCTTCAGTTTTTTTATGACACAAACATTGTTGTACTGGAATAAAAATTGAGATGAATATGTAAATAGTCTACCCCTTTAAATAGGCATCTGTCTCCTCTCCTTGCAGAGGTTTTATTAGATTCAGTTGTTATCTACCTAATAAAAGAGTAACATGCTAACTGACCGTACCTTCACAATGCCCACCAGCCAATCAGGAATGAGAATGCAAGTTAACCCAACAAAAATGGAGGGTTAATTTGCATATGCAGGCACCAAGTGGCTGGGGATGGGGCAGGACACTTGCATTGTTGCCATGGCAATGACGTAGGCATACTGCACCAACCCAGCTGCTCTGGGCCCCTGGGAAGGAAAGGAAAGGTGGCTCCGGCCAGAGCAATGAAGGTTCCCACAGCCAGGGGAAGGAAGGCCCATTCTGGCACGAATGTTCTTGCATCAGACTTCTAGTATCTTCTATAGAATATTCAGGCATGGATTGACCTGTGCAGAAATCTTAATGTTGTTTATGTAATCATAACTTGATTTACCATAGGTTTCACTCCAAAATATGGTGTTGCAGAGTGAACAACAACAGATAGAAAACACTCCGGGGAAAATTAGTCCCAGTAAAAGAACAGAATGTTATAGGACTGGAAGATTGAATTACGTGGGAATACCAAGAAATAGGGAAGAAACAAAATATATACAGACTAAAGCCATCAGACCTTCCTAAGACTGGCAGGTGAAATGGAGAAAACACTCAAAGATCTTCAAGTGTCTGCAGATACACACCTCACTTTTGGGCCACTATTTAGCCAGGTTGGCTCCTTGGCTAGTGAACTGCAAAAAATCAGCCGAGTCCTGGAAGGGTGAATGCTGAAACTAACTGCAGCCCTGAAACAACTACAAGTGGTTGGCATTGCACCGTCCTGGGATAGAAACTTAAAGCATCTCCCATAGCCTTGGGATTGACACCCCAGAGTGAGAAGGCTGCAGACAGAAACAAGAAGTTCCAACACTGTGTGTCATCTGAGGTTTTTGGCTGTTGTAAGGAAATCTTTACTGCATCAAGTAAGCAATTTTAAAATTGCCAAGATGGTGGTGCAAAAAAAACTTAATTCCTTCACACTCTGGCTGCTCATTTCTGTAGCTCTACAACTCCTGGGCCGCCTGTAGTGTGACCTTCACCAGTGAGCTGTGGGGCCTGCTGCCCATCATAGGCTACCGACCAGTCCTGTTTGTTTTGAGCTAATTGCATTGATTTACTTTTCTATGCTAGCTCCTATTCAGAACTGACAGTGGAAATGACATTTTTGTTAACCCGAGCACATCAGAAAACCTCTTGGGTATTACAACATTTTATCAGTGATGCTATCATGATGGTAGGAACTAACTGTGGCTCTAAGCTGCCATTAACATTTTATTTTAGTTTTGTTGGGGCTTTTGGCAGCAAGTGACAGAATTGTATGGGTCTCAGGTAGAATTAGTAGGGAAATTTCCAGCCGGAATCTTAGGTACTGGCTTGCAGGGAAGGAGGATTCCCACAGGGCTGCCTGTGTCCAGTGGAAAATCATGAGCACAAGCCTTTTTGCAGAAGTTCCCCTTGATGTCACAGCAGGTCTACACAAGCTGGATGCTGGAACACAATTTACACAGAGCGCCCAAAGGATTGGAGTATGAGAAAAGTCGTTCACCAAACTCCCTTCCCTCCCTTGGAAAACTAGCTGACCTGAACCCCAAGGCTCTGAATTGCAGTTGAAATTCCATGCCAGTTGCCCAACTTGGCAGGTTGGGAGAAAAACGAGAGCATGTTCCAGATGCTTCCCCCTCCCCGCCGTTTGCTTCTGTTTCATGCAACGTAGCTGGCTTGAGATGTCAGCATCACAGAACGTCTGGAAAACTTAAATCCATGACAAATTGTGTTCTGAGTTCCTGTGATACATGTGCGTAGTACATACAAGGCAAAAACCCACTCGGGGGTGAGTGGGCTTCCCCACATGTGACCCTGGTGACCCTTGGCATCACCACAGGCAGGGAGCCTCCCCCATTAACTTCATCCTGTGGCTTGATGAGAACATCCAGAACCAACAAGTTCAATGTTATTTTGGAAGAATAAACTCTCATAAATGTCATGCTTTATTTGACTTGAGCCTAGCAAGATACACACACACACACACACACACACACACACACACACACAAACACACACACTAGAAGGCACTTGTGAAGCATTTGAGTTTTGAGAATGTTTTCAGAACTGACCTTGAAAATGACATTTTTGTTAACCTGAGCACAACAGAAAACCTCTTGGGTAAATATTTGGACTCTGTTACGGTTGAGTCCAAACTAATGCCCAAATGGTTTTTGGTGGCCCAGCTTTTCTCCCCAGGTAGCAGTTGGCCATTTCGCAAACTATTCAGTCTCTTCTAACAGAAACTACCATAGGGAGTACCCTGGCCATATCCTGTGTCACGTGGCAGAAAGTTGGACTTGAGCTAGAGATTTTTGTTCCTCCCCAGGGTTGGGGAAATAGCAGAATGTGTCAAAGATAGAATGCTGCCGGCCTTGTGATCACAAGGGCACCAACAAAGAAAACAACCAGGTCAGCATGTGTCTGCCTTCTCCCAGGGCCAGCACCACGGGGACAGAGGAAGAGACACCGACAGAGTGAGAACTGGAACTGCCATGCAGCAAGCAGAGCAGTTTTCCTTACTGGGCAGCTTCTCATTCGTGGAAGGACTTCACTATAAAGCCTACTTTCCCCCAACATCTATTAGGTCAAGTCTTGGCACCATGCATCCAATGCAGAAGAGGCTGGTGCAGCTGCGTACAGAGCATCCCCACCCCCAAGCCTGTCAGTGGTTCCTTGGTGAACGAAAACAAGACTTTGGATTCACTCAAGAAATTGTATTAAACTTTGTTCTTAAATCTCAGATTTTTGCAGCCCGTTGTATTTATTCTCCAAGTAATCAGTGTCAATGAAATGTAATTTCAAGTTTTATGACTGACCTGGGAAACTCGGGCTTTCTTCAGTGATAGTGAGTCCACCTGACTCCAGGCACATCTTTAAGCATCGAAGTCTTAGTGTGAACAAGAACAGCCTCCTGGGCGCCAAGCAGTTGTGAAGATGTCTCTGAGGCCAGTGGTCTTGGTTCCCAGACACTGGGTTCCTGGGAGACGGTCTTAAAAGCAAAGGGTGAAGTGTCCCTAATGAGATTTTCAGTGGTGACTCAAGCTATGCGTGAAGGATCTAGCCCCAGTCTCTGAGAGGGTGGACTCGCTTTCTCATTGAGTGGTTGGGCTGGACCTTGCAGACCTTCTGTGGCTGCGCTTTGAGCCAGAAGAACCAAAAGGACTTGTGTTCAGTTCCTTCAGCCTTGGAAGACACCATTTCCACATTGTGGAATTTTGTGCTCCTTTGACTTTTTCCGCCGAAGATTTGATTTTGCACAAGTTACAAAGAGCAGTGTTCTTTGTCTCTTTCCTGTTAGTTGTTATTAGGTTTGTAAAACTCATATAAACTTGTAACCCCACCACAGACCTGCAAGGGAAAGAAGATACAGCATGTTGGTGCTCAGGTTTATAAAGTTGTCTTTTCCCACAGCTTTAATAGGTTATGGCATAGTATGTAAGCTGAAGGTATGTATACATGGTGGCGATTTGATACACACACGTATATATTGTGAAATGGTTGTCACAATAAGGTTAGTTAACACATCCATCACCTCAATTTCTGTGTGTATGACAACAGTTAAGATTTACTCTAAGTAATTTTCAAATATATAATACAGTATTGCTACCTATAGTCACCATGCTATATATAAGATTCCCCAGAAATTATCTTATAGCTGGAAGTTTTGCCCCAAATGCATCATGAAAAAAACTGATATTCTTTGAATAGTCCATCTTGGCATTGTAAATAGAGATTTGTGGATCTCTATTCCCCATGTTACAGGTGAGAAATTGGATCCACAGATGTCAAATGACTTGAATGACAAGTGAATTGAATAGAGCCTGTGTCCTCCGCCTCTCCCCTCGGTCAACAGGTCAGTGACCAGAACACGGTTGCCCAGGGTGTTCCTTTAGCTCCCTCTTTTATATTGCTCTGTCTCACTCCATGTGCTCTCTGCTCTGTTCTTCTAATCAGTTACTGAACATTTCTCTTTCACCATGGGCCAAGCAAACTGTCATACATTTTCTTTAAAAAAGTTCAGCCTGGGCTTTGCTACAAGTGGTCTCAGCTCTGAGAAGCTTGCTTCTTGGTGATACTATTTCCTATATGACTAAAAGTCTGATCTTTAGTCAACAGGCATTGTTATAAGTTTTGGCTACTTTAATGGTAATCAAAACATCAGCAAGAAAGATGTGGCACCAAAAAAACCTTTCAAATTTTTTTTTAATCCTTGATATTTTTCCCATTGATTTTTAGAGAGAGGGAGAGACAGAAACACCAATTGATTGCCTCTGCATGCCCTCGACCAGGGCCAGGAGCCTGCAACCAAGGTTCTTGCCCTTGACCGGAATCAAACCCGGGACCCTTCGGTCCGCAGATTAATGCTCTATCCACTGAGCCAAACCAGCTAGGGTGATATTTTTCAATTTGTAATTGGAAGTATTTTAGTTCATGCATTTTCGTTCTCTTCCAAACTTTAAATTTCTTTTTTTTTACTTTGTATTAGTCTTTTGATAAAAGGGCTTGTTTTGTTTGGGACTTTTTTTGTTTAGTTTGTTTGCTTGTTTGTTTCATAAAGCACTTTGTAGCTTAAAAAATAGTCTTATTTGAAAGATGGATCACATGGGAAGATTTTCTTTGATTACTAGTGTGTTTTGATGTTTGAGCTCATAAAGGCCCAACCATGGTGGTTAAAACAAGTGTTTTCACTCATGTTAAAATTTCATCGAGATGACAGGAGGCCCTGCTTACAGGACAGATTAAGCTTCAAGGCAAAGGACACAGGTAGTTTGAAATCCCGGGAGCCACTATTCTGGGTCCACAAAGGCGTTTTGATTGATTGCTCCAGTTCAGGGACAGTTTGATTATGTACTAAGTGCTTGATAACACGCACCTCTATTGAAAAGGTCAATTCTTTCCCATCACCTAAAAGGGAACTCTTAGGTGTTCGAAGAGATGACTTTGTAGAATTTTAATTAAGATCTCATCATAGAACTCGGACCAGTCAACTTACTATCTGATTGCTTTCCTGTGAAAAACGGGACTGCCGGAACCAGGGCAGAGATGCATGGCTGTTTAGACAAGTATGTAATTAGATTCCTCTAGGACAGTGGTCGGCAAACTCATTAGTCAACAGAGTCAAATATCAACAGTACAATGATGGAAATTTCTTTTGAGAGCCAAATTTTTTAAACTTAAACTTCTAATGCCACTTCTTCAAAATAGACTCGCCCAGCCTGTGGTATTTTGTAGAAGAGCCACACTCAAGGGGCCAAAGATCCGCATGTGGCTCGCGAGCCATAGTCTGCCAACCATGGCTCTAGGAGAAGTGAGCAGCTGTGTTTTAAGGATCATACTTTAGGGATGTGTTCATCTGTGATTCTGAAAAATCTTCCCTGAAATCTCTAACAGTCAGGAGTATGACTGTCCAGATTTGGGCAGTGATGCTCTGCTCATGTCACTCTCTCTTTGGAGGTAACGGTTCTTTATGATGCCAGTGGCTGGCACACCAGGCAGTGAGAAATGTTAACTCCTTCCCTGATTCACCCACTTTCCCACATGCTATTATGTAAGAGAGCATTTTTTAGTGGATATTTCTTTCCAGACTATTGTTTGACTAATGGGTATGCATAGAAACTGCCATGTGGCAATAATCAAGCAGGTTGGCAATGGTGTTCAAAAATAAAATATTGCACAACTATTTACAATGAAGATGGAGGAAACTTTTGAAAATAAAATTCTGTATTATTCCAATGTTTTCTAAGACTCTTAATCTTAGGGAAATGAGCTAGACACAGACACAGAAATCCACAGAACAGAGATGGTTCCTGTCCTCACAGAATTTGGGATGGAACAGGACTTCCTGTAACTAAGTAATTGATGAAAACATAGTTGGATGGGTAGGATGCTAGGAGAGTTCAGAGCACTACAGGACCACACAGAAAGGATCATAGCCCATTGGAGGGTCAGGGTTGGCTTTTGGAAGGCAGAGTCGGGATAAATTTTAGAAGTGACATCTGAGCCGAAACCTGGAGAATGTGTAGGGATTGATCTTATAAGGAGTTTATATAAATGGGAAAGGAAACCAGTGCAAATGCCAAGAGATGGCAGAGAGCAAGGCAACTTCAAAGATTTAAGCACAAAAAAAAGGGGGTTGTTGGGAGAGAGAGGGGAAAGGAGCATCTCTCGAAAGGCCTTGAGGATAGGCCACAGAATCAAACAGCCAGTGAACAAGCAGCCTGGGGATCCAGGAAGCAGAGAGCTTCTTCTCTTCGGAAACTTCAAAAGCCCAAGGTGCCATTGTTTTCTAGAGTGCTGCTGTCAAGTGAGGTGGTATGAGTCATTTCCTGTCTCTCTCAGGAAAGGCACTGGATTCTGTTTTGCTCTCTCTCTCTCCCTCCCTCTTGGACCACTTACTCTGCCAGCTGCCCTGTTGTGAGCATCCAAGGGAGCAGTGTGCTGAGCATTTCAGGCCTTTGGCCAAGCCCCATGTGAGTGGGCTTGGAAGCAGACCCTCAGCCCTGGCCACACTTCATTTGTAGAGTCATGAAAGACCCTGAGCCATAATCACCAGGCTAAGCTGCTCCTGGGGTTTTGACCCACAGGAATTATGAGATAATAAACTTTTGCTGCTTTACGCTACTAAGTTTTGAGGTAATTTTTTATGCAGCAATAAATATGCAGAACATAGTGTCTGTAACTGTTGTTCCTCCTACATAAATCCAGTTCCATTATTCAGTTCTCTTTACATCACCTTTTATTTCTGATCTCCCTCCAAATTATTACTAAACCAATAATGACTTTCAGGGTTTGCTTGTTCATTTATAGCCATATCTATTTATTTTTCTCTGTAAGCATAATAAAGTCCTATAACTGTAATTTGTTGGGATTTTTATTGTTTGAACGTATTAACATTGAAGGAGTAAACTATACAAAGAAGACTTTCTTTAGTTATAGGGAGAAGACAGAGGCCAAGAAAACTGAGTTGATAGAAATAAGAAAGGAAAGTTGTCAAGATGGGGAGATGTCAAGATTGGAAAGAACCTGCCGATAGTACTTGAGCATTTCCTTTATGCAAAAATGGTCAGCTCTTAGAGGCAGCGGCACTATTTCTCCCTAGGAGGGCAGAGAGTTAAATGAAATCTGGAAGTTTCAAGAAAATGTTAAGTGGCGATTATATTCTCATTATACTCAAATAATTTAATGATTCTTAAGAGCTGGTGGGTATTATTGTATTAGAGAATTCCCTGAAAGAACAATTAAAATACTTTCTCAAAAAAGAAGGAATGGAGGCCGTAGTTCTTTATTTAACTTTCAAGTCACTCTTATGTAACCATGCAAATAACAACATAGTATGAAATGTTTGTAACATATATGACAAAGTTTTAATATTTTTATATATGATTAGCTTTTACAAATCAATTAGAAAATGTTTCAATGGAGAACTGGGCAGATAACACAAATGGACTGGTTAGCATAAGGAGGGGCAAATTTTCTTCTTCCCTAATATGCTTGTCCCTGCCCGCCCACCCATTCACTGGGAAGTCATGATGACTCACCAAGCAATAGCTCTCCTACTCATCATCTTTTCACTGAACAAGTGGAAAGTGTTGATTGAGCCCATACTAGGACTGTGTTTGGGACTGATGAGCCTACTAGACCATCCAGAAGCTATTCATTTCTGGGCCAAATATCACACCAAATAGCTTCTACCAACACCCTACCCACCAACTTAAAGCTGAGACATTGAGAGCTGTGTCTTGACAACAAATTTCCTGTGAAGTCATCTGTTGATGAGCATATCACGGAAGATGGCATCAAGAGCTTTGTAAAATTCGAGTTCCATTACATCTATTTCATCCCTCTGATCTGCCGGGCCTCTCACTCTGTTTTAGAAGGGAATTAGATGGTTCTAACAAGACTGCTCTTCACAAAGCACTGTTGATTATTACCTGGGATTCTGCAATCGTATGGGTGTTTGCAAATTGATTTTTTGATGATTTGTTCTGGTATTTTTCAAAGTATGAAAGCTAAACTGAGTACTCTATGATTTTCAGAGCTATCCCTTTCTCAAATATACAATAGATCTTATCTCTATTTTTTTGTGGCCTCACTGATCTCCTTTGATTTTTTTTAAATTGCCTTTGAAAAAATGCCACTAGACTTGCTTAGAAGTGATGTAAGGGTAAACGCTTAAAGGAAATAATGACTTGAACATTTACAGTTAATTGGGAGGAAAAAAACAAAAACACAGGGTACGAAGAACTGAAATCTAGTGTTTTATGAATTGGCAAAATCCTCAAAGCCTTGCTAGGCCACCTCCACTACTCTGAGGTTGGCCTTAAATAAAACTGGGATTTACAAAGTTACCTTTATAAGGGATTGACAAGAAGTAATGCTTAGTGATGTAGGTAAAGATGTTTAGAGCAAATTGATTCAAATATTTCTTCCCCTGGGCAAGCTTGCCTTGTAAAAAATACACACAGATTACAGGATAACATATACTTTTGAGATATGAAGATATTTGTTTAGCCCTTCAAAGAGAAGAGTCACTGATGGAGATTGGTTTAACTGCTTTTTTCCTCCTGTCATTAAGATATTATAAATTCAATATCATATTAGATGATAATATGATAAAATGCCAGTTCTAGAATAAAGCCTGCCTGTTGAGCCGCTGCTTATAAATATTAGAAGTGCAGGTGAAATCTCCCTCTAACTAACTTAGAAAAATCTGTTCAGCAACCAGCTTAGCCTGTTACTATGTGGAAATGATGTCAAGATAACAACTTCTGAAGTTGTACAAAATTCATTTTGTAGGAAAACCAGAGAATAGATGTGAAAACTCCTAACCCCCCAAACATTTGTAGGTTAAAACTAAGAGAACACACCTGGATGTGCTCCAGACAGAGAAACGAAGGAATTTTCTTCCTTCTCTAGTTAGCTTCCTGGCACCATTGTAGGCCCGTTGATACACTTAGCTTTGGGGTCTCAAAGCAGTAGTTCAGGAAAGAGAGTTTTTTGACTCCAAGGCAGACAGAACTATTTTTTTTTTAATTTTTTTATTACAGGAGCACTTAATTTTTTTTCACTTTAAGTGTGAAAGCCATTTGGGTGATAGCCCAGGCAGGGTATTACAGATTGGGAGTGAAAAACTCTTGGCCTCTAAGAAGAAACAGTAGGGGGGGAGGGGGAGGGGATGCTGGGGAGATTTCTTAGTCTCTAAGAGACTAAGGGGAAAAAAAATTGCATTTAGGAAAAAAAATTGTTTTTGGCAACTGTGCTTAATACGCTCAACTTTGGAAGTTAAACATGGGAAAATGTTGTAAATGAGTTGCACCATATTTGTCTATCACTCCCTTTTTGAAGAGGCAATCCGGGTGACTGGAAAGTATGAACACATCTCTATTCTGGTACAGCTTGCAGAGAAATGCAAGTTACAGAAGAAAGCCTGCCTGTGGGCTGTTGTTTATAAATAGCAGGGATCCGGTTCATGCCATAGAGGGGGCGCTTCCATTGTGGTTTTTCAGCATGTGTGTGAAGACAGCTAGTATGTATCGGACAGGATCGCTCAGCTGTTGTGAGCCGGCAAGTAGTGACGGAAGGAAGAAAGGGGCTCAGCAAACAGCTCTTCTCCTGAATGTGCTCCTTGAGAAGTTGGGGTGTTTCCTGTAGCAGTAAACCTCATGCTTGGTTTAGGATGCTGGGCTGGCTGGAGGGTAGCTGAGGAGGCCGAGGGTGTCACAGAGCATCAGGGCTGCCCGCAGGTAGTTGGTGACATCGCATCCTCTAAGATGACAGGCATTCTCTTCCTCCTCCTCATTTTCCGATGGTGGTAGTCATTTTATGAAATGACGGGCCTGTAGGAAATGTGGGCAGATGATGGGATGTCCATATTCAGGTAGGAAAATAACATCATTAGAAGAGAGATAATAGTGTCTGCTGAGTAGGTTACTGCATTTACAACATGTTATTTAATTCCCTTGGCAACACAGTTATGTAAGTGGCATCAGCCCAAATTAAATGCATGGAAATGGAGGTTCAGGGAAATGGAGGGATGGGCCCAGAGTCTAACCAGTAAGTGGTGTATTCAGTCTGCCCAACTTGAACTTGATGGCCCATGATCAGCTGCTTTGTCTTTTCCTCCCGTGAGGAAAGCTCCCTGTAGGTTGCATTGAGAAGAAAGCCTGATTATCCTAGGAGACCAGTGAGCCTTTGCCTTGCAGCCTGGGGTGTGACTGTGCCTTCCCACTTTCACAGGGGAGCCGTGGGTGCTCAGAGGCCAGCCACTCTGGCAATTCTGTTGAGAGGTTACATATCGTAGTTCAGCACCAGGTCTGCATTACAGAGGGGATTAAAACGCCACTTGTCAACACTCTGTGAGCCTTTCAATTTTCAGGGTGAGCAAGAAGTCCTCATTCATTCCTCTGGGATGGCTGTCATCCAGCTGTCATCTGGGCCTTTAGAGGGCATGTGTTTGTGCCGTTCACCTGGTCGTATGTTTCACAGTGACATCTGGTGCTCTCTCCATCCTTCCCTAGTCCCTGGTTCAATTTAGATGGATATATTGTTGATTTTCTTATGGTTGACATTTAATATACCAATTACATCTTGATGACTTGGGACCATTGTAGGGATATTTTGAAGCCAGTTCAATGAAAATACCCAATGACTTCTAGACTTCTATAAGTGATAAATTCCTCAACAACCTATTCATACAAAAAAAATGTGTCCTACAGTATCCAAGCTCTGCTGTCTTTCAGCAAAGATCTTATAAGAGCTTCTTGGGCCCATCTTGGTTGGGCACACCCAGGTGCAGGATCCCAAAAGTTGGTCCAAGGACAACATCATGTTCCTGATGATGTTTTCACCAGATCTTTTCAACAAATGAATGAACAAACAAATGAATAAATAAATGTAGTAAGTCATTTTTCAAAAATGAACCCATTTAAAGAAATGATCTTTATTCTAAGTTGATGTTCTTCATGACTGTGTGTATATGTGTTAGAAATGTCTTTTCCATGAATTGATGGAAATTATAAGTGGTTGATATTTATTTTCAATATCCTATTTTGCCCTTCCTCTTCAGAAAATGGTCAATTCCTTTCTTATGAATTTCTAAATTTACCAAAATAAAAAAATTCCTATTGTTCCTTGAAGTCCTAAATCTGGGGACCAGTAATGCTGAATATTTTATTTGTCTTCACCATCCTCTACCCACACCCCCAAATTCCCATCAGTGAAGAGATTATAAAAAGGGTAAAGCAGAAGGAAAGAGTTTCATTTGCTATATCTATCTATCTATCTATCTATATATATATATATATATAAAACAAAACACAAGAAGAGAATATATATACTGTATTTATATATTGAAATTATATATAATGTAGTTATATGCAAGTTATATAAAGTACATGGGTTCACATAATTGCATATATTTATTTATGTTCTTTAACCTAGCTCAGTGGTTGGCAAACTCATTAGTCAACAGAGCCAAATATCAACAGTATTAATGATTGAAATTTCTTTTGAGAGCCGAAAACCAACTTCTGAGAATGGACCATGAAGTTTCAATCACACTGTATGTGCTTGCCCACACATGGTATTTTGTGGAAGAGCCACACTCAAGGGGCCAAAGAGCCGCATGTGGCTCGCGAACCGCAGTTTGCCGACCACTGACCTGATTGAAGGTTCCCCTTGGGCACTCCAGAGTTGAGGAGTGTCTTTGACAGAGCCTATTAGGTTAGAGGCTTTTGTTTCTTGGATGTGTGGGAAGTAGTTTGAGATTATCATCTATTGTTCCTTTCTTTCCTTTTGCCTCCTTCCCTCTCTTCATTTCCCTTTCTCCTTCTCAGTACTGAATTAGACCAGACAAAAAGGACTCTTCCCTGGCCTCACACTGTAGAGAGCTCCACTTTTCACAAAGAGACACAAATGAATGAAAAGACACGTGGGCACTTCTGTCACATGGGGCCCAGTGTGCAGTGCTGGGACAGTGTGACCCTAACTCGCTCACTTTCAGAAATGACACTGTTCAGGCCCCAGGAATTGCTTCTCTGTCCTTGTCCTTTGTCTTTAGAGAGGAAAGAAGGGACTCCAGATGCCATGAACGCCTTGGGCTGTGATGCTGCTACTTGCACCAGAGATGGACACTACCTTGACGGGCGTGGAAAGATGGGAGCAGCAGAATTGCTAAGGTAAGAGAAAAGACAAATTAATGAACTTGTAAAATCACTCTCTAATAGTGTGAATGTAACAGGGTCTCTTGTGATAAGTATCATTTCCCAGTAGTATTGAGCTTCCACTTTTTTATTTCTTCTTGTGGTTCCAGAGGTATTTACAAATTAGCACAGAGCACTAGCACATGGAGTCTTAGAAACGTCTTCTAAAATGATCCAAATGACTGCTAAATCTGTGTGGATGCGGATCTAGATATGATGTGAAAACTATTTTTCTTTACATTATTATATGGCTCTACATATTACATTAAAAATGGTGGAAATCATGATGAGAATGTACATATTGAAATTAAAATACTTTGTATATTTTTGTGTTGACACTAGCCTATTGCATGCAACTCAAATACAATGTTTGAACATGACGTACAAAGGAATTTGATTAGCAACTTCAGTTGCTACTGCTTTAGTAGAATAAATGTTCTCCAGGTAGAAATTAATAATAAAAAATTACCTGAGAAGTGTAATATTTCAAGAAAATGTCTCTTTTAGCATTACTGTCAATAGAATATAAAATCTGTGGGAGAGTTGATGGTAGCATAATTAGTGTTTTGCTGAAACAAAGGCAAGAAAAAAAATTATGGAATGTATCTGTGAATTAATGAGCTATTTTATTACTTATCAAACATTACTAGCCCATCATGTAAACACCCAGACATGCACAATGCAATTAAATCCAGTCATCTTTGAGAGTTTGTTGACTTTCAGTCATATAAAAACCATAGCTTTAAACAAAGTTGTTCATTCTACCTTTGTGTCTATTCATTTGTCAAGGAATGAGACAGGATATATGATTTAGCAGCTTGTTAACTTATTTCACAATTATCCAGCTCTATGGTGGGTGGGCTGCTATTTGAACTCTTGCCACATTTTGCCTCCTTGTCCCTCATTCTCTGATGTTTCCCTTTCTCCTCTCTTTGTTATGGCTTTATTTCTCCTTCTTTTCTTCTCTGTCCTTATTACTCTGACTGCAAACTATCAACTGCTTAATAAATGGGATATTTCCTTAGTGTTTCACCCCTGAGTCTCTCTCCACCTCTTCTAGACAGCAAGAAAATGCAATCTTAGCCATTACAAAGGAGAACATGAGGCGGAATTCTCTCCTTTCTCTTTCTCTGGGACATCGAACAAAAATCAGAAGAAAGCCCTCTCACTTTAGGATGTCAGACTGACCACTGAAACTATATGTCCCACTCTATGGGACCTACTGAAGGCGGGGGGGGGGGGGGGGGGGGGCTTGCAGAGCTGAGACTCCTCTAGTCATCACTGCTGCTGGGCCCACAGCTATTTCCTTCTGGGGTCCTGCCACCCTCCATGGTGCTGGGAGGCTGGGTGTGAGTCACCCTGTTTGAGGGGTGTGCCAACCCGAACCCCTTTCCAGTCTGGGGAAATAGCTCTTCTTCCTTTATAACCCTCGCATTCCCGCTCCCTCCAATCCCCAGGATGTTTCTTTCAAGATCCCTACCTTCTGGAGAAACAAGCCCGAGAGGCAAATCACCTAAAGGCAATTTCTGCCTTTATGGATCACAAACTCCTTTAAAGCGAGGAAATAAATACAAAGGTCTGGCTTTCTGCTTGAAAGTGGGGGAAGAAAAACACAGGCAGAGAAAAACAAATCAATATTTTAAAAATCCTCTCCCACATTTGGACTTTGGGGCCTGATGGTAAGAGGACATTGTCCTACTTAATTCTGGAGACCCAAGCAGGGCTGGAAAATAAAAGCAGGGCCCAGCTTAATATGATTGATTGTAGGTTTTAAGGGAAACATCAGACTTTGGTCTAGGCTACTCTTGGGTCCCTGGAAAAGGAATGCAGATAGAGACTCAAGGTTATCCTTCCGGCCAGGAATGAAGTCGGTGCATTTGGCTGGGGCATTCCCAGAGATGTTTCTCATAGAAATTAGTGTTTTCTCCAAGCTCCAGGCTTGCCCCGCCACCCCTCACCCTCCAACACTGCCAGCTGTCCCATGTGTACTTCACATATGGACAAAAACGCAGCATGTTCAAAAGTGACTTCTGTGCTTTATATACTCACTAATTTAACAAATATTTGAGGGTTTTCCAATTGCCAGGCATTGAACTAAGTGCTCGGTGGACCCTGGTATTTAAAATAGATATGATATTGTCCTATGGAACTTAGAATCTAATAAAGGAGATATTCAATAAACAAGAAAACAAATAAATCTGAGTTGAAAATTGTACTAAAAGAGTGAACACAGAAAATGACCAGGAAGTGAAAACTAAGACATTATATGAAGGAATTAGGAAGGCTTTGCCTCTCCATAGAAGGCTCAGGAGAACTTGTAACTGCACATAAAATTTACAGGAGTAAATTTTGTAAAGTACTTTCACTAATTGTTGAATTAGCATCAAAAGCTAGAAACATTAGGGAGGTCCATATTAGATTGACAGGATGAAGAATTTCGTGAGCTGTGAAAGAATGGAATAGCTGATTGGGAGGTGGGGGGTGGAGTCAGGTCAGGAGTTCTCTTGATTAAAAGCAGCCACATTACTGCTCAGTAATAAAGAGGAGTAAATACACAACAACATGGATGAATCTCAAAAACATCATGCAATCTACAGCTATACCAACTGGAATGCACCCGATTTCATCTAATCTCGGAAGCTAAGCAGGGTCGGACCTGGTTAGTACTTGGATGGAAGGCTGCCTGGGAATTCTGGGTGCTGTAGGCTGAAAACACACATACACACACACAAAAAAACACACACACAAAAAAAAACACAAAACACACACACACACACACACAAACACACACACACACACACACACACACACAAACACCACATTATGCAGAGAAAAAGAAATTTACACAAAAGACTACATATTGTATGATTTTATTTACTTGAAATTCCAGAATCTGTTATCACTGCTATGCATTTTAGATATAGTACTTCTAATATTCTTGAAGATAATATATGGAGGACATTATATTTTTCTGTTGTATATTTGTAAATTGTAAATCAGAAATTTACTCTCAAAAGATATTATGGAGCAAAGAAAAGTTAGATAACATGTCCAAAACTGTATGATGAAGTGGCAGGACTGTCTGTTTTCAAAGTGTGCACCTGTGCCATCCAAATACGGTAGCCACTAGCCATGTGTGGCTCCCAAGCATTTAAAATAGGGTGAGTGCAACTGAGAAACTGAATTTAGTTATTGGAAAACTCCATTTAGTTATAGAAAAAAGTTTAAGTGTATCTGTAACAATTTGGTAAATGAATCTACTTTTTCAGTTGAAAACTTTATGAAATCTAAAATACTTATCAAGTATTCCCAATGGAAACTTAGCATTCCAACTGGAATGTGCTGTTACTTAAAATAGAGATGTTTCGAAGACTTATTGTGAAACAGTGAATATGAAATATCTTATTAAAAAATGTTATATTGCTGAAATGTTTAAATTATAATATTTGGGTGGATTGGCTTAAAATTTTAGATATTAAAAGTAGTTTCAACCCTTTTTCTTTCTTTTTTTAAAAAAATATATTTTATTGATTTTGTACAGAGAGGAAGGAAGAGAGATAGAAAGCTAGAAACATCAATGAGAGAGTCATCGATCAGCTGCCTCTGCACACCCCCTAGTGGGGATATGCCCGCAACCAAGGTACATGCCCTTGACAGGAATCGAACCCAGGTCCCTTCAGTCCCCAAGCCAACGCTCTATCCATTGAGCCAAACCGGTCTCGGCTCAACCCTTTTTCACTTTAAAAAATTTTAATTACATATGTGACTCATATTTCTATTGGGCAGAGTCGGTCTATGCTATTTCAAGTGTACTCCAGCATGGCTAATATTCATATTTAGGCTACTTACTGGGAGTGGGGTGGGGGTACACTAAATCACTAAGACCCTTTGTGAGGTTCTAGGAAATTGTATGTAACACTTACTATATACCAGGGGCTACTTCCAAGTCTTGACATTCAGTAATTCATGTCATCCTTACCAAAACTCTATCAGGTAAGTACTATCACTATTCCCATTTTGCAGACCAGAAAACTGAGGTGCAGAGACCCAAACACAGATATTTAGTAGTACCAAATTCAGTTGGAATATATTCAGAATTTAAAACTTAGTCCTTCAGAACTTCCTTCAAATGGCTTTATGTAGAGATTTGGTTTCACTCTCAGATTCCTGAGACATTTCCTCCTCTGAGAGGCCTGGCCCCTTTCTCAGTACAAGTGGCTCACTGAATTGTGCCTCCCTTCCCAGAATCTAAAGCATTGATTCAGACATGTGGGTCAAGCTAGATAATTGGCCAGTGGGAGTACACTGTAACAGAGCAAATGGACGATTAGAGGGGTCCCATTGGGGAGTTCATCGTTTTCTTGCAGTGGGAAGGGCAGTTCAATGTCTCTAAAAGCCTGCCACACCCCGTGAGCGCGGACTTAGTGATGGAGTTGCCCTGGCTTTCAGAAAGCGCCTGCATTGCTTCAGCAGTGCTGCCTCCGGAAGCCTGAAAGAGGCCCAGGCGCTGCTGGGTTGTTCTCTCCCGATAGTCACAGAAGGAGAGAAGGCGGCCACTGCTTTCAGAGGCTGTTCATTTCCTAAGTCAGTGGTCGGCAAATTGCGGCTCGAGAGCCTCAGTTTGCCGCTCTGTAGACTAAATGTTACAATGTAATTGGAAGCTGTGAGGATTAGGCAATTGTGGCATATTGTGTGCAAAGAGGTAAAGGGTAGTATATGACAGTGGTCGGCAAACTCATTAGTCAACAGAGCGGCAAACCGCTGCTCGTGAGCCATAGGTGGCTCGAGAGCTGCAGTTTGCCAACCACTGTCCTAAGTGCTTTGTTCATTTGGAAGAGAACTTGAATTGGCTGATATTCTAAGTCCTGCAACAAAGAAACTCAAAGGAGTCACTAAAATGACTTGAGTAGCTTGGATGGTGGTCAGCAAACTGCGGCTCGCGAGCCACATGCGGCTCTGTGGCTCTTCCACAAGATACCACGTGCGGATGCGCACATACAGTGCGATTGAAACTTTGTGGCCCATGCGCAGACGGCCATTTTCGGCTCTCAAAATAAATTTCAATCATTGTACTGTTGATATTTGGCTCTGTTGACTAATCAATTTGCCGACCACTGACCTAGACTTTACCCTCTTTCATGAATATGTCTTAAAAGTTCCAAATGCCGGTAAAAAATCCATGTCTATTTCTGGAAGGCATTGCCTGCTGTGGCCTTGAGACCCAGCCTGCTGTGTGCTGTTAACACATTGGCAAATCTTGCACACAGTGGAAGAGGGAGCTCAGAATGTCACCATAGGCCAGTTCCAAGAGGGTGGAGGGTGGTAACATGGAGAGGTCTTGAAAAGCAGAACCCTAGAGGCGGACACATGGCAACTTCCATGCTGTCCTAAAAGCACAGGAGGCGCCAAATATAAATACCTGAAAGGTGTGATATCTGGGACCACTCAATTAAAATATCCAGGTTTGTCCATCATCAGTGACAAGAGGGGAGGATTAGTGCCACCGAACCTGTACTAGTGACCAGCAGCAGCCGCCTCACCTGGGATTTTGTTTGAAATGCAACTTCAAGCCTCACCTTACATCTACTGAATCTGAATCTCTGGGGTGGTGATTAAGAATCTGCTTTTTAACATTACCCCTAGACTATCTATGACGAAGAGAAAGGATTAAAATTTTTTTTAATTAATAAATTTATTTTTATTTTTATAAATTTCTCACTAACCCATTCTTTTGTAAAATGTCCTATTCAGGGAGATAAATCCAGCAACCGCTCGGTGGGTGGTTGCTATAAAAGCTTTAAACACTAACACTCCACTTGCTTTCCGTTCTTACTGAAGACTGGTAAAAAGGGTTCATGGGCTGACGCCAGTCCGCAGACCACACTCAGGCCCTTGTCGGAGGCATGTACACTGGCCTTCTCCCCCCAGAATGACCCTGTCACTGCCTGGGACTCATGGGTCTTTGTCAGAAAGCACCCCAGAGCCTTCCAGAGAATAAGAACATGGGGATGGGAATTGATTAGAAAGCACCCTTCCATCTAGGTTTGTCAGACGGTTACTAAACCCTCTTTGCAATAACCCTTTTCAGCTAAAATAAATCAGGCAAAATTTTAGTCATGGATGGATCGTCTCATGTTATTGCATTAAGATGTTAAATTACAAAGATTTGCCTTTCATGTATTACTGTTGTGGTTCATAAAACTCACAATTGTCATGAGTATGTAGATGTTATGGAGGAAAGTAAATTTATTTTCACGTCTCTCTTCCAAACAGAACCGAGTTTCTAATTTTCTGCTAAAGGGCTGTGCTGGGGAATTTGGCAGGTTCGTTGACATTTGGAGTCCATCAAATTCTAATTGATGAGTAAACACAGGGAGAATGTTTCTCTCCTGGACTTAAATGATAGAGTTGTCTTTGTCCCAGGAGATTGAGGTGTTGTAAAAATTTTGCTTTAATGTGTACTCTATTTGGTTGTCATCATCCCCATAGCCACATTTCTTAAAATCTCGTTAAAATACATTAGTGCTTATTGCATCTCTTGTTTATATTAGGGATTCAGTAATAGAAGGTGTCAATGATGTAAACATTACATAAAAGTAAAGGCTTCGGAGATGAAAACAGTGCTTAATGGAGCTGCTTTGCTAGTGGGAAATAAATTCTGATATTATCCAGAACCGGTTCTTACTCTGAGATGCTCCCCACTTACAAAAAGTGTCAAACAGCCTTTTAGCAACCTTCGAAAAGACCCAGGATTGTTTACATGAAAGTGTTTCAAACCCTTCATCTGCTATAAATTGTGTACAGTCAAATGGGTGCATTAGGATTTATACTAAATCTCTTTATCTGGTAAGATAAAAGAAATGTTTATGATTTCCCTGAAATGTACTTGCTTTTCCCATGACTTTCGATAATAACATTAACCCCCTAAAAGGAGCCATTTAAGAAACAGTTGTTTAATCTACACCACAAACAGTAGCATAAGCCCTTTGGTATTTCCTAAGGCCCCAGAATGAGTCATTGTGCCTTTTCCAATTATTTGACCTCCGTTATGAAAAAGGGGCCTGGCTTGTGAAATTTACCCAGTTGGAAAGAATATTTCTGACAATCTGCTTTGTGTTCTCATCTTGGCTTTTTGAATCCACGTGTGATGAAAGCATGTCCTGATGGAAATGCAAATTAAAAGGACAATAAGATATCATTATACACCCACCAGAGTGGGGAAAAAGAGTCTCACTGTGTTGGTGAAGACACAATGCAGAAAGAATCCTCATACAGGCTGGTAGCAGTGTGAATTGGTGTGGCCACTTAGGAAACCATTTGATCCTAATGTAGCAAAGCAGAGTGTTTAAATATTCTATAACCCAGCATTTCCCTTCTTTGACATGTACCCTATGGAGATTCTTGCATATGTACACCAGGAAATACTCAAGCATATTCCCGTCAGTGTAGTTTCTAATAGCAAAAATTTCCAACAGAAAGCTAAAATGGCCACCTAATAGAAGGGATGCATTCATATTGTGATATTCATTCATGCAACTGCTACAAAACTGCATACAGGTGGATGAATCTTAAAAACATAATGCTAGAGAAGATAACAATTCTAGAAGATAGGATTCCATTTGAATAAAATTAGTGTAAAAGGGTTAAGAAAAACAAGATGGGATGGCCTTGAGTGGGTTTAGTCTTCCTTATAGAAGGGCAAGACCAAGCTGTGCTTGATCCAGGACACAGTGACATTGGAGAAACTGGAATGGCTCGTGGCCTCTCAAGAAGTTAGTTGCATATCATCTGAAGCATTTGGAGTACTGGCCCTTGTCACAAGGAACCTTGCATCTTAGCTTGCCTGACTCACAAGTCAGAATTCCGAACCTAAATCTTGAAACCCTCACTTGTTATAGGTGTAGTCCTGGGAAAACTCCGTAAGTCCTCAGAGCTTGCATGTCCATATCTATGAAATGAGGAGTGAGATGCAAATGATGCAATTGATAAAAAAAAAAAAAAAAATACATGAGAATGGCTACAGCAGTGCCCGGCACATTAGCATTCCACCGTATTGGCTCCCTTAATTCTTTCCTCTATTTGATATTAAGTTCCTTGAGGGAAGGAGCAGGGCACATTCATTTTGCATTGCCCTAAGGGTCTGAAACACCTTCTGGAACATTGCAGATGTTAGGTAAATGTTATTAAATGTGTAAATGAAAGGGCTATTGGTGAGACTTTGGCACCCTAGTAAATTAAAATATTGACCTTTTCTCTCCATGAAATTCCCTTAAGATGAATGTATTAGGTAGGCTTTAGTTTCAGCAGCATTTAACAGAGACCCGGATAGCAGGGGCAGGAAAGATAGAAGTCTATTTTGCTCCCATATAAAAGTCTTCCTGTAGGCAGAGCAGGCTAAGATTGGTGTAGTGGCCCCTTCTGTGACCTGGTGACCTTTGACCTCATTGTCCCGGATAGAGGAAAGGGAGGATGAAGTGCCACACTGCCACCACCTTTAGTGACACATCAGGAAGTGACACATGTCTCCTTTCCTCGCCTCCCATTAGCCAGAAGTTCTAGCTGCAAGGGAGACTGGGAATGGAACTTTATTCTAGGCCGTCATGTGGCTTCCATTACTTCAGAAAGGGAGACTAAGTAGTAAATATGAAATTCCCTCAACAGTCTCTCTTCTCTGATACTTTCTGGGAAATGGAATGATTGCCTGTCCCTTATTCTGGACAGGAGGATGGCAGCCAATGACAGAGGACAGAAAGTCTAGAAGCATACTGAGTCCCTGATAAATGTTGAGTTGCCAGACAGTCTTAAATTTTCCTTTTATGTGTGAGAAATAAGTTGCTTTCTTAAAACCCCTATAATTTGGGATGTTTTTTGAAACAACTTGCATTCTACGTAATACAATAGGGCTGGTGCACATGTGTGTCTGTGGCTATGTGTGAGTTAAAGGAAACTTGAACCCTTCCGCCCATGTTATTACCCACCCGGGATCCAGTGGGCCCTCTCTCTACTGAGTCAGTGCTACACTGACTGGCAGGAAACCATTCTTCTCTCCACCCAGCTGTGACTTCACTCTATTAGGTTACATTTTAAATCAGAGGTGAGTTAATATGCCAATTGTACCCAAGTGGCCTCCAATTTATTCTCTTCTCACTTATAGGGTCAGGGCTCGTATACTTTTATACCAGCAGTACAAATTGTACAAGACTCTTTAAAGAAAAAGCAAGCCAATCAGAAATAATCCTATATAATAAAGAGCTGATATGCTGATTAGACCAAACAGCCAAACGGCCTTCCAGGGGAAGCCAGGGCTGCAAGGGCTGATGCAAGGACGAAGGACACATCCAGAACTGCTATCAGGACCCTGGTTCAGGTTCATTACCTTCTCTTTCGTTCCCAGGGAATGTCTTCTCCAGATGGGCAGGGATTAGAAAATATTTTATCAGTTCTATACATGATAGAAAGAAATTCAATTAGCAGAGGGTAAGCCATACATAGATATAGACTACCTAAGACTATCAGAACTACTCCATACCTATAAGTTCTTTTCTGCCCAGAACATCTGTCCTATGGCTTGTTCTCCTCACTCTCTGCCTCTGGGAAGCAGGAGGCTTCCTTTCCAGGGCTCCTCATCCAAGGCTGGCACCTTTGGGGACCCATCCAGAGGCCTCTTGGAACTTCTTGGAGTCTCCAATGCGTGTCTGAGTTGGCGGTTTTGTTTACCTGGTCTCTGGGTCCCTCGTGGTGGTTGCTGAACTATAGTGCACTCCTCTTGGAGGAAGGAAGCAGGAACACATACACCTCCCCCCCCCTCAGATTTGCTTCTGTAGTATTGCTTTGCTTTTTCTTCTTGTCTCTGAGTTGCTGGCCCATTTCCAGTCTCCAACTATATTCACTCTGGGCAAAGTAGGCATGAGAACAATTCCTCTCTCAGCTTCAGAAATGACCAGCAGGACTGTACCTAAGCACAGGCCAGGTGCATCCAGCCTGGATTCTTCTGCTAAATGGACCCTTCCCTGCCTACAAGCTCTGCTAACCACTTTCTGTTTTGCCTTCTGTTTACTTCCTGCAAGAACCAAAGATGCTCCGGGACTGGAGAACCATGGAGTGGAATAGAGAGGATTTTGAGCTTGAAAGCAGATAGATAGTAACATCAATCCTCCTGGTGGGCAGACTTAGTATTTGTGTGATTGTCAGATGCCATTTGACCTTACTTACACTCAGTTTCTTCATCTGAAAAATGGATGCACACATTCCCTTGCTGAGTCAGCAGCAGCCAACAGAACCTCCTTCTCCAGGGATTTCCCTGAGGCTAAGTCTCCGTACATCTTTTTTTATTTATTTATATTTTATTGATTTTTTACAGAGAGGAAGGGAGAGAGATAGAGAGCTAGAAATGTCGATGAGAGAGAAACATCGACCAGTTGCCTCTTGCACACCCCCTACTGGGGATGTGCCCACAACCAAGGTACATGCCCTTGACCGGAATCGAACCAGGGACCTTTCAGTCCGCAGACTGACACTCTACCACTGAGCCAAACCGGCTTCGGCTCCATACATCTTTTTAATGATTTACCACACATGTTCTGTGGAGGGAATCTCAAAATCAGATTCTTTTAAGAAAGCAGAAATGGAAATTAGCATAAAAGCTAGAGATCTTCTAATAAGGTGAAGTTCAGTTGGATTACTTGATAGAAGAGAACTCAACAGAACAGGACCTGTGGTGGAGACTCTGCAAATTTAGTTCTCTCCCTTTTTCTCTTGTGGCCGAGCCCACCTTCCCTTGTAGCGGAGCCTGGTGGGCACATCTTCATCTCCAGATTTCAAGCAGTGTTCCTAGGAAATCAGGGATAAGGGGGTGAAAGTATCCTATCTCCACACAAGTCATTTGGAATATTGGGTTTTCTTTTCTAGGCTTGTTGGTGTGTGTCCCTTTAAGCAGAAAGGGTAGAGGGAAATCCCAGTCACTGATCTAATTCTGTTCAGGAGTGATCACTGAAGTTTCTGGAATGGATCTACATGGGGCTTCTCCAAGCTTCCGACACCTCCTTATTGATTGTGACCTGAGACAATGGAGCATGCAACCGCCTGAGACGCCTGTTAAGCCAAGGAAAGCATTGGTGGGGCGTGTGGTCATTTGAAAGCCACATAACCATGCTTGTGGTTGAGACTGTAACGGCGCAGGGGTGGGTTTGGATGTGAGGAAAAGCGCTGAGGCTATGACTAAGGAGGGATTCTTTCTTTAGAAAGCCTTTCTATTCCTCTTGCCTTGTGGTTTTGGTTAGCAGCAAAGAGGTGGGCATGGCATCCTGCTCAGCCTCCATCACGCCACGCCGCTCGGGCCGGCGTTCCGCAGGGCTGACACTGTATCCGTTCATCCTGTGTGCTCACTTACTGCACTGGCACTTACTGTGTGCCATGGGTGGTTTATAAGCGCTGTTCTAGTCTTATTCCTTGTAGCACCTCTATGAGGGAGGCACCATTTTTATTACCATTGCACAAAGGGAGAAACTGAGGCAGAGAGAGGCGAAGCTTTCTTCATGCCCTTCTGTTACCAGGAGTCATTTTAGCTTTAGTTATTGACTTGAAGGTGGCAATTTCCAGAGATTTTCCCCCCCTAAATGATCTCTTCTGAACCATTTTTTCACTAAGCAATTCACACATGTTTGTTTCAGACAGTGCAGACAGAGCAAGGGGGAGACTGGGGAGTCACTGATGATAGGCCTGACTGTGCCATGGAGCACTTGGCCTGGTGGTCGTGTCTTTAGGTGACATCTGTAGTTTACAGGTCTCCCATCAGTCTCTGACCTTGGGCCTGTTGTTCTAGAACAGCAGTCGCCAACTTTTCGTACCTCATAGGCCACCAGTGGTCTGCGGACCACCGATTGGCAACCACTGCTCCAAAGGTTTCCTTAAGAAAACATTCCATGACTTTCCAAAGCAAAGGCATCAACATGCATCCTTTCTCAGATGACCCTTTAAAGGAGTTGTGATAGCCCATTCCGTTTGAATCCATCTGTGGAACAAGATCCAAATTGCATATTCCATTTTCTGTCATGGCTCCTTTAAAACAAATAAAGGGAGATTAAAAATGGAATTAAATACCCAGTTACTCCACTGGCAATGAAGAATACTTTGGGTGGGATGGCAGCAGCCCTTATGCTGCATTTGAGACCCACTCCTGCTCTTTGTACTCAGTGGAATCTGGTGTGAGATTTGCTTGCAGACGTGAGCAGGGCAGGAAACCCAGAGGCAGGCACTAGTTGAACCCTGGTGGTCTTATCAAAGCACCTATGGTCCTGCAGTGGAAAGATAAATTGGGACTATTGGGAGCTTGCTGGCAGATAATTTTGGAAAATGAAAGTAAAGTGAGTAAGAAAGCATGTGGAATTGACTAAGGCAAGTGGGTCAAAACTCAGGGTACAAATCCCAAGTGTTGCCACTGTGCTGTTTTTCACAGTAGCCATTTGCCATGGTGGCAGGTGAAGGGCCACCTAGGCTGGATGGCACTGGACTAGCTCATTATGAACCAAGAAATGCTTAGCTGTTCATGAAAACAGGCATTTTTAAGGGTGGAGAAGGAACAGGGCCTGATTCCCTGCTCTGTTCTTATCCCTTGAGCTTAGGGACAACACAGTGTGTGTTTCCAGTTCACCCCCAATGCCATGATCTTCAGGAATTCTGCCCATTTGGCCTCAGAATGGGGTAGTCCAATGCAGGGTGGAAATGCTACGATTTCATCATCCTCAGGGTGTTCCATTGCACTTTCCTTTGCCTCTACCTTTTGAAATCCTCTACCCTTCAATGTGCATCTCAGCGGCTGCTTTGACTATAAGCTTCCTCAACATGTTTCCCCCTGCATTGAGCTGGATCTAGCATCTCTCTCCTTCATGTGCCCTGTATTACAGCATGCACCAAAGACTAGTAGTTATCGTTATTGCTTTTGTTCATGTCTCACCTTGACAGAAAGCTCTCTGAGGATAGGATTGCTCTTTCCATGTCCCCTTGCATAGTGCTTTGTACAAATTGGATGCCTAGTAACTTATTGTTGAATTGAAGTAGATGAAAACTCTTCCACAGTCCAGCTTGAACTCAGAACAAATGTTTCTGAAAGTGTGAAGATTTGTGTGGTGGATGGGGGCAGCAGCAGAGGAATCCTCCAAGAGAGGAGACACATCTGCAGTTTGGGAGGTTTCCACATACAGAAGAAGAGGGATCTTTGGAAGCAGGTAACTGGCCTGGACATGGCTCATTCAGGCCACGTGATCAGTAGAAATGTGGAAGGAGGTGAAAAACATCCCCTCGTCTCTCCAGTCTATCTTGCATAGTTTACACTCCAATACTGCTGATCCCTCACAAGTCACCACCTACAGTCTCTTTCTGACCTCAGCCAGGATCCAGGGACTGAAAGCAAAAGAATTTCATCCATTCTTAAGTGCAGACAACACACTGGAGAGAATGTGTATAAATAATCGAATCAAAAACGCAACTTCCACAGTATGTAACAGCAAGTTTAACAACCGTCACTTGGGACATAAACAAAACACAGCACGTGCACCCAACATACCTGTAAACTTGATTCCATGAGACTAATATCCCCTGCCCCAGATGTCAGCTCTGGCAGATCTTACAGCTTTTTCCTCCAGCGTTATATATAAAAGATACTCCACGGTCATTTTAGGTTGCAAATACAATCTCAGTGCAGTAATTAGAATGTCATGGTAAAGATGTTAATCAAAACTCTGAATGTGACAGCATGCAATCTTTAGCCTTCCTTTAGCTCTGACATACTTCAGGCATGGTTCTTTAGTCTTCCCTTCTCAGCTGCCTCTCTCTGCTCTCCTCCCCTCTCTACTCCCCGCCCACCCTGCTCGCCTTGTCCTTCTTGCTCACCTCTTCCTCCCTGCAGATATCCTCACCTGCTGGTTACTTTCCAAGGTCCAAGTAGGAGAAGAGAAGGAAACGTTATGGTTTTAACAAGGCTGGCAGCTTTGTTACCTGGGCCTAAAGCTGCCCAGATTTGTCAGGTTACTGATGATTAAAACAGACCTTTTTTCCATGACTGTCTTTTGGGAGCTCTTTATATATATATTTAGGGAGGAAAAGAGAGGGATAGAAAGGCAGAAACATCAATGATGAGAGAGAATCATTGATCAGCTACCTCTTGGATGCTCCCCACTGGGGATTGAGCCCTTAATCCAACAGGCATATGCCGTTGGCCAGAATCAAACCTGGGATCCTTCAGTCTGCAGGCCGATGCTCTATCCACTGAGCCAAACAAGTTAGGGCTGGGGCTCTTCTAGGTACCGTGTTGAGCTCTTCGTCCTGCAGCTTCCATGATCTATGGGGACTCATCTCAACTGCAGTTGGTCATTTGTAACTCCTCTCTCAGCCCGTAGGTATCCAGTGACGTTCTTCCATCTTCTGCTGGCATCTTCTCACCTGCTGTGTTTCCTTATTGAGCAGGACAAGACGAACTGGATCTCCCTCTGGCATGCCTCACATCAGTTCCCAGGATCCTTTGCCCAACAGGCCTCAACATTTTTGGAGGGGTCCTCAAAACTCTCATCACCATTCTTGAAGACAGAAGGTGGTACACCCATCACTCTTTCACAAAAGTTAGGATGAGGGTCCACAATACAGCAACACCTTTAAAAAAAGAAAAAGAAAAGGGAATTTTTAAAAAAGGAATAAAAAACCTTTGCCAATTATCTTTTTCTATTCTCTCTAGTCTCCTTTTATATATTTTTTTTAATCTGGCTAAAAGGTTCAGGATTCACAGGATGCGTTTCTAAGACCATTTCCTTTAGCCATTTGTACACGGAGGTGAAGGTCTTGTCTTACTCTCACTCTGCTCTATGGTATCGGTTGTTTTATCCCAGTCAATACTGAGGTTCCAAGAGTTCCATTCTAACATGCCACTGTACATCCTACCCCAAGTACTCCGATTGCCTAGCATGTGCCTCTACTCTGGCCCTGCCCAGGGATGGTAGGTAAACCTATCAGGCCTGACTACTTTGGAAGCCACAGGACAATAAGCCTGTTGGGACCAGTCCTTTTATAATATTTATATTGCCCTGGGCAATGCCAGGACTTCTACCCAATTCTTGGAGGTCGAGGTGGGGAGGGTAATGGACAGGTAGGAAGGTCTTAGCTCATGTCTATGAGGAGAGAATAGAAAATAAGATCTGCCCCTCCTTAGTGTTTCAAGGATGAGCTGGGAAGGGAGAGTTGCATATTCATTAGCATTTAGAAGGAAATCATTAATCAGCTCTAATAGCTAACCACAATCTCTAATTAGCAAATTCACAAACTCCACTATTGCATAATTATTTCCCTTTATGGGCTATATCGGCTTTCTATTAATATAATAATGCTCTATTACAAATAACCACAAGCTCATTGGCCTACGACTAGCGATGTCTATTGCACATGCTTCAGGGAGTCCTTTGGGATCCACCATACTGGCTCAGGAAGATGAGGTACAGAGGCTCTTGAGGAAATAGCAAGGACTCTTGAGGCCTCGGCTTGGAACTGGCATATCATTTTTCAATCTGGGTGCCCTGTTTTCTTTTTATTTGCTAAAGCTGGCAACCAATACCTCCTTTTTGCTGGGTAAAACAAGTCACATGCCTGAATCCAGAGTAAGGGGCAGAGCAAATCACCTTGTCCACAGTGGGAGGCTTTGCCAAGTTACATGGAAAAGGATCGAGAGATGTTTAGAGTAATGCAGTGAATTTACCACATGAACTGTTTCATCAACTCCGATTTTCTGGCTAAGGACCATCGTATTCATAGTGCTCCTCCTCATGCTCTCTTCCCCTGCATTACTAGCAGTAGACATTCACTTTTCTTTGAGGACTAGTTTCTGCTTTCAGGGAGAGCTGAAAAGTGACCATACTGTCTTGCTAAAATGACTCCTGACCTTTTAAAGTGTTGCAATTCAGAGGATTCACAGTACTGCTCTGGCAACACAACCAATTTCATCACCTTTTTTGGCCCTTCATGGTCCTAAAGAGTCAAAACCATACTGGTTAACCCTGAGAGCATTGGGGTATTATAGTGCCAGCATCACTTGTGAGCTGGCAGAAAGAGGCACAGAGTCAAGTGGGCCAAATAAGGGATGGATAATTTGAAAGACAGATACAAGGAGAGGCAGGAAGAAGTTGGCAAATGGAATGTAACTCGGGTTATGTTTTCTAAGCCTGCTTAACCATCTGAATCACCTGGTGATATTCCACATTCCTTAGTTCCCTGGGTAGAATAGGAATTTCTGGTCCATGTCAACATCAGAGACAGAAGTGTAGACATGTCAGTATGAGTGGGAAATGCCCCTCGATACGATTAAGATTCATTTGGAAACCTTTTTGTATAAAAACTAATTGCACATAAATATTAATTAATGTCTATTTTTCTCAGTTATATTTTGTTAATTTTCTATGCATTAGAGATAATAAATATAAAAATTATACTTAACTCATCACAAATTCTCTTACAGTTTGAGTTGCAAATTTCCCCAGAGAGAAATCATACCAATTTTATGTTAGTGTGTAATATTTATAATTTGGTTCTTGTTTTCGTTAAATGAAGTAACCTCACAATCTTTATTATATGTAAGTATTTGTTTTGAGAAAATAAGATTTGAGGCTTGAAAGATGGATTATTAGCATGATATCATTTTCATTGCTTTCCAAGTAGCAAATACTCATTGATTTGAAGATGAATTGTTTTATTTCTCTAAAAAAAAATGATACAATGAATGAAGACTGATATGTGTTTTCTTAACAAGTACTTTTAAGAAGACTATTTCTAAATGCAAAATGCCAAACAAAATCTTAGGAAGATGTTACGCATTTCTTTAGTAAGTTCATAGTGATCTGTTGTGCCCTTTTTATTTAAAAATGTTTTTATTGACTTTTTAGAGAGAGGAAAAGGGAGAGGGGAAAAAAGACTGAGCAGCTGCCTTCTGCAAGCCCTCTACTGGGGATTGAGCCCTCCGCCTGGAATCAAACAGGGGAACTCTTGATCCGTGGGGTGATGCTCAACTAACTAAGCCACGTTGGCCAGGGCCTCTTTTCATTTCTTTTGTGCTCCTGAGGAATTATTTATTTACTCAGAAATTTATTTTTCTGCTTTGAATTGAAATACTCTATGGAGAAACCACTTGATATACCTGTTTTAAACTCTGGCTTGGTTCATTAAAGTGCATTAAAATTTATGTTCTCATGTAGCTTAGATTTCTGACCCTAAACACTAAGTCAACAGAGTATGGTATAATTGATGGACCAGAGAAAATATTTAGTGCAAAGTACTGAATTTTATAAGCTTTTACAATAAAGAGTAAAGATCTATATTTTGAAACTAGTCTTAGAAAATATTGCCTTGTATTAATAATTTTATAGCCTATCATTTCAGCTGATTCTCAAAATAATCCTTATGTTATATAAGCAGATCAGGTTGTCATACCCCCATGTTAATAGAGAGAAAACTGAGGCTCAGAGAAGATGAGTGCTTTGGCCTGTGTCATAGAAATCCAGGTTTTCTGTCTCCATGTCTTGGCATTACGTCATTATGGTGTTATGACTTTCAATTATGGATTGTGCTGGATCACTGGGGGCCAGGTTTCTGGACTTCAAATTATCTCCATTGACTTCTTTCTTGGACTGGAGTTATTTGGTAATGTTAATAGGGACTTTCCAGAAGAATTGGCTAGTTAGGATTAGACCTGCAGTTTGCAAAGATGGATGAAATACCATCCCTCCTGAGTGGGTTAGTTGGGAGACAGACAAGACATGAGATCCCTGCAGTGCTATTTGGTAAGGACAATAGTAAGAGCTACAGAATGAAGCATTGAGGAAGGAGGGCCTTATTCCATCAGGGTCAGAATAGGGAGGAAGTGTAAGCTCTTTTAGGAGAAGGGTTTTTTCTTTTTTTAAATATTTAATTTAAACTTTATTTTTCAGTTATACTTTACATTCAATATTATTTTGTATTAGTTTCAGGTGTACAGAATAGTGGTTAGACAATTATATCCTTTACAATGTTCCCCCTAATATTTCCAGTACCCTATCCTGAAAGAGTCTGTTTACTCTTCCATAACTTTTTTTTAAAGGTTTTTCTCTATCTTTCTGGCTTCTCCTACTCAGGTTTTTATAGCCTCTTTTGTTCTGTCCACCCTTTCTTTTAGGTGTTTTCCATGGTTACTTCTAAAGCCTTCTTTTTCTTCCCTTTTCTTCTCTTTATTTCTCCCTCCCCACGCTCCCCAAGCATAATCATATCCCCTATTTTGGCTATTAAATTGCTATTTATTGTGGATAATCATTAACTCCACAAACATACATTGAGTGCCTTCTATGTGCCAGGCATTCTTCTGAGAGCTGGCGATACAGTTACAGCTTACATCTTCAGTGGTATTATGCTTGTGAATTTGATTTTCAACTGGCAGTAATCACCAGCAAAATTCAAATATTGTTGTATAAATTGACATTAGCATAAAATATATCTTCTGAAGTAGGTGTTTAGGAAAGAACAAGTAACTGGCTAGCAGCTTGAGCCATCAGACTTTCCTACCTCTCAACTTGGAAAAATTATGTGTTTGTCTTGGTATTAAGGTAGCAAGACTGATGAGAAAATAATTTTTCTTTTGACACATATTGCACCAGGTCAGATGCAATTGGGAAGTCCTCTATGGTGACAGCTGTTCATGGCAGGAAACCTGTTTGAGGCCGATGCCAGGAGGGAAGAACAGGAAGTGTCATCTTACTCTGGTCTACTTGGCTCTCAGACATTATGGATTGTGCTGGATCACTGGGAGCCAGGTTTCTGGACTTCAAATTATCTCCATTGACTTCTTTCTTGGACTGGAGTTATTTGGTAATGTTAATAGGGACTTTCCAGAAGAATAACTAGGAAAAATACCACAAAACCATTCATGCAGTTGAAAGCTGACGTCTTCGGTGATGTTTATATTGGGCAGAGACTGTGCCTTATTTTGGGTCATATTCTTGGCTTCCAGAAAATTCTAACCTTAATGTAATTGGCAAAAGTAGTGGCTTTGGAAAGGTGCAGAAAAGCAAGTTTTAAATTGTCATGTAGCTTTTACTTTCATTCCCTTGAGGAGCTAAAAAACCAGCATAAATTCACACCCCCATCGGTGTTGTATTAATAAAAACAGACCCTCAAATAGTTCATCTTAAAGATAAAAATCCAATCTAAATAAAAATAAACAGACAACATCTTTTTCATAGACTATTTGCTTGTAGGCTTTCTGGGTATTCTTATTTTATTTTTTATTATCATGCTCTTTGAAGATTCCTTTTCTTTCTGAATTCAAGACACTGTAGGGCTTTGTTCTGAAACTGACTTCCACCAAGGCACCTGTGGTGTGTTACAGTCACATGACTAAGGGGCTTTGGTTCCTTGCTGTTGAGCATGTTTTTCCCTGTACTGCTGTAGTTCCAGCATGGAACTCATAGAGCAGAGGTATTATAGATTCCCTCAAACATTCCAGTTCATAAGAAGACACTTCCATAAAGTATACACTGCATTATTTCATATATGTAAATGAAATTGGGATTAATAAAATGCAATAATGCTTATAAGCCTTACTAGACAGGGTTTAAAATAGTGATGAAAACCTGTAGACCTGTATTACTTGTTAAGAGAGGATGTTGATATGTTATTTTGTGAGAGAAATGATTTATAAAACAGTATGCAAAGTATGATATCATTCCTGTAGGATAGTACATAAAACACTAGATAGATAGATAAACCGGTTCAAGTAAATCAGGACAAAAATGAATTATCTGACAAGTATTCCTCAGTTGTAGTTTATTTATTTTGGTTGAATACATCAGTTGATTTCTGATGAAAATAGGCACAGAAGGTTAAGTTGTTTGTTTTTTTTAAAATCATTTCTTTCTGTCATATTTTTAATTTTATAAGAATTTTAAATTGTTTCCGTGTTCTTTTTAAAAACTAGCATTTTGTTCTTGTTTCATGGATCTATGAACCTAGAGGTCACAGTCTTGAAAATTTAATTAACATTTTCTTCTCTTATTTTTTTCTGCATTTTTTCTTTCTTTGTTTGTTTTGATCTTGCATTTTCATTTTTGCTGGTGGTGAACCCTGGAGATCTCTGGCCAAAATGGTCGCATGGAAAAGCAAGGCAATAAAGGTGAGTGGAAGCTCTGAGGTGTAATGGGGCTTTAGCAACAAGTGGCCTTTGCTGGGTGGGTTCGCTGACAATTTCATTGGGTCATCCAGATTTTCCCATTTTCCTGTGAGGATGGGGCAGGTTAGGAGATTGCTTGCCATCGTTCTGAAAGGCAACCAGGGAAGCGACCAAGAGATCACTGGTTAGCCTGCACATCTTCGCTCTTTTCTACTTTTGGCAGGATCCCAATGATCAGGTGGGCCTGGACAGAGCCTCTAGTTTAAGTGCTCTGGATAAAGTCCCTCATTCTTTATCCAGAGCAGGATAGGAGCTGAACTGAATGCCTAGGCATCCAACGACTGCCTATATGGACCTCAAACATAAAATGACCTTAAACCATAATATGCAAGATGTGTAAAAGATACATTTGACTTCCAAACATACACTTACAGGGGTCTTCAAACTACGGCCCGCGGGCCACATGCGGCCCGCAGAGGAGTCTGATCCGGCCTGCCAGGTTTTTTGGGCAGTGAGCGCAGCCGAGGTGTTACAGTAGGAATTAGTAGTTCATATAGTCCGGCCCTCCAGCTCTCTGAGGGACCGTGATCTGGCCCCCACTTTAAAAAGTTTGAGGACCCCTGCAACATATTATAAGTATACTTAATATAAATGGGAATTTAATATGTTTTAAATATAGCTATTTTTTAACTCAGGAAAACCACTGGTGTTTTGACAATAACTTTAGGATATATTATTTGCTGTAAATACCTAATTACTTATCCAGAAAATTAATTAATTTTTACAGTTATTTAAAGAAGTATTGAACTTAACCAGGTGATTATTTTTCATATGCTCTCTCCCTTTTTTAAATTATTTTAAACCATCACAAATACATGCTTGCTATAAAATATGAAATTGATACAGAAGGGGGTATAAGTAGCAATTGAATGCCTCTTCACCTTGTCTCTCATTTCTTAATCACACACTTCTTCCAAGAAGTAATTACTTTTAAGAATTGCTATTAGTACTCTATACTGCCATTTTTTATTATTGTTTCTGGCATTCTCCCTTCAATTAATTTAATGTCTATTAGCATGCCCACTGGAAAATAGATGGAAAAGTTTAGGATACTATCTCTCAAATGCATATAATTTATTTGAATATTGGAGCAGGTTTGGTGGAGGGTGAAGAGCTGTGCCTTATGATATCTGGCTGCTTTTAAGAGCTTTCAATTAATTATAACAGGCCAATATTTTTCCAGTTACCATGGTTAACTGAAGGCTATCATACAAATTAGTTTTATAGATTATAACAGTGGGTATCAGACTTTAAGGAAGATTATTTTAAAGGGTTTCCTTGTAATCCATGCTAGGAGAAAGAGCCAGTTGGGATAATAAGAATGAGATGAAGAATCTAAACTGACACCCAAATGAAAGCTTGTGTGCTGCGAGAAGCATTCAAATAATTTTTTAATGAACTGCTTCCTTTGACTTATTTTAAGATCTATATGTAAGGGAGAATAAAAGCATGACAGAAAAAGAATAGATGGGGAAAAAAATTAAACAAGATTCTGCTCCATTTGTTATGAATGACAAGGAAAAGATAATAGCCAAAAAGCAAATGGAGTTTATTAGCAGAAGGAAATAATGATAATGGAATTTTCCCAAAATAGATCAGGGAAAAAGTAGATACAATTTTTTAAAAGTTTGCTAATCAGTAGAGATGGCACACTATGGGTGTCTCTAAATGGCTGAGATATTGGTGTTTAAATTCTCATTACCAAGAGAAATAAAGAAGAAAAGTTTAGATAGTGGGTGAATGATGAGTAAAATGGAAAACACGGCTACTAAACATGCAGATAAGTGACTGTTGTATTTGGAAAATTTAAAACTTAGATCTATCAGCACCTCTGGTTGACATGTCTCCTCTTGGGTAATACTCGAATCAGCTAATGTGCTTACCAAACCACTTATGCAGAATTTTTATAAGATAATTGTGCTGATTTAACAATCTAAATGCATTGAACTCCAGAGCTGCCAATTTTCAAAAAGAAGGAAAGCAGGACAACTGGAATAACAAATATTTAAAGGCTCTACAGTTTTAGTCTTCACATTGAGCTTCTCCCTCCTTTTGCTCAGAAGGCCAATAGTAACAAAAACATATACGTATTCCTTTAGCGAATATGAATTTAAGCTAATGAAATGTAAGCACACTTGTTATTGATTTTCTCCTTACATCTATTTGCCAAAAAAAAACAAAAAACAACAAAAAAAAAAAACAACAACAAAAAAAAATGGGTTGATTAAACTCAGGGTATTAATATAGTAGACTCTCTAGCCTATAAAAGCATGTCTCCACGAAAGTATCTATTTAACTTTGGTGGGAAAATATTAAAAATTCTACTTATCATTATATCTTCTAATTCTGTTAACATATTATAAAAAAGAAATCAAATTTACTAACACTATATTTAATTTACTTAGTTGACTTATTTTGGAGTTTTCCACAAAAAAATGGGATGTTGGCAGGTGGTTGTCCATTCTCTTGCTTTCAGCATCCTGCAGCCTCTTATATCCTAGATGGGCCTGTTTCAGTGGTTGATTTTATAGGGAATCTTGTTTGCATCTCAACCTTCAGATGGGAAGTGGACTAAAGGATCCCTGCAAATACATCCCAGATAAAATATAATAAAAATGATTAAGCACAGGCAAACATCAAGAACTTTGCAGAGCTGACATTTAACCCACCTCTAATATAAGTGCATATTTATCCATTTAAAAGATAAAACAATAACAATCTAATCATCTAACTTATTAGACCTAATGCCTAGAAATTACCAGGAAGGCCTTTTCACATGTGAATTTATACCAACCACAAAGGGATTAATTGAACCTCCCTAATTAATTTTAGGTATTATTAGTATTGATAGTTTGAAGCTATCATGATTCACAGAATGTTTGAAAGCAGTTTTATTTTATCCTTTAAATTGCCTAAATATGCTACTTTATATAAATGTATAAATAAGTATCTAGAAATCCCCACATATAGGAACCCCACATATTGGAACTACTTTAAATGACAGCCGTATGGAGGCAGTGGATACCAAACAAATTATCATTAAACCACAAAGCAACTTACCAGCCCAGGGAAAGGGGACGAGAGTGGGGGAGCTTATCTGTCTTTTTGGTTGGAGTCCAACCTTGCATGCCTTCCCTAAGCTACTTATGTTATAAAAGTAAGGGTCTGTAGATTCTGGCTTTGCCTGGTCCTCTTTCTGAATTTAATCCTCTTCTGCTCCAGCTCTCCTCTTCTGCTCCATTCTTCCAGACCGTGGACTTTGTTCCACTACCCCATGGGGTGGGTTCCATTGTGCTCTCACACAGGGTCTTATCACATCCATCAATCGACTTCATTTGTTTCTCTGTGTTTTTTTTTTACAATGATTTTTATGATTCCTGTATATCATGCCTTTCCTCGGTTGAATAGCCCTATAGCTGGGTTTCAGTTTAGTTTGAGAACCTGTCTTCAATCCTTCAGACCTGGGCTGTGGAAGCAAAATGCTCATGATAGATACCTTATTGGGACATTAGTCCATGGTTTTCTAATTGCTGTTATTTTTTTTCTCAATTATTAAAGTAATATATGATGAATTATAATTTTTTTAAAAAATATAAAAAGTATAAATACCACTTTTAATCCTACTATTTAGGACTATCTTTGTTAACATTTTGGTACACTTACCACCTGAAATTCATATGTATATAAATGACTAAAATAATAGGATTTTTAAAAAGAATTGGATTTATACTTTACATGTGGACTTTATGCTACTTTGTTGTTTAACATAAATAAACATTATCTCAAGCCCATAACAATCTTTGTAAACACAATTTTAAGTGATTACACATTCCAGTATTTGTGGGGATTTTAACCTTAATATTTTATTCTGATTATTTATTTGTGTTATTTTTTTTATGAAAGTCTTGTATTCTGCCTGATAAAACAATGACATTTGCTAGTATGTTTTATCTCCTGATATCAGTATATTTTCTAAGTCAATGTTTTACGTTTCTAATTATAACTTTAAAAAAAAAATAAGCAATATAATGCTGGGATTCTTAAAGGCAATGCTATTTTGCCTTTGTGAAAAGATTCATTTTTTTTTTTTTTAACTTTCATAAGTGAATTAGCTTTGAGTATTTTTAAAGATTTAGGATCTGATTAACCTAGTGGAGTAACAACTAAATCTCCAAATCCTTTAGAAATAGGACTTATAATGTCCGAGGAAGGCCAGCACATCAGAATCTCAGCTTCACTTTCCATTTCTAGGAAGAGTAATGATCACACTTCTAAAAATGTCCCCAATTGCTTCCAGACCAATGAACATCTTCTTTCATAACCTGTTAGAAGCTTAAGACACAGAACTGTTTTCTGTTTCACCTCTTTACCCTCCACAATCTCCATCTCAAGTTCCACTTGCTAGCTGTGAGATTTTAGGTAAGTGATTGAACCTCCCTAGTCCTCAGTTTCCTTATGTGCATAAAGGGGATACTAATCACATCTCCATCAACGGGCTCATTAAATTGTAGGTATTATTAGTATTGTTCTTATGTTCTTAAGGGGATACTAATCACATCTCCATCATAGTGGCTCATTAAATTGTAGGTATTATTAGTATTGTTCTTATGCTATTGGTGGAGATAGCATAACATTGTGGTTAATAACATGGACTCTAGAGCAAAGCTAATGAAGCTCAAACATGGCCTGCCACAAGTGTCCATGGAAAGTCACTTATCCTCTTGTGCCTCAGCTTTCTCATCAATAAGAAGGATCCAGGGTAGGGCAAAAGTAGGTTTACATTTGTGAGTATGTGAAACACAGAGTTTAGTCTTGTATTATTATTTATTAACTAGAGGCCTGGTGCACAAATTTGTGCATGGGTGGGGTCTGGCTGGCTGTCTTGGTTGGGCCAATTGGGCTGGGCCAGCTGTGGGGGGGGGGAGGGGGCACACAAGAGGATGGCCAGCTGGCTCCGCCCCTGATCTGACTCCTTGTCAAACTCCAGGTCAAGGGGACAATTTGCATATTAGCCTTTTATTATATAGGATTATTGTATTATATTCCAAATGAACAATTATAAACCTACTTTTGCCACATCTGTACAATAATAGTATCTACCCCATGGTATTATTTATGAAGATTATATATCTTAATATATACAAAAAGTACTGAGAACAATGTCTAACACATCCTAAGTTCTTCTATGTAAATGATTGTGTAAGTAATATAAGACAAAACACTGAATTCATATTTTAAGTAATTGGTGGATAGGGTACTCATTGAACAGAACTAATTCTTGTCACTCTAATGTCTTTACAGGTGTCAATATTTCTTTTTCTCTGAAGTGTTCAGTGGATAGAAGAACTACATGATATGAGACTGTTTGGCCTGGAAGTACTCAATTTGACCAATACCCAAAGAATCACTGGGCATATTGCTAGGATGGAAGGTTAGTGCCCTAGAATCATCAACAACCTGAGATGAGCCAGCTGATGCCTAGTTCTTAGAGACCAAGATTAGGAGGGAAGCATTATGAATAGGTAACCTTCTCTATGTATGCTTATGGGGCCATTGCCATCTTTTTTAAAGGCAGAAAAGTATTTGTGGGTTGGAAACATTAATTTGCTTTTAGAGATTAAATGTTTTGAACTGTCCCTAGGCAAAAAAGAGTTCACATAGAATGAAATAAATATAAATAGTATTACTCTATTTCTCCCATATTAAGACTCTTTATAAAGAATGAGCCAAATAGGCTATAAGACTTTCAAGCAAATCAAAATTATTTTCCACAAGGCAAATGAGCAGTTTGATTGCCTCCCTATGTTTTAGAAGTATTAAGAGTTCTTCAAATGAGGTCCAAAGTGCAGCAAAACATAATCATCCAACTTGGAATGCAGCCATGGAATGGATGACTGAATAAATATTACCATGTAGCATCATTTATCTCAGGCTGTAGTGGGAATGGAGAGAGGTTGGAGAGGGATTTCCTGCCAAAATCCAAGGTTAAACCCAAAGAGAAGTTAGTACCCTCCAGGGGCCATTGTTTCTCCATTATGAGCCTTGGATAGAACACGATTATTTTTAAAAATTATGTTTTGAATGGGGGTAGGCAGAACTCGTTTTGAACATCTATAATTTGAAAATTCATCTGGAAATGTGATGGTCAATTTGCATTGGATATGAATATTCTTTTGCTGCTGGCCCTTTCTTCAATATAATTTTCTGCTGACAAATTAAGGTCATTAAAATTTCCTTACAGTAGGGGCACTTGATTATTTAAGGTGAGATTGTGCTCCATTAGCCTTTGACAGGGGACACAAACCATCATTTGGAACCTGTAAGGTAAACCTCGAGACAATAGAGTCACTTAACAGATCTGAATCAAGCATAAACAATGAAGGGTTTGAAAGGATTGGTCTCCCCAAAATGTCATGTCCCACGGAAGAATGCTTTCTCTATTTGATCTGTCACCAGAACTCTCAAAACATGACACTCCTTGAACATAATATACTTTGATGATAAACTAGATTAACTTTCCCAGTGCAAGTGAAAGGCCACCTGTTGCCAGAATGGCCATATTCCTCGTTGGCTGTCTTGTAGCTGTCATCACTTCAATGCAATCTGCAGCCGACATGCTGGAATATAATGAATATGTCAGAAGTTGGAGGTCAGCCATCCAAGTACATGAAAACTTGGCTTGCCTACAGTGTCAGCATGGAGGCCTCCCCTATCATCTTGTGCAAAGGATTTCTGCACCACTTGATTTGTTTGCACAGGGTTTGTTGCTGTTGGATGGGGCACATTTCTGAGAGGCTTTTTGACAGCCCATTCAAATATTTTCAGTGTGGAAAAAATACGACTTCTGGTTTCAACCTCTTCAAATAATAAGAGGTGGTGTAAAATGGTGTGTTAGCTGATGGCAGTGGGGGTCTATTGTTGGTTCTTAGTGGAGAAATATTCACAGAGCCTGTCAGAAGTGTTTTGACTGAAGTGGAGCGAAGGGATGGTTGGAAGATCTGAGCTACTGAAGAAATATAAGTGGTGCTCGATTCCTCTCCTACTCACCCTTAGCATGTAGTGGGGTTGGGTAAGTTGGGTCACAAACTCTTGGTAGAGGAAAGTACAAAATGGCCCATTTTCTTTATTTATATGTCATACATTTATAACATATACAATATATGTATTTGTTTTTCCAGGTCACAATAATGAGGAACAATATGAGATTTTGTTTATTTAAGGTATAACTATTCTTTTACTCCTGCTTCTCAAAAAGTAAAGTCTGTTTTAGCTAACATCATCAGGAAGAGGTCCTCTGAAGTCTTGGCCATTGTGATTAAAGAATTGAGCAGTTCCATTGGCTGAAAGCAAGAGAGCTTCAAAGCAGTCTTAGCTGTTGTTAAATGCTTGCTCCAAACCTCTAAAGGACAACTAAAAGGAGAAATCTAGGGCAAATTTTGTAACCTCAGTCACACTGATACCTTGAATTGGATAATTCCTTGTGGTTGAAGGCTGTCCTGTGCATTGTATGATGTTTAGCAGCATCCCTGGTTACCATCCCTGGTTTCCAAGGTGCTACAACAGTAGCACCTTCCAGTTGTGACAATTAAAAATGTCTTCAGATGTCCCAAATTATCAAATTTCCCCTAAGATTCACTAGGGGGCAGAAACTAGCCCCAGGTTGAGAACCTCCACCTAGTTAGGCCAGTACTAGGATCTTAAAAGTATATTACATTGCAATATCATAATGAAGCAAATTATGTGTATAAACTTATCCTCCTAACTTTACCTCCCCAATTTTCACATGAAAATATTCAGTGAAGAGGAGTGGGAGGTTTATTGTACTCTATACCATAATTCACATTCACACATCCCAAGAGTATGGGTTTGGGTAGCCTGGAGTCTCTGATCTGTTGGTTTTGGTAATAATAATAATAATGAGGGACAGTTATGGGGCTTCACTCTGTGCTCAGTCACTTACATGTGCTATTTCACTGGATCCCTGTAACACACAGAGAAGTTACTTACATTATCATTTACTCTCATCAGGTGAGTACCCTGAAGCTTGGAGCACTTAAAGGATTTGCCCAAGTTTGTACCCCGAGTAAGTAACAGAGTTTGGGTTTAAATCCAGGTGATTCCATCCAGAACGTGTACATTGAACTACTTATACACAGTTTCTCCCCATGTGGACTAGATCACAAGGGAAAGAAACCTGCTCCCACGGATGCCGTATTACTGGCCCTTCATTGCTGATGCTCAGCAGATGCCTTTCTAGCATTTTCACATAATTTAGGCCTCGGTGAGTCACATTCTATAATCGTTTTATGAGAACAAAGTGGCAAATAGCTCATTTAAAATTATCCCTGTCAAAAGAAGATAAGAAAATTACATGTGGGTTTGATAAAATAAAAAAACACAACATTTTATATCTCTTCTAAAACACTTGTTAAATTTTATCGAGATGTGACCTTATAAACTTAGACCTATAATGCATCTGCAAGCTGCATGCTAGGTAGGAATTCAAGTTCCCACTCAATATTTAATTTTTGTTAACTCAATATTTATTTATTTATTTATTTATTTATTTTTTGCTATTTGTTCGCATCATCTCTAGCATGTTCTATGTGTGTTGACAATAGAGGTTTAAAAACAAGTGAAATGGTGAAAATTAAGGCAGACTGAACAAAACAGAACAAAACAAAACAAAACAAAACAAAAGCAGAGACACCAATTAATCTGCAACCTAGAAATTGAACTAAAGAATTTGTACTTACCTGTGTTTCCTTAGTTTAACACCAGAGCTCCTCCCCACTTTTTATCTATATACTAGAAGCCCAGTGCATGAAATTCGTGCATGGGGGTGGGGTCCCTCAACCCATCCTGCATCCTCTGGCAATCCAAGACCCGTCGGGGGGATGTCCAACTGCCAGTTTAGGCCTGATCCCTCTCACAATCCAAGACCACTGACTCCTAACCACTCACCTGCCTGCCTGTCTGATCATCCCAACCACTTGCCTGCCTGCTAACTGCCTCTGCCTGCCTGCCAGATTTCTCCTAACCACTCTTCTGCCTACCTGATCACCTGAACCACTTGCCTGCCTGCCTGATCACCCCTAACTACCCCTGCCTGCCTACCAGATCACCCCTAATCACTTGCCTGCCTGCCTGATTGCCCCTAACCCCTTTGCCTGCCTTCCTGATTTCCCCTAACAGCCTCCGTTGCCAGAAGGACATCCAGAAAGTCATTTGGCTGTCTGATCTAATGAGCATATTATGCTTTTATTATTATAGATTCTTTTAATAATCACTTCAATTTATATTCATTTATCCTGTTGCCAATTCCCAAATTGATTATAAAATTAATTTAAGAAGAGTCTTTTCTCCTAGTTTTTTTTTTTTTTTTTAATTAGTGCATTAGGCCACATTTTCATTAGACTTAGCAGATACTCAATAAATATTTACTGTCTTATAGAGCCCAGTAGGCAAATCAGAGTAGTAAACATACGAAAATGGAAGAGACAGACTAACCTTAGCCATATGGGAAATAACTATACTGCCATTAAATGGCAGAAGACAAGAAAAACAGTAAATTATTATCACCAAATTTCACTGATTGCTTTTTAAATATATATATATATATATATATATATATATATATATATATTTGATTTTTTACAGAGAAGAAGAGAAAGGGATAGAGAGTTAGAAACATCAATGAGAGAGAATCATCGATCAGCTGCCTCTTGCACACCCCCTACTGGGGATGTGCCGGCAACCAAAGTACATACCCTTGACCGGAATCGAACCTGGGACCTTTCAGTCCACAGGCCAATGCTCTATCCATTGAGCCAGACCGGTTTCGGCATCACTGATTGCTTTTTAAGTGTCCTTTTTAAGGAGAATTTCAAACATATACAAAAGTAGAAAGAATAAGGAATTAACCCCCATACACTTTTCACTGGCCTCAAAATCAACAAATCATGGTCAGCCTGGTCGCATGATGTATTGGTCATCTATTGGAGTAAAACAAATTACCCACAAATTTAGCAGCTTAAGACAACATATACATTTATTATCTCACTAGAGGCCCTGTGCACGAAATTCATGCATGGGGGCAGAAGATGTCCCTAAGCCCAGCCTGCACCCTCTCAAATCTGGGACCCCTCGAGGGATGTCCAACTGCCCATTTAGGCCCGATCCCACTGGCATCAGGCCTAAATGGCCAGTCAGACATTCCTCTCACAATCCAGCATTGCTGGCTCCCAACTGCTTGGCTGCCTACCTTCCTGATTGCCCCTAACTGCTTCTGCCTGCCAGCCTGATCACCCCCTAACCATTCCCATGTTAGCCTGATTGATGTTTAACTGCTCCCCTGACAGCCTGTTTGCCCCCGACTTTCCTCTGCTGGCCTGGTCACCCCTAACTACCCACCTTTGCAGGGTTGCTTACCTCCAACTGCCCTCCCCTGCTGGCCATCTTGTGTCCACATGGGGACAGGATCTTTGACCACATGGGGGCAGCCATATTGTGTGTTGGTGTGATGGTCAATCTGCATATTACTCTTTTATTAGATAGGATAGAGGCCTGGTGCATGGGTGGGGGCCAGCAGGCTTTCCCTGAAAGGTCTCCCAGATCAGGGTGGGGGTTCTCTTAGGCCATGGGGTGGCCTGAGCAAGGGGCCTGTTGTGGTTTGCAGGCCAGCCACGCCCCCTGGCAATCCAAGTGGAGGCCCTGGTATCTGGAATTTATTTACCTTCTACAATTGAAACTTTGTAGCCTGGAGCGGAGCCAAGCCTCCTGCTTGTTCTGTGGCCAGCAGCCATTTCTTTTGGGGTTTGTGTATTTTCTATAATTGAAACTTTTAGCCTTAAGCAGAGACCTGGGCCAGCCAGGCTGTGCAGAAAGCTTTGCTTCTTCCATTATCGGGGGCAACCCTAGCCTCCCGCTCTTTTCAGCTCCATGGCTGTGGCTGCTGCCATTTCTGTTTGGATTTGTTTACCTTCAGTCATTGAAACTTTGTAGCCTTGAGTGGAGGCTTAGGCCAGCAAGGGTAGACAGAAAACCCTAACCCTAACCCTAACCCTAAACCCTAAACCCCAAACCCTAACCCTAACCCTAACCCTAACCCTAGTTCCTCCATTGCCTGGGAAACCCAAGCCTCCCTCTCGCTCTCTGTGGCTGTAGCCATCTTGGTTGGGTTCATTTGCATACTCTGATTGGCTGGTGGGCGTAGCAGAGTGATGGTTAATTTGCATATTGCTCTCTTATTAGGTAAGATGGTTTCTCCAGGTAGGGCTAATGTAGATTCTCTGGCACTGGATCTCTCACAAGGCTGTAGTCATCTCAAATCTCACTGGGGAAGCATTTAATTCCTTGCTTGCTCAGGTGGTTATTGGCAGGATTCATTTACCCCTGAGCCCTTGGAAAGAGACCTCCCTCCCTTTCTTTCCAGGTGGGTATTGCTACAGAGCTCCTTACAACAGGGCAGCTTGCTTCATCAGAGTGCCAGCAAGAAAGAGAGCAAGAGAGATGAGCAAGATAGGAAGTCACAGTCTGTTGCAACCGAATCATTAGAGGGTTGTTTCATCATCCATTCTAAATTCTATCCTTTAGGAAAAAGTCACTAGGTTGAGCCCACACTAAAGGGGAGGGAATTACATGAGGATATAACTACCAGAAGGTGGGGATCTTTGGGGGCTTTTTTAGAGGTCTGCCTATTACACAGACACCTTCCACATTATTTTGAAGCAAATCTCTTTTGTAAATATTTCAACCTGTATCCATAAATATAAAGGCTCTTTCAAAAAAAAAAAAATAACCAAAATGCCATCTCTACACCTAAAATTGAATAATAGTTCTCTAATACTTTAAACTATCCAATCAGTGTTCACATTTTCAGATGTCTCATGAATATGGCTATACTTGATATTGATATATTTTTAATGACTTCTAAGTCTTTGTTAATCTATTTTTTTCTTCTTCTTCTCGTTCTCCTTCTTTCCCCACTCCCTTGTAACTTATTTGAAGAAACCAGCTTGTTTGACCTGTAGAGTTTCCTGTGATCTGGGTTTTTCTGACTGGATCCCCATAGAATTAGTTTAACACACCTTTAATGTTTCCTTATAAACTGATAATCATTGATTTTTAAGTTGCCATTATCTACACATTGCATTCAGGGTGATCCTTACCATAAACAAAAGCATTGTGTAATTTCTCAGGCAGTGGTTATGCCATGTTGTCCTTGCCTCGGCATGTGTTATGACTACACTGGTCTCACTTCAGTTTTATTGTGGGCATTATCACTATTCCATGTGTGAGTTTAATCATTACTAAAAATTTCCCCCAAAAAGATTATACTATGGATTGTTCATTGATAGGAAAAGTCATCGTGTGTGTAGAAGAACACAAAAACAGAGCAGAAGGATAGGGATTTAATTTATTCATGACTGGACCACTATGATCCTTTGAGGTTTCAGACAGCAAACTAAGTAGAGACATTTGAAGAAGAAATATAGGTCCTAACATCATCTGAGAAGGTCAGAGAAGCAGCAGTGTTAGCATTTGCCAACACTGTGTCAGCCCCTTGGGAGAAAAGTCCATAGTCAATAGTGGAGCACTCTCTCAAGTTCTATTAAAAATATACACTATCCTTCAATAAAATCGTGTGGGAAAACACAGGAATCAATCACTTTGAATATAAAAGTGATTCCTGTTGGATTCCCTTCTGCATTTTTTTTGGTAGAACATTTATTGCTTTGGGAAATACTAAGTGAAAACAGTACAAACAAAATTGCATAATCAGTCTTCTCATAATTAGTGTACAGGGAAAAAATCAGGAGGAAATATATCAAATTGCCACCAATATTGATGAGATTCTGGGACAGTAATTTTTCTTCATCTATTGTTATTGTTTTCCTGAATTCTTTCTAATGCACGAGGACACTTTTAAAAAGCAGAGGTGGGGAAACCCCAGGAAAGATTATTTTCCTAAAACACCAGGACAGAAATGTGACTTGCGAGACTGTGGGGAGGCTTGTGTAAGGGAACGGGTGTTCTTAGGCTCGCTGTTGGCCAGGTGAGTGCTGGCTCTGTATGGACAAACACCTGCCTTTGTGTGTTCCACCCCCACCTCCTCTTGACTCAGAACTGTTTTAGGGCTGATGATGGATGGTGTTCAATCCTTGTTAATTTTCCTCCAGAGTAATCAGGTACGATACTCTCATGATGAGCCTGGATTACAAGGCCTGTTGGATTCTTTATGTGAAGAATTTTTGGAGTATCTTAATCATTGACATTTTTTTTCATATTTTACTTTTTTGTGGATACACAGAAGTGGTAGATGACATAAATCTCAGTAAAAAAGTTGAATTAATCATTTCAATAGTATAACATAAAACCCTAAATAATAAGAAGGCACTTTTATCAGAGTAGTTGGCATGTATGTTTTTTTCTTAGTTGTTGTTAAAATAATTGTGCATTTTACAACTAATTTTCTGAATTGGATGAAATATACCACTAACAATGGGACTAAAAAGAACAACTAAAAAAACAAAACTGTGTTCTGGCGCTAATGTTAGGAGATTTAGGGATTTACCTTTTTTCTTTCCTCATGTGTCTCTTGTTGATAATCACATTTCATGATACCTGTTACCATAAGTTGTTTTATACATCATTAATTTTGAAACAGCATTTAGAAAAAAATGAACACCTAAAATTTCACAATTTTTTTTCCCTTCTGATAGATATTCATCTTTTAGTTCATAAGGTTTGTTTGAGCCAAAGTCTTTTTACATTCAGAGTTCAAATGTGCTCCTGAGCCCATTTTGGACACTGTATTGTCATGGTGACCTCCTCCACTGCATCTCATAGTTTGTCTTTTATAAACTACTAGAGGCCTGATGCATGAAATTTATGAAAGAGTAGGTCTTCCTTCTCCTGGCTGCTGGCACCCAGGACTCAACGCTTTCCTCTGGCCACCGGCACCCCGGACCCAGGCTTACATGCAATAATGTTACATGCAATAAACATTAATAAACATTAATGATGCTCAATGCAGGAGCTTCCCCCAGCCTGCAGGCTCCAGGCCAGCCAAGGCAGATGCCAGCAGTGATCCACCCCCCATCACCTCGCTGGTTTTCCCACAGATTAGTCCTGATTGCTGGTCAGGCCTAGAGACCCTAACCATGCACAAATTTCATGCATTGGGCCTCTAGTTTTAAATAATAATTGCAGTCCAAATTTAAAATAAAGTTCAAATGCATTTTATGCTAATGAGCTTCTATCTGAGCTTAGGTGAGACTCAGATGAATCTATAACCTTCTAGGCACATATTAATTGGCACATGTGCAGGCATTGACATCCATGTCACAACTCACTCCTCTGCCAAGTTTTTTTTGGCACTATGAATTACATGTGAATTTGTGATATGTTAAAATGTGAAAAAGTTCTGCATCTTAGACTTGATGAAATGCAGTAACACATGAAATTTATGGGATGTGGTATAATATGCTAGATATTTTGCCTAGATTATTTTACTTAACCTTCATAATTATCCTAGGAAGCATTACTGTTATTATCCCATTTTTTAGACGAAGAAAACTGAGTCTTACGGAGTTATGTCATTTGCCCAACTAAAAGGCAGAATTAAGTCAAAGCTTGAACATGAAAGAATATATCTGTACCTCCCCACTTCCTTCTCAGTAAAGCATTACTTTAAAAAACACATATTTTTATTGATTTCAGAGAGGAAGGGAAAGGGAGAGAGAGAGAGAGAGAAACAGTAATGATGAGAATCATTAATTGGCTGCCTCCTGCACACCCCCTAATGGGGATTGAACCCACAACCTAGGCATATGCCCTGACCAGGAATCGAACTGTGACCTCCTGGTTCATAGGTTGACACTCAACTGAGACACACTGGCCAGGCAGCCTTATGTTTTTTAGTGTGCTGCCCAATAGAACTTTCAATGTGGAAATGTTCTCTGTACCATCCAAGGAGCTGGTCACTGGCCACCTGTGGCTATAGAGCGCTTGGAATGTGGTTAGTATGACTGAGGCATTAAAATGTACATTTATTTCAATTCAATTAATTTCCATTTAAATGGGCACAGGTGGCTGGTAGCTCCCACACTAGAGAGTGTGGCGCTAGAATGAAGGTCACTATATTTTCAGGAAAATACCAAGGAGTTAAGGGACACAGATTTTACTTTTGTTCTTGCACACTTATGTCTACACAAGGGCAAATATTCTGAAGTAATTACTTCTGTGTGGTGCTTTCCATTACAAGGAACAATTTCCCTACATTGGCGTTCAAGCATATTTTATTTGAAAACAATAGACACCAAACAAACCGCTGGTAGAAACTCTGACCTTGGGTGGAGATGATTCCATGCAAGCGCCATCCAATGGGGCATTGGTCCCTCTCCAGGGAAGGCTTCGCCCAATGGGTTGGGTTTGTCCCTGTTTTCAGGTTGGCTGGCTTCAAGCCCAGGGCTGTGGTGGGAGATGAGTCTCAGGATCCCTAATTCTGCTGCTCATCAGTGTGGCCATATTAGCAAGCGTGAGGCTTCCGCTTGGCAGAGAAAATGAATACGTCATAATCCCAGTTCCTCCCCAGGTATTTTGGTTGGCTTCAAGTACCATTCTTTTTTTTTTCTTTTTTTTTGTAATTAAGTGGGGAAGGGAAAACAGATGGCCACCTTGTCAAATCTTGTTTTCAAGTGTAATACACACAGCCCTCTTTCCTAAGTAGACTAATTCCCTTTTAATGGTGACACCTTTAAGAGAGGGAAGCACTGGTGTTTTTGCATAGGATGATGAAGGCGCATGCACACTCATCGCTTGACCAGTGCATTTGGAAAAAATATTCCTTAATTTTCGTGGACATGCGACCTGTCATCCTCCAGAACAGTAACCATTCAGTTTCTCGGTGCTTTAGTCTCTTCAGGGTTACGCCTTCTGTACAAACAGCCACAGCATACCCAGGGAGCAATAACATTTATCTGGGCACCATTAAGTGTCATTCAATAGGAGATTAAAGAGACGGTGGGGGGAGAGTTCCCCAGATGGTCCCGCTGTCCCCCATTTTGTGTACTTTTTGGGTATTGAGAAGGACCTGAAGAGGTGAAGGAATCAATAATTACTCAAAACTGCAAGCCTTTTTTTTCCTACCCACCTACTAGAACAATGAGGGCCAATTGATGAGGGAGATCTAGGCCTGTCCCAGATTTATTTTCCATTTAAATGGGCACATGTGACTGGCAGCTCGCACAGTAGGAAATAGAGAAAATACCATCAGTTAAAAAAAAAATTGTTTTTGAAGGGGTAGGAAAACAAAAAACTGGTCTTTTTGTCTTTGCCAATTCCAAAGTTCCTCTTTCACACCTTTCTATGGATGTCTCTGTCTTATTTCCTTTTGCCATCTTCCTGTCACACTATTGGCTCATCCACAACGCATAGGATAAAAGTGGACCCTCAGGCGAAGAGAAAACCTTGACTCAGCCCATTTATAGAAAAACTTGAGATTTTTGTCACTGCTTTTCTACCAATCAGCAATGATTTATTGAGCACCTGCTATGTACTTAGAACTGTTGGAATTCTCCCTCTGGCCCTGAGGCAGAGCACATTGATGTTTAGATCCACGTTCAGTTAAGTCTTTAATTTAAAACCCAATATTATTTTTAAAATGTGGGTCATTCCTCTTGGATTTCTGAAGTCTTTTGCTTCCTTATGCTTGGAGGGAATTTCCCCTTGTCTTTTTTTTTTTTTTTTTTTTTTTTTTTTTTTAGTTCATTTAGCCAGAAGTAGTGGAGAAAACTTAAGCATGGTATTTTTATGAAGTTTCTTTTGAAGTATTTTGATATTTTGACTGGTGGTCTGATTAATTCATAAAGAATTTATGGTTACTATAAATACTTATGATCTAAAAATGGGAGATCAATCAGTTTGGGAGATAATTAATACTGTGTGCACACCTTAAAAAGATACCTACACTAACATGAGTGGATTTAGGCTAAGTTTACTGGAGTATCTTTTTAACTAGAATATTACATACAACCTCCTGACTTACGTTTAAGTCGAGGGGATAGTAATATATATATATGTAAAAATCTATTTGATAATCATTTTATATTCTATGAACATATTGTACAACTTACATAATCTAATAAAAAGCAACAACACACCTGTATTTTGGGGGCAGGGCCAGGCTAGAAGAGGTCAATAGAGAAAAAAGGGGATATATGTAATACTTTCAACAATAAAGATTCAATAAATAAATAAATAAATAAATAAAATAAAGTTTAAAAAAACCCAAAAACGCACCTGTATTTTACTAAGCAAACATTATTAGCTTAGAAGAGGAGAGCTAGATGCTAATTCACTGATGTTTACGGAAATTTATTATTAATGAATTGATTGGTCAAAAGACAAGTCTAGGTCATGTGAGTTCCACTATTAATAAGGCTATACTATTAAAAAAAAAAAAGTTGTTTTCACTGTCTTGTTTTCTTCTATAGTTTTCAAGGAGTGTCTTCTTTGCATTATTCAGTGTTTTTGGTTTACGTATTTAGAATTCTCAGAGGAAATGTTACACAAAACCACAAATATTTCAGATGTCCCTGTTATTATTGAATTACTCATCCAGACTGCAAATGAAACCAGGAATGACTTCGCCATTTAAAACTTCCAGAGCAAGAGCGATCAGAAGGGTGAATTTCCAAGGTTAAGCAGATGTGGTAAAAACACGTTCATTCCATATTTGTTTTGCTAACAAAAGCACAAGATTAAATATATGTTACGGTTTCTCTTTCCCTCATCATTTTGTTAAGCCATTAGTTGGTTATCATGTTTAAAAAGGAAATTATAAGAACATACTCTCCTTTAAGATCTGAAAGCTCAGGTATCCTTGACTGAGTAATTTCTATCTTTTATTTTTTTTAATTAATGCATTTGTCTGTGTGATATTGTGTTTGCCTCTTTGTGAGAGTTCTTTAAGTGTTCTGATTACTAATCCCTTATCAGCTATATGATTTGTAGTATTTCCTCCCATTCTATATGCTGTCTTTTTCACTTTCTTGACAGTATCCTTTGATGCACAAAAGACTTTAATTTTGTAAAATCTAATCGGTCTATTTTTTGGTTGCTTGTGCTTTTTAGAATTATCTTACTTTATAGTTCTTCCTCTCACACTATCCAGTTGCTTCTAAATGAGATCAGTTATGCAAAGTTCCTGCCACAACATCTGACACATCATAGAATTTGAATGAATTTAATTCCTTCTTTCTGCACTCAGGCAGTTAGGGAGAGAGGGAGCTTGAATAGGAAAACTGGCTAGACTCACATAAATTAAGAGAAATGTCCAAAACCTGAACTGGGGACAGAGGGAATGGGATAGTAGGGTCCATGGAACTTGACAGCTAATAGACACAGGCTAAAGGAACATCAAAGTTGTTGCCAAGTTTTCTTGACTAGACACCCAGTAGAATGGAATGGTTATTAAGAGGAGTGAAGCTGCAATACAGCTTGGGTCATTCAGTGATGATATGTAGAAGTCAGTTAGAAATAGAAGGCTCATGCAAAGGAATAAAGAAGATATTTATTTATGACTTTGAATTTGAACATAAAATTCAAAGGTTGTAAGCTGGAAAGGGATGTTATATTTTAAAATTGTGAATAATGTCTCATTTCCTTTCTTCATAACTGGCACTATTTTCGCACAACCTGGCATGTAACTTTGGTTTTGCCAATCAGACATACCAATGGAAGATTTGGGAGTGGGTAGGCATCACATGGGAAGGTCATTTGGAACTTCTGGGGGGAGGAGTCTGGACAGGTTTCCTGAGAGTAGCTGTGGGGGTTCTGGCACCCCATCTCATATACTCACTGTCAAGTGGAGGTGGTGGAGTGGTGGTGTTTCTCCAGGGTGACGTGGAGGTGTGTTTCAGAGTTTTTCCTGGCTGCAATGCTCTGGCTGAATTGTTCTGGGCAGTCTTTCATGGATTCCATAAGCTACCTAATATCTGGCAATATTTATCATTTCTTTCTGGTTATATAGCAAGAATGGATTCAGTCATTTGCAACTATCTTGATCAATAGTAAACCTGTTATAACGTTAATTGTGATGTGATTTTTTTTTTTTCTGGTTATGTGTCTATCTCTGCCATTTGATTTGAGGACGGTGGTTCTCACCTGACAGTGATTTTTCTTCAGCAGGGGATATATGACAATGTTTATGACCCTCTGGGCTGTTACATTTGGGGTAGAGGAATTGCTACTAAATAGCCTAGATGTAGAGGACAGCCTTCCCGCTCCCAACAGTGGATCATCTGAGTCAAAATGTCAGTAGTGGCCATGTAGAGGACCCTGGTGTTGAGTAAGTGAGGGCTGAAGTCATAACTTGCTCATTGCTGTGCCTCCAGAATAGCATCTCACACCAGAGGGCATTTCACAGATCCTTGGTGAAATGCAATGGAGGAGGATGAAAGGTAGCACTTCATTAAAAACCATCATTTAGGGAGTGGCTGGAAAGAGCATGCACTTTCTCTTCATCTCATTTTTGTTATTCACTAGATTCATTTCCTACCCAACCTATTAAATGTCACTGTCCCTGAGGATTCTCTCATTGGCCCTCTTCTCTTCATTTATGCTCTCATTTCCTCTTTTCCTATTCTCTTTGGGGTCTTCTGCTTTCAGACTTCCCAAATAATCTCTTCCAGTTGCAAAAACTCACTATTAAGTATATATGAATAGATAACAAATTTTAGTTCAATCATCTCCCCAGGGCTCCCAGAATTGACTATCAACATATGGATGTTCACAGATACCCCCTCATACAGAATCCATTACACACAGGACACGTGAGCAAAGGGCACGCTAATCCTATCTCCTCCCCAATTCCCTAATTCAGCAAATGCATGACCAAAATGACAGCCAACTGGACTTCTCTGTTTCCCAACCCCGGTTTCAATCCTTACCATGTGTTGAAAATTCAACTTCTTAAGTATTCTAAAGAGATGATGAATTTATACCCTGCTCTCCCACATTAACCCCTAGAAACACATTTCCAACCTGGATCCTTTCCACTATCTCTTTGCTGGCCATCTGGTCCCCAGTTTTGCCTCTTCCAGGCCTTTCTGATAAGACACCCACTTGATCTTTGCACAACACATTTCTCATCATATTCCTATCTTAAAACCCCAAGACTTTTCTATCTGGATCAAATTCAAACTTTCTAGCTCCAAAATTCCAGAGAACTCATGATTTTGCCTCTGCCTGTTTTTCAATCGAACTCTGACTGTTTTTCAATCGAACTTCCTCTCTCCAAGTCTCCCCCAGTTCGTCTTTGTGCTTGCTGCCCTCACTGTCTGAAACTCTCCCCCTCACCTTTCCCCAGATGTTGGAGGAAGGTAGACATTTCTCCTCACTGTTCGTGATACTTGGTCTTATGTGTCTATTTGACTACACTATAGTCCCTGGCTACACTAACCTAGATGTTGTTGTGAAGGTATTGTGTATGTGTGATTATCAGCTGTAGTCAATTATCTCTAAGCAAAACAGAGTGTCCTGGATAATCCAGGTGGGCTGGATTAAGGCAGTTGAAGGCCTGAGATTTCCCTGACCAAAAACATTCCCCGAGAACAGCAGCGTCCGCTCCTGCCCCAGAGTTTCCAGCCTGGCCTTCCTAGTGATCCACTGCGGATTTCACAATTGGGTGAGCAAATACCTTGCAATATGTATTATTTTACACACACACACACACACACACACACACACACACACACACACACTCACCGTTGCTGTTTCTCTGCTGGAACTCTGACCGCTAACACACTCATGCCTCTTAGTCCGGCACTCTGAACAAAGAAGAAAATGTTACAGTAAACATTTGGTGTTCTCCCTTTTTCAATCTCAATCTCTCTCTCTCTCTCTCTCTCTCTCTCTCTCTCTCTCTCTCTCTCTCTCTCTTTTTCTCTTCTCTTCTCTTCTCTTCTCTTCTCTTCTCTTCTCTTCTCTTCTCTTCTCTTCTCTTCTCTTCTCTTCTCTTCTCTTCTCTTCTCTTCTCTTCTCTTCTCTTCTCTTCTCTTTCTCTGTACCTTACTGTTTCCTCCTGGAGAAGTAGCCAATCCAAAGAGTCAGAGACTGGTATTCAATGGCTTATGCTTTATTAACAGGTGGAGTTACTCTGTCTTATCATTGGAAAAAGACTGGCATCTTCTTTCAAATCCCATGCTCAGGTATGCACACCTGGGTGCACACCTGTTTTAGCAAACTTCTAGTCCTGGCCTATGGAGCTGTTTCGGTTAGAGCAGTGGTCGGCAAACCGAGGCTCTTGAGCCACATTCGGCCCTTTGGCCCCTTGAGTCTGGCTCGGCATTAGAACCACTTCTTCAAAATAGACTCGCCCAGGCCGAAAACCGACTTCTGTGCATGGGCCACAAAGTGTCAATCGCACTGTACGTGCATGCCCTCACATGGTATTTTGTGGAAGAGCCACACTCAAGGGGCCAAAGAGCCGCATGTGAGGGCCGACTACTGGGTTAGAGGATCAAACATTCATTTCACCACATTTAGTAGTAGCCTGGTTTGCTACCGATATTTGCTTGGCGGTCTTAATGAACCAGGAAATGGTTGGTTAATAAGGGATTTTTTTGTGGCCTCTTGAGCCATTAAATCAAGAGAAAAATTGAGAAGACAAAGCTTTTGGAGTCATTATTTCTCAGGGGCCATTGAAGTACATGTTTGGGGGATTCTGGTAGCCATACAAAGCTAAAGGAATCTACAGCTACTGCAGGTTTTGGGGCGGGGAGGGAGGGGGGACCAGACAGGTTTTGGCCTGTTTCTCCTCAGCATTTTGAGGGAGAAAGTTCTGACAGCAGAGGCTCAGGAAAGCTCAGGGTGGAGCATATGGCAGAATGTGGAAGCTCACGGTGAAAAGTTTTCCCCATTGAGTTTAAGTGAACATGTTGTATACTCCAGATAGCTGGCATAGAGTAACTGGCATCCTGGCAAATCCAAAGACAAGATGATTTTTTTTCTTCATACTTTCCCCCCTCTCTGTGCTACTTCCTTCACCAAGTCTCAGCTTTGATCCACTGCTGGCAGAAGCAAGAGGGGCACATTGCTTCTATTTCTGATATGCTTCCACTGGGGATCATAGACGAATGCTATTTGTATGCGTCTGATGCTCCGTTCAGTCATCTCCTAAGTCAGGTGACTTTCTGAGTCTTTAAGTAACATGGGTGATGTGGGAATTCTGAGGGTGGACAATCCATTCTCAGGAGGTTTTGGCACAGCCTGCAGCAGCTGGGTGGGACTCCCAGGCTCTGAGCAGATTGGGAAATGGAAGAGGAAGGTAAGAATTAAAGGAAAGGGAAAGGGATTTCCAGTTTGATTTCCCTCTTGAACACTAATTTCTTTCAGAACTTGAATAGTGAGAGGAGTGAGCCATTGTTTATATTTGGAGAACCAATTTGTGTGATTTGGATGCATTATCTCTGGTGAGCTATTTTGGCCAATGTGTTGGGATATAGTTTGAGATAAGAATTCAGCCTATAGTTCAACTTGAGCCTTTGAAATAACTTAATGTCCTTGTATGATCCTTCCATATCCTCTTGGTACATAAGCTAAACTATGCAGCTCACTTCAGCTAGGAAATGAGTCTCAGAGTCTTTCTGGATTTTGGGGAATCGCCTGAGAGAGGCAGGACTGCCCTGATACACTGCTAGCACCCTCCTTCAGGGGATAGCCTTGTCCTTGGCTGACTGTAGCCTTAACCTCTAGTCTAAAGGTTTGAGATAGAAGAGAAGGCTGAGGTGAATTCGGGATACCCTGCCACCTTTCCCTATGTTAGTATCTCAGGCACAGAAGAGAGATCACCTGTGTCTCATCATGAGGGAAAATGTTGGCTAAGGAGATTCTGATGCTTTCTTTGCTTTCTTCATTCAGACTTTTATTCTCATCCTTTGGGGAGGAAGGGGACATTGCTGGTCTTATAAGGAGAACTTGAAATACTCTTTTAGCCTCATTGTAACAGGTGGGTACAGTTACTGGGCTCACACTTCCTCTCCCAGTATCTAGGTCCAGGCAGTGGGATACCAAGGTGGGTGGTGGGAGATGGTCGGAGATGCCCATGCTTGCTGTGAGAAATGATTTATCACTGACATTATCTAGAATTGTCAGCACATGATAATAACAAAAAACAGGGGAGGATTTTGGTCGGTGTTATTATTGTCTTAAAATTCTCTATAGACACAGTATCACTTGCTGGTTGTATTACCAAGATAGATAATTCTCACCACCCTGCCTTCAGGAGGGATCCCCTCGCCTACCTCACCTAACTCGCCTACCTTGCCTACCAGAGGCCTTGTCTGCCACATCCATTGTGATTCACCACTGTACCCCCTACTATGTTCCAGTGGCACATATATAGTAGATGCCTAATGTACACTCATTGAAGGAATGAAATAAAATGCCTTCTGTGTCAGACTAGTAAATCAATCCATGATGAGGTAAGTCAGATAGCTTTCTAAACTGAGGAGTAAACTATACTTAGTGACTAAAGATCTTCTTCTAATCAGGTGAGCAGAGTGTATATAGCTTGAGGCCAGGTGGCAGGGCATTAGGGAGTTGAAACATTGGCAAAGCTATTGCTAAGGTGCCTTCCAAACAAGTGACGACTGCTTGCACATGTAGGATCAAACTTAGAAGTATTTATCAATTTTAATAGGTAAAATACAATTGTGTTTAAAATATTTCTTTAATTATAAATGACATTGAGTATCTTTTCATTTCTTAATAACCAATTGTCTAGCATATATGTTTTCTTAATTTGGTTTCATATTTTTTATTTATCTTTGACTTATTCATAAGAACACTTTGAAACTAAAATAACATGCATTATTTATCAAGCTAAAAAATATGCTGCATTCTCTGACCCAGGAATTACACGTCTAGAAATTTAGGTCATAGATAGGTTTGCACAAGGATATCAATTGCAGGGTGTGTGTTTTTTTTATTTTTTATAATGGACCAAAATAAAAGCCATTTCAATGTTCACAGGGATGAGTTATATAAATTATGCTATACCTATATATAGAACACTAGACAATGTTAAAAAGAATTACAGTAAATCTTCATGCCAAAACACATTAAATTAAAAACAAAATTACAGAATAATATTTATGGTTTGATTCTATTTGTGTTTTTAAAATGACATTTTCTAAATGAAGAAAATACCAGGAGAGGAAACTGTTAATGTGGCTAGTGGTAACAGTAATGAAAAGTGAGTGAGTGGCTGCCTAAACAGTGGCTAGAGTGTTGGCGTGCGGACTCAAGGGTCCCGGGTTCAATTCCGGTCAAGGGGGTGTGCTGGAGGCAGCTGATCAATGATTTTCTCTCATCGATGTTTCTAACTTTCTGTCCCTCTCCCTTCCTCTCTGTAAAAAATTATATATATATATATATATATATATATATATATATATATATATATATATATATAATTGATTTTTGAGTGGCTGAGAAAGGGATTGACATTCCTCTGTAAAGGTAAGTCCCTTTACAGGTTTAAAGGTTGTTTGTCATTTCACACTTTTTGTTTTGTTTTGTTTTGTTTCGTTTCATTTCTTAGAGACCTTGGAGAAGCAAATCTTTTTCTGTCTTCCCCTTCAGCTCTCTTCAGATACTCCAAGTGGCTAACAGCTGTCCAGACATTCCTCTGTTACCCATTTCCTTGATAATACCCTCTTTAAATACTTCTACAATTGATCTTTACTCATTGAGGCATTATGTTTCATCAGTCCCCTCCCTTGCCACACATTAAGCCTGGCTATGAGGGCGAGTGCATTAAATGGGTCTTCTCTCTCTGCATATGATACTCTGCAATGAAAGACACATTACATGACTTCTAATGCGTTTGAGCATTTTCACACTAAGCAAGGGCTTAGATCGTGAATACTGAGTGCGTACTGCCCGGAGGGAGACCTTGGAATTCTTGCCAGACTTGCAGAGGTTTCCTCTGGCGTTAGCTGTTCTGAAAGGGTTTGGCATCCAACACCACTGCTGTTTTGGTAGTTCCCTTCACTGCGTTCCAGGTATGCATCCCCAGGAAAGCAGGTACTAGTACATGACAGATACACTCCTCACACCAAAGACCTGTGCTCAAGCCACCGAGCCAGAATGACTCCTAAGAGGATCTCTTCTCCAGTAAACAAACCAAATACTTCATCATGTGGAAACATGCGGGGAGGAATGAATGGGGCACCAATGTGGGATGAAGGGGTCCCTCTTGCTGGAAATTATATCAGTGGATCCACTTGAAGTATAATCATTGGATCTCACAAAACTAAAGGGAAAGTGGATACACATTCAGACTTTTTTTTTTAAACATATTTTTTCTTTTTCACTTCCAAGGCTTAACAAAACTAAGAATAGATAAGTGGAACTTTTATGACTACCTCGTAACTTATGAGTTTAGGATGTTGAAATTAAAGTAGTCTCCTCTTACCTATTTTTCAACTCACTTCCAACACCATTTTCCAAGACACGTCCAAACTACTGTGATTGGAGAGACATTTATAGATCCAACTGAATATTACTCATGCCCAGTCTTTACTTGTCTCCTAGATATCTAGATCCCAAGAATAAGACAGCCCATGCCTGGCCTTGTACCACTTTTAACAGGAATACAGTCAGGGCCTGATACCGATCCTGGCAAGACTCCCACACTCACTGCCCTACAGCACTCCCAGCCTTGTCCTCAATGTCTACTTTGAGGATATCGAGGCAAACCTCATTGTGCCCTGTTCTCTGATGTATGTCAGACCCCACATGAAGCCTAGTTCTCCCAATCATTTTTCATCTTCCTGGACTCCTGTCCTCAACGATTTCTATATTTCCCCTTTTCTCATCTACTCTACCACCTGTCCCCAAGTCCTAGAGCCCTTCCACACTGCCTTCTGGAATTCATGCTCAGACATGAGCTCCCTCACAGTTCTCAGATCTTTCCTTCTACTTGCTCCAAATGAACTGACGCTCCTCTCAGTAAACGACTTGCTTTTCACCCAGCCCCCTGAATTGGTGGCTGTTGTGTCTTGCTAGAGTTTTGCACCTCTAGGCCTGGAGGTGAGGGTAGTTATCTTTTTTGTTTCATATTGCCTCTTCCCACCACCACCACCACAACAACAAAATTATCATCTTTAAATGTCATGTCATTGGTCTTTATCAATCACTGTTCCAGCTCGTCACAGTCATCTACAAACCCCCCCCCCCCGCCCCCCAGATTGAAATTCTAATTCCTTGAAAATTTTAGCTCCTGGTTCACTACCATTTCTTTAGCATATTTGGTGAATTCAATATCAATATATATGATTTTTCCAATATTCTAGACTTTCAGTTTCTTTATGCCATCTTCTCCAATTCTCATATCTCTACTCTGCCTCAACCATTCACTCCAAAGTTCATACCCTAGACATGTCATTACCAGCAAGTGTAACTCCTCCAGAATTGCAATTTCAAGCATTTTCTCTTTCCAGTCCATTCTCATTAATACCCCAACTCTAAGAAACTTTGGCCCCACTAGGAGCTATTAACCACTGGTCATAGATTTTCATGATCCTTTGGTTCTCATCTTACCTACTATGTGATGGTCCATCACTATATTATGCCTTTGAATATATACTTAACAGTCTTACTTAATTGTTCTTGGCTTGCTCAGGCACTCACAGAGATGGTCATCACTGAAGAAAGCCATACAAGCTTGCTGAATGATCTCATTTTAAATTCCTGACCATTCTTCTAAAGGCAGTCCTTCCTCCTATCCACCAATCATATGTTTCCACAATCATCACTCTCCTGTTACCCAGAACTAGTGGTTCTCCAACTCAAGACTATCACAGAGTCACTGAGAAGAGACACGTGAATACTAAGATCGCTAGACCCCATTTCCAAAGTTTCTGAATCATTCTGTTTGGGGTGATAGTTGAGCAACTGCACTTCTAACAAGTGCCCAGGTGCTGCTGCTGCTGGCCTGGACCACACTTTGGGAACCACTGCCCCACATGACTAGTTTATGACATTGTCTCCTTCTTCAAACCTCTAGCATTTATTCCTTGTTCTTACTCTCAGTCAATGACTACACACACACACACACACACACACACACACTCAGAAGAGAACTTTCAAAGCTCTCAATACCAAGTCTCCCTTGTTCCCTGGAGGAGTGCCCATGAATAGGTAAAAAGTTAAGTTCCTCCATAGCCAACTCTCCACATATAGACCAGATTTCATTAACCCTCTCTTATTTGTCCCAAACCTCCCCTGTCCCAACGTTCTCTCTACGCTATGAATTTCTCCCAGTTATACTGGGTCATGCCTACCAGTGTCAAGCATCTTAAAGAGAGTTCCCTTATGGCCCTACATATCCTTCTATCTCCCCATTTACAGCAACAGTCTATGAAAATATGCTCTCCTTACCAGGCATAACCTACCTCATGGCCTTTGACTTGCTGTTATTTCTACCTGAAAGATTCTATAAGGCTGACATAATCATTTGCTTCAAGTTCTTGATCAAATGTCATTTCTCAATGATACTTTCTTTAACCTCTATCCCTCTGTTCCCCGACTCACCAGCAGTACATACCCCTTTTCTCTCCTTTATTGCTTGGGATCTGAAATTCAATCAACCTTCATCACAATTAACATATTCCAGACAGGGCCACTGGGAGCTGTCTTTGAACACATCTCAATTGTCAAGGCCTTTCTAAATAAAAATCTATTTCTGGTATTCCTTTATGCTCTTTGTTTACAACAGTTGGTTGTAAGACCAACTGGCCACTTTTCAATTTTGTCCTAAATGATATGGAAATGCCGTTGGATCTTGAGAATTGACAGATTTCTCCTGAGGCCACTTCAAATGTAGTTTAATTTTTAATGTTATGTGTGGCTGTAATTAATCTAAAATCCAGTTCTATGTGACCTACCTCATTTCCTTTCTGTTCACTCACTCATCCCTATATTAAATCCTCTGGATAAGCTAGGCAGGAAGAAAAAAAGAAAAGAAAAGACCATGCTAAAGAATCACCATGTCAGTGGTATTCAAGGAATCCCATGTCATTCACAAGGTGCTCGAGTGCTCTTAAGAAATCCAGCGTTGGCTGTGAGCAGGCTCCCTGGCACATCACGTCACCTGAAGCACAGTGAACCGGAGGGGAATGAATCTAGCTGAATCCCGCAGAAAGCGTGTGCCATGTGGTACCTCGGGGAAGAAAGCAATCAGTCAAAGTGACATGACTGATGGATTAACCTTAAGATTGAAGGACAAGTAATTTGTCCTCTGCACAGTGCCCAGGTAAAGCAGGGGTGGGAGGTGGGGTGCGTGTGTCATACAAAAACCACAGCAACTGAAAACATAAACGGATCACAATTACAATAGTAATATAATTTTCTTGTACCTAGAACTTGACCATTTTGGTTGTTGGGGACAGTTGCTCAGGGGGGGGAAAAATTATCCGTGTAAAAGATTAAAGAGTAGGTAGGTTTTAAAATATTTTGGTTTCTTGAGAGATTAAGTAGATAGATAGTTAAATAAATAAATAAATGCACCCCCCCCCCCCTCGCTGAGGCTTTAAGTGCCGTGTGTGCCCCCAGGCAGAAAGATCAGGCTTGGTGAAATCATTACATAGTCCATCATTCGTGTGTCATGTCATTGAAGGCATCAGGGTGAGAAAAAGAAACGTGTCTCTCTCTTCGGGCTGGCAGAGGTGACGGAAATCAGTGTTCAGAATTGAAATGCCGCGCCCTTCAGACTAGAAGACAAGAGCATTTCCTCCTTTCAGTTCTCTAATGTTAAGATGAAGTAAATGCAATAATCACATCAGCTTTAAAAAAGAGAAGAAGAAAACTCAAAGTTGACTTGATTGGGATGACAAGACCTCACCTCAGCACTGCTTGGGAATGTTCTGCTGTGGGAGTCCCCACCTGCCCCGGAGGCCAGCTGCCCTTTCTGTGGGGGCATGTGTCTCCTCAGAGGATATGAAAATGACCTGATTCTCCCGGGGTAGCACTCTCCACTCAGGCTCTGCTGCAGTCGCCTGTGGGAAGCTTCCTGCTTCATTATTGCACCAAATGAGCGTTGGGCTAATCGGAGCCTCTTAGGGAAGAATGAAAAAATAAAAAGCATCCATTGCCTCGAGCGAAGCTCTGAGGTACTTTGAACTGCGTTTTCTGTTTGTCTAACCCAGGAGATTTCACGATCCATGGGGAAAACCAACCCCTTCTTCTAATGGAATATTTACTGAGCGTATCATGGAGAGAGGAGAGTGATTTTTAATAAGCTTATTCTTCTCTACTATGTTCATTGGAAGAGCCAATGAAGAGGTTTCAAAGGAATTTTTTATTTTTTATTTTATTTTTTTTATTGTTGCTCAGGGTAAAACTTGTAATTTTCATCGTGAGCAAGATGACCAGAAGTAGAATCCAGTTCTTGCCTGGTGCTGCCCAAGGTTTGGTGAAGAGGAAGAAAACGTGTTAAATGAAGCCAACCAGTTCATGGCCTCTGACAGACCAGGACCCAACTCATTGAGAAAGTGGAAGGGAGGTCTTAAAACCCCACCCCGTTTCCTGACCCTCACGGTTACCTATCTGTGTGTCTCTCACCCTCACATCCTACTTAGAGAAAGTACCAGAGCCATCATTTTATTAGTGTTACTCCTTCTTTTATTTTGGTGAAAAGCTTGTGGCTACGGCCCTGAGAAATCCACAGCCTCCTACTGCCACCTCTGCTCCCCAGGGATAAGAAAGCTGTTATCACTCCCATGTGAATAATAGAGAATTTAGCACAGCTGCCTTCTGATCTTTCAAACCACTTCCATCTTTTGAAAAACAAACAAACCCACAAACCCATTAGTTCCAAGGGGGAAAAAGAAAGGAAAGATTACAGCTGATCAGAACTGAAAGCAATTGTCTAACATTTCTATATAACAAGTAATTGTGCATTTTTTCCCTGTAATTAAAAGGAAATTTTTTTTTGTCCCATCAGATATGAAGACTCTGAGGCACCAGTATTATGCCCAGCAGTTCTCCTGCATTTTCTACTTGTCCCACTAGGCTATTATTTAACATACTAGTCTTTCCTTGAACATCAATTTTTACCTAGGAAATGTTGTTATAAAAGACGTTTGATTCCTGGAGAAATCCAGGCAATGCCTAAGAAGATCTAAACTTTAAGTGTATCTCTGGTTCACATTCCAAGGAAGTGCAGTGGGTCACCCAAATTCTTTGTCCCCCAATATTAAAATTTAACATTGTCATGGAAATATAATTATGGCACTGTTTGGGATCTAGATAATACATTTTTTCTGAAGAACTCAACATTCTTGTGCATAAATGAACTGCTTTCATCTTCATTAACAGTCCTGTTGGTTAGAAGAGGTACAGTATGCTAATATTATCCCTGTTTTATGAAGGGAGAAAGAGGAATGTAAAAGCCTCCAGCAGCCTACAGACCTAGGGCAGACCTGAGCACCAAAGTTAAAATATTGTACACAACGTCCTTGAACTCAGGCTCCTCAATCATGTATTGAGTTTGAGTTTGCAACGATGCTGAAAGCTTACCCTCAGACATCTTCCCAAGCTTCCCTATGAGTGTGTTTGCAATGGTGGGTTTTTCTGGCCTAAAGAAGGAGCAACTGAACCAACTGGATTAGAATTCCACGTGACCCTGTTAGCTGGCCTTGGTGCTACTCCCTTGGGGATGTCCAGGGATATCCTTCTGACTTCACAACCTCCATCTCCATGGTAGTGTATGGGGGATGGGGGAGGGATTAGGAGAACCAGTACCCTCTAAAGGTGCAACTGAAGTTCTCTGGATATCCACATTTCCTTGTCTTTTCCTTTCTTTAAAAAAAATATATATTTTATTGTTTTTTTAGAGAGGAAGAGAGAGGGATAGAGAGTTAGAAACATCGATGAGAGAGAAACATCAATCAGCTGCCCCTTGCATACCCCCTACTGGGGATGTGCCCACAACCAAGGTACATGCTTTTAACTGGAATCGAACCCTGGACCCTTGAGTCCACAAGCCAACGCTCTATCCACTGAGCCAAACCGGTTTCTGCTGTCTTTTGCTCTTGAATGTTATTATAAATAAAATTAAGTCAGAGTACAGTCCTCATGAACCAAAATGTGTTTTCTTTCTACCCTGGGAACAGCCAGACAGCTTTCCCCTGGCTAGCTGTAGTTTTCCACCCCAGTTTTTAAGAAGCAAGGCAGCTATGCAGTCATATACTTTCAGCCTGCAAGTCTTTTTGATAAAAGAAGCTCTTTGCAAGAAGCATTTCTCTCCTGTCCTTATAAATCAAATAAATAAAAATAAAAATTTCTGCCAAGCCATATGCTTCTGCTCCTATCCTTCAACTGGCCTAAAAAAAAAAAAACTAAAAAAAACCCAAAACAACAGATTACCCTTTTCTGTTCTTTTTCCCTATCCCTTTACTAGGGAAAAAATGAATTAGAGATTAGAGAGGGGAGAGAGAGAGAGAGAGAGAGAGAGAGAGAGAGAGAGAGAGCGAGAGAGCGCGAGAGAGAGAGAGAGAAAGAGAAAGAGAAACAATTGTCTAAGCAAATCTATCCAACATTTCCAGGGGCTTCTGACCTGCTGCAATGTCAATCCTCTCTTACTCCCTCCCCCACCTTCCTTCTTTGAATCAACATACCCTGTGATTCTGATCACTCCAATATGTCAGTGCCTGCTGAGGGCACATTTTATTGTTCATAAAGCCCCAGATGGTAATGAAAAATAAGCAAAAAAACGATAAATTCATCAAAGTTGCGAGGATATTCAAGGAAAAAGGAATTTCCTGAGGTAACTGTCCTTGACCTGGCTCTTTAATCGAGTGCAATTTCATCACTTTATCTAATATCATGCTTCATGCTTCAGGCGCCCAGCAATTCTATTTTAGTGTGGTCTAATGGGCAGCTGACACATCCCCTCAGCTCCAGACTGCATAATACATGCTGACATACTGTGTGGTGAGAAGCCTTGCAGGGGCTGTTTATTTGGGCCTCACAAGAAGAGAATCTTTGCAAAAAGCTTCTTCCTAACAATTTCAGGCTCAGCTTTCCGGGAGCCTCGGGGGACCCCACATTCTCAGAGGTCCCTTGTGGGGAGGCAGCCACCAATTTGGGCGGCTGTGTGTGGCTGACTTTAGGTGAGAGGTTGGAAAAGCGCCGGTTCTGCTTGTCTGAAGCCTGAATCTAGATAGTGTAATGAAGAGTGTCATCGAACTGCTTCACAGGCGGCTCTGCTCAGAACCCCTGATTCCTTTTGATATTCTGAGGTTAACGTACTGTACGGGGCCTGAAAATAGAAATGCACACAAAAAGCTTTTATACTTACTCAGTTCAGTAAGCATGGCAAACTCATCAACAGCTATTTGTACACCGTAGGCATGATGGAACTTCATTTGATGTTCTGATTTATGCTTGCTATTTCCCTTTCCCCCCTCAAGTATTACTTTAGAGTCAAAATGAATTTCTTTAAAAAAGTCAGCTTTTGACATAATAGCTGAGGATATTATCATCAATGAAGCAACACAAACCTACAGGCAAATACAGAAATGCCACAATCTTTGGCTAAATTTCCAATTTCAAATTTTTCTAAAATATATAAAGAAGACTACAGAGACACAATAACTATATGAAATATGTGACCCTGGACTGAATTCAGTACTAGAGAATGAAAAACGCCATCAAGAATATTACTAAAACAGCCTATGAACCAGAAGGTCATGGTTCGATTTCCAGTCAGGGCACTTGCCTGGTGAGTTGTGGGCTTGATCCCCAGTGTGGGGCATGCAGTAGGCAGCCAATCAATGATGATTCTCATCATTGATGTTTCTCTCTCTTTTCCTTCATCTATGAAATCAATAAAAATGTATTTTTAAAAAAATTTACTAGGACAATTGACCATATGGAATATAAAGTATTGTATCAATGTTACATTTTCTGAATTTAATGACTTGCTGTGGTTATGTAAGGGAATTGGTTTTCTCTCATAATTCATAGTGAATTAAAGATATGAATGGGTATAGGGCATGGTGCATGCAAATTCTCAAAGGGTTCAGAAAAAATTTAATTAGAGGAAAAGGCCATAGCTATGTGGCAAAATGTTAAAAATTAGTGAATCATCGTGGCAAAGCCGAATAATTCCTGTCTGAAGGCAGGCAAATGAGTTCTGTACAGTGAAGGCTCAGCAGACCTCCCTCCCCCCTTGCCCCCCCTCCCCCACACACACACACTGTGGAAGAAGCCAGTTTTGTGTCCATTTGCAAATTCATTTCCATATTCCTGATCTATAAATGAACCTTTGAACTGATTATCAAATTCACCTGTTTCCCTCATTAATAATGAGTTAGCATCCTGAACATGTGTTCATTCAAAACAAAATGTGTGAATCTGAGCAAAAGTAACACAGCTTTCTTAACTGGTCTTGCAACATTACTGTAACTTTGAAATGTTTGCAAAACAAAAAATTTCTAATGACAGTGGGGGGGGGGGCTGGCATAAGAATGGGCACCTGCTGTGTCATGTGCTAAAACTAAGTGTTCTTAGTTTTAGCACATGACACAGGAGCTAGTATGTTCAGTCCAGAATCAAGGTAACTATAAAGTTAAGCAAGCCACTGTCACTCTGATGCTTCCATGACTCTAATCATAATGACGTTTCGTGATTTGCGGCCTCATTAGGGCCCGGGGATGCTTTGTTAGATCTCCCTGTGTGCCATGCCTCGCTTCATCTCACATCTTTATATTTAAGAAATTGGAGTACTTCAGCTTTGCATTTTCCCAAAAGATTAAATTTAATCTCAGATAGAGTTAGCTATTTCTATCATGTGGGAAGTGAAAAGTCACGTGGGAACTGGCCTGTGATCCCAGTGGTTTATCTAGGGAGGTGGTGTCTTTAGGCACAGAATACTGGTAGTCCCAGTGGGGAGGAGGAGCATTGCTGGGGGTAGGAGTTGCAAGAATAAGACATTGATTCACCAGTAGTTGAAACCAGAACATCAATCATATCAGCGATGAAATAAGGACATCATTCTGTCTTTTAAATACTACCAACATTCATATCACAAACATTTTCCATTTTACACAGGAGTATTTTTAATACAATTGTTCAAATATTTCATCCCATCCTCGCCTGTTTTGCTTAGTGGTTAGAGCATTAGCCTTTGACTGAAGGGTCAAGGGTTCGATTCCAGTCAAAGGTAAGTACGTAGGTTGTAGGCTTAATTGAGAGGCAGCCAATCAATATGTCTCTCTTACATCAATGTTTCTCTATCTCTGTCTCTCCCCTCCCTTCCACTCTCTCTAAAAAATCAATAGAAAAAGTATCCTCAGGTGAGGATTAACAAACAAAAAAGAAAATTCCATTCCCTGCGATTTCCAGCTTTGTGTTCTCTCTAAAGCAATAGGTACCAGTAGAAGTACAATTTAGCCATCATAATAATATATTGAACCTTTAGAATGTACAATGTACTTCATACACAATGACACAGAATCCTCTCTAATCTTCACAAATCACTGAGCCAGATATTAGTCCCATTGTACAGATGAATTAGCCCAGAACTAATTAGTGGCAGAGTTAGATTTAATATCAGATTAAGTCTGGTTCCAAATTCAGAATGCTTAACCTCTACACAAATATTTGATGAAAACAAGGTTAAAAGCTGCTATGTTAAAAGTTCATTGAACATGGCCAGTGTGGTTAAGTTAGTTGAAGAGTCATCTGGTATACCAAAAGGTTACAGTTCAAATCCTGGTCTGGGCACATACCCAGATGTTTGATCTTTGGTTGGGGCAACCAATTGATGTTCCTCTCTCACACTGTTGTTTCTCTCTCTTCCCTTCCCTTTCCTTCCCTTTCTCTCACACTGATGTTTCTCTCCCTTCCCTTCCCTTCCCTTCCCTTCCCTTCCCTTCCCTTCCCTTCCCTTCCCTTCCCTTCCCTTCCCTTCCCTTCCCTTCCCTTCCCTTCCCTTCCCTTCCCTTCCCTTCCCTTCCCTTCCCTTCCCTTCCCTTCCCTTCCCTTCCCTTCCCTTCCCTTCTCTCTCTCTCTCTCTCTCTCTCTCTCTCTCTCTCTCTCTCTCTCTCTCTCTCTCTCTCTCTCTCTCTCCTTCCCATCTCTAAAATCAATTTTAAAGAGAGAGAGAGAGAGAAATGTTTCTTAAAGGAAACAATCCAAATTAGGTGTGTGCAGTGCTATTCTGTCCATGTCATGGACAAGTGTGATCACCTGTCTTGTGTAGCATCATGCTAATGAAATGACTAGTTTACATAAAGCACTTGGGTTATTTCGAGCAAAAACATGCAAAGCAGGGTTATTTTCTTAGATTATTTAAAGTTTCTAAGAAAAGGAAAGAAATGAGGAACTATTCTTTAATTTTCCACTTTGAAGATTTAAATATTCTGGTTGGCAAGACTTCATACTTTCTAAGAGTATAAAACAAAACTGACTGCCAAATTGTGAGAAGTTACAAATGCAGGTTTTGAGCACTATTGTCTTAGCGATGGTAATAAACTACATCAACATTTTATATACTAAAAAACAATAATGTTTCTAAGTCAAACATTTTTAATTTAAATATATTTTTTTTTCTAGCCAAATCATAGCTAAAAGCATGTGGGGTGTGATATTTTAAACAAACCAATTGTTTCTTAAATATTAACCTTTCCCCCACTTCCTGTGAACTCTAATCTCCTTTAGTCACTGGAAAATATCCTCTTATTAATGAGGCTAATGAAAATGTAAACAACAACAACAACTTAGTTTATTAAAATGGTAACTTTGGTTGCTATTTCATTTGCCATCTGCCTGATTTGTCCTTCACTCAGATGACATTTACTGGATTCAGCTAATATTTATTGCATGTGTATAGTAACTTGTTCTCAAGAAGCTTAGCATTAAACAGTGAGCTGTAACAGAGGACACAATGCAAGTATCCAACAGAGGAGGTAATGCATACAAGTCACTATCCTCTTGAAGACTGTTTCTCACTCTACAGGGTTCTGATGTACTTGTTTATCACTGGCCCCACCTTCTTCCTCATGGAAACGAGCATATGATCTCAAACTTTCAGAGAACCCAAACTTCCCAGAAATAGGGATAGAGCCAAGGTGTGGACACATGACCCAACTAAAGGCAATCCATGTCTTGTGGTGGTGGTGATGTTGGGGGGGAGGGGGTATTTATATACCGTAAGTGCTGTGGAAGAGGATTTCTCTCCTTCTGAGATTAATAGCTAAAAATTCCGTGTAAAGCTGGGGCTTTTGAGAACCACTTTCCTATCACCTACGAGTGAAGGCTCTGCTGAAGACTGAAATCAACATGGAAGAAACCAGAGCCAAGAAATATAATGAAGGGCAGATCCCTGAGAAGTGGGTACTGCATTCAGCCACTTCAACTGGGTTTTGGGTTATAGAAGTTGATGCATACTTCTCTTATTTACCCTCATTTGTTTAGTGTTTCATTGGAAATGAAGTTATTGCTCTCACACTAAGATGATCCCTGTACAGAGTTTGATTGAACTGTTAAACTTTTTCCAACACTAGTATATTAATTTACTCCAGGTGCTACAGGAGATTGGAGGAAAGAGCCATGACCTACAGCTGGGAATGAACCCAAGGCTGCATAAAGGGGCAATATTTAAGTTGAGCTAGGGTTTCCATAACTATAAAAACAGAGTGAAGACATTCTGGATGAAGAATTCCCATGAACAAAGACAAAGCAATGTGAAAATGTTTGTGGAACTCATTGGTACAAAAATCTAATATATATAGAAGGATGGAGGAGAGGTTGAGACTGGTAAGGTATTTGGGAACTAGAAGATCTTAAAGCAGTTCAGAGTTTATTCTGTAAGTAAATGAAAATCATTGAAGGCTTAGGAAGAAAATAAACTCGATTTATTTTATGTCATGGGAAAATAATACCGATAACAGCCTAAAGAAATAATTGAATTAGAAAAGATTGGAACAGAAGTCAACGCAGGACCTCATGCCAGGCCTGATGGGAGGTGTTCAGGACTTACAGAGAGTGCCTCGGGCATGGGCAAAGGGCACATATTCAAGAGGCCTTTTAGAAATAAAATTAAGAGGGCAAGGTGATTCGTGTTAAACCATTTGAATAGTAATATCTGCCAATGGGGAATTTTAAAAACTAAATTATGATCTCATGAAGTTTTGATGAAACAGTTTTCAGTGGTTCAAAACACTATCTTTTAGGCAAAGTGGAACTAACCTTTGAGAAATGCTTAGAAATGAACCAAAACAGGCAGATGTATTACGCTTACTCTAGTGTTAGGAAGTGAAAGAATTTTACTTCTAAGTTTTGACTCTAACACATTTTCAACTGCAGACAAATGCGCTGGCATGAAGATAGAGTCACGAAATGAATTGCAAGTTGAATGTGAAATGATGCTTGCTTCCTTTGAGCTTTGTGTGGTTGGGCTTAAACTCAGGACAGCAACCAAATGTGGAGGCAGGCTGTTTCATTTCCTTTCTTCCTCCGCTTGTCTTCCTCTTTCTCTTCTTTTTTCTTTATTTTCCTCTTTTCTTTCTCCATCTTTCCTCTCCCTTTACTCCTTCACTACAATTAAATTTTTAGGTAGGTATAGAAGGAATTTTTTTCTTTTTATTGTGGAAATTAGTTGGTATGCTCTTTAAAAGTGGCAAAAGAAAAATTAGAAAAGCTTTCTATTGTTTGAGGAGTGGGTGAGCTTTACAATGTTCATGCAACAAGTATTTATGAGCACTTACAACATGACAAGCACTCGGCCGAGTGGACTTGTCCATCCAAAGCAGCTCCTTTCTTCAAAATGCAGTATTCAGAATCTTCACTTGGAGATGTAAAACTCTCCCAATTTAATAACTTTTTTTTTTCTTTCAGCAAGATTACACTTCTAATGACAATATAAAATTTCAGGAAGATTTTCTCTACTAGACTGATTGCATGATCATATGAATTTAAATATCGAGGATGAAGATATTCCAGAAATCTCTATAATAATTTTCCTAAGGGAATACAAATATTGTTACAAATTGTAACCTTTGGGGTGAAGTAGGGGGTGGGCCTCATAGTGTGATTTGACTTTCAGATGGATAGTAATCATTCATGTATTAGATATTAAACTTAATGGCAAACTGTAGTATGCAGTGCTGAGTGAGAAATAATGTGTGCTCATGTCACCTGAGAGAAAGCAGGTGGTGACTGTAGGATGATAGTCTTAGAAGATAAAGGGAAGGCGAAGGTGGAAGAAAAAGGAAATTGAGATGTTAAAGCCAAAAATCTGTTGGCAGCAACAGCATGAAGCCCACCATCCACAGAGCACCCTCGTGGACATTTTCTGAATGTACCCAAATTCAATACCATTAAAAACAAATCAAAATTATATTTTTCTTAATTTATAGAATCATTTCAAGTAGATACTATATATTACTATTATTACCCTAATAATAATTCATGAGTTTGAACTATGCACAGATAATTTCTTTTTATCTTCAAAATGAAAAGAAAGAAAATAATAAATTCTTGTCACTATCACCAAATCCCACACACAAAGAAAGTAAGAAGTTAAGATACAGGATAAGAGGAAATCTAATTTTATAAATTAAAGGTCACATAAAGGCCAAGAGTGAATAAAGCATCCTTAAGGAGATCTCATTCTTAGTTATCAGTTCTGAGAAACCTGAACATGGTTTTCTTTTTATAAAAGTTTTTTAAAATTGATTTTGAATCCAGGATATGTTCCCTGACAGAATCAAACCTACCATATTTTGAGCTACACTGCCCAAGGCTTTCTTTATATTTTTGAATTTTTACTAAATTTATTGGGGTAACATTGGTTAATAACATTGTGTAAATTCCAGGTATACAAGCCTATAATATGACATTACTATATTCTATTATGTGCTTACCACTTGATGTCTAGTCTCCTTCTATCACCTTGTATTTGACCTTTCATGCTCTTCATCCTGCTTCTACCCTTTGCTCCTCTGGTAACTACCATTTTGTTGTCTGTATACATGAGTATTGTTTAGTTTAGTTTGTTTCTTTGTATGTTGGTTTCCTTTGTTCATTTGTTGCTATTTGTTTTCTAGCCCATATATGAGTGAAATCATATGGTTCTTTTTCCATCTGACTTACTTCACTTAACATAGAACCCTCAAGATCCATTCATGCTGTTGCAAATTGCAAATTCCTTCCTTCCTTTCTTCCTTTCTTTCTTTCTTTCTTTCTTTCTTTCTTTCTTTCTTTCTTTCTTCTTTCTTTCTAGTGGATGAGTAGTATTTTACTGCATATATGTAACACATCTTTTTTATCCAATCATCGATTGAAGGACACATGTTGTTTCCATGTCTTGGTTATTATGGATAATGCTGCAATGATTTCAGTTGCAAAGGATTTGAATCACCATTTTTGGTGATCAATATTAGACCTCTATTCATCACATAGCTTTCTTGTTTAATCAAATCAGTTGCAAGAATATATGATAAATTAGCCAATGACAAAGATTTCTGTAGGTAAAGCTACCTGATTACTGCTTCAGCTCACCACCATTGCAGTACCCACACTCAGCTTACCCTTTTCTACCTGCCTCCTTCACCTGCATTGACGCAGGGAGCCCAGTTCAGTAGCAGCAGTTCTTATGGTCATCACTGATCCACAGAGAAGAGACACTGAAGAGAACTTCCAGGATGCAGCTGTTCCCTTTACAGCGGTATTTCTCACTGCCTTGGCCAAGCATTTTCCGGACCCTCTTTCAGTGGGTGAGCAATTTTTATATGATAATTTTAGTTTAGCATTCCAATTTCCCTGGGCTTTGGATACTGTCTTCTACAACATACCAATGGAGTTTTGTCATTTCATCTTCATTTAGTGTTTCAGCTACCAGATTTCAATGATTGAGCCAAACAAATTCTTAGAGCTACACAAAGTGGCCCATTGAATCCAGGATCTTGACTTAGACCTTCAAATCATAATTTCATCTTTGTCCCTTATATTCCTTTGATCCTGAACCAATACCCTTAGAATCCATTTCCATACATGTTCCTTGTTTTTCTGTTGTATAGTTAACAAAATCTTGCAATATTCAGTGACTTGCCAGTGGCCTGGTGAGATATGAGTCAGCTTTCAAGTCTAGAAACAAGGATAGGTAGTGCTAGTCTTCAGGAGGATTGGGAAATTCCTCAAGGGAAGCTATTGTAGAGCTTTTAGGCAACAGAATACCAACCTCCATCAGGAGGAAGGGCTTCTACCTGCAAAGGATCTTCAGCAGAATTCAGGGTTTCGTGGTCTCCAGTTTCACTGCAATTTATCTATGTGTCCCAATTCTAATTTTTAGTAGAAGAGCATTTAGGAATAAAAATAATTAATACTTCTGTTATATCTTAATGTCCTAACTTTACCATAAGAAACCCTTTGGGGTAGTGAATTCAATTTGCTTCATAATTCAACTACCAGAAAGATTTGATTTTTAGTTTGTTTTCGTTTTTTTTTTCAGAACTCTTGGCCCTGTGTCTACAGGGGGAAAAAAGATTACTTGTAAGGATATCACAGAAGATTCTGATCCCTTACTCAGACCTTGAGCAGATAAATCAAAGCCCTGACTTCATTGTTTTCTTTCTCTAAGATCTCTAGTTTACTTAGAAGCCACTTGCTAGTCCCATTATGCTTCTCATTTCCACTAAAATGTTCTATGGCATCAATTACTTGGTCACCCAAAACTCTGCCTTTCCTAAGTAGTTGGTACCAGATATTTGAAAGAATAAGTGAAATGCTCATGCAAAAATATTATCAAGCACCTACAACATGCCAGAAACTCTTCTACAACTGGAGATACAGCTATAAACAAAACAGATATGATCCCTACTGTCATTCAGCTTGATTCTAATGTCTTAGGAAGACAGATAGATTACAAATATTTTTATTAAATTTTCAAGAATTGAAGTATTTTGTTGGAAATGAAACTGGGTAAGAAGACAGCTATTGACAGAAAAGACAATTTTAGGTCTGGTGGCAATATACACAGACTTAGCTCATATTAGTAGAAGAGCATTTAAGAATAAAAATAAGTAACTAGTGCCCCTAACTTTGGAGACAAACTGAAGTACTCAATGTACTTCTATTTTTTGACTCTTTCCTTAGCATGGTGAGTTGTTTGGGAAATGATTCAATAGTTATTTGTAGTTCCTAAATTCTCAACAGCAGTTGTCTCCTGATATGTGTCACTATATATTCTGAGTTGACATCTGCTATCTGAATCACCAAAATAGTGCCTTGTTTTAAAATTTATCCACCATTGGCTTCTGTTTTATCTTACTCTAGGCCATGTTATCACTACATGTGACATCTCTGTATATGTGTTTGTGAAACTGGGATGAAGTTGGCAAAACTTGCTATGGAGGAGACTATCTATGAAACATGTTTTTGCATTAGTAGAACAGGAGGCATAAGCACATTTGGAACAGAGAGAAGAACAGAGAAGGCAGAGATACTGGAGAAATAAGATCTCACAAAGGAAAGTAAAACTGAAGTTAAGAACTTAAATGCAGTTCAGGCAACCACCTTGGAGTTCAGACAACTGTAGACTTTTACTACGGATTTTGGTCCCCAGAAAGTAAATTAGCATCTCCCTTAGGAACAAAGCCTTTGCCTACTAGAGAAAATCACCTAAGGTTTGTTGATAGTGATTTTGATGACAACATTCATGGTGACATTCTTTTTGAGAAATGTTTCTCAAATGAGAGTTGACTTGGCAAAGTTATACACTGGTAGCAAAATCAACACTGATTGACCTTTAGATATTGAAATATCTAAGAGAGAAATCATTTTTATGAGTAGGTAATTAGAAAGCACAACATATTAACCCTCCAGAATTCTGTGGAGCTAGAAAATGTGCCAATGAATTAAAAAATTATAGTATAGCTTATTACAATGTTGAACAATATGGTTATGCTTTCATATAATATCAGACAGCTATTAGTGCAATTTCTATAATCCTCTGTTAATTATAGTTCAGAACAGAACTGAATGTTCAACCAGATCCTTGCTACTGTTTCAGAACAAGAACTTCTATGATTGATCATTCACACATTCTTGCTGAAGAGCTGGGATAGTTTAGGCAAGTCAGCAATTGGCCCACATTGTGCTTTATGTAAGCAGAAGAGCTGAGACCCATTCTAACTGAACTGAACCCAAGACTATTGATTTCTTCACCCCCAAACAGTACTCCATGGTGCCAAAAAAAAATCCAGGAAGGATATTTTAGCCTGGTCATCCTTGGGTTGGGCTATTGATGAAAGAAAAGGGACATGGATCTTGAAGTTAGACAAGCCAGGCATCCAATGCCTGCATTGCTCTGTCTGGCTAGTGAATTGGGCTGGGGTTGTCATACCACCTGGGGCATTCTCTCACTAGATGACCTTCAAGTCTCCTTCAAAATCTCACATCCCACAATTCCTCCCTGTGGCACTTAGAGGCCAAAGCAAATGATTTGACTGTTTTCCAATTCATCTCCAAAATACCTTATAATATTAAAGCAGAATGTTTTGATTATCTTGCTTTAGGATGTGATAATGAAATTGTGGAAGGAAGTACTATAATTTTTCAACCCTCATAAATGGCTGTGTTATATTTTACACCCTCTTCTTTCTCCATCTGTGTCTGTTCTTGTTCTCTATTGATTTGAGGGCATGCATTCATAGGCAATAAGAGTGAGAATTTCTGCAGATGCACAACAGACCCACTACACTTCAGCACATTTTATTCCCATTTGTTGAATGAGGGTTTGTAAATATTGGGAGTTTTTTTTTTTTGTTTTTTTTTTTAAAGGGTATGAGTTTTATTTATTTAATTTATTTTTTTTAAATATATTTTATTGATTTTGTACAGAGAGGAAGTGAGAGAGATAGAGAGTTAGAAACATCGATGAGAGAGAGTCATCGATTAGCTGCCTCTTGCACACCCCCCACTGGGGATATGCCCGCAACCAAGGTACATGCCCTTGACCAGAATCAAACCCGGGTCCCTTCAGTCCCCAAGCTGACGCTCTATCCATTGAGCCAAACCGGTCTCGGCAATATTGGGAGTTTTCTTACAGTCAGCACATATTTAAGAACACCTACTATGTGCTGGCTCTAATCCCTAAGAATTGGAAGAAACCAGGACATAGAGAGCCATTTGTGTCACATACTACATTTATGGTACCTAGAAATAGAAGATTTCTGTCTACCTTTGGGACTGAAGAAATTGATGCAAACCAACATTATGAATGTACTTGATTATACTTAAAATACTTTCTTACTTCTTGGATTTTGGCTACAAATGTTAAGAATGAGTAGCTGTTTTTGAAACTAAAAGTTTGGCAACCCCCTAGTGAGAAGACACCTTTGTTGTTTTGAAGTCTGTGGAGCTGTTTTTCAGAAGCCGGCTTCATTGGCAGAGCAAGTTTGTTAATAACCCTGCAGCACTCTCTTTGTTGGAATAACACAAATTAGCATTTAACCCAGGCGGAAGAACACATGAAGTTATTAACATTTACATAAAATTATGGAGTAAACTCTAAACAGGTCGCCTCTGAAATATATAATTACACTCAGCAGTCCTGTCAGCATACATAGAAACAATTTTATTTCCAATCATCTTCTGCTTTTATTCACTCAAGAATGTATCATTAAAATTTCCACAGAACAATGAACCTTAATAGGTGCTAATGCAATTGTGAATTATGGTAATTGTTACCTAAATTAATCTCTGTACTTTCCATTCCTTATTGCCCTATGCATAAGGAGTGTGAAAAAGATAATGTGGAGGCTGACATTTGTATAAATGGGGTAAAAGATTTATCTTACTTGATAAAAATTTCATGAGAACTTGCTAGTTTTTGAAATAGTTTATTCGGAAAAAAATGTTAAAGTTGCTGCAAGCATGGTTTATGTAACCTTTAATAGGTGAAATATGTGATGGCAAAGGGCTGTTCACCTGTTTAGTTCATCTTTGGTACATGTGTACTCACTAGGGAATCCAGATGGCAAATGTATAAATGTATAGATCCCCTATGCATATATGGCCAAAGAGTACCCATCTCTATGTATATGGTCACTGCTTATGTCTTTATCTTCACTCACTCATGTACGGTACATACTTGTGTGGTGTAATGAAACTCAAAATTATATTCTGCATCATGTTATCTTCCATCAAATTTATGTGTTGAAGTCCTAACCCACTTCAGAATGTGACTCTTTTGAGATAGAACCTTTAAAAACATAATTATATTAAAATGAGGCCATTAGAGTGAGCTCAAATCCAATATGACTGGTGTTCTTATAAGAAGAGGAGAGTAGAGCATAGACACACACGGATGAAAGTCCATGTGAAGACACAGGGGGACACAGCCATCTGCAAACCAAAGAGAGAGGCCTCAGAAGAAAGCAGCTCTGCTGACACCTTGATCTTAGACTTCTAGCCTCCAGAACAGCGAGAAAATAAATTTCTGTTATTTAAGCCATTCAGGTGGTGGTATTTTGTTATGGCAGTCCTAGCAAATGAATATATCCACCTAGATTGCAAATTAAAAAAAAAATACAAGTCAAATATATTCAAAGAAAAAGAAATGCAGGTTTTTGTCCTGTCTCTGTCACTCCTAAGTTCTTTTTGACTTTGGGCATGTCATTTAATCTCCCCATTTGTAATGGGGTCTAGTTTTTGTATGCTTGTTTATTACAGACTGCTCGACATTGTATTATTTTCTTCCATTAACAGCACCCTGAGTTTCCTCTGAGAAAATACCAGCTCCTCGTTCTGAGCCCCCACAGTCTGGGTGATGCTGGTCTCGGGCCTTAGTTCTAGATCACGTGTCAAACACAAGGCCCGCGGGCCAAATCCAGCCCGCCAGGCCTTGCAATGTGGCCCGCACCGCGCTGTCATCACTGCACTCCGCTGTCAGTTTATGACATTGTCAGTTTATGACTGTTCAGTAAACCATTCGGCCCGCGATTTAGGCTGGATTTTAGATTTTGGCCCCTTCTCTGATTGAGTTCGACACCCCTATTCTAGATACAGGCATGTTACTCAAGTCTGGCCAATCAGATTGTTCCATGCCCTCTGCCCACATTCTTGACTGGCCACATTCGTGACAGAGACATAGACAATGAGATTCAATGTCAGGACTGAATATAAAATTATTGAGCAATTCAGTTGTTTGCTGACATTTCTGAAGTGTGGGGGTAGACACCTGGGGCTGACTGGCAGTCATTGTGAAGGATCAGACTAAGAATAAAGCCAACTAGGAGAGAACTGACCCATAGACAGAAAGCGATCCAGTACTGAGCACCCTGTGAGAGCCACTGGCCCAGCCTGGCCTGAGGCTGGTAATCCCCAACGACCTTGTCATTTCCTTAATAAGCTCATACATCCCTCTACTCTTTTTCTACCATAAGGCAGTCTGACTGGCATTCTACTAGTATTATTGCTACTAAGTGTCCTGAGTAAAATAGTAATGGCTTAATGCTTTCTCTCTTTCTCTGTGAAATGAGTGCCCTCTGATAACTCTATTTCCCCCAAGTAAGTATTGTACAGAACACTGATATTTCTCTCGTGTGTGTGTGTGGGAGGAGGCAGGGATGAGAGTGGGAAATAAAATATGACCCTTTAACCCCTGGTTCAGTGTGGAAACTTCTGGAACAATCATTAGATTCCTGCCAGTTCCTAGAATCATTAAATCTAAGATGCTTGTGGACAGTTGTAGGTCTGAGTGTGCAGGGACTTTCAGCATTGCGGTGGAGAGCAGGGGCAGAGGCAGAGGCACTAAGAGATAAAGAAAGCAGCAGCAGGTGTTAATCGGACATTTTTCCTACAGGGGCCGGTGAAGTCGCCAAGCGGCCAGAGGTGAGGGCTGCTCGTAAAGTGCTTTATGTTTGGGACACTTGATGTGATTTTCTGTCCATCTCCGGCAGGGCTCCAGGCTGTCAAACCCTAGCAGAGTAATCAACTTTAGAACACTATGGCACAGGTGTACTGGTAGTAACAGAATTTAAAGGGCACGCCATTGGTGACATTATAAACTCCCCAGTTCAGTGAACAGCCCCCAGTTAGAGTGAACCACATCATTTTACTTTATAAAAAAATATTTTCCTGGGCCAAGTCTAGGATGCACTTTGCCATTTAATATAGTCTTTAGAACAGTGATTGTTAAAAAATTGAGAAATGTATTTGCCTTCTACTCACCCCCAAAACACGCATATACGCTTTGCAATTAATTTTAAGGGTTCTGAACTTTCAAAGCTTGTAGCCTGAGGCACACTGGGGAGGTGTGCCTCAGGCTACAAGCTCCTGCTCTATATAATGTGTCAAATGAGAGTGTTTGCCAATTTATTTTCCTAAGCAATTGGAATGCTCTGAATGGAGATTCTTTGGACTGCAATTTAAGCAGCCTGCTAATTCATTTCTTCAGCTACCACTAACTTTTCATTTTGTTTGGAGATTTCTTTGTCTCTGATTTTATTCACTTCTGCCTGTGGCCTAAGGAGGAGCTCCTTGTTTATTCAAGTGTTTACTGGATGCCTGGGGTGCACCAGGAACTAGTATATGCTGGTGATCTAGTGAGAGTTAATAAAGAGGGTCTTCACACACACACACACACACACACACACACACACACACACCCGCCCCTCCGTATTGATGGGCTTGGGAGAGCACATAACTCAGGTGATGTTGACTCAGCAGAACCTAAAAATAGCAGTTCTAACTCTGGAGCTAGGCATTGGATCTGGGGGGGCCAGAAAAGCCAGGGACCCTGGCACCTGAGGAGGTAGAAGGGCTGCCCCTTCAATAGCTTAGCAGAAATGCTGGGGACTTGGAAGGACAGAGGACTGTTAATGGTGGCCTATTCTTTTATCAAAGACCCTACACTAGGGCTGGCACTTGGGTGAGGCCTACAAGACACTGGGCTCTGGTTCCTGGGTGGAAAATTCATGGAGGCACTAAAAAAAAAAACCCTCTAAAAATCAGAATCCTAGGGTGAGGGGTGAGGTGAGCCCTGAAAGGTGAGAGTGGGATTCTGTCCTTATAAGTTTTGATGTTTTGTTCATTATGGACATTTTGATATTTTGTTCCTCATAGATAAAATTTTGATCTTTTTAAAAAATATTGCATTAAAATGTTGCCTGTGCTGATGGTTAAGATTTATGACACCCCTTTAAATTTTGTACCTGAAGTGACTGCCTCACTTTCCTCACCCTAGCCTGGCCCTGCCTCACCCTAGCCACAGGTCACAGGACTTTGTTAAGGTTTGCAGAGTATCATTTTTATAATTGCGTTTATGTACCAGGTGTACTCTTTCTTTTTTTCTTTTTTCTTTATTGTTTCCATTTTAGTCCAATGTATGGGAGAGGGCTTCAAGGTGATTAAAAAACATGTGTAGTAGTTTCGGGGAGAGGCTCAGGTAAAAGCCAGACACACAGGGGGATGCAGAGGGGCCCTCAAAGGCCTCTGGGCTCCACTGGCTCCTAGTCCGCTTGAGGGGGAGCCTTTTGAAGAGATACCCACCCAGCCCAGCCTGGGGGCCGCCAGCCTGAGGGGGTGAGTCAGGTGTGGCCCGTCTTCTTGATGAGTTTCCCCTCCTCAGCCCGGAAGTGGTTCTCCAGGAGCCACAGAGCTGAGGATCTGCCCGAGGCAGAACCAGGGCCTGCGGCTCCAAAAGGGCCTGGTCCAGGTTCCTCTCCAAGGCCAGGGCGGCTTCCACGGCTTCCTGAGTTCTGCACACTCATCTTGGAGAGCTTCAGCACGTCCCGGAAGAGAATGTGAACACCGTATTTTTTACAACTTTAAGAGCCAACTCTCCCCCCCAGAGTCACATCATGGAGGTGGAAAAAGACGTCCAGAGAGAGGTAGGTGTTCCTGGCCCACGGGTGCAGGATGGCCAGGCCCTTGACTGCAGCCTCCACCTGGAGAGATAATTCTAGCAAACTTGGGAGCTCGTGGTTGTTCGGCAACAAGGCGGTAAGGTAGGAAAACAACAGCGGTGTGTTGGCTGGTCTCGGAGGTGATTCTGAAGGTGGTGACTGGAATAGACGCAGGAGAGTGGTAGGGGCTAGAAGAAGGGGTGTCCCTGGGTCTGTTTCATCCAAATACTGTTGAACCAAGAAACAGATCTGGGACTGCCAAGGGCATACTGTGGGTACTCTTGCTTAAAATTTGTTTTATTGAGGCATAAGTGGCATATACAATTACGTTAGTTTCAGGTATACAACATAATGATTCAGTATTTGTGTATATTGCAATGTCTAGTTAATAATTGTCACCAGACATAAGATGTGTACTCTTTTAGTGTAGATTTTGCATAATACATATGTATATTTTGATGTAACTTTTTATTTACATATAATTAATTTGACCTTATAGAATCCCCCCAAATATAAAGTAGGTATAATTTAGATTCAGCAGGTTGACACAAAAAGCAAATAGGAGCATGGTGGTTTGATCCAGTGCTTCTTAATTCAGCTGGGAAATCCCACTGCAGAGCACCGCCTCTGGTTCTGAGGCGAAGTTGTTGTCTACATCAGTACCAGGTGGCCACAGACAGCAGGTGAAGGAGAGAGCTAATGATGTTCCCGTGGCCTTGACACCGGGAGGGCTCTGTGCTTTTCCCACTTCCGGTCCTCTGGCCTCATCTCTGGCTTTATGCTGCCCGCATCTCCCCTGGCTGCCCCCGGTCCCATGTCTCTGTCTTCTTCCTGACCTAATCAACTTCTTCCCTGATCTCAACTCAAGTTGTGGCTTTGTGTCTCATCCCTGACTCCTCCATCGCTGACATGTATCTCTCTCCCATGCGATTTCCCCACCATCTGGAACAAGTTCTAGAAGCCTAATTAACTTGTAAACTGTGTTCTGTTTGGATGGCAAAACCCATCTTTCTTTCCTGTGAATCGAACCTCCCGACCTCTTCTCATAAAACACTCATGTCCTATTTGCTACCTTGTGCTCAGTTGTCATTAGTTTGTGTTGACAGTTTTATTGTTTCCTGGTGACCCTGTCCATCCACAATTACTAGGGTATGGAGCAACCTATTTGTTTCCAAGTTAAATATGTGGAATAAAAGCAAAGCAAAAAAAATTTTCACATTCTAGGGAGAAAAATATAACCTATTCATTTATGTATGTATAAATTCTGTAATTTATTTCACAAAAATAGTGAGTAGGTCTATAAACATGTTCAGATAACAGTAACTCTGGACTTTTTAGATTTCCAAGGCTCTTAAAATTATGCATATAAGTAAACAAAGACATAATGCATATTTTTCATAGAAGGCAAAATTGAACCTAAAAGATATATTGCAACAATCCTATCTAATAAAGAGGGAATATGAAATTGACTGTCACATCATCACAAAGGTGGCTGCACCCACAGCAGAGATGGGGTTTCCATAACAAGATGGCTGTACCCACAGTGGAGGCTGAGTTTCCATAATGGTCCTTAAGGAGTAATCAGCAGGGACCTGAGGCTGTGCCCCCTGTCCAGTGGGGCTTGATGGGGGTGAGGCCGACCAGGTCTGGATCTCACCCAGTGGGGGTGGGGCCAGCTGGGTCTGGGTCTCGTGTGATTTTGAGGTGCTGCTGGTGGGTGGGGACTTGACGTTGGGTCCTGTGGCATGCCCAGACTATGACAGGAGGAAGATTTTTCATATACATTTTACTAATTTTCTTTCATCTCTGACACTTCTATTAAAAAGGGCAAATAGCAATATTAAAATATTTCCTCTAATTTCTCCCCTCCCCACTTTTTAACATGCACAAATTTTGTGCACCGGGCCACTAGTCTATAATAATAAAAGTATAATACGCTAATTAGACCAGATGTCCTTCTGGACAAGCTTCTGGACAAAGCTGGGGCTGCCAGGGAAGCTCGGGTCCCAGATGCCAGATGGAAGCTGGTGCAGCAGCTGGGGGAAGAAAGGCCTACCCTTGCACAAATTTCATGCATCAGGCCTCTATTTATCAAATAAATGGCTTTAAAATATTGATTATAAATAAAGGTAGAACAGTCTTTCAAACTACCCTGAATTTTTATTTAAAATACATGTATGTATAGGAAACTTGTGTGACCAAATCATAATTTGAGAATGAAAATAATGAAGAAAAAATAGATTGGTGTGAAGTAGTGTGGAATGAGGACACCAACGGCTTCCTCTTGGTCACTGACACTGATTCCAGAAAGAGCTTGGGCAAGACGTGTACCATGTGGATCCAACTATGCTAATGAGTGGAAGGCAGGGCTGAAAGAATGGCTTCTACCCAGTAATCACTAAAGCTGATACACATCAGCATCACATAGCTGCAGACATATGTAAGAAAATTGGTTATCTCTGGTTGCAATCCTGTAATGAATTTAAATAATAAGGGAATACCATTTGCTTTTAAAAGTTGAAAGGTCAGTATAAAGATGCAGAAGGAAAAAAAAAAGTATGGTACAATCCATAGGACAAAAAGTTTGGTATTTTTTCAGATATCTATCTATATATTCTCGTATATGTGGAGATTATATATATATATATATATATATATATATATATATATATATGGATATATATATATGGATAAGAATATATCTGTTTGTAGAAACATGCTCTTGACGGTTTATCTTTGGATTAATTGATACATTTTAGGAGTCAAGTTGTCCAGGACTATATTCTGAGTTTCTTCAGGAAAGTGAAGGGAGGTAAAAGTAGCATTTCTCTGGTGCTTTGGAATCTTGGGAGAAGCTATGTGAGAAGCACACAGCATTGCTTTCATTTGGCAATTATGATTCCAAGGCATATTGAAGCAGACACTTGAGTGCTCCAAATGACAAGATAATCCAGATAAACTTTACGCATCTTGCAGCTTTTGAGGTTTCTAAAGCCAACTAGAGCGGAAGGATAAAAGACAAACCAAGTTTCTAAGTTAGTTCATATCTTACATACTTAGTGTCTCTGCTTCATATGACTCTCAGCTGCCAGCAACAAATACTATAGCCAAGCACCTAGAGTCAGCTTGTCTGCATGTGGACGATTCTATCACACATGTGCTGTGGATTATAAAGGTGAGACTGTTCTTATATAACTTGTTTCCTCTTAATTCCCATAGTTCTGAGTAATTAACACATTGCAGACCAATAGTTTTATTGCTAGCTTTACCCAGTGGCCAGATAAGTTTCTATTGAACGAGTACAAAAAACATTTTACATAAATGTTAAAGGCACACTTTAAAATTAAATACCCATTGCATTTTGAAGTTATTTATTATACGTTCTTACAAGCTAATATATTTTAAAGTACGATACTTTGTAAAACACTGTGTAATATGAAGTGAGAATTCTTGTGATCTGTCCACAGTGTGTTAAATATACTACTCTACAATATCAGTTGTAAAAGCTGAATAGTTTTACATTATATAGATGCATCCCCCTTTAAGTGAATAGTTACATTACATAACGGAATATTCCACCAATTTATCAACAGATTAAAGATTAGATTTGACATTTTTTGTTGTTAATCTTCACCAAACGATATTTTTTTTCTATTGGTTTTTAGAGAGAGTGGAAGGGAAGGAGGAGAGAGAGAGAGAGAGAGAGAGAGAGAGAGAGAGAGAGAGAGCGCGAGCGCGAGAGCGCGAGAGAAAGAGTCATGTGAGAAACACACATCAATTGGTTGCCTCCTAAACTCACCCCAACAGAGGTTGGGGATCAAACCAGCAAACCTTGATCAGAATCGAACCCCAAACCCTCCAGTGTGTGGGCTGATGCTCTAACCATTAGGAACATCATCTAGGGCTAGATTTGACCTTTTAAAGTTCCTAAAGCAGTGGGTCAGAATGAAACCTGTGGGAGTCCCAAGGGCCAGAAGTCTTGTGGGTATTATAAAGATTGGGGCAAAGGAAGATTTATAGTTGTGAGTATGTGAGACAGAGCTTATTCTTATATGATTATTTATTAATTATTGCATTATTTTCCATATGAACAACTGTAAACCTCCTTTGCTCTTCCCTGTATAGTGAGTGGGTCAGAGGGCATCAGGATCTATACATCATGGGGAGGGCTGGGTATTTAAGTAATAATACATGTGAAATCATTGTGTAAACTCTACTAGTATCTGTACAATGTATGACACATTTAGACTAAAAAATGATTACCTTTTAACATGACTCTGTTAATACTTCTTTCCAGCTAACTAAATATTAACCTGTATTTAGTCATTAGCAAAGGTTTATGCAGTTTTATTTTGAGTTTATTTTTCTTAGAATAGCCTTAATATAGACTTATGTATGGTGCAGTTAAAAAATAGACAATATTTTTATAGTTAAATAAATACATTTAGACTTGCTAGGTCTGGTGGTTTGTAGTGTGCCAATTTACAATAGTTAAGTGGAACTACACTTCCCAGAATATCCATTCCCTTTTGGTTTCTGGTTCAAGTTGGCCACTAGGAAAATTTGTACAAGATTTGAAAGGCCAAAGTGAAGCCAAAGCCATTTGGTTATTTTTGGAAGGTTGGTACAGCGTGCCAGACATGGTGGCAGCTCACACATGTTGTCTCTGTCTGCCTGCCCTCGGTGCTGCCTTGGGGACACCCACTCCTACACCCACCCTGGCTCCCACCAGATCTGCTCTTTCAGTTTCTTCACTTCCTGAACTGGGTGGGCATGCAGGTCCCAGTCAGAGCACAGGTTTTCCTGCAGACCATCTGAAGCACTAGGGTTGGAGGTGGCGAACAGCAGATTTGAGCTCCAGTTTGTTCTCAAGGGTTACAGTTTGTCTGTCTTCTCATCCTCATCCAGTTTCCTTCCCAGCTGCAGTCTGCAAATTAGCGTAATTGCCCAGACTGCTTCATCAGCTCTCATAAGTAGGCACAGTCTAACCACTAGAATACATTTATATTTGAGACCATTCATAGTAGTTCTACTTCTGTCTGATCAAATTCTGAGTGTTATGATAATAAAAATAAATAGTACACACACACACACACACACACACACGCACACGCACACGCGCACACACATCTTAAACCTTACAGGAAGACTTCAGGAAGGAAGGAGCACATAGTAGCAACATCTTGGCCACTGAGGGTAATATTGGAGGTAGAAATTGAAGGATTCCATAGGGGGCTTGTGTGTGAGATATGTGAACAAAATAATGGCTAATCCAAGAGGCCTATAGTCCTGGGAACCTGGAGCCCAATTTCAACACAAGGGTTCCGTGAAGTATGACACAGAGAGAGCTCTGTTTTTGTGTAATTAGTAGACCAAAATGTATAAATTTGAGACCTATAGAATACATTAAATATGCATGTAAAAAAGCTTAGGAAGAGAAGGGGGACTGGAATAGAAGGGTTTGGGGAAAGTAGGGTGCCCCTTGGGTAGTTTTGTGTGCCTAGCACACATTTCCCAATCTAATTATACCAGGGCTTCTAGTGCATGTGGCAGCTCTCTGTGAATGTACAAAACATGCTCCAGAGTGGCACGGTACCTTGAAGACTGGAAAACATCAGGCCCTTACCCTCTCTATGCACCACTCAGCTCTCGGTGCCCTGAACCTGCACAATGTCTGCTTACTTTCCTCACATTCTTAGTCCCTGAGGTTCAGGGGGCTGACTCTAGCCCATCCCAGATGTGGGATGCACATTTGACAAACTCCTGGCTACCTTTCTAAAGCTGAAACTCCCAGTGAAAAGAGACCCTTGTTTATCCCAGAGAAATTGAATCTTATTGGTCTGACTTTGGGGAATGTACTCACTCTGAACATATTCCTGTTACCGACAGTATGATCTCCTACTTAGGAATTTGCTTTGGGCTGAATTGTGTCACCGCCCTCTCCCAAGTTCCTATGTTGGAATCCTAACCCCAACACCTCAGAACATGGCTTGGAGATAAGGCCATTGGAGAGATATGTAAGGTAAAATGAGATCATATGGATGGGCCCTAATTCAAAATGACTGATGTCCTATAAGAAGGGGAGGCAGAGATAAAGACACAGACATGCACAGAGAGAAGACCAGAGTAAGACATGGGGAGAAGAATGCCATCTGCAAGCCAAGGAGAGAGGCCTGCCAGCACATTGATCGCAGACTTCTAGCTTCCAGAATTGTAAGAAAAAAACTGTTGTTTAAGCCACCCAGTCTGTGCCTTTATGGCAGGACTAGAAATGAATACAGCATTGTTAGTTCTTATTAAGTGACTCAAATTTTATAAAGTATATCAATTCAAAATCTATTGTTTGTTTAGATATATGTCTGTATTTAATGAGGCACACTAGCTAGTCCCACAAGGAGCATCCTTTGAACTTTGGGCCCACTCAGCATTCAGCAAAATTCAAGCTGGAACAACATTTGTGAAGGAAAGCTTGTTCCAAAGCCTTTCATTTCATAATTTCCACCTGATATTCTAAAATTAGCCTCCGGACCAAGCTCCACCAATAAGCTAGATCCACTTCTTACAGTGTTGGTTCAGCATTAGATTGTGTTTAATAGACTGGTTTTTGTTGAGGCTCCATCATCATATAGCCAATTCTAGAAGAATCCCAAGGAGTGCATTTTGTGTGTTCTCTAAAAGGTTACTATTGCTGAAACCGATTTGCTCAGTGGATAGAGCTTCGGCCTGCAGATTGAAGGGTCCCAGGTTCGACTCCGATCAAGGGCACGTACCTTGGTTGTGGGCACATCTCCAGCAGCTGGTTGATGTTTCTCTCTCATCGATGTTTTATCTTTCTATCTCTCTGCTTTCCTCTCTGTAAAAAAATTATTAATAAAATATATTTAAAAAATAAAATAAATAAAAATAAAAAATAAAAAATAAAAGGTTGCTATTAAAAACATTGCATGGGAGTTTTACTAGGAGGATCCTAGGGAGAAATTTCTGACTAACATTAGTACTGAGAATATCTGTTTTTCTCATAATCAATTAATCATGAGATTAGTTTTCATTTTAGCAAGGATGGCTATAAATTTGGGTAATGGTTCTTCAACTTAATATTCAAACAAATCATCTGAGGAGCTAATTCTGAAATTCTTCTTGAGAGTGAGTAGGGAAACATGACAAAATATTCAATTTAGAATAAAACTCGGTCTGATCCAAAAAAATTTAAACTGTTTCTTTAGAAAGTGTTCAACTTCTATTAGGTAAAATTGCTTAGGTACCATCTCCTCTTTCTTCTCCTCCTAGGATGGCATCTGGGTATATGCGGGGCTTAGGTGTCTCCATGGTGATGGATGAGGGCTCCCATCATTTCCTGGTTCTGGAGTGTTCATGGTGCAGACCATTGTTCTCTAACAGGCCTCCCACTTAACGCTCTGACTAACTTCTGCTGTGGTGTCACCTGGCCCCAGCATGGCAGGCCCCAAATCAGTCTGGCTGGATCTCAACTCAGGTGCCCACAGGCCATGGGTCTTGAGGGAGCATCAGCGTTGCTATCCCAGATCCCTCTGCCTAACCACATGGCTTTCTTTCTTTCTTTCTTTCTTTCTTTCTTTCTTTCTTTCTTTCTTTCTTTCTTTCTTTCTTTCTTTCTTTCTTTCATATATTTTATTGATTTTTTACAGAGAGGAAGGGAGAGGCTTAGAGAGCTAGAAATATCGATAAGAGAGAAACATAAACCAGCTGCTTCCTTCACACCCCCTATTGGGGATGTGCCTGCAACCAATGTACATGCCCTTGACCGGAATGAACCTGGGACCTTTCAGTCTGCAGGCTGATGCTCTATCATCTTAGCCAAACCGGTTTCGGTGGCCTTCTTTCTTAATTAGGCTGAGTGGCCATATGTTCGTGTGAGGTCCTATGCACAGTCCTCTCCTCCTTGAGTCCCAAATGGAGAAAGGGGGGCAACATTTCCTTCTCTTAGAGGTTTTTTTTTGTTTTGTTTTGTTTTTCCATTTGATAGCATACAACGCCTTCTCTGGGAAAAAGTCAGAGGGGGACATCAGGAGATACAAGACGGAACACCCAAATCTCATTTCTTTCTTCCTTTTCATCCTATAATCCTCCAAGTCCCAAGTGAGGATGTTTTTATTTTCCCCTACCTACATTTTTATCTTCTACAATTAAGCAAGAGATTTCCTGTGAATAGGTAGAAATGGGATTTTGTCAACACTAAGGAGAACTCAATAGGCATGGATCCTCCAGGATTGCTTGTTAATAAACTAAAGGAGGAAATAAAAGCATTTAGGGAATCATTTCTCTCTAAAACTGCATGGCTCTTAAGCTTACTGACTTTCTGCTAAATCCTGTTTCATATGTCAGATGCAGAATATTACATCAGTCTTTATTTTTATTTTTCCCTCCCTAGCACATCTCCCCTGGCAGATGGAGGCTCTAGGAAATGCACTTGGAAATGCAAAGCAAATCACATTAATAATTTAAAAACTATCTCTAATATATACTGCTATATTATAAATGATAATAAAGGGTAGATATCAGAAAATAAAGAGAAAAAATAGCTTTGAAGAAGAAGATGGTTCAATTGAACAAATTTCAATTGTTCAAAGCTGGTTCAGTTATTTTAGTTCTGGTTTCAGGGGGCAGTCTCAAAGGCATAGATGCTGAGAAAGATGCTGAGTTAGTATATGGGTCACAATTTGGGTGCCCCTAATTTGGAGCATGTGCACTGTGAATTTGGGGCGTCTGTCGGTAGACATAAATTTGAAAATTAGCTGTGGATTATGTCTTTGATCTGGTAAGGGAGTTAAGTGTTGAATTCAAGTATTTCTAAGACCAATGTTCTTTGCTTCAATTTTTCCCCTTTTATGAAATTCGATAAAAACCATCCCCTTATCTTTCTTGCTGACATCAAAGAAATGTGGTGGAGAGAAAAAAATTAAAGAAGAATGACGGTCCCTTTAGAAGAAGGCTGAGATATTAAATTGATTACATCACTTATTGTTCATGTCAAGAATGGGCAGCTCTCTTATTCTGTATCCTGAGGAATGGGGTCCTTGCGAACTGGTGGGCAGTTAAAGACTTGGAAGAGGATCACGTCTTCTTATTTCATTTCACATTTCCTCACTTCTTGTTTTGATCGGGAGTGAGATAAAAGGAGGACTTGGAAATGCACAATGATTGGAAAGGCCCATAGGAGAGCCCTTGCCTGTGATATGAGGTGACAGCTAATTCCATATGGTGGCCAAACCTCAGCAGGAAAAAGTAGAGCGCTTTAAAGTTAAAGAGTGCCAGGAACTACCTCAGAGCAGGGTGATTTTTAATAGGGTTTTAAAGGTTAGGCTTGATCCACAAGTGTACATGGATACAGCCTCCCTGAAGATTTTGAACACTTCATAATTGGTTTCATGATGGGCCCCCTCATTTCCCAAAAGAATCTCTGTTTTGTCAAAAGGTTGTGAGCAGCTTTAAATTCCATCTTGACCATGAATGCAGGATGTGAGTTTTGTTCTGACACTTCCCCTCCTGCTCTTTTTTATTTTTTTCCTTTTTCTGAGAGCTTTTGTAGCAATAGGGACATGCCATCACTTTTTCTCTAAACCCTCCCCCCCCTTTTTTTGGTTGAAAACTACTGTAATAAAGGTAGGCCATGAATATAGTCTGGTGGCATGATTTGTAAAAGAGAAAAAAATTTAAAGATGGCTTTCTTGATAAACCCGTCCGTGTTGTCTTGATTAAAAAAAAAAAAAAAAAAAAAAAATTGCTGCCACGGTGGCATCTCCTTTTCTCCCAAGCACCTCTGATCCCAGTGTACAAATAATGTTTATATTCCAGTTCATAGGGAAAAAAGGAACGTGAAAATATTTCATTGAACGCTGACAACTTTAATGAACTTTAAAGGTTAACCTTAGTTCTAGTTAGCATATCTATTCATGTCTCCATCAGTCTATTGAATTACTCAGTTGAACACGCACACAAAAGCAAAACTTGAAAAAAAAAAAAAATCCACCCCAGAAAGCCAACATTAATAATTCATACACACTGGAGGCTGGTGACTGACAATTTCCTCCCACCATGTTGAAGTCTGTTCAGAACTGAATCCTGATAGCGCCTAAGTTACTTTAGAAACTGAGCAAGCAGCCCTGTCCGGGAATGTTATTGTTCCTGTAAGTGGTGAGCTGCTGAAACACACGGTGGATTTCCATCCCCTCGAGCACTTGTTCATGTTCCTTTGGATTAGTATAAGGTACGGCTTTTTCATGAGATGTTTAGTTGACAGTTTTTATATTTGAATTTCACAAGCATCTGCAGACCATAAAGAACCCCACATTCAGCCATAATCCTCCGTCACAAAGTAAATCAGCATTTTTGAACAGATTCCAGATACCAATTATAGCATTAATGAGGATATACAATCACGTAGTCTGCTCTGGCAAGATTATAAGTGATGCAGCTCCTGACAGGGCTGGCTTGTCTCTGAATTTATCATCCTCCTTCCCCCATGTACATCAAATCGTGTTGATCAAGCCTTCCCATTAGAAATAGGAGCTAGCAACATCCTTTGGTATTAACCATTTTCCCCGGGGACATAGGGACAAATACTACCGCTGTTGCCTGACAGTGAATTGATGTTAAGAGCTTGTAAAGGAAGAATAAAAATGCAGGCTTGATGATATTAGAAAGATTTAGCAAAGAGCTCTCCTAGAGGACTGAGAGAGAGACTCGATGCTGGTGCCAATCGCTTTTCTTACCTGGGTCGCTTCAAAAAGGATTCCAAAGCCGTTGTCTCTCTAGCTCATGCTTGATATTTCTACCAAGGGTCAATGATTAAACTCCCCTTTATGTTTTTCCATGCGGAGTTTTTAATTGTCTTGCCTGTCCTTTGGAAAGAGCAATGGATGTAGGTAGTAGGTAGATGAGTGGTGTCATCTCAGCCTTGGTAAATGGTTATTTTGAAATGAGGCTTTCTCTTAATTCTCACACACCAGCTTCTAAATCTGAACCGATGGCAGTGTTCTAATATTTAAAAAATACCACTTATTTGGCTTCTTACATTGCAGGGGTAGAAATGGGTTTATATTTGGGGTAGACAAAACACTCCATCTGTGCCCTTGTTAGCAGCAACCTCTCTTTCATGGCCCTTAAATGGTAGTTATAGTAACACTAGAGGCCCAGTTCATGAATTTGTGCATGGTTGGGGTGTAGCCAGCCTGCCCTGATTGGGTTCTATTGGGGCTGGCCTGCTGGGAAAAGGAAATGCAGAAGGCCCTTCCCCCAAAAGGGGGTGGGGGTGGGGCTATCCATGGCCATGCCAGCAGGGGGCCACAGGAGGTTGACTGCATGGCCCCATTCATGATTGGGGACAGGTTGGCAAGAGGGAGGGGCCATGAGAGGTTGGCTAGCCTGGACCAGTTGGCTTGCTGCAGAGCGCATACTAGCAACTCGTCATTTCAGTCCTTCTGGTTGCTTGGCTTTTATATATATAGATTAACTAAAGACCTTCCTCATTAAAATCTTAATCTAATGAGCTGTCACTAAAAGATATGTTTCAAGAAGATTTGCATATTGTAGAGTAGAAAAAGAATTGATTGATTAAGACATTGGTTTCTGTATTAAGCATTAATAAAGCCCCAAACATCTATTGAGCACCTTTCTTCTATGAATAATGTCATCAGGAACCGTGAATGTGTTAGCCATTTGTAATCGATATTGTTTAAACTCCTGCACTACTGATTCATAACTAAGTGCAGACAAGCTGCCCAAGCTGTCTGTGCCTCTGTTTTCTTGTCTGCAAATTAGAGATAACAGTGTTTACCTAATAGGTTGCAGTGCAGATTACATAAGATACTGTTGATGAACTATCTAGCAGAATTATTAGTAAATGCTGCTTTCCTTTTCCTTACATTAGAATCAAAACTACTTTTCAAAGGGTATTGTGTGAATGTATGCATGCTGTGTGTGTGTGTATTCCTTTATTATAATCTTGATAGGTATAAAAAGCAGACATTGATAACTTTTAATTTGCAGATGAAGAAATCCAGGCAAAATCAAACTTGGTTAAGTTTAAATCTAATTTAGAATTGAAACTTGAATCTACTGATTTTCTTCTTTATGCTATTTTTATGAATATATACTGACTCTTTGTACCACCTTAAAAGGAAGTCCAAATTAAATAACAAATAACCTTATTTCAAACAAAATTTGTCATTATGCTGAAGGTTAAGGGTTAATTTATGAAGGGAAGAAAATGTTTCCAAGATTACTGATATAATACTTAGTCATTTATATGTTGTAATACAAAAAATTTTTTGCCTGATAATTATAATCACTAATTGCTATTTTGGGCTTACTAAATATCAGGAATTATGGTAAATGCTATACATATATTAAATTTTATTTCTTGCAGCAATCATATGATATTGATACTATCAGATCTCCATTTTATAGTGGAGGAAGGCACAGAAAGGTTAAGTAAATAGCACAAAAATCACTCATCTAGTGGGCAGTGAAGCTGCTTTTCCACCCCAGGAGCTATAACAAGGATTCACATTACTTAATATATAAATTTTGTTTTCTAATTATTGATATAAATTAATTATAAAACAGAGAATAATGTTTTGATGTGTTTGTGATTATGACTTTCTTAGAGGTTTAACTTCAAAATGTTGAGAAAGAATTTCAAAGAAATCATTAGTGCATATTCTAGTCTATACACATTTTTATCATGTTATTAATCTTTTATTTAATAAAGACTTAATATAAATTTGAGTGGCATAGTCAAATGCAGTGGTATAGATGATCTAATTTTTGTATCTGGTATTGTATTTACTTTATATAAAAGAAAATATCAATTATAATTTTATTTCTAAAATCAAAGTTAATTAATGTGAATTTGGTCATAATACTCCTTCACTTACCTATACAGAATTAAATCTTTTATTAGAAACCCTATTAATACCTTTTTACTGAATTTTCTGATCATTCTTTGTGACCCACAAAGACTCAAAGGACAAGTAGCTCAATCATTAGTTCTCATTTTGATAATATTTCAGAAAAATCTAACTTTGAAATTCAGAATTCAATACACATTTTAAATATCAATTTTTCCTTTGATGATTTGGAGCAGCTTATAACACAGCAAACCAAAATGAAAGGCACACACATAAAAAAAGAAAATGTTAGGATCAAATAAAAAGAAAAGCATAATTATACACATTATAAAGCTCAAACCTTGTTGCCATAGCTGGGTTGCAAATTTGGCTCTAAGCCATTATATAATTCCTTGAGGGCTGTGAGTGATGTAATAAATGTTGACCTCAATCACATTTTTATAACTTATAAAACACTGAATTTCATATGGCATGACTATATACTGACATTTGATAAAAGCTGAAGGTAAACATGACTCTTTTAGGGATAACCCTAATGTGTACCTAACACTGTATGTAACTTGCTGGTAGTTCAGCTCACTTCAAGGATGCAAGTACCTAGAGAAGTTAAAGTATTACATAAATATTTTAAAAATTGTTTTTTCTATATTATTTTGCAAAAAATCTCATTAACTTTCCAAACTTTATAAAATGTATATAAAAATACTAGAGGCCCGGTGCAAGAATTTGTGCACCAGTGGGGTCCCTTGGCCTGGCCTGTGGGATTGGGCCAAAACCAGCTCTCTGACATCTTCTTAGGAGTCCCAGATTGCAAGAGGGTGCAGGCCAAGCTGAGGGACCCCACTGGTGCACAATCGGGGCAGGGAGGATTGCAGGAGGTTGGCCAGCAGGGGAGAGACCATTGGAGGACTCCAGGGCATGTCCGGCCTATCTCACTCAGTCCTGATTGACCAGACCCCAGCAGCAAGCTAAGCTACCAGTTGGAGCATCTGCCCTATGGTGTCAGTACACATCATAGCGAGCAGTTGAGTGGCCTTAGCATATTATTAGCATATTATGCTTTGATTGGATAACCAGATGGCTGGACACAGCATATTAGGCTTTTGTTGTATGGGATAAAGCAACATAAAAACTTAATAATTTTTCTCTCTACTTGCCTTCTCTTTACTTTCCCATAACCAGTATTAATCACTGGTGTGTTAGTCCATTCCATGGTTGAGAGGGTTAAAAATACTAGACATAATGATTTTTAAAATTAATAAAGATTAGGGCCTCTGGTATAAGATAATTGAAATTTGGAGTCCGTGAGAAGGAAGGGAGGCAACAGAGAATAGAAGCTGGGTTTTTTGCCTTGAGGAAATCTGCTAAAACCCTAGGGGTTAAAAGTCCACATGTGGGGAATAGAAGACAGTGTTTATAACCCAGGGAGGATGGGATGGTAAATAAGCTGATGTCAGCACCTTCATTTGGTACCTTAAAAAAAATATACAGTTGGCTCTCTGTATCCACGTATTCTGCATCTACAGATTCAACCAATGGATGCAGACTGAAAATATTTGAAAATGTTGCATTGTTTCTGACGTGTATGTACTATGGTACATACAATAGTTGTATCTGTATTGAGCATGTACAGATGTGTTTTTCTTGTCATTATTTCCTAAACAATGTAGCAAACAATGATTTGCATGGCATTGGCATAGAGTTAGGTATTATAAGTAATCTAGAGATGATTTAAAGTATATAGAGGATGTAAATACCACACCATTTTATATAAGGGACTTTTGGTATCTGTGGGAGGTCTTGGAATCAATCCCCCATGGATACTGCAGGACTCTTAATGTGTTCTTCATAAGGAGATGTTTTTTTATTTGGCAAGACAAATAAAAAAAATTGGAAAAAAATCAAAGTACAATCACTAATATGGCTAGAAAAACTTATTGGTGAATTTTCAAGTTGATAGTGCAGCCAGGTACCTGCCAGAAAACAAACATGAATTCTATCTAGAGGGAAGCACAAACTGTGAACTCAAAGCAGAGCTTTTGACAGTTTTGGGGTGCTCAGCAGACAAGAATTAGAGTTCATAGCTCTCCAAAATGAGAAACCGATAAATGTCCCAGGCTTTTGGTTGAGTCTTCTGAAGGTCTAAACCCCGGGTATAAGCATAAACTGAAACTAGACTAGATTTTCCAAAAGCAGGCCTCAAATTTCAAATCATCTCAATCTTTTATTGGATAATAATCCTTCCCTCATCCAGTTAGCTGCCTGAAAAAAAGAAAATTATCTCTGAAGTAAGAAAACATTATTAGAAATTTTTACATTTTTAAATACATTATGCCTGGCATTCAAAAAAATCTTACTTGATATTCCAACAAGACTAATTTACTGATGTCCAAGAGGAAAAACACGAAGACTACAGACCTTCAGGTAATCCAGGTACTGACAATAATACTGTTAGAAAGTGGCGAATGGAGTATTTTGCCAGATAATTAGAACCTATAAAAAAATACTGTAGAGGGAATTGTACAACTCAGAAGTTTATGAACTGAAATTGAGAACTCAATAGATTGATTTAACAGGAAATTAGATAAAGCAGGAGAGAGAATTAGGGTAATCATTAAAAGATTCATAAAAGGAGGCATAACTAAAAGCTGACAGAGGAAAAATTGAATAATAAAAGCTACTTGGCACAGTCAAAAGGAAGCAAACAGAGAAAACAAAATGAAGAACAGACCAATAGGATAAATAAAAGATTTAAGCAGAAAATATTTCAATAAAAGTCCATAACAGTCATATTGGGTGAAAATATGTTTATAAGTTACATGACTTTAATATATAACACAGGGAGGATGAAAGTAAAAATATAGAGGAAGCATACTGTGCAAAAACTAACTAAAGGAAGCCGGTGGGTTGTACTACTACTAATATCAGCACATTAAGTGACTAATGTGAGGATATGGAATGCTTCATCCCTCCATTATTATGGTGTTACTTTTCTACATTTTTCAACAGATTAGAGTTATTTAATTTCACCATAGAAGATTCTCACATCTTTTATTAGACTTATTCTCAGATATTAGATATTATTTGATGCTACTGTGAATACATGTGTTTTAGATTTTATTTTCTAATTGTTTTGCTAATATATAGAGAAACTGATCTGAGAGCAAACAAACAACAACAAAACTGAGAGCAAAAGAAACAAACAATGACTGCCTGACACAATCATCGAGTTCAAAAGACAAGCATGAGTCCAGAAATAGGAGACAAGGCCCGTCAGGAGATGGGAAGATGCAGAAGTGAGGCAGGCAAAAGGGAACGGAAATCTCCTGTGAGAGGAGAAGTTCTAGCCATGCTAACTACAGCAAAAGGAGGAGTGGTATCAAAGGCCCATTTGACTGAGGTCCAGCTGTATGTTTCATGCATAGACTGATTAATATATGAATTCTATCTCAGGATTCATAGGGGCTTCTCTCCACTGGGAGTTCTGTCTACTGTGCTTCTTGAGTTGGATTGGTTAGAGTGGACAAATACTAAGAGGAAATAATAGTCAATGATTTTTTTAAAATGCCAGTCCTCTTTATTCTTATTTGGATGCATCTATTCTACATAAGATGAATTAAAAAGCTCATGGATGGAATACAATGATTATTAAAAATAAGTTTATTTTATTTTATGCTTCTATTATTTATTATTATATTCAAACTTTTAAACATTCTATTTGATTTGATTTTTTTAAAAGGCTTCTATTAGAAATTTTAATTTTTTTCCTGAAGGGCAGGCAACCAGAAGTTGAATAGTTAGTGTTGATGATTAATGCAATATAGTCCTTCACTCTTATTCAGATTTTAAATTGTTAGTATAAGCTGAAGAAAAAAACAAAACAAAACAAAACAAAACACACACACACACACACACAAAAAAAAAACAACTCCAAACTGGTTCCAAGAATGGCTTTTTTTTTTTAGCCAGTGTTACATTTTTCACAGGATGGGGGAAAAAGCTTTAGTGGCTACATGCTGTTCTCAGGAAATACTTTTTAGTAATGCAAGAACTTAGTTGGCTGGATAACTTGATTACTCTGGAAGCCATGCTATTAGCAGAATAGGAAAGAATCAAAGAAAAAAATAATTTACATTAAGGCCACAGACATGCCATAAAATACAATTACTTCAGGTTTTATATTTAAAAGGCTACTACTATATTTTTTTCCTTTTTCCTTTCAGCACTGTGGTATTCTGGTAAGGGGTTTTATAAGAGGGAAGAAATGGATGCTATCCCAGAAAAGCCCAAGAGATTATTTTATGAATGAAAAAGGCCTGATGCTGGGAATAAGTCCATATTTTCTTTACAGTTATTTCCAATGAATTGTGGTTATCCATGGGTAATCAATGCACTTTTGTACCTTAGTTTTCACATGAAAATGATCATTACAGTTTTTATTATGGAAATGTTATATGCATAATGGAGACACTCCATATAAAGTGTTTTTGTATTCTGGAGAGAAAAGTGCAGTGTCCCTCAAAATCATTACCTGGAATCTCACTAAGCATTATTCACTTCTCAGTAGAAATTATGAGGAAAGGTCATCTTGGAGTTGATGTTAGTCAGGACAGGTTAGGTTATGCTGTAATAATAAATTAGTCTCCACATTTCAGTAGCTTAACAGAAAAGGACTTAATTTTTATTCACTCAATAGATTCTACATTGCTATCTTATGTGAGTCTACAGTGAAAGCTTTGCTCCAGACTATTACTTTGATCCAGACTGAAGGAGACTTACTATATTGTGTCACTGCCATTTCAAAAACATGGTTTCCAGGGTCTCTGAGAGGGAAAGAGAAAGCACAGAGCATTCACACCGGCTTTTAAGTGCCTTGACCAGAAGTGGCATAAGTCATTCTCACTTAGAAATCAGCCATCTAATTCCATCTATCAGCCAGAGTCCTGGAAAGTACAGTCCCATGTGCCTAAGAGGAAGCAAAAAATCACAGACCTATGAACACTTTTACCCATAATGCATTGGAAGTCAGTGATTAAAAGATGCAAAGAAGCTCATCAAAGAGAACCATTTGCAAATTAGGTAAACCTTTATCACTTATCTCATGTACATCACCACCACAGTGTTTTAGTATTTCATTTTTTGCTTTGGTGGATGGCCAACAAAAACTCCCAGGCTTTAAGATGGGGCATCAGCATAACAGATTCTAACCTTAATTATCAGACTCTGAGCTGCTCTCTGAGTTTGTATCAAATTGTGATCCTCTGAATCCATCAGTAAATTCTTAAATAGTTCATTTTTCCTTCCAAGAGCCTGCTGTTGTGTTCTGGCTAGAGGGAACAGGACCAGGGCCAAGCAAGATCTTAAGATTCAAAAAAAAAAAAAAAAAAAAAAAAAAAAAAAAAAAAAAAAAAGATCTTAAGATTCAAGATAGAGACATCTGGTCTGAGTTTTCTTAGCAGCTTATTGAATCCTACATTAATCTAGGCACATGTGATTCAGACACTTCATTTTATAGAAAAGTAAGAGATAATTTATGTAAAAGTGCCTAGCACAGTTCCTGGCTTGTCTATAGTATCATTGCATCTATACTTCATTTGCAAAAGAAGTAAAAAAAATCATACTGATTTCTACTTTATAGATTGATATTTAGTGGGATTCTCAAGTAACAATCTCCTTCCTGCTTCTATACTTCTTACAAGTTTCATAATTATGAAGCTATTAGAACTTCTACTCAAAGATAAGACTTCGTATCACAAGCCATGCACTGGAGGTATAGCAGTAAACAAAACAGCAGAAGTTCCCATCATGCTCTTGCAGTGTAAGAAGCATGGAAAATGCCAGCAAGATGTGCTAAGAAGAGAATTGAAGAGAGTAATGATACATAGAATGATGACTAGGGGATAATTCAGAGAGGTGGTATAGCATCTAAAACAGAGGCAAGCCCTAGCTGGTTTGCCTCAGTGGGTAGAGTGTTAGCCTGCGGACTGAAGGGTTTCGGGTTCCATTCCAGCCGAGGGCATATGCCTGGGTGGTGGGCTCAATCCCCAGTAAAGGCATGCAAGAGGCACCCAATCAATGATTCTTTCTCATAATTGATATTTCTATCTCTCTCTCCCTCTCCCTTCCTCTCTGAAATCAACAAAAATATATAAATAAAATAAATAAAGGTAATACAAGCAGTGCAGGAATAAGGAATGATGTGAATGTGAGAAGAGCTGAAGGATAAAGATCTGAAAAGCCTCAGCTCCAGAATCAGAAATGTAGTCACTGAATCTCACCTGGAATAGCTAGAACTACTTAAGCAAAGATTAGACTAGTTCCTGAAGTAGGACTGTGAAATGGATCTGTGAAAATCTCCTAGTTTGACTCTCATAACCTCCCAAGAAGGATTACTTCTGCTTTCCAAATCTTACTCAAATTCTTTTTTAAATAAACCTTTATTGTTCTTATATTTTTCAAAAGTTCCTCATTTTCCCCCCTTCACCAGGTTCCTACCCCACCCTCTGCCCTTCCCCCGCCCTTGTCCTCATCCTTAGGTGCACAGTTTATGTTCATTCTCTTCCTGCACCCCCCACTCCTCTTTTCCCTGAGAATCATCAGTCCCCTCCCCTTCCATACCTCTGATTCTAATATATTCAACAGTAAATATTGTTCATCAGGTTTTTTTTAATTCCCTTGTTGTTGTTTTTTTGTTTTGTTTTGTTTTATTTTTGTTTGTTTTTGTTTTAGTTTTAGTTTTATTGGCTTTCAAAGGGGAGTTTAAGGTCAAAAGGAGTTTTGGGTGTGTCCAGATCCTATTCATCAAAATCTGGGTAAGCTCCTTACTTTTTTGGTACAAAATTTCTTGCTCAAATTCTTTTCCTGGGCACACTTTAATGCAGAAGCCTGGAGAGAAGGGCTTCAGAGTGAAGGAGAGCACTGGAGCTGGGCGTTTTGCAGCCCAGGGCAGCAGAGGGGGCCCAAGGGGACTTGGCAGTGTTAGGGAAACAATTCAGCCTTCAGCGAGACTCTGGGGAGCAAAAGTGGCCCTCCCATGAGGATTTGTGGATGTTCTCCCAATTTTCAAGGACCTGCCTGCAGAATTTCTTTACTCACTGGTAGATATTGGTTGTCTCTGTGATTAGGGACCATCCTTGAAGTCCTGGACAAATTGCTGAAATGTGCAATGTCCCCCCCTCCTAGTTTTATTGAGATAATTAAAATGTGTGTTGTTTCCTTTTCTATAGTTAGCTTTGATATGCACTTTGATATGCATTTATGTTTTGTTATTCCTTATTCCCTGACAGCACCTCTGCAAAATACATTATTATCATTACTGCAAATAAGGACATTGGAACAGAGAAGATAGGTGACCATTTTTATGATGTACTGCCCATAAGTGGCGACACCAGGATTCATACATAGATAGTTCAGGTCTCAGAATCCACATTCTTAACCAATACATAGTTATCAAAGGTCTGACACAAGTACCGTATTTTTCGGACCATAAGACGCACTTTTTCCCCCCCAGAAGTGGGGGGAAAAAGTCCCTGCGTCTTATGGTCCAAATATAGCCTACACATATGCTGTAAAAAAAAGTTTTTTTACTTGCCCGGCTCTGTGTGGTCTCTGTGTGCTTGCCCGGCTCTAAAATGGTTCTAAATGCTGCTGTTTACTTTATAGGGTTGATTACATGTGTTTATGACTGTGATGTTGGGTTTTAATGCACATAAAATATTTTAGGACACTATTTGTTTCAGAATCTTTTTTTCTTCATTTCCCTTCTCTAAAAACTGGTGCGTCTTATGGTCCGAAAAATACGGTAATATGCACACTGTGAGAAGAGTTAGCATACAGAGTGGAAAGATTCAAAGAGGTCCCATCAGTAGACCTTGTTGTAGCCCAAGTTCTTCAGTAGTTCTGTCACCTTCCTTCTATGAGACTCAATTTCCTTCTCATCTGTCAAAGGAACGTAAAAGTATTATCAATCGTCTTCTGTATTCTTGGTATTTATGATCTCCATTTTTACTATGCCTTGGAAATAAATTAGGGATTTGGAGGGGTATACCCTATACTGCATGGTAAAATTTAGACAAAATTAAAAGAAAAAAATGGTTTTCTATTACAATAAAGTATGTTTTGTAGTCAACACATATTTATATTTATGAGGGAGATGGAAAGAGAGACAAAGCCCAGCCATTTTTTCCCTAACAGGGATTGAACCTGCAACCTTTTGGTGCATGCAATGATGCCCAAACAACTCAGCCCCACAGACCAGGGCCATACTGTTTCTTAAAATGATAGTTTTATTCAGAGAGAAGGTTGGGGTGGGTGGATGGGCGGGTGTGTGTGGAGTGATTAAGTAGGGAACTTATGTGCATATATATATAGCCCATGGACACAGACAAAATAAAATTGTGAATGTCTGGGAGAGGTGGGTGTGGGGTGGAGGGGGTCAATGCGAAAAAACAAACAAACAAAATAACAAAAACAAAAGGGACATCTGTAATACTTTCAATAATAAAAATAAAATTAAAAAAAGATAATAGTTTTAGGGTGAGGCAGGCCACACCAGAAAGACTAACAATGTGATTTAGGAAGGAGACTTTGGGTAACTGGGTATCAGTTGTCCTAGAGACTGAGTTCAACTATGTGGCTAATCTAGCATACCTGCCTAATAAAGCTCCAATAAAAACTGAACACTGTACTCAGGCATACTTCCTCAATTGGCAAAATGCCATGCATATTGTCATACATCAATACTGGGAGGGCAATGTGTTGCTATTTGGAACCCTTCCAGACCCTGCCCTGTGCATTTCTTCTTTTGGCTGACATTGATCTGAATGCTTTCCCTGTAATAAACCATAACTGCAAGTATAATAGCTTTCAGTGAGTTCTCTGAATTCTTACAGTGAATTATGAAGCTGTGGTGGTTTTGAAAACCCCTGGACATTCAGTTGGTGTCAGAATGGAGGGCAGTCTTGGGAACTTCAAACTTGAGGGCTTAGCTAATTCTGGGTATATTATCAGGGCACTTTAGGATGCCAAGTCACTTGCCCAATGTCTCAAAACTAGTGAAGGATGGTGCTGATAGTCACCAGTGATTACTTTGATGAGATGCCAGTGTTGCTTTTTAAAATTTTTGCTCCCAATTCCTTGTGTTCAGTTCTTTGTGTTAAAAGAACTGATGTGGTTTCTGTTTTCATGATGGGAACTAGAATGATACAACAGTTGTGATATTCAAATGCTCCCTTTTGCCGGGACCGGTTTGGCTCAGTGGATAGAGCGTCGGCCTGCAGACTGAAAGGTCCCAGGTTCGATTCTGGGCAAGGGCATGCACCTTGGTTGCTGGCACATCCCCAGTGGCGGGTGTGCAAGAGGCAGCTGATCGATGATTCTCTCTCATCGATGTATCTAACTCTCTATCCCTCTCTCTTCCTCTCTGTGAAAAATCAATAAAATTTTGCTTAGAAAAATGCTCCCTTTTTATTTAAAAAAAAAAAGTCACCTTTCTATGAGACTCTTAACTGTAAATACAATACAAACTTTATCTAGACTCTTAGAATGAGAAAGTGGTGAAAGCTACCAAAGAAGGGCTCTTGGACCTCATGGGTCAGTGTTTGGTTAGCTAAGTGAAAGGCCTTTCCTCAGGCTTTCTAAGACTGGCACAGGCTTAGAGTGAACCCATTCTAGTCCTGATTTTGCAGGACATCTTCCAGTCCTGGGCATTCTGTCACACTCAGACAGGGGCTAATAGGATGTGAAGAGAAAGCAGTCCACATGCACAACTCTCTTACTTTTCCTTTCTCATTCTAGGTTGCTTTTCTACTTTACTTTTATTGTTGACACAGTTACAGATGTCCCCATCTCCCCCCTTTACCCACCTCCACCCGGCCTCCCCGCTTCCTTCTGGCCATCATCACACTGTTGGTGCTATATCACCAATGTGTTGTTTGGCTAATCTCTTCACCTTCTTTCATTCACTTCCTCCCTCCCTGCTCACCTTCCCTCTGATAGCTGTCAGTCTGTTCTGTTCATTAGATTCCACATATGAGTGAGATCATATGGTATTTGTCTTTCTCTGGCTTATTTCACTTAGCAATCTAGGTTTCTAAGACTACCCATTTGATCAAGTAGGGTGCCACCACTGGTTTTTGGTTTTGGTCATATGAGTTTTCCCTTCAGTTTTTACTGTCCCCGAGTAAGGACTACCAGTTGCAGAACCTTTCACAGATTCAATGATTTCCCAATCATTTTGAAGAATTGCTGCTGATTTAGTGTTTTCTTAACTTTAGTGCCTCTAATAGATAGATTGTGCCAAGTTAAAATTGGGAAAGCATGGCCATATACAGTAATTGCTCATTAATATTCACTCCATAGTTTGATTGTGCATGTGAAACTGTAAAGAGAAATCACCTTACTTCTGATTGAATGCCCTAAACATGATAGACCTAGCAGGTGGGGATAATGTACTATGTCTAGATTATTAAAATTTAACTGTGAAGATTATTATAGACAAATAGTAGCTCCTGCCATCTCACCTCCTGTTTTAAAATATGGTGAATTAATAGAAAACTTGAGGTATAGTAAAGCAATCAGGAAATGACTGCCTTTGAAAAGATAGTTTATTACTCACAATTCTCAAGAGAAGAGGGCTTGCCAGACCCATAAAGAGTTTTGTATTAGTCACCGTTCTCCAGAGAAACAGAACCAAAAGGAGATTTTACATATGATCTATTATAAGGAATTGGCTCACATGATTATTAAGGCTGAGAAGTCCAAGGATCTGCAGTTGGCAAACTGGAGAACCAGGAGAGCTCATGTGGCTCCTGTACAAAAGCCAGCTGACATGAGACTCAAGAAGAGTTGATTCAGTTCAAGTCCAAAAATAGGAAAAGACCAGAATGGTCAGACAGGAGAAATTCTTCTTTACTTATGTGTAGAGGGTGGGGGTGGGGGTGGGGGTGGAGAGGGAGTTGTTCCTTTTGTTCTATTCAGGTCTTCAATTAATTGGATGAGACCTACCAGCATTAGAAAGGACCATCTGCTTTACTCATAGTGTACTGATTCAAATGTTAATCTCATCCCAAAACTCCCTCACAAGCACACCCAGAATAATGTTTGACCAAATATCTGGGCACCCTGTATCTCAGTCAAGTTGACACATAAAATTAGCCATCCTTGGGGGCCACGTTGGGAAATTACTGGGCTTGGTCACAAGGCAAAAAGGTGAGGAAAGAACTGTGGAATATAATTAGTATCTAACTAATAGGGAATACTTATTTTAATTAGTATATTTTTGTTATTATTAAAATACAGACATTTGGGGTCTTGAAATGAGGCCAGGGTTCATGGAAACTTGGTACTCAGAAAAACTGAAGATATCTGGAATTATTACTAAATTTAGTCTAGTGAAATTATGAGTCAAATAGACTTACTTTCATTCATCTATTGGCAGCTAGAATATGTCTTTGAGTAATTTTTAACCATATATAGTGGCATATTATCTGTACTCTGGCCCATTTATATATTTTTTCTTTAGACTTGATCAAAACTGGTCTTGAGTTGAAGTCACTATCTTTTAAAGTTTAGTAGTGTTTTCTTTGTTATCTTATTCTCATTTAGTATTACAGAGAAAGCAAATTTCTGCCCAATCTTAACTCCTGTGTGTGTGTGTGTGTGTGTGTGTGTGTGTATGTGTGTGTGTGTGTGTGTGTGTGTGTGTATGCATATGTGTGTTTATACATGGTGGCCAGTTATATTATGTGCACATGTGAGCAAATATTTAAGGAATAATGTAAATGGATAAACATTGTAGCATATGTCTGTGTTGGTTTCTTTTCATTCTTTTTTCTTTTCTTTTTTTTTTTTTTTTTGAGCAAAAGATTCAATCTTAAAAATCAATTTATTCTAAAAATGTTTCCTTATACTATCTTTTCATTGTTGCTTCAGTGCTGTATTCTTATTTTATTTCTTAGACTTCCTTTGCAACTTTATAGAATCCTGTACGTCTTCCATGTCTCTTAGCTCTCTCGAACTATTTACTAGTAAACTTTCTATCTGATTTCCCTAACTTTAGGGAGACTTTCTGGAGTTTACTACTTTACAAATTTGAATTTCTAAATAAAATTAACTTGTTAGTCAGCCTCCTTTATTTTTACTAAGCTTGTTATTTATGCTTTTACCTCCACACCTGGTATAGTTTCATATAACAAAGATGTAATATCCAAATGGTCGTTACGCCTTGAAGTGTAATGACCAACTGTGTAACAACCAGATAACAGATCAGCAGGAGGGTGGGGCAGCGAGCTACAAGCAGGTGGTGGAGAGCTATGGGAGGGGGCAGGGCAGCAAGCTATGATGGGGGGGAGGAGGGTTAGGGGAGCTACAGGAGGGCAGGGCAGTGGCTAGAGAGCTACTGGAGGGTGGCAGTGAGCTTCTGGCGAGCTACTGGAGCACGGATTCGTGCACAGGGCTACTAGTAAGTTCCTAAAACAGGTCCTTTGACTCCTATTGTAAACACATAATATAGGAGTTCTAAAGCACTTTCTTGTTCCTTGCAGTAATTTTTATTTTATAGAAGACATTTGCTCTGAATTCTCATGATGATACCTTTTTCTTTAAACTACCGTATCTTTTTTATATGCCTTGTACTTTTTTTTTTTTCCTTAGTTGTTCCCTCTTGCAAAGGAATATTCAGGCTTGTTAGGGACTGGGAGTTGAAAAGGGTTCTATCAGACATGGGCACGAAGCACTGTTTGAATTTTTTATGCCAGATGAAGGGTAAAGGACAGTATTTGGTTTCATTTTGCCAGCTGAAAGATCCTTCAGCCTGTGGGGAGTGGGGACAGAGCCAGAACTGGAGAAGACAGAGCCAGTTACACTTGGGAACTTTGCCTGGAATTTCCATTTTGTGTTTGGCATGGAGTCAGGCTCTTTCTGGGGCAGGGCCTCTGCTAATGTCTGGCAAAGCTCCACTCTTTTAAGATCAGATGGTATCATTGCATCTACTCTTCACTAAGTGTGACCATCAGGACCAGTTTTAACCAGGATAACTGCCACCACAGGGTCTCCGTGTGGCATGACCTCCAGTGTGAGAAATACATTCGGCGCCACTGGGAGGAGGCAGATTTCTCCTTCCTGCTCCCCTCCTCCCTGGTTCTCTTACCCCTGCAAGAGTGTCTTTCTAACATTTTTAGAGCACCTGCTTTATGCAAATTGCCCTGCTATGACTGTGCTGCTAGGCAGGATAGAAAGAAATACAAGGGGGAGGTATGTACTACCTAATTAGGCAGAAATAGCTCACATTTATCCAGTGCACACCACACCCCAGGAACTTCACTCAGTACTTTACGTGCATTAGCTGGAATGATACGCACGGTAACCCTAGGATTTGGAAACTATTAGCTTCCTTCTTCGACCAATAGGGAAACAACAGAGATCTATTTAATAAAAGGATTCAGGTGCTTGTCAGCCTCACACAGGTAGCAAGCGGCAGGGGTGGAATCTGAACATGCAAAGTTTGCCTCCAGACTGCACATCCTTTGTCTGTGGTTTGACCAAATAGAAGTCCAGATGTTAAATGCTGGATGTTCAGAGATGCGATGCATCAGGGAAGGTGACAGGGATTGGCACTTGGGGTGTGAGGACAGAAGGGGGTACAGTGAGTCTCAGCAAAGTCAGGCTCTCCTCACCACTGCATTCAGGCTGCAGACTCGCCCTGTTGCCCATGCGCCCTCACCATCAAAGGCCCTTCTCCCCAGTTTCCCATTTTGCAGCCTTCTTTGACGGCAGCTCTACCCACCTGTGTCTGCAAGAAGCCTGAATGCTCCCTTGCCTGTTTTTAAGCCGTTTGCCTATGACAGAATATGAATAACAAGATCAGAAACATCTCTAGTATAACTTTAGAGGCCCTGTGTGCTGTTTCAGCGTCATTTTGTTGCTTTTCCTTTTCTCTCTAGGATAGTAAAGATTGGCTACTGGCTCTGATCTTTTCAAAGAAGTATAAAAGGGTCATTTCTAATTTTAGGGGTGATTTATCCGCTTGAAATTTCAAATATTCTGAGCAAACCTAATGTGCACATTTTGTAGATACTGTAATGTAAATGCAATTGTCACATTCAAGGTAATTCGAGAGGGAAGAAATGTTGTCAATGCTGGTTTATTTCCTGTGATGTCATTAGAATTTGGTGCTGTGTTATGTCTTTGTTATCTCTAGGAGTTTACAAGGTGATTAAGTGCACAATGTGTTCCATTTGGCTTTACAGGGAGAAAGGTTAGAGGAACAATCTCTGCCCCTAAGGGATGCACTATTTAAGATGAATTTATGATAAACACCACTGACATAAATATTAAAACCAGAAAGGGTGAAGTCCCTCTCAGAAAGGCAGCAGTGTATAGTATAGTACAGCCTGCTACAGTAGTTTTCACATATAGTGTAGTACTATATATATATATATATATATATATATATATATAGTATGCTATAGCTGTAGTATAGTATTTAAGAGCACAGATTTTGAAGCCAGACTGAATTCCCACTCTCCATGCAGCTGTAGGGCCTTATGTAAGTCACAGTTCTTTCATCTGTAACATAGGGGTGCTATCATATCTATCTCCTAAGATCATTGTGTTTATTAAGTGAACATATAGCACATATTATTATAAATGACTTGAATTATTTATATATAATATATTTTTATATCTGAAGGAAAATGTTACCAGGAACATCACAATGAGTTTATTGTCAGGTTCCAGGATCACAGGCCTTGAAGTTCTTCGTGTCAATTCCTGCATATTACAAGTGAAAACAATGAGGCCAAGGAAGGTCCAAAAGTTATCCATGGTCATATATCTATAGTGAGATATGTGTAAAAAAAAAAAAAAAAAAAAAAAAAAAAAATATATATATATATATATATATATATATATATATATATATATATATACGTGTGTGTGTGTGTGTGTGTGTGTGTGACTTCAACACCATTCAAAAGATTGATGTAATTAATTATTAATTAATACTATGCCATCTTCATGGGATTTTACTCTTCTACCTATAATAAAGTAACATAAAGCATAAGGAAGCTAAAGGACTGAAGTTAAGCCCAGGTGTGTAAAGTAAATTTAGTCTTAAGTCCTACACCCCTCTGGCATTGATCACCTCTAAGAAGTATTATGTAGAGCAGATGACTAGGGAAATCCATTCTCTCAGGGTTAATGTATGTGTGTTATGAACTTGGGTTCAGGCATACCATTCTAAAATCCGTTAAAGTTGCCTTTTATTTTGAGATTCCCCCCCCCCCAACCAAACAACTCAACTTATAAATCATTAAGAAGTTTCAACTTTGGAAGTCACATGATCTTTTCCATTGAGGCTATTTGCAAAGCTACTTTCATGTTTCAAGGACTTTTGAGGAAAACCACTGACAAAACCATGATTTTGCATTTTATGTCCCATACTTGTCCAGGGATAGGTTCATTTTTGCCTATTTATTCATACCTCCTGAGAAACCACAGAGGAATTAAGGCCATTTAAATTTATTTTAGCATGAGTCTTAGATGCTTTAGAATTTGATTTTCCTATCAGAATAATAGAAGCTATAACAGTAACTGCCGAGCCTCTGCTATGGGCCAGGGACTCAACATAGCTGGTAGAATCTATGCAATAATCTGATTCAGTTGGTATTGAGACTATAAATATGAAGATGAGAAATCTAGGGCCCAGGGAGTTTAAGTAATATTCCTAGGGTCAAATAGTAAAGAAAATGGCAGAATTCAGATTCAAACTCAGATTGGCCACATTTTTAATCATTATACCTGCTTCCTAACTCTTGGCTAAATGCAGCTTAGTCCTTTGGAAACCTCTTAGATAAATTTTTTGGAAGGCCTGTATTGGGGTTGTCATTTTTGTTGTTGGACTTAAGATCAGCCCTGAGCAAAATAACGAAGTAGGACACTTTCTCTCACCCCTCTCACTGTTCTTCCTGTCCCTCCAGGAACACACAGTCCTGTGCTATTTCTCAGAAGACCCACAGCAGCTGCCATCTGGATCTGCCCCAGCCACTTCCTCCTTCCCTTAACATTTTTGCTATCTCATTTTCTCTTACTGCTTTTCATGTGAAAGCTAGCTCTCTGCTTGTATTTATTCCCCAGATGATTTTTATTTTAAGGAAAGCCTTTTGAAGATATTAGAATGTAATCCCAAAGATTTGCTAATTGTATAATTTTTTGGCAGTCCTTGGAGATGATTGACTCAAAGACTTTCCTGCCCCTCCAAATCATATTTGGTGGTCATCCACCTACTTTTTCTAGATCGGAGTTTCTCAACCTCAACACTATTGGTATTTTGGGCCTGATCATTCTTTGTTGTGGGGAGGTCTGTCTCTAGACATGGCTAAATGTTCCCAGGGGAGGGGGTATGTGTGAACCTGATCCCAGTTGAGAACCACTGGTCTACATGAAAGTTAAAGTCTGCTGAAAGTGACTATATAAAGCAGCCCTTTGCCTCTTCCTAGGAATGAAAACCCATTTCCGGAACTCTTTACACTCTTCACCTATAGTTTGTTAGGCCTTTGATGGCCTGAAATGTAGATGTTGAAAGGAAAATAATTTTTTTTTCTCAGTTGGTTAAGAAGTCTTACTTAATGAATGGACTAGTGCAAATCACCTAACCTGGTGCCTGGTTACATGGCAGATATCCAGTCTTAGTTAATTTCTGTTCTACAGTTTTTATTATTTATTGCTTTCTTTTACAAATAAAGTTAAATGCCCTTTTCCTTTGGTTTCATTCATAAGCCATGTCAAAGGAAGAGGACATCCAAGGAAGGAAAGAACTTAGTGATCTTCACAGCAGGGCGAAGTGAAGAGCCTCATTGTTTCATTTAGGCAGTATTAGTCTGAATAAACTCCACAGTTTATTCTTACTGTGGGATTTGCTTGGGCTTTATCTGAAAACACAACTTTCTATTTCTCAGTCTTGGCAGTTTCTCTGAAAAAAAATTTTTTTTCCTTAGGATTATTTTTCTGTATTTCTCTCTTTAAAAAAACAAAACAAAACTCTTGCTCTTGCTCTTTATCATTTCTCTCCTTTCCTTCTTTCATTCCCTCCTTTCTTTTTACTTTTGCAAATTAAATGGAAAGTAGCATCAGAGCGTCTTACTGCTGGGTTTCAAAAACTCTAGGCAGGCAGTTGATTATTTCTTCATCTTGAGGCAACAGACTCCTACGTTATGGGAAAAGGGTTGGTGCATGATCCATGGGAGATGTCCCTGCATGTGGAGCTCACTGTGTGCTTGGCTTGGGCAGCATTAATCAGGAAAGGGGACCTGCACTAGTGAGACTAGTTGCAAGCTAGAGGAGAGAAGCAGCAAAATGTGTGGGGTAAAATTCAAATTATGCCATTCTCTTCTTCCCTCCCCATTCCACTATTTCTGGAGAATAAAGCCAGTGTGGCATGAAGTCAAAAGACCCATACCGAACCCTTAAAATGCCTGTCACCCATCAGCAAACAGCGCTCCCCCCCCAACTTGAAGCATGGGTTCCCGTGACTAATTCACCACATCTTTTTGTAATAACAAGGGATTTTTAAAAGGTGTTTATCCTACCTACAGCTTTTTAAAGCAGTAAGTTCATTTAAATAATTACCTAGTCATTTAGTTAATGCATTCTTTTTAAAACTCAACTAACTACAGCATATGTGCTTTTGATGGAAAAAAAGAGCCCCCTTTATGTAATAGCACTGTTCCCCCTTCCCCCCCCCCCTCAAAATAAATGCAACACAATTATTTTACTGCAGAGAAATTAGCTCATTTGCAAATGCCACCTCAGAACACAAGAAGAATGGCATTTATTGAAGCACTAATAAAGGCACCATGTTAGAATAATTTTATGCTGACGGGCCCACAATCACTCAATATTTTAAGAGCTGTCATCACACCAGCATGAGCTGCATGCAAAAGTACAAATTTATGCTGTGACATCATGGCACTAAGAGTATAATTGGAATAAAATTACCCAGCTTCTCCCTGGCATTTGCCAGTGTTCCAGAGCCCTTCACTGCCCACCCAGGGTGGATTCTTGGTTTTGCACCAGCAGCCACACATGCTGTGAATGTAGGACGCACAGCATGTGGGTCCTTCAGGTTTTTCTGAGGCCACTTCTCAGTAGGCACTCAATGACCTGTGCTGTGGCTGAACAGAGGGCTGTGCAGCCTTAGAAAGCTGAAAGAGTCACAAATCAGCCAAGGCCAGTCTTTAGATATGGGTAATTAAGCCAACAGTCACCATACAATGTCTGAAGACCTCATAGCATCAGTTTTAGCAAGTTAATAAATTCCTGTCATGGCCTGTGGTTAAATGGGGAGCTTGAACAAATGAGAGTGTCGGCATGAAAATTGGGACTTTGTGATTCCACCTTGTAACTTTTTATCACATTTTCATTCTTGTTGGAGCTGGGGGTTGGAGGGTGAAAAACAACCCCTGCCAAGAGATGGTGGTGCATGCGGAGAAAGGGCAAAACTTACCTGTCATGTTTAGACATGACACCCTGCTTGAAATCCCATGTTTCCTCACTGCCTCTTGGGCATCATCAGTCATGTTCTATGCTGCAGAAGGAAGTGTTAATGTGCCTCTGAAAAAACTGGCGTGAACTCCAGGAGCTGATAGGTTTGTTTGGCCAGACAGGTGTGCCTGTCTGTCAGGGGATTTGAGGAGGGGCAGTGGAAATAGGCCACTTCTGCAGAGCACAGGGCACTGTTCCCCTCAGTGGTGCTGAAAGCGTGAAGCTGAGCAAGGTTGTCTGCAGCTCCAGGATGGCCGAGTGAAGGTCTTTAGTGAGCTTAATGAGAACGTTAATTTGGATGTACGAGAGGAAATGTAGTAATTAACAGCCCGGGAATTGGTAAACACAACACATTCATGTGAGTGGATGACAGAATATAGCAGCTGTTTAATTGGGGAATAAGATGATGTATGCACTTACGCTATATTTGTGCAATAGCTTTGTAATCGGCAGAATAATACCCCCAAGATGTCCATATCCTAATCCTCAGAATATGAGATTCTTACCTTGTATGGCCAAAGATATTTTACATATGTAATTAATTAAAGAGTCTTGAGATGGAGAAAACATCATGGATTATCTATATGGGCCCAATGTAATCACAAGGGTCCTTAAAAATGAAAGAAGCAGGCAGGAGGATCAGAGAAGGGGAATGGATGCCCCAAACCTAAGAGGCTCATATGATGTGACTGCTGGCCTTAAAGATGGAGGAAGGAGCCACAGTGAGCCAAGGAATGTGTGCAACATCTAGGAGCTGGAAAAGGTGAGGAAACAGATTTTCCCCCAAAGCCTCTAGAAGGAATTCAGTCTGCTGACACCTTGTTTTCACCCTGTGAGGCTCATTATAGACTAATGACCCCCAGCACTGTAAGATACTAAATCTGTGTTGTTTTAAGTGACTAAATTTGAGGTAACTTATAATAGCAGTAATGGGAAACAAATAGTTTTCTCTTTATTTCTAACTATTGTAAATGCATTGAAATTATTTAGTTTTTGGTGTTTGATGAGTTTTTGTTGCAAGATGGTTAAAATACTATACTTCCCATACAAAGCAATGAAAAAAAATGGAAATAAATTTTTAAATTTGGAAATGAATTTTTGTTAAAAAAAAAAAGTAAACATAGAGCAATAGTGAAGCATAGTGAGAAAGTACCAGGCTTTGGAATTAAATAGACTAAGGTTCTATGCAATGCTGTGTGTTCTTGGGTAAGTTTTATAACCCCTGAACTTTAGGTGCCCTACTTGTCAAGTGGAGAAAATGATTTATTCATGGAGCTGTTGTAAAGAAGAAATAATTATGTATTTGAAACTAATAATAACGTGTTATGTAACAGGCATCTAATAAACAGTTTCTTCTCTTTATCTACATTGATATATATAGATGTGGCAATGTTTTAAAACATGCCTATAAATTCTTTGATACATATCATCAAGAGGCAATGTCTATGTCTGCTCTTCCTGAATCTAGGTGGGCTTGAAATGCTTCAACGAATAGAATACAGAAGAAATGGCACTTTGTGGCTTTCAAGACTAGGTCATGAAAGGCCTTGTTTGCTGAAACATTCACTCTTTTTGAACCACCAGGTTAAAAGCAGTACCATGATGCTTCCATGTTCTGAAGAAGCCCAACCCTCATGAGTAGGGCACATATAAACATTTCTCTTAAAAGTCTCATCTTTACCCAGACTTTGAATCATCCCATTTCAGGCACCAGGCATGTAAGTGAAGAAGCCTCCACTGATTCCAACCCAAAGGCACTTGAGTCTTGCCAGATGAGGCACCAGACATCACAGAACCAAGAAATTATCCTACTGTGCCAAATTCTTGACCCACAGTGGTTGTTGCTTTATGTCACCAAGTTGGTGATGATTTGTTATACTGCAATAGGATACTGGAGCAAAACATTTTTTTTATTTTTTTAAAATATTTTTATTTCAGAGAGTAAGGGGGAGAGAGAGAGAGAGAGAGAGAGAGAGAGAGAGAGAGAGAGAGAGAGAGAGAGAGAGAGAGAGAATGAATATGAGAATGAGAATGAGAATGAGAATCATTGATGAGCTGCCTCATACACACCTCACAATGGGAATCACACCATAAATCTGGGCATGTACCATGACTAGGAACAGTGACCACCTGGTTCATAGATTGATGCTCATTCACTGAGCCACTTCAGATGGCCTAGAGCAATAGTTTATTAACCATTGCTAGTATCAAGTACAAGGCAAAAAAGTGTGGTGCTAAACCAGTAGCCCATTGCAGATCATTAAGTTGGAAAGAAAACATAGATGAATGTATTTCTGTCTCTTTTCAATTGCATTCTCTTTATATGAAAATAAAGGCAACTGTATATGCTTTGGTTTATATTCCTTGCAATTTCAGTATAGCTAAAACAGTCTCTTCCTTCTCATTCTCCTATATTAAGAAAGGAGCCATATCTTTAAAAATGTCAAAGAGGATGCCTTCTGAATATTCTGTGTATATTCCTGTGTATTATCATCAACAGATAATTGTTTGAAAATACACATCTGAATGGGAAAAGTAGCTCAAATATAGGGAGACAACGTCTTGTTTGTCCAGATGATTAATAAATCTTGGATTTCCTACTGCTCTTTGTAACAGCTTCTTTATTTGTGTGTAACTGTTATCCCCCCCCCCTTTCGGATTTGAAATGCAATATTAATCATATTCTAGACATACAAACAAAGGGATTGTAGCTAGATCATATTGATAGAATCATGGTATTTGTGTTACACAGAACCTAACCTCATCCCTCCATTTTTGGATAGCTTGGCATTGTCTCACAAATCAGCTACTTGCAGGATTTCCAGCGGGCACAGGAATGGGAAGCTTGCCCAGACTTCAACGTTTGGCAGACATAATGAGCTAGACCTACAATGGCTGCTAGTGTATGTATTTTCTTGGACTGCCCCCACATCCTATTTTAATTTAAACACATATGTTCATTATTTTTGAAGTACAGGCATATGCTTGAATATTTATTTGGAAATAAACAAAATCATTCTCACCACAATTATTTTTTAGAATTTAAGGATAAAGTAACACACACACACACACACACACACACACACACACAAAAAAAAAAAAAAATCAATATCACAGAATATGTACACAGAATAAATGCTTAATTGAAAGTTTTGACAAGTTTATGATATTTCACAAAAGGAACGGTTCCCTTTCATTATTTAATGGGAATCTGACATAATGAAGTAGAGGAGAAAAATTAGTTTAAATTTTCACTGTATTTTTTTTTTGTCTTTATGGAAATCACGTTACTTTTTCTTGCCTCATATCCACTTGTAAAACTGGAGATTATAAAATTCCATTAACTTTCAACACTATCATGATCTCAATGTGATAAAAAGTAAATCAGAAATGGACAAGTATATTTCTTAGGAATATTTGGTTGTTTTCAGAAATTAGCCTGACAAAACTTAAGCTTCTCAAAGCACATTTAGGCTACCCACAGGGGGCTTTATCTTCCTTTAAAACAGGTTTTTTAACGTAAGAGGGATTTATAGGGCAATAAAAATTCTCCTTTTCTTTTGGTGGTCACTGTAGTCACCTAGACCTCCTCCCAGGCGGATCCGCATGATACCCTGTGGCTTTAGTTGATGTTTATTTATAAGTACCACCAACACTGCTTTTGTTGAAAAGTTGAAGCCTTCTGATTTACGTTTCTTTTTCTGTCTAATGTGTTTCCTTTTTTGGATGATAATAAAATCTTAAAATCATTACTTCTTGGCAACATACAAGTAATTTGTAAGACCCAAATTTCTGTCCTAGGTTATGTGGGAAATGTGAAATGGGCAATGCCTGAACTTTACACAATTTGGTGGACTCTCTTAAGAAAATTAATGCAGAATTTCAGATAAAAATAATAAAATTAATATTTAGAGTAAGAAAAGAAATCACCACAAATTAATGGAACCTAGGAGATTCAGGTTCTTTTCTTCTGACATCCTTTTAAGCAGTTGACCAGAAATGACTTTTTAGAAATGCTCACCCTGTCACCTAGAACATCCTACAAGTGCCTATTGGCACTCTCCATTGGAGTGTTAGAGATGTCCTGAAGCTTAAACTCATTAGCCCCAGAGTAAATTGGCCTCTGGACCCGTGAATGAATGAATGAATTTTGCCAACAGGAAATAATAATAATTGACACTATTGAGCACTAACCTGGCACAGAGGACAGTTGCAAGTACTTCCACCCACTAACTGAACCTCTCGGCAATACATTTTTATTGTCTGGACCCAGCAGCTAGGCAGGTGGAAAATGGAGGTTTCCCTATGTATGATTTTATAATTTCATTTACATAATTTTAAATATATAAATATAACACATATACTGGACTATTGATAGCTCACACTTACAGATGAAGGAAAATTGCTCAAATCCTTGAAGGCTAATTTGTAGCAATACTACATATTTCATTAAAATAGAGAAATGTTAATATCCCAAAGAATGACATTCTTATCAAGTAATAAATTCTGACTCAAAAGTAAGTACATAAATGAAAATTGTTTTTTAATTTAAGAATTCAGTTAATTCTACCTTGTTAAATTGAAGAAAGGTTTTTCTGTTTAGGGTTTTTGCTGTCTTTTTGAGTTGCTTAATATTATGTGATAATGCTAAGATAGGGAGATATTTTCAACAATATTTAGTCAACATTTTTAGACAGGTCAATTGTAAGTATTAAATATTTTTAAATCAAATTTCATAAATTGTAAATATTTCTCCTCACACATATTACAGGAGATCAGTAAGGTGTTTAATATATCTATTAAACCTGACTTAATAGCATTCAAATTGGTACACCTCTAGAAGTGTAATATATATGTTAAAACTTCCTAAAATAATTGTTTTCAATATTTTCTAGGAGTAGATTAAATGAGAGATGAATGTAGATTTGGCATGACCAGATCTCAGTCCACAGTGAATGTTCAAATTAAGCTCAAAATCAGTTGCAGCTACGGAAGGGCCTCCAATGTGGAATGCCTGCTTGGATGTGGAACATGAAGAGAAAGGGCTCAAAGGCAATTCTCTGTTGTGACAGATGTTTGCTTCATACTTTCTCTATAAACCTAACTCCCTGGTGTTATTTATTTTAACCATTCTCTTATATTTTGTATATATTCAAACTTTTAAAAGTAATTTATCATATGCAGTTGGCCCTTGAACAACACACAATTGAAAATTCACCTATAACTTTGACTTCCCCAAAACCTAGGTTGTCCCTCAGTGTCCATGGGGAACTGGTTCAGGACCCCAGTGGATATCAAAATCCACTGTGCTCAATTAGACTGTAAAAAATGGTATAGGTGAAAGCATACAGTTGGTCTTCCACATTCATTGACCCAACCATGGATTGAAGACAGTGCAAGTATTTATTGAAAAAAAAAAAATCAGTATATGACTGGAACCATCTGGTTCAAGAGTTGAATATGATTTATTTGCCAGGGTCTCAGCAGGAAACAAAATCCACTTGGAAGTTTTCAACAAGGAACTTTGAAAGATGGGACCACTTATAGAGTGTGGGAAGGGCTTAGAACTCACCTTGAATGATGTTGGGGCACCCAGAAAGCAGCAGCATTGAAGGGTAAAATCCAATGACAGCTGGCATTAGGAAGAGAGGCCCACATAGGTGTAGTCACCATCAAACACTGCTGATATTAAATAGTTCCAATGCAGGAAGAATAGGGAAGAAATACCCCAGTCTCTCCTCTCTCCAATTTCTTGCCAGTGCTTTCTATTAGCCTAAAACAACTGGAAGACAGCAGACAAAAGAACCATCCATCTCTCTTTCAAAATGACCCTACCATACACATTTCTTAAAAACACTTTTCACATTTCTTATTAGTATTTCTCCAATATCTTTCATTTTACACACATGCAGAGTCACCTCCTTCTTTGTTTTATGGTATGTGCTCAATAGTATGGATATATCAAAATTGATTCAACCAGTTATTGGTAAATGAACTTTGCATTTCCAAATTTTTTCTCACTATTAAAATAATGCTGTGGTGACCATCCTTAAATAAATTTTATATATATAATGTGTGTGTGTGTATCTGTGTGTGTGTGTGCCCGTGTAAGTATTTCTTGCTAATCCTTGAGTCTGAATTATAGGTCAAATTGTATGCACTTTTCTAATTATAATACCCATTGATTAAGTGCCCTACAAAAAGGTTATGCTAATTTATATTACTGCCACACTTTGAGAGTTCCTGTTTTCTGATACTCTCACCCGCATTAAAGCATTAACAGTCATTTACATCTTTGCTAGTTGACAAATAAAAATTATATTTCCTCATTATTATAATTTGCATTTCTTTTCTTTTTAGCAAGATTGAATATTTCCTTCTACAGTTATTGGCCTTTGACTAAGGCAAGGGGGCTAATTGTAATAGAGGACAGAAATTCTCACCTGTTACCTGCCTAATGCCAAGGGCTGCCACCAGCACATACCACATCTTGAGTAGATTAGAGAAAGCAAAAGGGGGTTCTTTACTTATGACACTGTATTGCCATATACTAGAGAACTGCCATTATAAATAAAATAAATCCATGATGCTGACTGCGTGGATGGGTTGATGGTGCCTCACAGAGTTGTACAGTGCACAACCTGCTGCACATTGGTGTGGGACAGCCCTGCTAACACTCAGGCTTAGTCTCTGAGTATCAGCCAAAATAACTGATGTCATCTTGACCTTTCTAGCTTTCATTCATTGTGTGTTAGTTCCCTGACTTAATCTAGGACATGGTCCCATTTTCTCTTTCTAAATTCCCTGGGCTGTCCTGGTACTCCCTTTCTGGCTCATTTACTCTGACTACACACTTGACTCTCAGTGATCTGGTTGGTGCCCTTTTGGCATATTCTTGACAGGAAGAAGTAATTCACATTTTCCTATAAAAGCCTGTGATTCAGTGTCACAGCCCCATCAGCTTTCCTAAATGCCTAGGAGAATTTCTGTGGTCAAGTGGCCCATTTCTCTTTAAAAAACACATAATATTTGCTTCTTTTTAGAATGTAGGGTGCCCCTCAAAACGTGTGGCATGATACACACAATAGATAACATTGATTGCACACTCACTAAGGACAGAGCCTTGTCTCAGCTCTTTACATGTGTAAATTTAGTAACACTAGTTACCAATAGCGTTACAGTTATCTCATTACTACTACTGCTGGTATATTCGGAGGCAGGTGGATAAAGAGGAGGTGGAGATAAAGGAAGCCAGAGCTAGCAAATGTACACTTAGGATTTAAGGCAAACATCCCATTCCCATCTTTTTAATAAGGGAGGGCACTGAGTTTACCTACTTATAAATATAATAGGGGAGTTTAATGCCATTGGGCAAACTACAAAAACTCAACCCACAAGAGGCTTGAGATAATTCAAGCCCTTTAGCTTTAGAATAAACTGATGAGGCTCACAGAAGGCCATATCCTCGGGAAGTAGGTCCCTATTGACCTCCCTTTAAAAGTGTACAAAGTTCATGGTTCCCCATGATCCATTGAGCAAATGTCACCTGCCTCTGATACAACTCACAGCCCACCGAAGAACCAAGCAAGGGGCTCTTTTTGAAAATAGCCCGATAAAAATATGTGTATGTCTGTGGTAGGGCCTGGAGCAAAGTTGTGGGGAGCAAAGAAACACAAGGGCATTGAGTCAAACTCATAGCGCTTCAAGCAGCCAACATAATGCCCAGAATTATGTCCTTTCCCTAAATGCACTGCTCCATTAAATTGAGAGACAATGGTCTTCAGTTTCAATATCAGGCTTGTTGATGATTGGTTGTGCCACATTGAGCAAATCACTTTATCCAGCTGCATAGAGATTAGGTTTCTAAAGTTTCTTTGCTCCTTAACATTCAGTGACCCAGCTGTAAGTTTCCTTTCTAAACCTTTCCTTTCAGCACCCACATCCATTGAGCATCCTCTCAGGACTTAAGAATGGCCACCCTTTGTGAGATGTCTCAGCCTATGTAAGCAACAGTCCTGGGGCCCACCCAAGAAGATTTATAGTGTGGAGACTTTTCTTAGCAGAGCTTTGACAAGGAAAATGGCAGGCAGCCAGCATCCCAAACCAAACAATTGTCAGATGGCCGGGGAAAGAAAAATAAATGCGGAGCAGAGTCGAGGACTCAATAGCTATTTCAGGACAGTAGAAGGCTTCCTTTATGGCCATTTTGACTGGAGCATCAGAGCATGCCTGAACCAGAGGATCTGCCCTTTCCTGACCCCGAATGCCTGGGCTACAGAGGCCTGGGGGTGTTCCCTCAACCATCTGCCCTCATGACTGTGTAGCGGAGGCCCTTGGGACCACCACCGGTGAGGGTAGGATTCCTGCTGCTAATGAGGAATCTCTGCAGATCTCTCAGTGCGTCAGGGATGCTTCCTGTAACTCTTGCTATCCATTCAGTCAGTTCATGGAGCTGCACTCATATTTTTCTTGGAGAGCAGAAATGTATTTCCCAAGCTCACAGGGCCTTTTTGATGACATATGTTTGTTTCCTTAACCAATTACTCTCTGCATCCATCCACCACACTGTGGGACTGACATCTTTTTTATTTTTCCTAGATTGAAAATCTGAGATAAACAACTTATTTTCACTCTATTTCTCAATCAGAGAGACAGGATTGCTTTCCACTTCCACCCCTTCTTTATTTATGCTCATACTTGCATCTATTTTATAAGTTTTATAGGGATCGTGTGCTACAAATTTTGTGTATTTGTGGCTATCCAAACTCCATCTGTGTAGAGTTTATCTTGGCAAATACAATCTTGCTAATTTGGACTCCCCAGGTACTGATTTTACTTTCAGATTCCTTTCTCCCTTCTTTTATTTTTCCATCTCTTTTTCTTTTTCCCATTTCTCCCCTTTACCTCTTTTTCTTATTTCTTTCATTGAAATGCTTTCTTCTGTATCATACTCTGCAATCATTAAGTGCAGTAAATACATCAGTAAAAATAAATTTCACAAATGTATATTTCTTTATTATCATCTTACATTTTTTAAAAAAAACTTTCTCATAAAAGAGGCTTTGTGAATTTTTTTAAATCTGTGGAAGATTAAAAGAAACTATATTTAATCCTTAAAATAACTAAAACAAACAAACAAACAAACAAAAAACACCTGAGGGTGAAACAAGAAATATACATTTTGAGGTGTTTTCTCATTTGCTAATGCCTTCAAGGTTCATCAGGTAAATGTCTTTATTTATGAGGCAACTGAAAATGATGGAGCCTGTGGTTGAACGTCACACTTAAAATTTTCACATTCAGTTTGTGTGTGTGTGTGTGTGTGTGTGTGTATGTGTGTGTTTGTGTTTAACTATCTCATCAGCCATTCAAAATAAGTTTGTGGGACCAACTGAATGCCAGGGCAATAAGTTTGTAACCATTACTTTAGGTAATCATGATCTCTCTTTTATTTTATTTCTCTGGTGAAAGTGACACTTATTCTTAGATAATTTATTTAAGATATGGTGTCCCTTACCACAGTGCTAGTCATGTCACTCCTCTTTCTCATTGCTTTTAGAATAACATGAACATTTTCATGTAATTTAATATTCTTCCTGATGCAACCCCAACCTGGTTTTATATCTGTATCCTTTTTTTGTATCCTGCTTAAATTTCTGCCAACCTGATCTACTCATATTTTTCTTCAACACATACTATTATTTTATTAATGTCCACCCATGTCTTTTGTTGTTATCAAATATTTTCCTCATCTTTGTAGACATTTTACTCATTGGTCAAAACCTTGGTTCAAACTGCCTTCACTGAATTCTAGAATCTACATTTAAAATTATGTTATGGCCCAGCCAGTGTTGCTCAGTGGTTGAGCATCTACCCATGAACCAGTAGGTCTCAGTTCGATTCCCAGTTAGGGCACATGCCTGGGCTGCAGCTGGACCCCAAAAGGGATATGCAGAAGGCAGAAGACAGATAATTCTCTCTCATTATTGATGTTTCTATGTCTCTCCCTCTCCCTGAAATCGATAATAAAAAAAACAAACCAGAAAGTTATGTTATGCATAGTATCTTTTGCTCTGTGCTCTCATAACTCTATGTAAATCTATGTTAAACTAGGATGGCATATATCTTGGTTTGTCCTGAACAGTCTCTGCTTATGCCTGTGGTCCCAACTTAATTATTAACTAGTGTCCCAGTGCATGTGCACATTGAAAAGAAACTAATTAGAAGAAATATTTTAATATCACTATTCATCTTCTCTCTATAATAGAAGTGTTAACCAAATTCATGAACAACAATGACAGATCAAAACACACATGTGTGATTGGCACCAGTGAGAGCTTTATATGTATTGAGTATATGTGAGTCAACTTAGCCTTTTATAGATATAGAATAAACTTGCTTAATTAGACCTGCTTTCTGATTTAGCTAAACTTTTTCTATCCCAGTGGAGCACCCCAACTTATCTGACAGGTAATTGTCAGCACACAGCAGTAAATATCAACACAAAGCAGATTATTATTGTAGTAGTGTTTGCCTATATTCTGCACAGTGAGAAAACCTGAATTTATTTTCAAGTTCCACCATTTTTTCTTTTCAGTCAGATCAAGTTTCTAAACTTTCTAAATCTCCATTTTCCAGCTAATGAAAAGAAAATAGGATTTTACCAAGTCTCCTATCTACCTACTCCAGGACTTCTGTGAGGATCAAATGTTTCACAAACATTTGGTTAAACTGTGAAACGTTTCACCTGGCTATAAAGCAAGTAGTGTTCCTGGGCTGAAGAAACTCCAAGGAGGCTATTTTCTAGGGAGAGGAAGCCAGGTGTTGCTATGTGACATCATTAACCAGTGCCCATAGTTACCATTTCAGGGCTGGGCTGAGGGTTGCATTTTACACAATGGGGTCATGGCAGCATTGGCTGTGATTGGTGAGGTGTCTCTCTGGGGTGGTGGTAGGGCCTGTGTACCACTTGGAGGAAGCTGACTGTTGGTTTGTCAGCACCAGGTCCATGAAGTTATTTATTTATTTATTTATTTATTTATTTATTTATTTATAATATATTTTATTGATTTTTTACAAAGAGGAAGAGAGGGGATAGAGAGTTAGAAACATCATTGAGAGAGAATCATCAATCAGCTGCCTCTTGCACTCCCCCTACTGGGGATGTGCCCACAACCAAGGTACATGCTCTTGACCGGAATCGAACTTGGGACCTTTCAGTCCACAGGCTGACACTCTATCCACTGAGCCAAACTGGTTTTGGCTGGAGCCATTTATTTTTAAATGGCCAGTGCATGTCACAGCACTCATAGATTGAGCATCTGTCCCCTGGTGATTAGTGCACGTCATAGCTACCGGTTGGATGGATACTTAGCCTTTTATATATATAGATAATGGTCATGCTATTTATAATATTTAGTTACATTCCTGCCTACTGTTGGAGTAAGGATCATCCTTATACCCTGCAATGGCTATGCTATTTCTGTTACATTCATGACTACCAGGTAAGGGAATTGGCGGATTTTATCTCCTTTTCATAGAAATCCAAAGGGTTGAAGTTGGTGTGTTTTATCAATAGCCCAGAGGTTAAGTGACTCTTATCTTTAAGTATTTGCTATTCTTTTCTCTCTTTTGGGGAAATTGACTTAGGTACTTTCTTGCATTTAGTTAATAGTAATAAAAACATCACGGAACTATGTGTTTTATAGCAATGCTTATCTGGTCAAGTCCTTAGACTTTATTCTTGTAAATAACCTTATAGTGGACATCTGTTATATTTAGTCTCTGTATCAGTTCTTTCTATTCTTTGGGTAGTGGCACGCTGGTTTTATTTTAGGGAAACTACCTCCACCTGTATTTCAGTAGCAGGGCCACTGTGACTAATGTGGGGCCAATAAGGTAACTAGGTAGAGTGCAACATTTAAGGAGGCACTGACTCTCAGGGTTGTACAAGAACAGCTTTGACAGTAAGAGATGACTTCTTCAATAATATGCCTTCAAGAGATGTCTGCTTGGTTCAGTACCTACTCCCAGCCTAGCTCAGAAACAATGGGGCTGATCCAATCTCTATCTCTAGAGATGAACATTTGACTCAAGACTGGCTAAAGAGCTTTCCTCCTATTGAGAGGCTGTCATGTGACATGAACAGAACCAATAAGATTCTATTCTGGGACTTTTATTGGAATTCCTCAGAGAATAATCTCTCTGAAGCAGTTGAAACAGTGAGGAAAAAAGACTTGAAATGCTGGGCCCACCCAATGGAGCAGGCCGTTGGAGCATGAAACCACGGCAGAAAGCCACAGGCCCAGAAGGGCTATATCCTAATACATTGTTTAAGCACCTGGATCCAGCTATCCTGATTTATTTTAAAATGTTCAGGTACAGAGTCAATAAATAACTCTTCACACACACACACACACACACACACACACACACACACTTTTCTTTTTTTCCTCCATGCCAGTACATGACTCAAGTTTCTGTTTATATGCAACGGAAAGAGTTCTGTTCATAAATATGAAGTGACAAAGATCCACAGGAATTGACACTGGCTCTTCGCTACAGCACTTTAATCAAGTATAGAGAATAAAGCTAGATCTATACTCCCTACATGGCATTTCTTCATTCCTCTTTCCTGCCTGCAATGCCCACCACCAGCACATAATAGTTAAGGTATTTATTGAACCTTATTGAAAGTGCATTTGACCGATATCACAAGTTAAAGATATTTAGAAAGCAAGAACCTTTACAATATATTTTTTAAAAGTAGTGTTATTTTAAGATTAATTTACTGCTGGACTTATTATGCTAAGTAAGTGAAGGTGCTGAAGCCAAAAGAGATAAGGTAAAATTGATTTACATCTCTGGATTTTTGTTGTTGTTGTTCGGTAATCTTTTCGGTATACTTCACCGCCTTTCAATACTAGCCCCTCCTCATTTTCATCTTCTAGCCGGATTTTGATATGTTGTTGAACTGTAGGGATCAGATGGGTGTCTAGATTATGGTTTATTACAATGCTTACTCAGCTTAAGACCAAGCAGTGCTGATTGATTTTTTTAATCTCCCATTGGGGCACACAATTTGGTTTGCTAATGGTGACAAATGACATTAAGAGACAAATCAGTTTAAATTAATGACTCTACACTTGCAAAATACCCCAGGGAGGGCATGTTGACTCTGACATTGGAGAGAGTGTGGTATTTTTGCCACCTGCAATTAGTGCAGTTAATGAAAAAATCCAAAGGTCATCACAACTGCACACACTGTCGCGTGCCTTTGCATCTTTGGGAGGGCTTGCTAAAACATAATTGCGGAGCTCTGTATCCAGAGTTTTGGACCCAGTGGGTCTGAGGTGAGGCCCAAGATTTGCATTTTCTACAGTTTCTAAGATGATGCTGAGGCTGAAGCTCTGGCAACATCACTTTTAGAACTGCTGCTCTATATTAGGGATGTATTATAATTCAATGAAAACAGAGAATTGGGGAGAAGTGTTAATCAGAGCAGCATAGTGGAGAACGTTTTGAGGCTGTGATGCAGAAAAGGTCATTCCCAATGCACTGTAATCTTTCCCTTAGGTGTCCTTTTGTCCCTTTTCTTTCTGCTCCACACTGACCTATATGTGGAGCAAAGACACTTTTCTTAATTTTAATCAGTACTATTTGCCCAAAACGTTTCTTACAGTGGGTTTCTGACATTTTAGAATGATGACGGGGTTGGAGTGTTGAGGAGTGGATGTGAGGATGAGAGGTGTGGAGATTCCTAGTCCATGCAAATGCCCAGGCTGCATTCTCAATCCCCATCATGGGGCATGCAGAAGGCAGCCGATCAATGATTCATTGATGTTTCTGTCTCTCCCCCCCTCCCCTTCCTCTCTGAAGTCAATAAAATATATTTTAAGAAAAGATTAAAGCAGAGGAGCCGGGAGAGTGAATGTAGGAAAGCAGGAACTTGCCCCACCCTTCCTTCTGGAAAGGCTTTATCTGACTTTCTCTCCGGTGGAAATTTAGACACAGTCAGCATTCAAATAAAGTGGGTTGCCTGTGTTTCCATTATCCCCGACCACATTGGAAATGTGTCTATTTTCTGAGAAACATTGAGCTCAATCTACATTTCTCATTACCATTTAGTAACCGAGAGACTGCCGTTGACTGTAACAGATAAAGGGCAATTGCTTATTTTTCAATCAATTCTTATTGATTTGGGAGACACAGGGTCCTTAATTGTATGTGTGCTTCATCTTCCCATTGGAAATTTCAGCTTCATCTGATAAATAGATTCTAGTTTAAATTATGGTGGATATCTTTAAGTGCACTGTAGGAAAAGGCTTTAAGTCTTGCAAATACTTGAGAAGAGAATCTAAAGAACAAGTGAGCATTTCTCTTGCCAGTATTAACTGTCTTGACTGCTGGTACAGGCTCTGCAGCCAGACTGCTCAGGTTTGAATCCCAGCTCCCTCATTTATTACCTTTGTAACCCTGGGTGGGCTACTTCACCTCTTAATGCCTCAGTTTCTTCATCTATGAAATGGGTGAAGTACTATTTAGAGTATGGAGTTGAAGATTAAATGAGGATAATTTATATAAAGCATTTTGTTTTGAGACTGGACTCTTAGCTTTTTTATTACTCTCCCTTTGGTTCAACATACAAGTTGCCACCACTCCATGGATAAGCCAGCAAGTCTTATCTCATTTTTCCCTAAATTCTTTTTAAAAAATGTTGAAATACATTTTTATATATCCATCGTTCAACATTTCTAATACTGTTGATAAAAAAGTGTACGCACTTTCACATATCACTTACGTTGCTTTTCATTTTGACATATTTGCAAGTGACTAGATTGATTCTATATTTGTATTATATACACTTCTCATGCATATATCTATTCAAATATATGCATACACACATATGTAGGGTGTCCCAAAAATGTACACAAACAATTTGAATGATTATAAAGGCAGTGTTTATTAAAATACATTTCACTTTCAAAATTGAGCTACCGGCTGTTAAAGTATGTATACATTTTTTGGGGGGATACCCTGTATATATGTTTGCTTGTGATTGATTCACAAAAATTGGAACACTGAGATCAAAGGCATAGGTTATTTTTTATCTTACTTTTTTTAATACTCCAGGTTATGCTTATTGATTTTAGAGAGGGGGTGAGGGGAGAGAGAGAAACATTAATGTGAGAGAGAACATTTATTGGCTGCCTTCCATATGTGCCCTTACCAGGGAAGAAACCCACAACCCAGGTATGTACCCTGACCAGGAATTGAACCTACAATATTTCAATATATGGGACAATGCTCCAACAAACTGTGTCACACAGGCCAGGGTGGCATGAATGATTTTTATGATGATAATACAGCTTTTAGTAGTTTGGTAGATGTTTTTATGAGTAATTTTTTTTTAATTCCCTGTTTTAGAATTGGGTCTTATTTTCACATGTATTATGTGAAAACATTTAAAATGTATTTATTTACTAAATATATACCGTATTTTTCAGACCATAAGACGCACTTTTTCCCCCCCAGAAGTGGGGGGAAAAAGTCCCTGCGTCTTATGGTCCAAATATAGCCTACACATATACTGTAAAAAAAAAGTTTTTTTACTTGCCCGGCTCTGTGTGGTCTCTGTGTGCTTGCCCGGCTCTAAAATGGTTCTAAATGCTGCTGTTTACTTTACAGGGTTGATTACATGTGCTTATGACTGTGATGTTGGGTTTTAATGCACATAAAATATTTTAGGACACTATTTGTTTCAGAATCTTTTTTTCTTCATTTCCCTTCTCTAAAAACTGGTGCGTCTTATGGTCCGAAAAATATAGTACTTCAAAATTATTTAATCTATAAAAGCCTCATTATTTATCTCTAAAAGTTTAAGATTTTTAGCATAATCAAAACAACATTATCATATCTAAATTTTCAAAAATTTTAATTTGAGATACTTATAAATTAATATGTAATTATGCAAAATAATTCTGTATATCCTTTATCCAGTTCCCCCCCCCCCCAATAGTAGTATCTTTGCATAATTATCACAATCAGGAAATTACTTTGATAAAATCTACTGCACATCTAAAAATTTTGATAATAATTCTTTAATTTCATTACATATAAAGGTAGTGTTTAAATTTCTGTTTGTCTCATAATATTTTCATCGTTTGTTTATTATAATCAGGAGGATCCTTCCATTCTTAAGAGTGAAGCAAACTAATTTCTGTCTTACTAATATTTGCTGCCTTACACAGCCTAACATGGATGTGTGTATTGCAAACCCTCTCTGCACCAGGCATGGGAGTGAAAAGGGGCAGAGGGACAGAGAGAAACTCACCTAGCCACAACTATTGTCCCCTACTTGAAGATAACAAAAGTAAAGAATTCTAATCTGAGGCTTTTCCGTGTTTTCTGTGACAGCATGAGAGATCCATGGAAGCTGTAGGGAAAACATTCTTGGAAAAATTCTGGACAGTTTACAACCCATAGGACTGATGGGACTCGAATGTTGCTGACACAGCTTAATCTGTTCTGAGTCACTGACCTCGAGGCAGTTAGCTGGGCTATAGATGAAAGGACATGGGAGTTGGTTTTAAAGACACTTTCACCCCGACCCCACGATTTACTAGTAGTGAACTTGGGGAAGGTCATTTCATCGTTTTGAAATTCTATATTTCATCTACACAGCAGGAAGATGAGTGCATCTTTTATGGTTTAATTAGCTGATCAATAAATGGAAGTACAACCCAAATACTTGCATGGCAAATAGCAAAAAACAAATGCCATGGAAAACATTATTTGTTAGTAGGGAGGCTGAAATGTTGAAAACTTTTCTTTTTAACTCCCTGGGACTGTTTAATTATTTCTCAAGGAAAGAGCAGGGTTGACACAGTGCTCTTTTCTTTGTAGAGATGCTCATGAGGAGGGGTTGGCCTTCAACCCCCTCTCCCTTTCAAGCCCCATCCTTCACAGATCCATGCTGATGCCAGCTCCAGAAGCCGTGGCTGATCATCTGCTCCTAACAAGCCAATAGTGATTTAGAGAGACCCAGTTGCACATCAATGGCCCCTTTGTATACCATTTTGTACTGTTTTTCTTAGCAGCAAAATGCTAGCCTGGTCAAGATCTAGAAACGTGCTGTTCCATTGTAATAGGATTTGCATTTCAATGAGAGCTATACAAGGTGAAGGATACTCCTGCTAGCATCAGATCCAGCAGGCCAGTGGGAAAATCTCCCAAGTCCTCTGGACTCACTGAGCCTGAGGCCTTAGGGCTGGTCTCATGGCTGCCCGCTTTTAATGTAGATATTTTATTTCTGCTCCACCACTGGCAGTAAAACATTGCAAAGAGATCCCATTATTTGTTCTTTTCCCTTCTAACATGTTATTTCCACACTTGTGACTTTAGAAAAATGTTATTTCCAAGCTTTGGGTGTAAAGGGGAAATTTCCTCCTTGGGCACTTGCCATGGTGTTGTATTTTTATTTCCTCATAAAGAAACAGTTCCTTTACTGTGGAATTCAAAACTTTAAAACGTCGTTGTGTCATTGTATAATTCAGTTCCTAAATGAACCTTCTTTTCTTTTTATCCTTTAATGAGTAAAATGAGTAAAGGTACAATATTGGGTTAGGCCTTGGGAACTGCATTGAGGATTTGGGAAAGGTTTTAGGATGCTTTTATTTAAAATGTTAAAATCTTTTGGCAATATTTGGAGGAATCTCTAAAGATTTTTCTAATTTAACTAGTATTTTAATAAGCGCTAAAGATTTTCTGTGGAAAGAGCACAAAAACTCCTTAAACAAAGGCCCATTTTGCATTTTAATGCAAACCAGTATAACTTGGAGAGTCCCCTATATTTCCAAATATAATGCTGCATGACATTAGTAGCATATTTTATATTATCCATTCACTTTTACTAATCTCCCTTCTGCAAAGCCCTATAGGGATGAATAGATTGCTCGTACAAAGTAGACTCACAGCCTTCAAATATTTAAAGAAAAGATAAGACCACAAGGCATAGAGGATGGAGGATATAGAATTCTCAAGAAAACATTACTCAGGCCTCAGACACGCTTCCATATCAATAGCGTTGGAAGAATAAGACATCTAAGTAATTACCATCTCCTGTGGTTCACCAAGATTATGTAAGTGGGAAGTGGTGCTGCCACAGCAGTCTTGGCCACATAAAGGGAGGACACAGGAGGCCATTTCTAGACCTGCTGGTAATTGCCTGGCTTATGATAAAATGCTCACTAGTCTGCCACTCCTTTGCTTCATGCATACACTTGTACCTGATTTATGAATTGCCTGCTCTTAAATGAGTGAGTATGTAACAACTGTTTGGCACTTGCCTACTTATTCATAAATGGCCCTGGAAGATTCCCAATGCTGTTTTTCCTCTTTCTTTCCCTCTGTACTTTGGGTAGAGACCAAAAAGAGGTGAAGAGGAGAAGGGGGAATGGGAGCTCAATGTTGTTGTTGTTTTTCCATGCCACTTTCAGCTTCATGTTTCTAGCTTAGGAATTCTGCATATGAATGATGCTATCTGAAGTCCAACTCCATTTTTAAAGAGTCTGAAAGTCCAGGAGAGAATTGGATGGTAACTTAGGTGCTCAACACTGAATTAGTGAACAAACAATCTGCATCTTAAGAGCCTGGCAAGATCCTGAATGTAATACTAACCGTCTGATAAGAATAGGCATTTGCTCACAGCCTCAGGAATGTAGAGAAGGTTATGAAAATGAAGATTGATTTAGAAAGGAAAAGGGCCTGCTGTATTTGATGCTGAGAAATAGATATGTGGGAGGAGAGAGAAAAGAGATGGGCTTATAAGAAGACATGCCAGCAACTTAGCAGAAGCCAGTGCAAAAGAGTGACTGGAAAACCTCACATCCAGGTGGAGCATCCCAGGCGCATTGCCTCTGCCAAGTGCTTGAGGAAGGAGGGCCAGCAAAATAAAAGCAGCACACAAACTAAGGCTGTTTCGGGAAGGCTGAAACGCATACCGATAAACCCCAGATAAAATGCATTTCTGGATACTGGAATGCCCTGAACGGGAGCAAGCAGTATAGTTAGTATTTTAGATATGGAGGCTCTTGGATATACAAGGAATTGTTGAAAAAATCTACGCTGTTCATTTTCATGGCCTCGGTGTGCTGCATAAAAGTCCAACTCGGTTTATAACTGGGAATTTAATGGGTTCATTTACATTTCACTCTCCTGTGAGCTCTTAGCTAACAGAACGTTTTAAAATAATTAGGATAATTTAGTGATTATAGTCTCCAAAAGGCCAAGTGATGGAGTGAGGGTGTAAACTTACTGAATTCTCTCTCTCTCTCTTTCCCTCTTCCCCTCCCCATCTCTTTGTGTGTGTGTGTGTGTGTGTGTGTGTGTGTGTGTGTTTATAGAACAGGAGTTTCCTCAGAGTTTTTAGTGGAAAGCTTAACCCTGCCAGGATTACTCTCGATATGGGAGATGGGTTACTACGATGGTGACTGCAGGCTGTTTTTTATTCTAGGGACAGAGGCAGCTAGCTCAAGTGCCAGTTGTCATCAGCAATAGCTGGTGGAATATTCCAGCTTCTCAATTCCATTTGGGACACAATGCTGGAATCGGAATCTGGGGAAGAGACTTAGAATGCCAGACAGAATAGGGAATTTAAAGACACAGGATTCCAAAAGGGGAAGGGTTGATAACCTCACCCCATTTGAAGAGGTCCAGGTCCACACATTCTCCAACCTCCCCTCTCCCGCGACACCTAGATCTGTTCATCCTTTACATATTTTTCCCAACTATTTCCCTTCCAATCACCTCTGCATGCATTTTTATAATGATGTGGCTCTGTCTCCCCAGACTGGGAAGCTCTAACGGGCAGAAATCATGCCTTGTTGATTGTTGAGACCTTATATCACTTAACACAATGTGTTGTTCACTGTAGAATGTGAACAGCTATTTGTTTTATTAACTATTGGAGAGTTTAAGGTAGGGGTGTCGGACTCAATCAGAGAAGGGGCCAAAATCTAAAATCCAGCCTAAATCGCAGGCCGAATGGTTTACTGAACAGTCATAAACTGACAATGTCATAAACTGACAGCGGAGTGCAGTGATGACAGCGCGGTGCGGGCCACATTGCAAGGCCTGGCGGGCTGGATTTGGCCCACGGGCCTTGTGTTCGACACATGTGGTTTAAGGAATAGCCAAAGGACCTAACCATACGCTGTTAAAATATTTTTAAATGAGTGTTATGACTCAAACACAAAAGTTGTGCATACTTTTGTCTTTTTCTGTTCCTTAAAAATTTTTGTTTCTATTTTTAATATGCCTTTATTGATTTTTAGAGAGAGGAAAGGAGAGGGAGAAAGAGAGAAACATTGATCAGCTGCCTCCAATACACCCCTAATGGGGACCCAGCCTGCAACAGAGGCATATTGCCCTGACTGGGAATCAAACTGGCAACCTTTCAGTGCACAGGAAGATACCCAACCACCTAATCCATGCTGGCCAGGGCCATATTTTGATTTGAAGGTTGTCTGGCTGAAACACACTTTCTCCTTTTGCTATACTATCCCCTCTCTCAGGGAGGTGTGGCATTATGGGAAAGGTCCCTCGGGTCTTTCCCAATCCATTTTCGCCAGAAGCATTTCACATCTGCTTTGTCATTTGCGAGCCTCAGATATGGTGCCAAGGGGCCCTTGTCCTCCAACAGGTACTCCTGTTCAACTCTGTCTGCAGTGAAAGATGCCTCTCAGTTCCTTATCCAGTATTTAATTCCCCGTTTCTGAGCTGTATTGAAGGTGAGGAAGGCCTATCTGATCTTCTAAGGGGCTCAGTGCCAGCAGAGTAATTAGCTAGGCTCGGTGCCAGTTCGGAGCTTTGATCTGGAAACCCATAACCTTCTGTTTCAATATGGTGGTGGAGAAGGTGCTGGGCTAAAGAAGAATGCACCGGGCTCTTCTTTCAAAACTGCACAAACATTACCCGGGACAGGCTGAGAACTGGACTACACAAAGCCTGGCTGAAAGAAAGAAGAGATTTATTGGTTCATTTTACTCACCGAGCTCTGACAGAGTGTCAGTGGCCTCACAGAAAATTTAAACTAAGGAGGCCTGTATTCCAAGGTGATAAGGCAGCTACAGTTATTGAATTGTGAATGGCGTTTCTCTGGGCAAGAGAAAACTCAATGTGAACAGATCCGCCTCTGTTAGGATGTTTGTGACTGGAATGAAAGTGGTATCAGGAAAAGCCAACTGCATTTTTTTTCCATCTTAAAAAAAAAAAAAAATCAGGGAGGAGGGGAAGAAATGGGGTATGACATATGAAAGGTACGTTTGACCAGAAGACACATTCTGGTTTTGTGGCCACTAGCTTAAATACAAAAGATTTCTGTTGGAGTGAGGTTTGAAAGGCTGACAAGAAATAAAGCAGCCTCAGAAGGCTGTCTGTCTGTGTGGAGTACTTTGTTGGCACCAACACGGAATGTGGCAGCTGCATTTGGTATCCAACCGGGAGCTATAGATTTTTACTAATACTCTCGGAGAAAGATCGGCCAAGACCCTCTAAGAGGAATGCTCAGAAGGTTGGCGTGGCTGCCAGGGAAGCCTGTGGAATTCCACAGGATGTCATTGCACTTCGCTAATGCCTTTCCTTCACGTGGTTTGACTACAGCTTTTAAACTTAAGAGTGAATCATAATGGAATTGCAAAGTGGTCTCATTATGTTAGATGGATTGAAACGACGTATAATGTATGACAGTGGGGATGTGGAGGGTGGGGGGTTGTTAGTGGTGGCTGGCAGCAAGCATGGCCCGTGTTCAGTTAATAAAGGCGGCAGTCTTAGTGGGTGGCTGATGGTGATTATGGGACAGACACTGTGTCTTAAAAATGCCTCCCTTGCTCGCCTGCCATCATGTTGTTGTTCTATCTCAGCCTTAAAATACCCAACTGGCTAAGGCTGAGAGGTCTTTATCAACCAATAAGATGCCAGAGCTGCTGAAATGGGTCATGCATTCAACCATTTTAGTGTGTGAAAGAACTTCCTTTAAGCCTGTCTCTCTCTTACGTTCCTAGTTTGTTCCTGCCAAGACCTTCATGACAATTTCCCCACTTGTCCATGATTTCTCCCACTCTGCACCATACACTCTAATCAGTAAGTGAGTCTTGTCACTTCAACCTCTGGGTTGATTCCATCCCAGTGGACTGCGTTGGCCATCTCTTGCCTGTATCAATGCGATAGGCTTGGGTCTTTTGCCATGGCTGTTGTACAAGCATTCTTCACACTGCCTCCACTTGCCTTTTCAAAATACGTGTCTGACCTTCTCCCCTTTCCTCTCAAAACCTCTCCTTTACTCTCTAGTGGCCACAGGATTGTCCAAATCTTGTAGTGTAACAAGCAAAGGCCCTTCACAGTTCCCTCTTCCACCATCTTTCTCTCTTACTCCCTGGCTTGCTGCCACATGGGAAATATTTACCTTTCCTTTGATAGTAGAAGGAACACCACTTTCAATTTTCCTTTATTGCACAAGTTCTTGCCCCACTACCTAGACTGAACTTTCCCTTTATCTCTGTTTGCAAAATTTCTTATCTCCTCAAATACAGAACATATGTTAGTGCTGTTTTTGCAACTCTCTAATCAAAGCTGAGCCAGCCCTCCTTCTGCTCAAACTAATTTGTACTCACCTCCTTCAAAGCACTTTCCAGACTGCTAGTAACTTTCTCAAAGATGTAAGTAATGTAGCATTCATCTCTAGTTCTTCAGTGCCTGGCACAATGTCTAGCACGATAAATCTAAATTAAAAAGCTGACTGACGATAAATGAACCATTCTTGGGAATTATAGGTATGATCAGGTGCCCATATAAAAAGCTATGGCAAACTAGCAAGTGAGAAAAATGAATCTTAATCTATACAACATTTTCTCTTCTTTTATTCACACGATTCTCCTCATTTTCTCTCAGAAAAGACTTCCGCAATGTGTTATCTCAATCTCTAATGACAAAAACAAACTTTTATTAATTGAGTGCCAACTTTATCTCAGACACTTTGAGGAGTCTCTGTGTCAGGACATAAAACAGGTAATATCCCCGTTTTCATGGGACTTATCTAGGTTGGGCAAGATAGACATTAAATTAACAAATATGAAACTAAGACCCTTTTGAATAGTGATGAGTGGTATACTGGGGATTAAAGCAGAGAGACATTTGAAGCAGTTGACTAGAAGGATCTTTCAGATAATCGTTATCACTTGCCTCTGAGAAGGTGCCATCTAAGCAAAAAGCGAATGACAATAAGGAAAGAAGGTTCTAATCCTGTTGGGTGAAGCTGGGTAGGGTGGGGAGTGTTGTGAGCAAACACAGCGACAGCTGGTGCAAAACCCAAAGGAGGGAACAAGATGGTTACATTTAGAAAGAACAGAAGGCCCCAGTGGCTGAAGAAAGGCATAGAGGGGAAAAGGGTAGTAGATGAGTTTTGATAGGTGGGAAGGGGCAGATGGTAAAGAGAGCTGGGATGGTTTTCTGATCACCCTGGGAAGTCGTTGGAGGGCTGTCGGCAGGAAAGCTGCATGGCCACAAGGCTGGAGATCCAGGCCCTATGGAACCGGGATGCAGCACAGTTCTCAAGGGTTTCCTAACATCATCCTCCCGGAAGTGAATGTGTACCTCCCTGCTCCCCAGAGCACCTCTGTCTCTGTCTTGGTTTCTTTCCGTTCCCATCTGTCTCTCTCTCTCTGCTCTTGAGGACTCTGGGGCATAGTTTAAAGCAAACAACCACATCATATCTATTTTTCTTTGTTATATCTAAAATTTTTATGTAAATTTTATGGTCTATGTCCCACTGTATCTCTATTTATTATCCAATGGACTTTATGCTCCGAGACAATGCAATGAGTTTTTCCAAATTCCCAGTGTAGTCTATACATATCATAATTTGAGTGGCATTGAAATAGAGGATCGATTGACTTCTTTGAATGAGATCCGACAGGATTTGGGCATGCTTGTCTTGGAGCCTCCACTGAGGAGCAGGTGAAGAAGCCAGGTAGAAAGAGATTTTGCCAATAAGCAGAGGAAAGGAAGCAATAAAGAATAAAGAAGTGTTGAAAGAGGGAAGTAAAAGGGTTCCAATGGCAAATGCTACCTCCCTCATTTATTTTACAATATATCCAGAGGGCACTTGTGTGCTCCCTATGAGAGAAAGTTCCATAATCAGAGACCTTGCATGACTTGTTCACCGCTGTATGCTCAGTGCACAGAGCACTGCCATGCACATAGTAGATGCTCAGTAGCTATTTATAAAGTAAATAAATGAATGCTTTAATGATTGAAGGAGCATGGAAACTAGCTGGGCCTGTAACCGTTGTACTGATCTGAGATTCCACCAGATAAAGACCAGGGAAATATGTCATGAATGAAGAGGCCTCCTAGAAACAATCAGAATATTATTGACATTTGAGGAAGGGGGTGTGAAGAGGAGGAGTTGGGAAGGAGGAAAAAGGGGAAAATCTATGAAATGAAAGATACATAGCCAGAGAGGGAGAGGGAGGTAGAATTAGAAACAATAGTTTAAAAATAAGTTGCACAGGGATTGAACATATTTAATCAGACTATAAAAGTCTTTCATAATTACTAAGCTGACAAAGAAACCCCTTTAAAGGAAGTTTATGAAGCACCACTTCAATCAGGTTCAGAGCCTTTAGGGATCATTTGAGTGATAACTGTGTGGGTGTTACTCCTCGTAGATTATCATTTTCTTTCTGAATTCATTTCCTCCAGCAGAAATGAGAGCCTGCGTCACTCACAGGGCATTCTTGTGTGATGTGTGTGTTTCCCCACCTGAGAGCTCATAGAATCACAAGTCACAGGAGGCTCACCATGGCCCAAGTAGGAAGGCTCCGTCATCACTCAGAATGAGAGGCCTGACGATGCCCAGGGCACACTTTTCAATGGATTGTATTGATGTGCCATTATCATGCCCAAATAACAGGACCTTGTTTCCTTATATCCTTTAAGTCTCAGCTCACATGACGCTTCTTCTTTCTGATTCCCCAAGAATTTATTTCCCTTTGTTCCCATTGGCTTTATATGTATCTACAATTTATTAATTCTTTTTAATGATAGTACAGAGAGCTCAATTATCAAGCATACATTATGTATAGCACATTTTATTCATATATTCATTTATCTCATCATTCATTCATGAGTTATTGAACATCTCTTAAATGGGAGACACTTGGGTAGGTAAATCCTTAGGTCAACAAGACAGTAGAACATGGCAGCAGCCTTTCGAAAGTTTAGGTCCTAGCAGAAACAAAAAGGTACAAATACCATTTGTTGAGTGGTACTGTGTGATGGATATTTTACCTGCATTGTTTCGAATTTCATAACAGTTCTGTAAGATGAGAACTTGGAAGCAGCCACTCAGAAAAAAAACTGATTTGATTGTCTGAAAGCCACAAGGTTAGGACACAATAGAGCTGAGATTACAACTTAGGTCTGTTTGGTTCCCAATTAAACTTTCTTTGTTCTTTTCTAAATTATATTCTTATTGTTATTCTTTGTTTGCTTATCAGTCCCCCCATAAATGACAGCTTTAGCCCTCTGCACCCCCCTATTATTATAAGATCTATGGATTAGGCACACATGTCTTTATCACTAGTTTCTACCAGAGGCTTTAGAAGAGGCGCTCAGTGAGGACTTGGAAAGGATGTTTGCATGCATGAATGAGATAGAAGGCTCCCACACGAAGCCTTACATCTCTCCTTCAAAGTGGCTTGGTCTCAGTCACAGCAGCTCTTTCTCAGCTCTGGGCATCAGTTACCCGTATCAGTCAGGGCTTGGCCCAGTATTTGAAGAAAGAAGTATTTGAACACTGAGAATTAGAGGCTTGCACATCCTTGACAAGTTCTGGGAGCCAAGGTCAGGAAGAAACTGCTCAAGGGATCTGGAAGTGCCAGAAGCAGAGGGAAGCCAGACAGCCTCCACAAAAGTGACTTTTGATAAGACACTGATTCTGCAGGTCACAGAACCTTGGCTGCTGCTGCTGCAGAGGAGTGGCTTCTTCTCTTGGCTTTTCAAACACTGAGAGAGAAGCTTTCCTTAGATGCACCTAACCCAGAATCCTTGTAGGGAATTCTGGGAAATGTAGTTCTCAAAGGGAAAGAAAAGAGGAGGGTGAGGATGATTTGCCTTGATATCTGGCTCTTGCTGAACTTGTGTTCTTTCTTTGCTTCTTAGATAATGTTCCTCACTGTGAGCCCCTTGACCTTTTTCTCACTCATGCTGCACTCTCATTAGTCAACTTACATCTTGTTGTCATACTAACACGGGCAACACCAGAACTTTTGCCCATAGCAAAGGGAAATCTATTTTTTATGAGAATAAAAAAAAAATGTTTTTTAACAGAGACTAAATTATGAGGTATAAATCTGGGTAGAGCTTTCAAGTAGATCCCTAACCAGAGCTGAATTGACTTGAAGAATGATGAAGGGTTGGCTTCTCTCTCTCCGCAGCTGCGAGTTTGGTCAGCCCTTTGCAAAGTAAGAGGAAATTTAATGAGCCCAAATAAGACACGACCCTTTGTGGCTATAAAAGTTACACTTTGAAAAAGCTCAGCTGGTCAAGAGCCACTTGAAAATGATGTTACTGCTGGGAAACTCTGTCAAAAGCCCCCTCTTCTTGGTTCGTTTCCTTCTCTTTGAGGGAAAACAAAGAGAGGTTTTTACAGGCTAGAGAAGGGTCATTTTGCTATTTGAAAGAGCGCATTCAAAAATCGAGGCCCCCGTGCGATTGGGAGACATCCATAGTCAGTACTTGTTTATTTGTCCAGCTTTACACCATGTAAGTGATGCGGAATCCTTTCCGCCTCTAATAATAACACCGCCGTGGTGGTGAGTTAATGGAAAGCCAGAATGGGCCAATGAGAGCTGTGCTCAGATTAACCACTGTGGGTCAGACCAGTCCACAGCTGTGGTCGGGGTGGGAGGCCAGAGCGGTGTGGGGGAGAAGGAGCAGCAGGAGCCCGTCTTAAAATATTTCTGCCTCGTCAACAGATCTAATGTGTGATATTTGACCACGAATTCATCAACTGGAGGATTTGCGGAGGGCTGGGAAACAACCACTTAATTCATCTTCTATGGCTTCTGATTGTACAGAGCAGCACATTTTCAAAACCTTTTGTACCACGGAGTCTTCATTTTGTGGAGCGCTTCATTTGCTCATACAGTAGGCAGCAGTGCCTAAATGGTGTAATTATTATGTGTTTCCAGTTTGCCTCAAATTTTGATTCAATCGGAATTCCTAAACCTGACAGCCTATAATCAGACAAAGGGAGTGAGTGCTCTGGAAGCGAGGGATTAACAGAGGGGAATTAAACTGTTGTTTAGAGGCAGTTTAGACCCATATGCAAGCCCATTTAGGAGTCTCTCCATAAATATCCCCTTTGTTTTGTCTAATTGCCGGTTTGAATGTATCCGACTCATCAATGGGATTAGGGTTAATAGATGTTTGGTCACGCAGAACATGCAGAGGAGGCATCTGATACACACACACAAAAATTGCACTTAATGAGCTTAGCAAATGTTTGCCATATTTTTAATGAACCCTGGGGCTGTCATTTAGAAATGCTTAGCAACTGCTTTTCCATCCTTGAAAATAGAGCAACTGAAGGACATTAACACTATGTACACCCGTAAATAAGAGGAGCTATTTAAAGCCGCCAGCCAGGAGGAGGGGATGATGACATTTTTCTGTCTCGGAGCCAGTGATACTTAACACACCGGGTGTGGGTTCAGCGTGTGTGACAACATAGTTGGGAGTTTCCAGTTTCCCAAAGTGGATTGCGGGGCGTGAGGTTTTTGCAGAGGGTCAAGTAATCATTTTCTTTTTTTAAGTGAAACCTGTTTAGCATCGAATCTCCCAGCCTCCTACCCAGGCCTCTGCTTCTGTTTTTATTCTTTCCTTTTGCCCTTTCCAAGGATGTGGGGAGAGGCTTTTGAAAAAGAAGCTTGTGCGTTTCTGTGGTTTCCCTGGTCCCAAACCTGCCGTGGCCACTAGGCAAGCTGCTCCCCAGGCTCAGCCAAGCGGGGCCAGATCGGCAAGCTCTTGGGATTGATTACTCAGAAGACTGAGCGATCCATCTGTGGAGCCCTTGGGACTTGGCTCTGAAACCAGTGCCGTTGGCAGCAATGGGGACTTATTGAAGGAAGCCATGTGGCTTGTGCTCTCAGAGCACAGACTGGCCTAAAAAAATCCGGTTCTTCTGAGGGGAGGTTTGATTTGATAGAAGCACAAAATGCAAATCCAATGGGTTGTGATTAAAGACAATAAAGGAGGTCTTAGATCCTTGGCTTTCATAGAGCCAGTTGACTTCAAGAGCTCCCTGCTCTCTGCCATCTCTCCCAGCCCTGCCTCTCTAGGAGGCAAAAATAGCTACCACCTCATTAAAAGTGCATGTTATGAACTAAACGCAACTAGTGTGCAGCTTTGCTTGAAAATGAACAACCCTCCTGCGACTGCAGCTGTACTTTTGTGTTGAAAGATGGGATCATAATTCTTATCAGGAGAGAAGTAAGAAAGGCCGTTTCTAGGATTGTACAGGAGCTCATGCCATGTACAAGATTATAAAGTTTCCTTTGGAGGGAGTAGAATGAAGGAAACCGGTGTCATGAGGGGAAAGGGCCTGTATATTTTGTTCTTGTGGCGGTGGCGGTGGCGGTGAGGGTGCTGGTGGCCATGCCTGTGTCTGTGTGTTTATATATTTTGCTAGTCATTTGTCATCAAGTGCTACTTGCCCTCCAGTGACTATTAGAATGCCTGGTTTGATAAATGAAGCTAGAGATATTACCCAAGGCTTTATGGCTTCGTGGTTTAAAAACATTGTCAGTAATAAGCTATTTTTCTTTTAGAAGTGTCTAAATTCTTGGCACCCAAACCAGGGGATCCGATGAATTCCAAAGAAACATTTGTTAAATAGCCCCTTGGGTCATAGGTCCAAAACCCAAACACCTATAGGATCTAGATTGGTAATATAACCGAATGAATCTAAATAGATGAAGTATTAAGGAGTGGTAGTATAATGTCCCATCTGAAGAGAGCAGTTTCCAAATTCCATATGAAAAGTAAAAATGCCGCCCGGCTGGTATGGCTCAGTGGTTGACATTTTCCAGGAGTGTTTACATGTCCTTCCTGTGCAAATAATCCAGTGGCCTTCTGAACACCTACAAAGGATAGGGCAATGAGCTGTGGCAGGTGGAGTAGCAGAGGCTGTGTCATCTTCTATTTTTAAAGAGGTGGTAATCTCTCAGGAACATTAATGGGCCATTTATTTTAAAGAGAGGGATAACTTTGGGGAGAACACTGTATTTTTATACAAAACAAAGGAAATGCATGTTTGTTGTGATTTTTGTATTTTAAAGTCAAAAATATTTTTTCATGCTTTCTTATATAGAAAAGCAGTAAAAGGATAAAATTTGGAGCAGAAATGTGATTAGAAATCTCTTTGGGAATGGAGTATTGAAGGACTGGGTAGACTTCTTAGGTTGGTCTGTTTAAACTTAGGTTACCTTCAAGGTCTGGAATTGGCTATGTTATACATTTTATTAGTTCAAGTATCATCATGTGGCTTTGAGTAGCTCCGAAATTTAATGAACAGTTTTAACATAAGGCCAGCCTTACAGGGAAACAAAGGTAGTTTACCACTATGTCTGTCTTTTAAAGAACTTAAATGTATTTCAAATCTGGTAAAATCAAGAAAAGCTAAGATGTTAAAACTTGACATTTTTGTTAATTTTATCTATTCCTAAGTTTCTTTAAGGCTGATTTTTAAAAATTGATTTTTTACAGAGAGAAATAGAGAGTTAGAAACATCAATGAGAGATAAACATCAATCAGCTGCCTCCTGCACACCCCTATTGGGGATGTGCCAGCAACCAAGGTACATGCCCTTGACCAGAATCGAACCTGGGACCTTTCAGTCCACAGACCAACTCTCTATCCACTGAGCCAAGCCGGTTTAGGCAAGGCTGATTTTTTAAAAAGTTTAAACAACTATTTCAAAATGTAGTGACATACACATAACCATCTTAATTATTTGTATGTGAAGACCGATTTGGTAGTAAATGAATCAAAAAGCTTGCCTCAAATTGTTTCAGAGGAGGTAATTTCTAGATGTTGATATTTAGGTTGGAAAATGGAAATTGCTCTTTTTTCAATGAAGTAAAAAAAAAAAAAAAAAAAAAAAAAGGAAAGATCGGAACTTTACAGTAAGAAAAGGAACACCTTATATTTGGATTCTAATTAATGGGGCCAGAACAAAGGCCCAGAGACCAGCAGGCCTTGGCTCTCGAATGCTGCCCACTGGGAAAGGAGGCTGTTGCTGCCCATGAAGGCGGTGGGAGCAAAGGTTTCCAGCTGACTGGTTTGGTTTGCCTCTAGCTAATCTATGGCCACTGAACTGTTTGGGTCTTTTCATAGGTGGGGGGCAGTATTTGGGTTATTTATTCTGAGCGGAGGCTAGATGCTATTTCCATCTGCCTCAGAGTATTTGAAGAGATAAATGTCTGCCACATCCTGATAAATGGCCTCCATGGTTCATTGCCAGATAAACTGAGTTATGGCTCCTATATTTCATTTCAAAGAAAACTTCAGCCATCCAAAGAATGCACTGCAGCCTTCGATTTGACCAGGGCAGCAAAATGTTTTTTCTGTTTAAAGGACAAGGTTTGCACAGTAGCTCCTGAGGGGGACTGGAGGGTAAGGATAAATAGAAAACACTCTGTAAGTCAGGCTAGTAAATCAAGTGCAGTCCATTCAAAATATGATGAAGAATCCAGGGAACAAAACGTAATAGTGTATGTCCGGGCTGACTTCAAAATTATTTCTACCTCAGCACTCACAGCCTCAGTCAATTATAATCATTCTAGAGCACATTATCTTTAAGAATAAATAAAGGGGGTGGCAAACGCTTTTAAATATTATCCAGAGTATCATAAGGCCTGTCTTTTTTTTATATATAAGAAATATGAAAAAGGTACATATTTTGGGCAATTATGTGTATCAGTGGACTGAATACAAATGTATTCTAGATACCAACTGATTTGCAGACACTGAATGGCAAGCGGATTATAATTGTAAATAGCTTTGTTGTAATCTAGTATTACACAGAGGAGTGTGCATAGGCTGTATGCATCACTTACTGGGATAAAGACACCTACTTTTGTTAAAAGGCTGAACTGATAGGGTGGAGTATCTGTTGATGGAACGAGGCTGGGATGTTTCAGGGTAATGGAATGCGTGAAATCAGTGCCTTCTTGGGGAGCATGTATTCACCAAGACTTTTGGGGAAATGGACCACATAAGGAGGGAAGACCCTTTGCATTCTTGTTCGAACAGAAGTAAGGTGAGCTAAGAACACACTTGGGATTTAACCAAGTGAAGCAGAGGGTCCACATGTGCCTCGCGTATGTCTTCTGCTTGCCTGGACATTGGGACCATACTTTGTGAGACAGCTATTATGATGAGACAAAACAATGCCATCTGAGTACCTGCTAATTGTGGGTAGATCCCAAGGAATTCACCTAGCTCTACATTGCCAGGGGTCTGGAAAGTGTGGGCCATAGGATTTGTCCTTGGGGGAAAGAGGTGCAGTCATATATGAAAGAGTTCAGTCCCTGAATCCGAGAATGCTCCCTCTGTAGGTTTGAAGCTCTCCTACTGTTTCTCTGGCTGACTTTGGCCAGATCCCTGCAGCCTTGCCCAATGAAAGCATACATGATCACTACTTGAAGGAAACTAGCAGGAAGCAGGAGCTCATCCTTCTGGTGTCCTATATGATTTGATGTTAGAATGGAGCAAATGAAGCAACTTCCTACTCCACCCAGCAGGAAGAGGTGCAAGCAGACTCATGCATGTGCTGGAAATTTCATATAAATATGACTATTTTCCATAAATTTGAGACTGGTGAAAAATAATACAACCTCAGAATACTTTTTCCTCCCTGAGATGATGGTACAGTATAACCTGGCCAAAAATTAAAAACATACACACACAAAATAAGGATTGAATTATGAATGTGGTCCATGTGATAACCAGAGTGACTATCTGTGAATCACAGGGAACCTTCCATAAGAAACCTCCTCTGATACCGTCAACTACCTTTCACTACTTCACATGTTGAATTATGTGCCCATTTTTTTCTTAAAATTTTCTGTGCATAATGCACTATTCACATAATAACTTGTTTTTCCAACTAGACTGTGAATTACTTGTAAACCGTTGCCTTTTACAGGGCCAAACCTATTAAGCACATAGTAGGTATTTAATTGTGAATGAATGGATTTTTTACTAATAAATCCTTCTGACACCTAACATGAAAAGCTTGTTGTTTCCTGCCCCCTCCCCAAGCTTGATGTTTCTAAATAAATGTAAAATGGTTATTCCAATGCAAAGTGGACTAGGAGATACATTTATCATGATGATATATAATTCTAGTTGGTGTGGGACAGAAAATAGTGGGGCTATTCAAGGAGAGTCACTAATTATTGAATTCTGCTAATCTGAATGCTATTGATTTAGAATCTGGGCTCATTTATGCATTTGACAAATCAAACAATCAAAGAAGTTGGAATGACACCATTCAGACAAGACAGAATGGACACTCTCCATGGTTTACAGCAAAGCAGGAGTCATGGAGGCAGCAGGCATCCTTGGGTTCAAATCCTGTCATTGGCACTTACTAATTCTCTGATCTTGCACAATGGTCATACTAAGTCCAATCCTCCATGGCAATATAAATGTTCAGAAGGCTAATACCTATCAGAATATCTTATGTCCATGTTCTGGGTCTCAGAAAATGGTTCCGATTGTGTCAGTGCTCTGACTGCAGCAAATATTCCACCAGGATCTGAGTCCACAAAGCAGACTCTGCATGAATTTTGCAGAAAGAATCCACACCGACTATGTCAATACAACTAATGAATTTTTGTCTCTCCTTTAACACACAACACGTGCTTCTTCGGTGCCTCCCACCTCCCAATCAATATACATTGACTCCAAAATAATACACTGCAGGCAGCTCCCTGTTTCAAGAAATGAGATACACGTCCTCTTCCTTTGATCAGCACTGCTCCTTCAGCCTTGATGGTCAGCCTCTCCGGAGCCACTCCTACTCCAGGGAAGGGGACAATGGATCTTCCTGCAGAGGTGCCATTGCATCTTGGGACTGTGTTCACATTGCCTGGATTATAGCAACGACTCCTCGGGATTAAAAGATGCACAGTTTGAATAACTTGAAACCAAAATGCACCAATGGTAATGCTGCTGCACATCTTTTCTACAAATTAGTACAAATTTTGAAAAGGAACTGTTATAATGCCCATAGTAGTAAAACAGAATTCATTACAACTTTTCTAATTGCTGCAAATTCCAGGAGCTAATGCATGACATTCTTCCCTGTTCTTTAGGGTTCTCTTATTTGGGGGTCTCTTTTCTCACCTGCTCATGAGGTCACAAGGATGGACACTTACCTGTAATCATTTAGCTTTGTGTACATCTATATGTAGATAATCACATGACATCAAATACAAATGTATCTCACCTTCAGAAGCATAAACATAAAACATTTTTTTTCTTATTTGACATGCATGTAAATTTAGGGGTATCTGTGCTCCGATCCCTGTTTCTGCCTATCATAAGGACAGTGATGATCCAAAAATCACAACATATCAGTATTCATCAAGGGAACAAGTAGGATCTATTAGATTTTATGCCACTGTCTGAAAAGTGTAGAGTTTCTCAACATCCATTTATATTTGACTTTGATTTAATAACTCATCAAGGGTTAGATAGCATTTCAATTGAATAATGCTAATATAGAAGTTGGAGCTAGGCCCACAGGATTTGAGTATCAGGAGACCATACCTAATTATTATGACCCAACGAGAGATGTGATGCCTTGTCTTTCTGAGCCAGCTGAATGGACGGGGAAGCGTGCCAACGAGAGGGCATGCCAGTCTGGCCTTACATGCCCTAAACTTGCTGTCTAGGTTGATTCAGTGGAAAGAACATGGGTTTTGTAGACAAATCTCAGATTGAATTCTGGCTGTTGCACTTATAACCTTGACGCCTTGAGCATATTACTTAACCTCTTTGAGTCTCAGTTTGCTTTTCCATAAAACAGGGATTGTATCTCCCCCGTAGCTCTGTTTGTAAAAAATGAAATGAAAAACAATAACTCATGTCTGATCACCAGACCATCACACAGTGGCTACTCCAAAACTCATCATTTCTTGGCTCTCTTTTCTTTCTGAGTTTGTCAAATTAATGGCAGACAATGTTAGCAAGTTGTTGAAAATAGCTACTTCTAAATAATGATGCTGAAATTCACTAGGTCTTTAATGTTGGGAATAGACATGTTCATGAAAATCATAGAGTATATGAATTAGAGCACAATCCTTCTCTATAACAGTCATCTATTTTTTCTCATTTTGGGCAAAAGAGGGAAATATTAGCCCATGGAAAAGAAATTTGTTCTGATTCTTCCCCTCTTCTTTACCCTCCCTCCCTCCCTCGCTCCCTTCTTTCCTTACTTCTCTCTCTCTCTCTCTCTCTCTCCTCTCTCTCTCTCTCTCTCTCTCTCTCTCTCTCTCTCTCTCTCTCTATATATATATATATATATATATATATATATATATGTATAACTTTTGAGAACACAATGAATTTGGCATCTTCATTCCCTACCCTGGAGAAGTCCCATGCTGATCAGTAAATTGGGGGAAGGATGCAGCTGTGTTGGACAGCATGTAAAATAACATGCTGTCCTTATAGAACGCGATGTGCAAAGCACCAGTTTAACTTGACATTCAAGGCACTTTAACACCTGTTTCCATGGCTACACTGTAATCCAGACATTTGAGAGGCAGGTCTGCCTCTGCCAGGCCTGTCATTTCACGGAAATAAATTAAGAAAGCTGATGACAAGGCTTGGATTATACAATTTCTTTTAAAGTGCAAAGCAGACCTGAAATCGAACCAGGAACGAACAGAGTTCAAGACAAAATGGATAAAATCCATTTCCGATAACCTTTGTAAGAAAATTTGAACGTAGCCTCTTTTATACATTTTGTTCCCCAACTCTCAGAAGCAGCATCATATGTTACACCTGGCAGCGATATTTGTGGCACCATATTTCTCTTATTTTTAAGAGGTGATACCATATTTTTAAAAATGGAAGTTTGGGAAAAAATAAGCAGATGGGAAGATACTGGTGGTAGGGGGGCATGGTGAAGAGAGAAAGATGGAGTTAGGCAAGTGCTAAAGGGCAAAGCTTGAGTACCAGACACCGTGATATTTGCATATTCACAATATGTTTCTGGCCTAGAGAGCATCTTATTTTTTTTTTCTGGAGTTCTGTATGTATTTCTAGGTCTCTATATTTATCCATGTCTCTGGCTACACATGTAAGACTAAGTTTAGATTTTGGTGTTTGCTGGATGCTTTGCAGCGGTATTTGAAGAATTCCACGTGCGATATGCCTGGGGACACAGACATGAGCTGCTCTCGAGTAGGAGGAGCACCAGAAGGTGGGAGAGACACGAGGAGGAGCACTGGTGTGGTGGCCGGTGGTACAGTAGACAAGGCCTTTCAATGCTATTGTCATGGAGGATTTCTGAGTCATTTAATTTAGTTTTGCATTCTCTTACTTCCAAACAAAAGCAGTGTGTAGTAATAAAATCAGGCTATGTCGCATGGAAGCAGCTACCTTCCTCTGAAAGACCCTAGCAGAGTTGTTGTTTTTACCTCATGTGTTGATGAAATTTAGGGTTGAATAATTCTAGTGGAAAGTCAGCTAATGCCTGCTTGCCTGAGTGCTATTTATTTACTTACTTATTTTGGTAAGTAAGTAGGGGAGACAATTATTTTAGAAGGCAAGGTGAGGAGAGAGTGAGTTAGAAGAAAGGATTGCTAAGGGAATAGATCTCAAATGTTCTCAGCAAAAATAATAATGTCATGTGATGCAGGTGCCAGCTAGTGCTATAGTGATCATCATTTTGCAATACATAAGTGCATCGAATCAATGCATAGTACACCGTAAACCTACACAATGTTATGTGTTTATTGTGCATCAATAACGCTGGCTTAGAGAAGAAGGGATTATCACAGGGCTACATGCTATCCTAGGGATGAGGCCCTAGCTGTCATAGGAATGTGCTCACTGTTACTTGTTTTACTTTTGTGCCCTTTTCTTAGTGTTTATGCCACCCACAGCCTTCAGACCCCCTGGACCAAGTGACACTGATGACTCAACTTGGCTGGTATTTCCAGCATTGTCTAAAAAAACTTACTTTGGGGACAATATATTGAAAACATTTTTACTGAATCATGTACACCATGAAATACTCCTTTTTACTGATGTTTTCCAGTATTTGATTGAAAGGTGCTTTATAAAGGGAAATTTGCTAGGTGGGTTTTGCTTCAAAATAGGTGAAGTTATCTATTTTTCCAAATGGAAACACCAAAGAGGAAAAATGTGAAGTAGAATGATTATTAACACGCAAAATGTGAAGAAATTCATGTGATCTTATTGGCCAAGGGGAAATGGGTGTATGCTTGCATGTGTGTACATGTGTACACATATGTATATACACACACCTAAGAACAGACATTTAGTCTTTTGATTAAAATTTACTCAGTACAACAGAGTTTAAGCTAATATAATGCATAGAGTATTTTTTCAATTTATGTTTGTGCCTTGGTCCTCTACCTTTGCAAACACATGCTCATCGTCTCCCACCCAAGGCAGCTGTCTACACAGAGCCTCTGGAGACATGGAGATGGGTGATACTCAACATGCAAACCGGGGGACTATGCATGAGGCAAAAATGTACAAGCCAGGCTATTGACCTGAAGGAGGATTTCCCAATCCACAGCAGGGAAGCTGCTACTTTAGTTCATGTCAGCCTGACCTGCCTAGAGTACAGAACTTTTGATCTGGTGGTTGTGTAAGTAATGTGTTCCCCTTTCCAGACTCGGAATGGTAGGAAGTAGAAGAGAAAGAGAAAGAAAAGTAAAGGCAAATGAATCCTGATTTCTGCTTTTTCCAGTCCTTCCTAGTTCCCCAGGGTCTGGGGAAAGCCCTCTTGCAGGCTGCCCCATGCATTCCGAGGTGCCACCTTGTCAAAGCAATCATGGTGGCAGAGGATGTAGCACGGTGCCCAAGACCACCCCAGGCTTGATGATTTGCCTGGAATCGTTGAGATTTATTACAGCGAAAGGATAAAAAAAAAATCAGCAAGGAGAAAAGCTCTCTGGGAAAAACTCTGGAGGAAACCAGATGCAAGTTTCCCAAAGTCCTCTCCCAAAAGGTCACACTGGAGGCACTTGATTCCCTCAGCGAAGATCGTGACAACACATGTAGGATGTTGTCTTCCTGAGAGCTCGTTAGAGACTCCGTGCCCCGGGTGTTTACTGGAAACTGGTCATGAAGGCATCCTCTTCCTGGCATGTGCCCAAATTCCAGACTCCCAGAAGGAAAGCCGGGGTTCAGCATAAACCCTGTTGTTTATACAATCCGTTTAGGGGCACTGATTCGCTCTTATCAGTGAGTGTGATAGGAATCCTTTCAAAATCAAAGTTCCCAGCCACCAGCCAAGGGCCAACCTTGCAACCTTGAAGTCTTAAGATAAAGCTTGAGGCGTGCTGCAGAGGGCGATCAGGCAGAGGCTCTGAAGATAAACTCCCTGGCAGCCTTCCATTCTCAGACGGCATGAGTGCTACATTAAAAGACCATGGGGCTGCCACGGGCTCTGCTGTGCCAGGAAATGATTCTGCAGGAGAGCTTGGGGTGAGTAGTCCGATTGCTGCAGAATTGCAGGAGTAAGGGGAGGCCAAGTTGCCCAGGGAATCCTGTCCGCAGCATTTTTTCGAGGCAAAAGAATGGGCCACCAGTTTGTCAGCCACAGACAACACTAGAGGCCAGCAGGAGCCACGATGACCACAAAGAGAAGGAAAATCCTTCCAGCAGGCACATATCCAAGGACCAGCACAAGTCCAGAGGCCCCTTTCCCTCCATGCCAGGCGCCCTCTCTCCCATGCACTCGGCTGCTCTTTGGAAGATAAACAGAGGAGGGAGGAGAGACTGAATGTTGCCTAGTGGACTGTTTAGGTCATGGATCATTGCTTTAAGCCAGACTGCGTATTGAATACATTTTTTTTCTCCATTCACCAGTGGGTAGGCATTTGGGAGCAAGCGGATACTGAGTAATGAAATTACATTTCCTCCTACATCTTCATTGTAGTACAAGTTATACTGTGTGTTTTTACTAAAATAACAAATTTCATTTATGAGAACATTATTTTATATTCTAAAAATGTTTACTATTTCACTATCTCAAAGCTTTTTTTCTTCTTTTAGGTACCTTCTAAAAATGAGAATATGTTGTTCCTAGATGATGGTGTTTTCCAATGTGCTCAAAACTCTAAATCCAAAATGTATCTGAAATATAAAGCTCTTTGCAGGCCGGCTAAAGTGAACCATATGTGACAGATGGTCTTCTGAGATGGCCACGAACAATCCCTTGTTTCCTTATGCAGGCAAGCTGATTCTTCATTACCAGGAGAGGGATTTCTCTCCTTAAATCTGGGCTGGCCCCTCTGATGTGACTTCTTCAATAGGACACAGTCTAAGTCACACTACCCCCGTTCGGGTCCAGCCTTTATGAAGCCTGGTATCTTTCTCTCTTTCTCTAGAGAAGCCTGCTACCATGTAAGAAACACAACTTTCCTGGACCTCTATGCCCTGAATCTGTCCAGTTAGGTATGTGGAGGGGCCCCAGGAAGGAGCACTGAGAAGCCCAAACAACAGTAAGAAAAGAGGCCTCAGACCTATACCTACATTGGAAGCGTCCAGCTCAGTCCTAGCCATTTATCTCATCCCAGCTAAGACCCAGATATCATGAAGCAGAGACACTCCTTTTTTTTCTTTTTCTTTTTCTATTAATCCTCGCCCTAGAATATTTTTCCATTGACTTTTGGAGAGAGTGGAAGGGAGCGGGAGAGGCAGAGAGAGAAACGTCAATGTGAGAGAGACATATCAATTGGATGCCTCCTGCACAGGCTGGGATCGAGGCTGCAACTGAGGTATGTGCTCTTGACCAGAATTGAACCCAGAACCCTTCAGTCTTTGGGCCGATGCTCTCTCCACTGAGCCAAACCGGCTAGGGCCAGAGATGCTCTTGCTGCCCAAATTCCTGACTTATAGTTTCTCCAGCAAATAAAATAGTTGTTATTTTTTAGTCACTGAATTCTGGACCAGTTCGTTATGCAAAATAACTGGAACATATAGTAAGAGCATTTTACTTACCAGCAAAACTGAAAAGGTCATCATCAAAAATAAAAATAAAAAACACAAATGTTATTTGTTACCCACATGAAATAATTTTAACTCAGACTTTTGGAGTCAAATTATCCTCCAAATAAATCATGATGACCAGATATCCAATCCTTTTGTCACATTAAAATCTCCTATGGCTTTTGAGTACAGTCCATGGGACATCAGAATAGACTGCCTTTTTTTTTTTTCAAGTAGAAAGTGGAATGATAGCTTGAATTCTATTCAGCTATCATTACCAGTGTTAACTGCTTTGGTAAATTGGTTACAGCTTTTTGCCTAAGGAAATGTTTTTTACTTTTTATTGCAGAAATTCTCAAACATATACAAAAGTAGGACATTAAGATAACACAGCTCCCGTGTATCAGTCAATTTAAACAAATATCACCATTTTCTTCCGAAGAATCAATCTTATGACCATCCATTCTCAGATGCAGATTTTCCTCTGGGCACTTTTATCTGAACCTCACGGTAGAAATTGGAAGAGAATAAGGAAGAGAAGCAGAAAAAAAACATATATAGGAAGGAAAGAGAAAGGTGTATACTGTTGAAAATTTGACAACCCTATTCACATCCTATTTCTACTCTCTTTAATCAGAAGATGTATATTCCACTTAGCACTCTAGTTAGTCCGCAGAGTAATATTGACTCCAAAATTGAAGTAAAGTGATTAGCCTTCCTAAATTCCAAGCAATGGCCAAGGTTCAGGCTTTAATAAGTGCCTGTGGTATAAACACTTCCAGAAATCATTTCTAAAAGAGCGTCCTGCAGGAAGGTTTAAACAAAATTTAAACAAGACTTCAAACATAGATTTACAATAGTTTCATGACAAAAGCTATGGCTTAAAATGTTTTGGGAATTGCTGCGGGTTCCTGATTGAGAACATAGTGTGTGTTATACATTAGCTATTTAATGTGTTCAGTTGTTGAATCCAAAATTGCTTGGAAGGTTTAAATGTTGGCAGCCATGAAAACAAACACTGGTTCGCGTTCCCAGGGCCTAACAGAAATCAAAGCAAACCTAATGGAAGGCAGGCTTAATCATTTTTCTTCATGTGACTAGTAAAGATGTGAAACCAAGCTTCAGTTTTACATTTAAGTGGTAATCTTCATAATTACATCTGGGTTGCCACATGCAATGCCATGGGTTTTTTTCCTCCATAGCTGGAAAATAAAATGTGAACTTTTATATATTCCTCACTCTGTATCATGTGACCATGGGGGAGGGGAGAGGGCACATAATGAGAATTAGGCATTGGGCCAAAAGGGAATGTAATAGAGATCTGCTTTCTCCTTTCCTTTTTGGGAATCTGTGTCATAGCTGTGCTTGTCCTGCGGTCAGAGTTTTCCCTGTTGGTTTATGGTTATGTAGTGGGACAGAATGGAAGAGTAGAAAACTGGGTGAAGGGAATTAAGTAAAATAGGAATTTGCTGATAGAAGGCTGGTCTGGGAGGCTTAATAGTTTGGAAAGCTTTTGTAAGGCTGAGCTTATTTTGTTTGTTACTAAAACTGTTTAAGATCTTGAATGTGGAGACATAGATCCTGACTGTTTTATAGGTATTTCCCATTGAAAAAAAAAGGATTATAATTATGCATTTTCAACCATTGGTCTTGAAAGCATTCAATTCTCTTGGAAACACAAAGGAGATCATGAGATACCAGTGTACTTAGATGCCCTGATTTGCTAATAGTAGTGTAAAAGGACACCAGACTAAAAAGGGGGGATCTGGATGAAAGTTTTACTACACATTCCTCTGGCAAAGCCTGGTAACTAGCTACATACACTTAGATTCATTGCACAATGTCCAATAATATCTCACTAGCTTTATGTGTGAAGCGAGGATAGTCAAATCTCTACATTCTACCTGATAAGATTGTTTGAAAAATTAGATGACATTAGCTAGTGGATTGAAAACATACTGAAAAAGTTCAAGTAGAGTTTGAAGGCCTGATTGTCGACATTAAGTGTTATTTATAGAGTGCCTACTTCATGCAAAGCAGAGCCATCAGGAGAGGGGTTTCAAAGAAACATGCCAGATAGCACTACTAATATAAACAAGATTGTGATCCTTAAGTAAATCATTTGTTCCTGAGACGAGGAAGTTAGACAAAAGTAAAATAAACACATTTTATCATCTTGCCATTGGCATTCACTGGCAGATCAACAAATTTAATCTTTATTCAAAACACATATATGCCCCGTGCACAAGCATACACACACGCACGTGCACACACACACACACACACACTAGATCTCTAGCAACTGGTAAAGTCCAATAACACCAAACACAACGTAAATGGCATCGTTCATGTAAACTGAAACAGAGAAAGCTCTATGAAAGACAGAGCCCTACCAGGGGAATTATATCACGATGAGAACTTACTCAAACTTTGTTTCTGTTTTATATTACCACATAATGAACCACCCCAAAATCGAATAGCCTAGAACAATAACGACTTTACTGCTCTGTTTCTGGGAGGGAGCAACTATGGCAGGGTTCAGTGCGGGATGGCTCATTTCTGCTTCACAGAGTGTCAACTGGGCAGCTCAGCTGAGCTTGAGGATCCAAGATGGCTTTACTCCTGTGCCTGGGATTTGGTGCTGGCTGTTGGCTGAGGATCTTTAGTCTCCTCTACAAGGCTTTCCTTTCCATGTAGTTTTCCATCCTCCAGGGAGTCTCTCTGCATGTGGCCTCTTTTCCAGCCAGAGGCAGGGCTTATTTACATGATGAAAAGCTTCTAAGAGGGCCAGACGAAAGTTTCAAGATCTCTTAAGGTGTAGGCCCAAAATCAACAGCAGCAATTACCTACCTCCTGACTTCTTGTTACGTGAGAAAAATAAACTCACGAATGTTTGAACTACTCTGGTGGGGCATTCTGTACTGCGGATGAGTAATTCCTTTCGGCTACACCACTGAAGGCTGGCTTATTTGGGGATTGAGCCTTTCTCCCTCCAGCCCCTTTGTTGTTAGTATCTAACACAAAAGCTCTCCTGAGGCAGCCAGGGATCTCACTGTCGGATTAAGTGAGGGGGCATTTTACCATAGTCTTTGCTTTATTTTGGGTTAACTCTTTGTTAATAAGAAAATGTAATTAAACAGAACAGCTCAGTTGCCCTGAGAATCACAATTCTTCTAGGTAAATTTGGTAGCAAGGGACTGCCCTGTGCATTTCAGAAAGAATACTGCAGGCCCTGGCCAGGTAGCTCAGTGGTTTAGAGCATTGTCCTGATGTGCCAAGGTTGCAGGTCAATTCCTGGTCAGGGCATATATAAGACAAATTCATAAATAAGTAGAACAACAAATCGATCTCTCTCTCTCTCTCTCTCAAAAAAATTAAATGAATAAATAAATAAATAAATAAATAAAAGTGTGCTGCAGAGAAAGAAATTATGTAACCCCAAACATTAATATTTATGACAGCCCTAGAAGAACCTTAAAGAAAAGGGAGATAGTCAAAGATAATGGATCATTTTAAATAAACATTTATCTCAATAAACAGTTGTAGAGAATCTGGCATTAGTATGATCATAAGGTTCTAATTACAAAATCTTCCTCAAATGTTATAGCTGAGAACACAGGAAAGCCATACCTTCTTATTTGTATGCTTTTTATTTAAATCACATCTTAGTTGGATTGCAGGAAATCTTATAACTAGAGAAGTAACAGATATGTATATTGAAAATTTAAAAAATACAGACATTAGGTACCTCACTGTAGAAATATTATCACATTAAAGGCTCTGAGAAGGATCCTAAGGGAAGGAACTGATTTTTTAAAAACAGCCTTTCTCAAATATTTTTGCTCACAAAAACGTTAATTTTTTTCTTTTTCAAATAATTTTAAGTTAAGTAAAGCTTAAGAAATGTCATACTCAGTACTCCTAAGGGTTCTTTTAAATCCTAAAATCCATGAGTCTTTATTATCAAAATTATAAAAATAATGGCTCTGAATAAAACAAAAGACTAAACTTTCAAGATTAACCTAAATTTGTTCTCATAATATAATGTAACCAGACAATAAAATGTAGGACTTTTTCTTATAACCCATCTCAATCAAAAATCTCAAGACCAAGAAGTCATGTTTGAGGTTTACTTAAAAGTCCTACTTATATAAAACATGCAGATATATAGGAATAAATGACTAGCCTGAGAATATGCAACTTTCTTTTGTTTAATATAGTTTTATTGGTTTCAGAAAGGAAGGGATGGGGAGAGAAAGAGAGAAACATCAATGATGAGAGAGAATCACTGATCAGCTGCCTCCTACATGCCCCACACGGGGTTCAAGCCCACAACCTGGGCATGTACCCTTACCAGGAATTGAACCATGATCTCCTGGTTCATAGGTCGACATTTAACACAAGCTGGGAGAGAATATGCAACTTTTTTTTTTGCTGCTGCTAGGGTGTGATATCTTCCTTGGGTACTGCAAATGATGCATTCTTTATGATGCTGCTTTGGAGAGAAGAGAAAAATGATCACCTAAAAGCAAATGTCAGAGAAAGCTTCTTGAAGAGAACAGGGTTTTGCAGTGTGCTTTGTTACAGTAGAATTGTCATGGCTCCATTTGAATGGACAATGACTAATAGATTCAATCATTTGTGGTGCCATAATGTTTACCTTCTTGGATTAGTTCCCTTCAACAAGAAATTAGTGAGTCATCTCTATGCTTCCGGGGGTAGGCCAGGCACTAGAAATGTGGATGTAAGACAAGGTCCCTGCACCCAAGATAAATATTATGATAGACAAATGTGCAGGATGTTATAACAGCCCCAAACTCAGTCAGCATGTACATAGTCTGAGAGGAGAAAATAGAAGAGAAATATATTACAAAGTAAACTCAGGAAAAACCCTAAAGTAAAAGCAGAAAACTTGTTGGCACTGGAAGGCAATGGGCCCAGGAGACATGGGACATAGTTGCTGTAGAACAAAGCCAGAAAAACACATCTCGGTAGTAAATAGATCCCCTTTCAAAAAGCTGCATAAGAGGATATCAGAGTTTAAGAGATAAGGAGTCCTTGAAGTTTATTAACTAGTCATTGTACAGACAATTACACTTAGGCCCTAACCAGGAATTGAACTGTGACCTCTTGATTCAAAGGTTGGCACTCCACACTCAACCACTGAGTCACTTCCTTTTTGTTGTTGTTTTTTGTTTGTTTGCTTCTCTTTCCTTTTTTTCCTTTTAAATTAATTTTTTTTTTTTTTTACTATCATACATGGTTTAAAGTAAGTTGACTATTGTTTGTGGCTGTACATAGGTTTCAGTGATGTACAACCCAGTGATTAGATATTTAAATAACTTACAAAGTGCAGTGATGTTTATTTTAATGAGAAACCACTACACGGCAATTTAAAGAATGTTCATATTAGAGGATCGGGAGTTTGACTTGGATTCAGAGAAAGTGGCAGGTAATTCAAGGCACAGGAGGAAGGGAAAAGTTACTTGGTCTCATATGATATATGGAGGTGATGGGTGGAAAGGAAGGAAGACATCAAAACTAGTTCAATATTTCATTTTCAAGTGCCCGGAAGAATGTTGATGTCATTGCCAGATGCAGGTGGTGTGCAGAGGCAGGGAAGCAATGCTGGTGTCTGTAAGGGCTAGAATGTGTCTGTAGAGAAGGAGAAATGGATGCGAGGGATTCTCTGAAGGGAGAATGGGTGCTGCATACTGTATGATGAATGAAGGAGGCACAGTGAATTCAAAGATTATGGTGATGGGAAGGAGGGGCCTGTTGTTGGGTTAGAGTTCAGGGGAGACCTTTGGACCAAACCTTCATTGTCGTTATATATACAAACTGCTCTGACTAATCCGACAACTTCAGGTTTTGAAGGAATGAATATGGGGAGCTGATCAAGTTTTTTTCCTCCTCTAAAATAATTCCCCTGAGGCTTCAACAATGGGTAATACATAGTTTAAGGTTTTGTCATGTTTTTAATACCTTCCCTTGATAAAATATCAAATGTTCATTTGAATATCCAATGTTAATTTTGCTAGTAAATTATTCCACATGCATAATTCCTCTTTTCTATTTGTTCCATATTCATTAATATAAACTGAAAATAGATCACCATTAAACCCTATTTCTCTCCCTAAAGGCAACTGGGTTTTTTATTCTCAAATCTAAATGTTATAGTTCTGTAAAGTTTTCCTCATGGATGTTATAAACCAACTAGAGGCCTAGTGCATGAAATTCATGCATGAGAGGGGCCCCCTCAGCCCAGCCTGTACCCTCTCCAATCCTCCAATCCGGGACCCCTCAGAAGATGTCTGACTGCTGGTTTAGGCCTGATCTCACAATCTGAACCACTGGCTCCTAACTGCTCACCTGCCAGACTGACTGACTGATTGCCCCTAACTGCCCCCTACTGACCTAGTTGCCCCCAACTGCCCCCTCCTTCCAACCTGGTTACCTCCAACTGCCCCCCAAAAAACCAGCCTGGTTGCCCCTCACTGCCCCCCTCTGCTGGTCTGGTTGGCCCTCACTGCCTCTTCCCTCCCTGCTCCCCCTCTGCCAGCCTGGTTGCCACATGCAGCCTACTGCTCAGACTTTTGGTCACCCTCACTAACCCCGCTGCTGGCCTGGTCACCCCATGCAGCCTGCTGCTTGGTTGTTTGGTCATCCCTCATCGCCCCTCGTAGTCTGTTCAGTCATCCATTCTGTTGCGATGGATGCTTAGGCTTTTATATAGATAGATTTCAGTGGTATCCGTTTACTGGCCCAGCTTCAGTTCCTATCTAGCCTATTTTAATTGAAAAGGCAATAACAAGATATAGTTCTCTTGTTTAAAAGAAAAGGAACTATTCAAATGATGAATGAGTATTTTATATTTCTTACAAGTTCTGGCCTTTCTTGTGTAGCCAGAAAGAACTCTTTTGAACTCCTTAAAATTATTATACATTTATTTTAGGGCAGTTTGATATTCAACATATAGAGCCTTTCATTAATCCTCCCGGAATGAATATAAATACTTCTTCCTTTCTTTGCCAGACACAGGCGATTGCTTTGGAGACTATGTAAATAACTTTTTGAAATCCATTTTCCAACTCCTCCCCGGCACTGTTTTCTTTTCCATTTAAAGACTGATTCCAGCACCACAATTTTTGGGACAAAGAAACACATTTCCCAGGTAGTACAGAAATAATAAATGGAGAAGGTTCCCACAGTTTACAAAGCCTGCTACTGATTATTTTTAAATCTGCAGTCAAGAAATTGATCCATTGATAATTTTAATAGGTGTCTGAGAAAATAAAAATAGTGCATCAAATTTCTGTCACTGGCAATATTCATCTCTTCTGCGTAGCAGCAATTCTTGGGGATCTCTCATCATGGAGACATTACAGATATTTGCAAAGGGAGATGAGAGGGCGTATAGTATTTTATTTCTAGATAATTCAGATTCTTCCTGTGAAGAATTTATAGTATCACATAAAAAAACTAAAATACTGGCATTCTCACTTCCAATCTTGCACATCCTGTCAAGTCATCATCCCTAAAATCCTCATGTCCTCCCCACACTCCCCCCAAAACACTTCCTTTACTCTTTCCAATATATTCTTGTAAGCTCAGCTCTTTTCTGTCTAAATAAAAGTAAGGTAACTGTGCTAGTTTCCTAGACTCTCAGTAATGTGCACTTGGACCTTATTTAAAGGATGCAAATATTTAGTTTGTGAATCATATGAATAATGTGACTGGGGTTTATTTATTTTTTTTTTTTTGCTGATTCTATCCTTCTAAAAAGGTACTATGAAATATGCCTATTTATTGCTGCTTATTTCTAAAACAGTAGCAAAATAAGCTGTAAATACTGGTGTAAAACAATGGGGAAGGACAGTTAATTGACTTGTAACAATGTGAGAGAGCAAAATTCAATTGATTATTACTCATGGAGTTGACGAGCTTTATGTAGGGGAGTGTCCTTTTAGTCTGGGCTGTTAATTTGAGGTGTTCCTGGTGTATTTTTTCATAAAGTGAGTTCAGAGGACCAGCTTTCAGCAAAACCATCTAGGCTGTTTGAAATGCCAGACTCCTATGTTTCCACCTGAGGCTAAAAGCCTCAGGGCTTCCAAAGGAGGGGCCATAGAATCCACCTTTTGAATAAGTAGATCTGGTTATTCTGCTCACATTTAAAATGCTTGAGAATCACTGATTTATAGCACATTAATAAAGCAAGATTTGTATTCTGACCGAGATCTCCTTGTTGAACTTTGGAATCTGTTTATAGAACCAGCTATTCGTTCTTTCACCTGGATGTTATATAGGCATCTTTAATCTTTCCCTGTTCCACCCTCTAAACTTGTCTTGTCTTGCCAGTAAAAAGCCTAGGAGGTATTTGAGACTCTGCTCACGACTGTATCCTCCACACCCAATTCATCACTAAGTATTCTCATGTCTGGCTTCTTAAGATTCTTATTTCTATTACCAACTCTCCATCTCAACCTTTTCTAACATGTCAAATGGCAGTGACTTTTCATCTGTAAAGCAAAGTGACCAAGCAGAGTGAATCATCTCCCTGTTGGAGTTCCTACAAAGTGGTACACCAAGAGGAAAGAGTAGGAATGCCAGAAGTCTTCGTTGTTGTTGTTGTTATTGTGTATAGAGAATTAAAAAACAGTGACAAAACCATTGGTCTGCTTTATTTGTTACCATTAAACAGTGTTAGTAATAAAATACTTCTTGCTGATGGTCTGTTCCCACCAATCTTCTTGGCACACTATTGGACCACATATACTTTGTACATATTTTTTAACATATCCATACATGCCATTTAATATTATAATTGTCTCTTTACACATTTTTTCATCCCTTTAAACTCTGAGCCCTTTATCTATTTTCTATCCCCCAGAAACTAGCAAAAGACTCCTTCTGTATTACAGATGCTTAATAAATGCAAATCTTGCATACTGAAATAAATGGATTATTACAATATTATGTTTAAGGCAAGAATCAAACTGGGAGACAAGGTATGCAAATCTGCATACTCGTTCCCACAAAAAACTCTAGGAATCGTGAGAGATATACCATAAATCCTATATAATAAAAGGCTAATATGCAAATCAACAGAATGGTGGAATGATGGGTTTCTATGATGTACACTGACCACCAGGGAGCAGACGCTCAATGCAGGAACTGCCCCCTGGTGGTCAGTGTTGTTCCCACAGAACAAGTGCTGCTCAGCCAGAAGCTGAACTCATGATTGGCGAGCATAGCAGCGGTGGCAGGAGCCTCTCCTGTCTCTGGAAGTGCTAAGGAGCAGCGAGCAGGTGGGCAATAAGGGGCAAGGGGTCCCGGACTGTGAGAAGGTGCAGGCTGGGCTGAGGGACACCTCCTTCCTGAGTGCACAAATTTCATGACTGGGCCTCTAGTACAATAATAAGTAATTATTGAAATGAAGTAGATGCCATTAGTGGATAAGGTAATTTAAAATACGTTTTTATTGATTTTCAGAGAGAGAGGAATGGAGAGGTAGAAACATCAATGAGAGAGAAACATCATTGAGCAACTGTCTCCTGTACAGGGGATCAACCAGGCATGTGCTCTAACGGGAATAGAATCAGTGACCTCTTGGTTCATGGGTTAATGCTCAATCACTGAGCCATACCAACTGGGCTAGATTAGGTAGTTTAGAGAAAAGTGGAATGAAGAGGTCAAACAGGTTTGACTAGTTTAATAAATCACTTCTCTAACACTGGCTAGAGAACACATTAAATACATTAATACAAACATAGACACACATAGTACCCTATCAATAGGTGAACATGGAATAACAGATTCAAAGTGAGCAAACACACACACACACACACACACACACACACACACACACACATTACTATTTAAGATAAATGGATATTGTTTTAGGAGCACTGAACTCAGTAGAAGTATTAATGAGCAAGACAATGAAGGCAGTACAGGAAACATAACAGAAACAGAACTAATATACTCAGATAAAAGTTAACAAATATTTCATTCTGGCCCTAGCCAGTTTGGCTCAGTAGAGTGTCAGCCTGTGGACTGAAGGGTCCCAGGTTTGATTCCCATCAAGAGCACATGCCCAGGTTGCAGTCTCGATCCTCAGTAGGGGACATGCAGAAAGTAGCAGGTCAATTATTCTTTCTTATTGATGTTTCTATCTCTCTCTCCCTCTCTCTTCCTCTCTGAAATAAATAAAAATATATGTTAAAAATATTTTATTCAATAAAAGAATAGTTTTTGTATGAAAAGGGAGCAAGTAAAATATAAACAATGTTAGCTAAAACAACTGATATATTCAGTAGCAGAATAGCCACAGCAGAAGAGTGAATTGTTGAACAGAGGGATTGAGCCACAGAATTACCCCAGAATTAAGCACAAAGGGTTAAAAGAATAAGAACTTGGGGGAATAGTTAAAAGGCAGAGAAAATGAATCTAGAATTAATATTTTTTTCATAAAATAGTAAAATGAGATCTATCCACATGGAAATTAAAAACCAGTCTTCCAAATAATTATTGGGTTAGAAAGAGTGCTATATAATAAAAGGTATGTGTTGTGACCAAAGTTTTTTCAAGGAAATTCTTTTATTAGAAAGCATATTTTATTAATAAAATTATTTTATTAGGAAATTCTTTTATTGTGTTAGAAAATGAGAAATCTGAGAGAAAATGTTTCAATCATTCAACTCAAAAAGTTAGGGGAAAATAAACCTAAAGCATAAGGAAACAATTGCCGAACAAAAATAAGAAATTAGTAAAAGTTAAAATAAACAAAACTTAATAAATGGAACTGAAAGCTATTTTACAAGATGACTAAAATATAGAAAACATTAACAAGTTTGAAAATAGGAGATACAAAAACAATATTATGAATCAAAAAGAGGTATAATTACATATATAATTATATGTTGAACTAATTATACATATTCTATGTAATAAAAAGGCTAATATGCAAATCACCCAAACAGTGGGATGACCAGTTGTTATGATGTGCACTGACCACCAGGGGGCAGATGCTCAATGCAGGAGCTTCCCCCTGGTGGTCAGTGTGCTCCCACAGGGGGAGTGCCACTCAGCCAGAAGCCCTGAGCTGTACTCACAGCTGGCAAACACAGGTGATGAGAGCCTCTCCTGCCTCCACAGCAGTGCTAAAAATGTCCAACTGATGGCTTAAGCCCACTCCCTGAGCGTTCCTGGACTGCAAGAGGGTGCATGCCAGGCTGAAGGATATCCCTCCCCCCAGTGCATGAATTTCATGTACCAGTCCTCTAGTATAAATATAAATGTGTATAATTAGTTCAACAATAAGTAGAACAACTGTAAAATAAATAGAAAATGCAGAAAAATTATTCTTAAAGGTTACCAGGCCCAGATGATTTTACATTTGTTAGAATCAATGAATCTACATTGTCTTCCACAATCAATATTTTACATTAGAATTTAGTCTCAGTGTTGTATCTTCTATGGGTTTTGAAAAATGTATAGTGACCTATTTCAACCATTATAGTATCATTTCAAATAGTTTCACTGCCCTAAAAATTCTCTGTTCTCTGTCTGTTCATTTCCTCCTCCCCAAATACCTAGCAATCACTGATCCTTTTACTGTCGCCATAGATTTTTCTTTTACAGAGTGTCATGTAGAATTATATAGTAGATAGTCTTTCAATTGGCTCCTTCACTTAGTTATACGATTTTAAAGATACCTTTATGTCTTCTTTTGGCTTGATAGCTTATTTCCTCCCCCCCCCCCCCTCTAAATAATAGTGCATTGCTTGGAGTTATCACATTTTATTTATTCATTCACTTACTGGAAAACATCTTGGTTGCTTTCAAGTTTTGGCACTTATGAATAAAGTTTCTCTAAACATCTCTGTGCAGGTTTTTTTGTATGAGTATAAGCTTTAAACTCCTTTGGGTAAATCCAAAGAACATGATTATGTCATAAGTGTAATGTTTAGTTTTGTAAGAAACTGCCAAACTATCTTCCAAAGTGACTATATTATATAGTAACTATAAGGCTGTATATGATCTAACTCTTACTTCTCTCTCTCTCTCTCTCTCTCTCTCTCTCTCTCTCTCTCTCTCTCTCTCAACTTTCAGTGTCCCTCCCCACTATTTGGCCTCTTTGATGTTCACACACACAGAGGGTGTGTTCCTGCATCTCAGGAAGCCTGTGCCATCTCCAGCAGGTGGCAGGGCCTCTGCTGGCAGGGTGAAGCTATGCAGCAAGTAGAATGGGCAGCTGCACTTTCTGGATCATGAAGCAGAGGCTTGGCGAGTCAGCACTGCCCTCCATGGTGGAGTTGGCTTCTGAAGATACACATTGTGTTTATATGCAGTGTCTGGACTTGACCCTCTCCTCCAGTCAATGCCACGAGAAGCTTCTTGCAGGACTGTTCTGGTGTCAACAGTGATCAGAGAGAAGACACAAGTACCGCGTTTCTCAAAACCCGTAGTTTACATAGTGACTCTATTTTGAAGTCTTTATTTCTTTGCACTGGATATTTGCTGAGCTGTGGCAGTTCTTACCTATCTCCTTAACTCTAAATTTTAAAAGGGATTTGTTGCATGTAACATCTTCTCACCTGGAAACACTCCTGAGTTCCTTTGATAAAATTTTTCTTCACTTCCCCAGAGGCCTTCATTCCTTGAAAGTATTCCAATGAATGCTTTTGTTTGTTAACCCAAACTATGTCATGTTGTTCTTTCCCAGGCCAGAGCCTGTTATGTGTACTCCCCGCTCATTATCAAACGGTTCTCCTATGACATACTCCAAGGTGACCTTTTGTGCCTGTCTACACAAAAAGCCACTGGCAGTTATTTTCAGTGTGGGGGAAAAAAAAGACATATCTCAGGGTCCCTAACTTCAATATCATAAACATGTTCTTCCTAACGTATAAAAGTTGAATTTTGGATCATTTCCAAAGAGCATGATTAGGAAGGAAGAAAGACTCTAGTTATCGGATATGAAAGGGAATACCATGGAAAAAGAAGTCTGAGGAAGAAGTTTGCTGTGCCCACTTGAAAAAAAAATTATAAATATTTTTTAATTTTAAAAAACTATTTTTATTGATTTCAGAGAGGCCAAGAGAGGAAGAAAGAGAGAGGGATAGAAACATTAATGATGAGAGAGAATCATTGATTGGCTGCGTCCTGCATGCCCCCTACTGGGGATCAAGCCCACAACCCACCCATGTGCCCTGACTAATAATCAAACTGTGACCTCCTGGTTCATAGGTTGACACTCAACCAGTGAGCCACAACTGCTGGGCTGAAATTTTTTATTTAATACTTATTTTAATTATCTACAAGTAGAATGTCAGGTGAGAAGCAAACGCCTTTTATAATGTGATGCTATTCCACTTTAATAGAAGAGATTCCTCCCAGTATTTTAAAGCTTGTTTTAATTCACCTGGACATATTTAAAATACCCCCCCCCTTTTTTTTAAAGTACTCCATCTAAGTAGGAAGAGCTATTAATTGTGAAGTGTACAATGATTCTTATTAACTGTGGTGCAGCAGCAAAAGCTTATTTAGGAAACATTTAACCTTTAAGTCTTTATCGGTACTAACCAATTTTCATTTTGTCTCTGGCTAGTCAATAATCTCTTTAATTTCTTCTTTTCTTGCTCTTCTAAGCTGATGATGTGTTTAGTTACTGTCACTGATGTGCACAGTCTAAATAATGATATAAATAAGCAAAGTGATTTAGGTGGTGGTGTGTTGGCTTTGGCACAGTAGACAGAAGAGCTGGTTGGTAGAGAGTGATTGCAGGTAACAGTGAGAATAAGTTGTATTATGTTCTATTGTTGCAGTAATTTTCACAAAATTAATTCTATACTTCTCACACATTTTGTTTCCTTGCCTCAGTCTAGATGTTTTCTGAGTGTTTTGAGCTCATTAAACCTCTCTTTAACTGTGATAAATTTGCTTTTATAGCCATGTATTGAGTTCCTAGTTGCTGTTCAGTATTTTTTATTTCTTTAATATCCACTCAGTTTTTTTTTTTATATATTAAAGTTCTCTTTTGAGGTTTTCTACATTATTTTTTATTTCCTGAAACATGTGAATTAGTTATTTTGAAATATATACTAATATCTAGGTCTCCTTTGTTTCTTTTTTCTCTTAGTCTTATTTCTTGGTTTGCCTAATGATTTTAATTAAATGTTAGACATTGTGATAAAAATTGTACAGACTTTAAATAATGTTATCTTCTTCCAAAGAGGATTCAACCTATCCTCTGGCACATAGCAGATGATGGCATCAACACTGTCTAGTTCAGACTGTGCTGACTCAGCTTGTTTGAAGTTCTCAAAAGGCCTAATCGACTTATGGTTTTCTTCTACTCATCCATCTTCAGTGGTTTTAACTCACATCCTGAAGCTCCCTAAGGCCTGACCAACTTCGTTGGTCATGACTCCATTTTTGTTTCCTAGTACAAAGGGATAACTAAAATTATCTTGTGCCTTTCAACTATTGTCATCTTATGTTTCTTCGCTTTTTGTGTTTCTCAGATTAAACATCAAATGACTCAAAAGAAAATGAGTTCCAAGTGTTAGCTTATTACTCTGTACCCAATTCTCATCTGGATTTTGTTGCCTCAATACCTCCCTTCCTTAGCAGCCTTGAACTCCAAGTTTTGTTTTTCCCAGGCTTAGAAAATTGTCTAAATTATTCTTCAGCTCTTGTCAAGTACCCTTTACCTTCCTATCCAGCCCATCTTCCCATACTAGGGCTCAGCAAATATCCTAGGATATATCAATTAGCAAGTAGAAACTTGAGTTAACTTTAATGATCTTTCATTCTGACAATAGTCTAGGCCCTTCTTTCTGGCACAGTCACACTCTGATGCCCACAAGCATGAGTCTTGTATTTTATGGGACTTTAAAATGTTTTCTCTGGGAGCGCTGTATGCTATAAGCTACAGCATCAAGCAAAGAATAGAAATATTCTGATCAATCTTTAAACATATAATTTATGACCAAAGATTGTTTTGATAATATTTATTTCCATTTTTGTATCTTTCAAATATGATTGTTTCTAAAATTTATCCATTTTGGTTGTTTGCAAAGTGGAAAACTTCTTAAGAAGTCTGTCACAAAGTCATAATTTTGGAATTTGTTTTATTTGTATGACATTTTCCATCTTATATTTCAGGCTAAAAGTGGGGTGTTTCAGAAGAAAAAATACATTATGTCAATTTATCTTGTTTTCTTTTGTCTCATGGTTTATAAATATGATTAGTATATATTTGCATATATACATAAAGCTGAGGGGTCTCAGATCACAAGAGGGACAGAGTGCAAGTGCAGGCCAGACTGAGGGACCCCCACAAGTGCACGAATCTGTGCACCAGGCCTCTACTATCATATAATACAAGTTATAAATGTATATTTACAATAAATTAGAATTATACATCATCTTTACTATAATGTACAAATACATACACACACAAAAACACTATATGAAGATAAATATTATTATAGTTATATGAAGTTTGATACTCAAATTCTGTTCTTGGACTCTTAGATCTTGCCTATGCATTCAGTTAACTGTACTTCGATTCCTTTAGTATTATTATGTTCACATTTTCTTTTTGATCTTTCAATTTTCTCAAAACCAAATACATTCTTTTTAACTTTTGTAGACTGTTCTACTCTACAATGTGTTAGTATAAGGCTGGGTAAAGCTGTACTTTCCTAGGCAACGTTTTTCTTTAAATGGGAAAAAAAAATCACTTGAATCACTGAAGAGTTTAATTTCTATCAATTTTAGGCTGATAGTTTAGGGTGTATAATTATCCCGTAGAAGTCCTCTTATTATAAATTATTGCCCTCACTATTTAACCAGCTAAGCCGAAGTTTCAATGAAAGTGAGTATTTAAACACTTTGATTTATATGTTTACATGTATCTTCTGCATTGTACACATTTAACATATTAAATGTAAAATATCTATAGAGTTTTGGAACTTCTTATTTAACATCAATCAAACTTCTTTTATTGCAATGATTGGAATTTTCTATTATCAGTTAAAATTTTCTGTGTGTTTTAGAAACCACACTCGTAATCCAGTACATACATTCTCCATATTGAGCTTATTTAAAGATTAATGGGAATGTAAAGATACTTCCAAAGCAATTTAAAAGAGGAATTCTTACTATTTTCTTCCTCACATTTAACTTTTTTAGTAACTTACTTTTATTGACTTTTTTCCCCCTAAGAATTCAACTTAATTTTCTTTGAAATGACAATTCTTTTATTGTTCTCATATTTCATTAAAAAAAAAAAAACTATCTGAAATAGATTTCAGGACACACACACCTGGTTCTTATTCAGCATGCAGGTCAAAGGTAACAGCAGATGTGTGTAGATGCACTAAAGAGATCCTCTGGCTACCAAGATCAAGCACACTATGAAACATGTTATCAAAGGAGTGAAGAATCTCCTGAATGAATGCAGAGTCAGTTGAATGAAATTTTCTTCTTCTGCAGTGAAGATCTTCTTCCATATATTAAGTCTACAGAACTAGGTCTCAGAGAGATATCTGGTGTTAGAACAATGCATTTTCTTATTGGCCCTGTGTTCTGGAATGCTATTTTAGTCAAGGACTGCTCCGAGTAGTTTTTAAATTTTACCCACATCATTTTCATGTCTTTTTATTTATTTTGCTTCTCTGAAAATGATTGAAATTGTTGGTGCCATTCCTGAAAATTGCTATGCATTTTACATTTTTCTGTTTCAAAGCTGTGTCTGCATTGTAGACAATTCTCTGGCTACCCAATAAATTTAATATTCTATTATACCACTATTTTTCTTATTAGAAATTTCATAATTCAAAGGCTATGTGTAAAAAAAATGATCTTTTTTTTTAAACCAAATTGGCCAGCTAAATTTAGCAATTGATAGCTTTTTTAAAAATCTTTTTTTTGATAATTGAAATTTTTGAATCAACCAATTGTTTTAGCCTCACCTAGACATTGCCTAAGCAGGTTTATTTCACAGTCTGGTTACCACGGTGTCTGGCTCACATTAACACATCTGGAGCTCATTTGAAAATTCTCACACTAAATACTAAAAGTAAAGTATGCTTTTGATCAATGAAGTCTTATCAACCCATAAATCTCCTGCATGACTGTAATAAGAGCTATACTGCTTTAAAATGGTTGTCGAATAATCATGAACTTGACTACTTTCTCCCAATCCAGTCTATGTTGCAGACAAAAACATAAAGACAGTAAAACACAATTCCACAAACTTCCCTTACTTCTTTAGGTTTCAGAGGTATCAAAAGACTGGGGTGTGATTAAAATGAGCCCTGGGTGATTGTTAATGTCTTTTAAAGAAACCCATGAAAATCACAGTGACTTAAAAATGAAACTCATGAATCTGTTTTAAAGTTCATATAAATCTGAAACTTGAAGTTAAACTTGAAGGTCACATGAAACATAAGAACCAGAAACCCTGGGGTTTCGTAGCATGTTAGTTATTCTGGTTCTGTCAGTTCTGTGTGACCAGGCCAACTTCCTTTGGAACATTGAATTATGAGAGGACATCTGGTTCTGTCAGTCACCTCCTACTTACATTAGCAAAATCTCAAGATTCTTTAAGAAATGGTGGGTGGACATTTTGTAGTTTTTCATCTCCAAGCTGTAACTTTTTTATTTTGTTTCTAAACACTGTCTCCATTATGTATGAAGCCTTTGAGAAAACATTTCCTTAAACAGAGACTTCTTAGAGGATATTGCCCTATTCTGCCACTGTCCAAGTATACTTCCTGGCACTCCATTCCTCTCCTGGGCCCTGCTAGGCACTGCCCTCTTAGTACTGTATTCTTCACAGAGCATCCAACTTCTGGGCACCTGCTAAGGAATCTTGCTGTCCTACTGAATGTGCTCTCATGCATTCTTTCTTTAGGAGCCTCCAAGCTGATTCTCGGAATCCTTGTGAAGATAAAGCTGCATGACAATCCATAGCAAAGTAGGACAAAGTATTTCTTCTTTCTTGGTTGTACTGTGCTGAAAATTGCACAAAGCCTGGTTGCTTTGCCAGATGTAGGATAGGGTTTTAAAATAAATTGTTAGTTTAGTTTTTCATTCCTCCCACCACTTCTCTTGTTGAATCAGGAGGCACTCTGGGTATCAGACATCATTCAGAAGATTAAAGCTTGGTTAGGGGTCAGTTCATAATCCTTTGTTCCATTGTCATTTAAAATGACTTTTCCCTTAAGAGGCTCTTAATTGCTGCTACAGACAGGTTTTTGGGGTCCCCATATCATTCTTACATTCTATAAACTGAGGTTTAGGTTTTGTTGCATTTTATTTATTTATTTTTTGTTTGTTTTGTGAGATATAATTGACATATAACATTGTATAAGTTAGGAGGTTGCTAGGGTATAGAAGATGGAGGGAATAGAGATGAGGAGGTGCTGGTCACAAGGTATAAACTTCCAGTGATAAGGTGATTAAGTTCTGGAGATCAAGTATATAACATGGTGACTCTAGTCAACAGTATTTTATTATATACTTGAAAGTTGCTAAGAGAGTAGATCTTAAATGTTCTCTTCATTCATAAAAGAAAATGGTAATTATGTGAGATGATGGATGTATTAACAAACCTTATCTATTTATTTTGTCATATTTTTTTTTGGCCATTTTGACTATTGATTCATTCTCAGTTAGTACAAGTTTTTTATTCCCAAGAAATAGAGTTGGTTTCTCTGTAAAAATATTTAGATTATTCAAGCATCTCCAGCTCACTGTATATGTCCCTGTGTATCTGAGTGATGAACTGAGCTTGGGTTCTTCCATAGGAAGCTTCTCAGCCTCTACCCCAGTGTACTTAGGGAAGGCTTACTCAACTGTTTGCTAGACAAGGTAAGCTGAATACCACCAAGACTCAAATCTGGACATTTTCCCCTTTCCACTAGGTCTACAGGTTATTCATTATTGCCTGGTTTTTTGTTGTTGTTTCAGTTGAGGAAACTTGGCCTTAAAGAGTTTAAAGAACTAGTTTAGTGCCTCGTACCCAGTGAGAAGCTTTGCAGCTTCTGATGCCAGGCCCTATCTACTGCATCTCATGATGCCTTTGAAACCGGGATGTGGCATGTTTATCATAGCATTTCCTAGGGAAAACTATCCTAGAAGAAGGAGGGGGAAATTATTTTGGTTTACTCTCTCATTCATCAGGAAGTGACTGGCATTCAGGTTCTTTGAATTGAAACTAGACTTCTTCTTTTAGCTTCTCACAGATAAATTTTCATTTTGTTTTACTATTAAGAAAATAGCTGTTTGGCATTAATTTTTGGTTTGTTTGAAACCTATGGACCATCTTATTTATATAAGCATTGCTTAGTCACAATGAGAGAGAAACATTTCTTAGAATTATGGAATGTGGAGTCTAAGAAATATATAGTCTAATTCCCCATCTGAGGTTTCAGTCCCTCCAGCCAAGAGATTGTCATGCTTTACTCTCTCCACATCTGACACTAACCATCACCTGAAACAAACCATACCATCTTCTGAGAAGTCTTGTCACACTACAGTTGTTCCAATGTAGGGTTTCAACTTCTTGTTTCACCTGTGCCTTCTAAGAGGATCTGAAAATATCTATGTCTCTTCCACTTCAAGATATTTCAGAAACCTTCATGACCCCTTCTTTTAGCAATGAAACTAACCACTTATGAGTCTGTTTTATTTTTACTTTATGGAGCATTTTCTAAAATATATATATCTTGTTTAAAATACCCTCTGAGGTGAAGAGAGTGTTTACAGATGAGAAAAATGAGGCTTAGGAAGGATTAAAGGATCTAAAACCAGGATTCTTCCACCCCAATTATTTGAACTCTTTTCTCCAAGCCTCCCTCCTTTCCTAGTTGAAATGTTGACATTTTCTTCAGTCCTGGGCAGAGTCCTCTTAGCATCCCAGACACTGTCCCTGTTCATGATGATGTTTATATTCTCAGGATTACAGGAACTAGCAGAAGACCACAGTGGGGCTTGCTAAGGTGATTTCCTGAAGATGGAGTGGTTACAGAATAAAAAATTATTATTTCAAACTTTTCCCCTTGTGTACTTTATATGCCAAGTTGCTCAATATATTTCTATTTCTCCAAGTTATAAAACCAATGAGAAGACATAATTGTTGGAGTCTCTCACTTACAACCCAATTTTCTCTGCCATTGACCTAGTTGAGTTCTTCATGATATTTTTTCTGGATGCTTGAAATATCCTCCTAATTATTCTCTTTCACTCCAGTTCTTACCTCTTTCAAATTCAAAATCCACATTGCTTCCAGAGTTATCCTCACCAAACTTAAAATTAACCAAGTCTATTTTCTACTCAAAAGCCTTCAATTATCTCTTATTATATGGAAAATAATATTCAATTATCAGGCTTATAATTTGACTTTTATAATTTCCCCTAAACTCCAAAATAATGAACTTCACTAATTCATTAGTTTTTAAAAAATTGTTTATTGTTGAAAGTGTTACATATGACCCCATCTCCCCCATTGTCATCTCTCAGCTTGCCCCCACCCTCCAGTAGCCGTCTACATCCCCCCATTGACTGTGTCCATTGGTTATGCTTATATGCATACAAGTGCTTTAGTTGATCTCTACTAATTCATTCTTGAAGATATAGAGCTAAGATCTTTATTTGCTCTTCTCTAACATTTTCCCCTGCTTATTTGTTCATAACATTAATGTAAAGAAAACATTGAAATCTGTAAAGAATCTTTGTGAGTTTATTTGAGACAAACTGTTGATAATTGCCAAAAAGCAGAATCTCAATGCATTGAGATAGAGCTCTGGAGAATGGCAATTTTTCATCTTGTTTTATACATTACCATCAAAGGAGGAGACATAAGTGGGTTACATGAAATCCACTCGTGACAGATTAGGGAGGTAGGAGATAGCAAAACTGGAAATCTCTGGGCTTGGGTAAAAAGTAAAATGATAGACACATGTTTCTTTTACACATAGGATAGTTAACAGTCAACAATCTTTATATATAAAAGCCTAAGCGACTCTTATGATCAAACAACCAATCAACCAGTTACTATGACATGCACTGACCACCATGGGGCAGACTCTCAATGGAGGAGCTGCCCTCCTGGTGGTCAGTGCTCTCCCACAGCCAACCTCCTGTAGCTGGCCAAACTCCCACAGTCCCTTCCTCTGTTCTTCTCCTCAGCCAGCAGGCCCCCATTGGCCCGGCCCCAATCAGACTGGACCCAATTAGGACTGGGCAAGACAGCCCTGATCAACCCTGATTGCCAGTCAGGCCTAGGGACCCCACCTTTGCATGAATTTATGCACCAGGCCTCTAGGTAATAACAGTGAGGGAGTCTTTAGTCTCTGCCAGGGCTCCAGGTCTGTGTCCTGAGGGGTCCAGAAAAAGAAAAGTTACAAGTTGTCCTGACATTTCACAAGTATGTTTTCTTAGATGCAAAAAGACAATAGGTTCAGTAGAGATGGAAGTTGATCTTTGTCAGAGAAGATATTGGCCTATGACATGACAACACACTATATACTGCTATTTAATTAAGGTGGTTTTTTTTTTGTTTGTTTTGTTTTGTTTTTAATTTTTTAAAATATATTTTATTGAGTTTTTACAGAGAGGAAGGGAGAGGAATAGAGAGCTAGAAACATCGATGAGAGAGAAACATTGACCAGTTGCCTCTTGCACACCCCCTACTGGGGATGTGCTTGCAACCAAGGTACATGCCCTTGACTGGAATCGAGCCCCGGATCTTTCAGTCCGCAGACCGACGCTCTACCACTGAGCCAAACTGGTTTCGGCTAATTAAGTGTTTTAACTTCAGACCATTCCTTGTGGTTACTTTAGGTTTCTTGAGTTTGCAAGGCCACCACACAAGCCTTTACTGAGTTTGTCAGATTAGTATTGGCCCTTTTCATCCACATTACACACATTGGTTTGGTTTTCCCTCTCATTTTAGAATTCTGTTTGCTTCGTAGTTACCTACCAGACTTCCTATTTTTCAAAGGCCCATTGAAATCTAAGCTCCTCCCAAAAGCCTGTGTTCAACATTTAAATTTTTTTTTTAATCTACTCTAGTACATATTTATCAGTCAACCACTATTGATTATTTGTTTATTTGACCTTCCTGATATACTACCCTGTTTCCCCGAAAATAAGACAGTGTCTTATATTAATTTTTGCTCCCAAAGATGCACTAGGTCTTATTTTCAGGGAATGTCTTATTTTTCCATGAAGAAGAATACAGTACACATTTATTGTTAAATGAAAATAAAGGAAATTTATTACCTGTATACGGGATGGTAGTATGGTAGTTGTCAACACAAATCAGACAAACTGTGAATCCTACAGTATCAAGAATTTACTCATTTATTCAATGACAATCATGTCATCATCTTCTGGAACACCATCAGGGCGGCCCTAGCGACCAGTTTACGGTAAATTAATTTTCATTCTGAGACAGGGCCTTATTTTCTGGAGGATGCCTTATATTTCACTCAGAAGGAAACCTGTAAGTAGGTCTTATTTTCGGAGGATGTTTTATTTTCAGGGAAACATGGTACTATTCCTGGAGACTATTCACTGCACATCATCGGCACTTAAAAAGCCTTATAAATTAAACTAGAGTCCTGATGCATGAAATTTGTGCAAGAGTAGGACTTCTTTCCCCCAGCTGCCAGCATCAGCTTCCCTCTGGCACCTGGGACCTGGGCTTCCCTCCAGCTGCCAGCTTCTGAGACCCAGGCTTCCCTCACAAAGAGAGGTCCCACCCACCCACCAAAGTCCACCGGTCAGTGGCCTGGGCTTCCCTCTGTGGTGTGATCATGGGGTGATGGCTGGGCCCTGACCAATCGCATCACACCCACCTTGGCTGGCCTGGCACCACTGGGTGTCATAGTGTGTCCCAGATGGTTGTCTGTATGGCCATTCCGCTCTTTGGCTGTTCAGTTCATTTACTTATTATGCTTTTATTATATAGGATTATATAGGATTGGATCACAACTGATGTTAGTATATTCATATCTTTTATTTGCTAATTGTGCATTTCTTCAGTATATGTTTGTTGAATGACTCCAGCATGACAATTAAAATAATCCCAACCCTGCCAGGGAGATCTGCATGAATGCATTGAAATAGAATTCAGTGTAGGAGAATGTCATGTTGAGATGGTGGACCTGTGATAACTTCATTTTGTGCTGCGCTTTTTCAGTGCTCATTTAGTTCCTCCTGCTTCTAATTTTCTTAATCATTCAAGCTTTGGTCTCTTTTAGGTTGCACATGGATTGTTTTTGGAAAGCCATGCAAAGCAATTTATTCTAGTACTTTTTTTTTTTTTTTCCTTCTCATAGTACTCTGATCTTAGTTTTCTTTTCCTTCTTGGCCATAATAGCAAATATTAATTCCTTCAGTGTTGCTACCTCTTCCTTTCTTGCTTCATTATTAAAAATGGTCTCTTATTAACACATTTCAGCACATAAGGGATTAGAGTTTTAGGGTTTCCTGTTAATAAGTGTAGTCAAAGAGAAAAAATATTAACCCAAGAAGAAAACTCAGAAAAATTCAATGGGTACAGACACAAAGGTCATCTTTAAAGTTCTTCTGGGATAATAACTTGGTTGCATCATTACATTTCTGCTCTCATAGATATCTATTTTTATTACAATAATTTATACATAACACAAAATTTATCATTTTAATCAAACAATGTAAATGTATTTCTTGACATAAACTATGTATGTCATGAAATACATTTACATTGTTTTGCAACCATCTCTAGAGTCTCTATCTTTTCTAAATAAAGCTCTGTACTCATTTAAATACTATATCACCATTCTCCGCCCCCCCTCACTCCAGCCTCTCATAACCACCATCCTACTGTCTATCTTTATGAATTTGGCTACACTGTGTAGCTCATATAGATGAAATCATACACGATTTGTACTTTTGTGGCTCATTTTACTTAGCATAATGTCTTCAAGTTTTATCACTGTTAATTTATGTCTTAGATTTAGAATGTCCTTTTTTTTAAAGGTGAATAATATTCCATTTCATGTACATACCATGTTTTGTATATTCATTCATTTATCAGTGGACACTTAAGTTGCTCCCTCCTTTTGGAAATTGTGAATAATATTTGGTATACAAATATCTGTCCAGTTCTTGCTTACACCTATTTTGGGTATATATTCTCAAGTGGAATTGCTAGATTGTCTAGTAATTCTGTTTAATTTTTTTGAGGCATCATCATATATTTTTACAGAGGGACTACAACATTTTATATTCTTAACAACAAGCACAAGAGGTCCTGCCAACACTTATGTTCCCCCTTTCTTGTTTTTGTTTTTTTTTTTTTTTTTTTTTTTTTTTTAATAATAGGCATCCTAATGGGTGTGGGGTGGCATCTCATTGTGGTCTCATGGGATAGTTCTGATGGTGACACCAAATATCACTCCTTTTTCAGACTTCCACTTCTTTCACTTTGTTTCATGAAAGCTTCTTTTCCAGAGATGTCATCTAAAGAGTCATGTAGGGCAAAATAATAGATATCCTTTGTGATCAAAAACTTGCTTACAATAGATATGTAAGACCTCCTTATTGATGCTGTGTATTAAAGTTGGGCTCCTTCATCCTTACCAAGGCATTGGTAGGAAATTTCCTCATACTTCTTTTCACCTATGACTATATTTGACATTAGCTTGTGAATCTACCTAGCAGCAAGAATCCATCTGTTTTTATTCAACCATTTTTTTTATTTGTGCCTCCATGCATTAGTTATTACACACCTGTATTCTATTTTAAGCATCAAGCAATTGGTATTATTCTCCTTATTACTTAGTAAGAGGCCTGGTGCACAGATTCGTACACTGGTGGGGTCCCTCAGCCTGGCCTGCGGGGATCAGTGGACCTCCGCACTGCTGCAGCCTGGCCTTACCTGCCAGCTCATTTGGCTCCAGACTGCTGTCCTTGTCAATTCTGCACAGCACAAAGTAGTGCACGAAGTGGCAGGTGGCCAGGGAGGAACCCGAGCCCTGGCTGGACACCGTGATGCTCCTGCTCATCCTGGCCTTGCTGTGCCTGCCACCACCACCGCTGGGTGTGCAGGGGAAATGTCTGAGGGAGAGGCTCCACTATCCCAGCTGCACTCATCAGCTGTGAGCCCAGTATCTGGCGCCCATCTGTCAGCTGAGTGGTGCTCCAGCTGTGGAAGCACACTGACCACCAGGGGGAAATTCCTGCGTTGAGCGTCTGCCCGTTGGTGGTTAGTGCACATCATAGCTACCATCTGGTAGTCTGGTCATTTAGGCTTTTATATATATAGATGGTAATTAAGGATATATACTAATGAAATACTTGGACAGTTTCCCACTGATTCCTTCTCCAGGTAAGTTCTCTGAATATTTTTTTCTAGGAGGGCCAAATTTTTAAGAGTACATTACATTGCCTCTTTATCTAAGAAATGAATGTTCACTCTATATACAGTTCAAGACAGCATTTCAAAGTAGGACCCAATACTTTAAAAAATATATATTTGTACAGCAGAAAGTAGGTACTTGTATTCCAATTAAAAGTGGAAACTATTCATGTATTTCTTATAACATATTGTGAGCTAAGGATGCTAAATAAAGTACTAAATAATCTATAATAATAAAAGCATAATATGCAAATTGACTGAATGGCCAAACAGCAGAATTACCATCTGATGACCATGCTATGACATGCACTGACCCCAGCGCAGCCAAGGCAGGTGCCATACAATTGGTGTGGGGCCTGCCATCGCTTCACGATCACCCCACAGAGGTAGGCCCAGGCCACCGGCCAGTAAGGCAATCAATTGGGGGGCTCCGCAGAATTGGGAAATCAGGGGTATGTGACAGTGGATGAGGGCAGTTCCAGGCCAAGGTGGGTATGAGCAGGGGGTGGGTGGCAAAGCAGCTGGGGTCAGGAGGCAACTGGGCTACCTTTGCATGAATTTCATGCATCAGGCCTCTAGTATAATATATGAGAAAGAAAACTGGAGTCAGCAAACCCAATTCTCTAGTTCTCATAACCATTTTTATTTGACCTTTATATTGTTACTAGTGACCTGGTGCACAGATTCATATACATTGAAAGGAAATTAATTAGTAATCAGCAGTGTGGGAATGGGCGAGATGGGCCAGACACACCCTGGAGCCAGCCTTCTGTAGTCCCTCCCTGGCCAGCTGCACCTGGAGAGGCACCACAGTGAAGTGAGCAGGGTCCCTGTGGCAGGTGGGGCCCCTCGGCCTGGCCTGCGGAAATCAGGCCGAAACCAGCTCTCTAACATCCCTTGAGGGGTCCTGGAGTTCGAGAGGGCACTCTCCAAAGTACAGGGTGTGGAACACAAATGCAAGTGTGCAGTAAACCAGATTCTAGGCCAACAATGCCCCAGCAACAACATAACCCACTGCCAAAGGTGGCATCGTACGGTCCCACGAGGAATCAGGCTCCCTTCTCTCTGATTTCAGGGTGCGTCACCTGAGAAGCACTGCTACCAAGTCACTGCAACTCAGCAGTTCCTGTGAGTTTAGCATCTGCCCCCTGGTGGTCAGTGAGTGTCATAGCAACTGGTCAGATGGGCAGAGGGACACTTAGCATATTAGCCTTTTATATAGATGAACTATAAAGACATTTCTTTCTTCCTTTTTTCCTTCCTTCCTTCAACAAGAGAAAACAAAGTTGACAGAATTACCACATGCAATGTTTTGTTGTTAGATTTCAGGGTAAGAACTAAATGAAAGGTGTCATAATTTTGTATCAGCTGTCTCCCCTAATAAATGTAATTTTTTTCTACTTTGTTTTCAGTAAATCATTGCCATATCTCATTATAGAAATATTTCCATGTGTACTTAATTTAATACAAAAGAAACAGACTTAAGATGAAAAAGACAATAAAATTCTACCCAAACCTATTTAACTGCAGACCAGCAGACCAAAGGCATATTTTGGGTTTGGTCTTTGTTTGATGGTCACATGAGTTATCTTTATTTGTGTTTTACTTGGTCTACTTTCCATGCCTGGGGAGACATGATGTACATTGTAAAATAATGCAATAATATAATTAAACATATTTCCCTTGCTTCTGGGCATATTTATACTTGTATACACAGTCACATTAAAAGTTCTGAGAATGCAGCAACCTTGGCTGTAAATGATTATCATGAAAGTGCTGGCATGCCAGGGATGCTGTCACACTAAGAAGCAGACTGGGTGTTCTAGTGGGATGGATTGCCCTAGAGCCAGCTGAGAAGTCAGTGCAGCTCCCACAGAGAAAGTCTGTTGGACTTAAGAGAAAAAGGCCTATGGAACAAAACCAACTCACATCTAATCCTTTGCAAGAAGTTTTATTGAAAGAACAAAATTAGTGACAAACTGAGAGATGTTTTGAGTCTAGAATCAAGGAACAAATGCAGCCACAGCCATCCTATTGGTTCCCAGCAAAACAAACTTGGTTGCTTACATTCGTTCTGAACTCTTACATAAGAAAAGTGGTTCAAAACCGCTACTTTTAACATGGGAAACCTGGTTAAGTAAAATGAAATAGGTTTTGAATCAGAATGTTAGAAGCAGGTTTAATATGATTTGAGAGTCAGAGTTTAGGATTTGGAACTTCAAATTAAAGCAAGTGATTTTGAAAACAGCATTGGAAACTTGAAAGAGTACAGCAGAAGCAGAAGTAGGAAACTCTCGACTTCCTAGTTTCTCTACTCAAATTACAAATAGACCCTGCAATGAAATCAGGGTGCTCTCTACTGTATCTGCATGATGACAAGCAAAGTGGAGTAGATTTTGCTGTCCAGGAGAAGTGGCTATAAGAGCTTCTATCAAGAGGTCAAGGGAACATTGGTTTGGGAGAAAGTGCACTAGATCTCAAGACGAAAGACCAAGGTCTGAATACCAGTTCCTTCCATTATAATTATGGATACCATTTTGGCTATTTTGGGAATGTTACTTTACTACTTTAGGCCTTAGTTTGCATTTACTTGGAAAATCAAAACATTGTATTCTACCTGAGGATAATGAAAAGATATTCTGTGAACTCTTGCCAAGGATTATCTTTATGTTAAAGCTGAACTCCTTTTTCAGTGATAATTTTTTTTTAAAATCAATCTTTATTGTTCATATTATTACAAAGGTTCCTCATTTCTTCCCCCTTCCACCAGGTTCCCACCCCACCCTCCGCCCCCTCCCCACCCCCCATTGTCCTCATCCATAGGTGCACAGTTTATGTTCAGTCTCTTCCCCCCCCCTCCCCCCGCCCAGAACAGTCAGTCCATTCCCCTACCATATCACGGACTCTACTACAATGAACCTCTATTATTGTTCATCAGGTTTTTCAATTTCCTTTTGTTGTTGTTGTTTTTTTTTTTTTTTTTAATTAATAAACTTTTACACTTCTAAGAATAAATTTTAAAATCTAATAATTTTAAACCTTGTTTTTTTTCCTGCCCTGGGAATTGAGAGCAAACTTGTTTACATGTAAACTTGCCCTTAGGCTATCAAAAGGTGTAGCCATTCAAGTGTAAATGGACACATTGTTTAAACATAGCTGCTGGTTGGAATTGGATTACCTGTTCTGGTTGGGAAGGGTTTGTCATTCCCTTTCTCCATTAAAATTAAGGTGTTAGCTTTAAAACCTCTTTTTGGCAAGAGACCTTAAATTTTCAGAAGTTTAAATTTTTCAGATAGTAAATCAATTACTTAGCATTTTCTCAAATCAATAATACCTCCACATGCCCAAGGATACACTTCACACAAAAGACATTTCCCAATAGATCAACCAACCTCATCCAGGCCCCACACAAGGCACTCACAGATCAACATCCCAGCACTATACTAACTCAACACATCCAGATCTAAGCCTTCCTCATTTGATTCAGCAGACCCTCAAGTTCCCCCAAAAGTTTCTAGCCATGTCTGAGAGGCAGCCTTGGGGCGGAGGCAGGCGAGGAGTGAGCTGTTACGGGCCTGGCAGCTCCGGGCCTGGCCTCTGTTGCTCTGGTCTGTTCCACAACCAGCTGCTCCAGGTCTGGCCACTGCCGCTCCCGACCTGGCTGCTCCGGGCCTGGCTGCTCCCAGCCTGGCAGCTGCTGCGTCGGGCCTGGCCGCACCCGACCCGGCTGTTCTGGGCCCGGCTGCTCCGGGCCCGGCTGCTCCGGGCCTTCAGTGATAATTTAAAAAAACCAAAAGCCTCCCTTTATTTTACAGTTGAGGTGGAAGTGTGTTTTGGGGACTTGCATCTGATGAATGCAACTGGTTTGCTTCCAACTTGTGATGTACTCTTAGGGTATACTGATAGGATAGGGCAGAATTAGCCACTATACCAGATAAATCTAAAATTGCAACACCCTAACATAGGGGTGTCGAACTCAATCAGAGAAGGGGCCAAAATCTAAAATCCAGCCTAAATCGCGGGCCGAATGGTTTACTGAACAGTCATAAACTGACAATGCCATAAACTGACAGCGGAGTGCAGTGATGACAGCGCGGTGCGGGCCACATTGCAAGGCCTGGCGGGCTGGATTTGGCCCACGGGCCTTGTGTTTGACACATGTGCCCTAACACAACATAATTGTATTTATTACACATACAAAAAAAAAAAAAAAAAAAAGATATTCCTTATTGGTGGGCTGTTCTCCAAGTAATAATTCAAGGACCTAAATTCTTTATTTCAGTAAGTCAGCAAGAGCACAGAATATTTAGATGACAAAGGTGAAATAACTTGTGGGCATTGTAAGAGATAATCTGATTGGACCCCAGCTATCTGTTGCCCACTGTATTCCCAGCACTGCACCAGGCTCATTGTGGGGTTGCCTATCAGTAATAAACTCTGACTTGAGAAAATTATCACATTGCAATTGTATTTTATTTATGTGAGTTAATAATGGTGACATCAAGTTGTATTTATTCTAGTTCACAAGTAGCTAGAAAAAGAAGTCCTTCATTATGAAAAATTACTTTCTGAAGGCAGGAAGATAATAGTAATTTGATGTGTGAATGATGTTCTGATATTCAAAAAATCAACTCTGAGGGTATTTCCAAAACCAAATATAGATTATTTTTGGCTTTCATATGATTTCTCTAAATAGAATTTAAAATATCAAAAGTTGATTATAAGAGAATTTCCAGAGAAAGGATTAAATGTGATTTTTTCCCCCTGTACCACCTTTGTTTTCGAATTGTTCTACAATTAACACAGATTAGTAAACAAATTAAAGGAGATCATTGTTGCTAAAAAGTTACAGCCAGTTCTCATTCTGAGCAAGACTTATTCATTGGCAAATATGTTGATTGTATATTAGACCAAGTTTTTAAATGAAAATGACAATTTAAATTCTGTCTCAGTCTGAGCTCAGCTTTCAGTGACCTTTATAACTTTCACTGAGTTGAGCTTCAGCACAGATAAGGCAAATTTACTATCTTTCTTTCTATGATGTGATATCTATTGGAAAAACTGGAGGGGGAAGGGAAGAAATGGGGCTGCATTTACTGTTTGGGAATTCTAAAAAAAAAAAAAAAAAAAAAAAATAGCATAATTTGAAATTTAATTGACCTACAATGAATTATGCAAGTATAAATGTAAATTTTAACAAGTTTTAGCTTTCCTTGTAATGATTTCTAACAAAACATTTGTATTAAGCCAAACCTATCCTCATAGCCTATTCTTCTATACTGCATCCTCTACTGTGTACATTGCAAAATAATGTCAGATAGTGGGTAAAATAGATATGTGGAGATGAGTCTCAAAAATTAGTGATGATTTTGTTTCTACATGAAAACAAATTCTAAATTTGAAACATTGATTTACATAAATACTGTTTAGCACATCTTGTTTGTGAGATAAAAAGTAAGTATCTACCATTTGCCTATGTTGACCATTATTCTAACTGATGCATATGGTCTTCTCACTTATTCTGAATGTCAGGTATATTCTTATATCTCTCTCCATATCCAACTCCCAGAAAAATTAGCTATGCGATATGAAGCAACTTATGGAAGGTGGGACTGATGGAGATGATGCAACCTTACAAGAAAGAGACTCTAGAACAGTGTTTTTCAACCTTTTTTGGGCAAAGGCACACTTGTTTCATGAAAAAAATCACGAGGCACACCACCATTAGAAAATGTTAAAAAATTTAACTCTGTGCCTACATTGACTATATATAAAGTAATTCTCTTGAATAGGAATCAAATAAACACAAAGAAAGTATTTTATAATTACTTTATTATGAAATATTAAGTAAACAAAATAGTGAAAAATTATAAAATTCTTGTCTTGTCTGCACCTACGGCACACCAGGCAACATCTCGTGGCACACTAGTGTGCCGCGGAATAGCGGTTGAAAAACGCTGCTCTAGAAAGTGCCTCCTTTCACATCCAGTGAGAGCTAGTGGGCACTGATGTCTGTGGGGTAGATGCAAACTGAAAGCTGAGGTTTTCATTTCTCCACCCAACCATTTGTTCCTTTGATCTTTGCTGCTCCTCTACTACTAACTCCCACCTGGAGTCATTCTCTTCTTTCAAGCTCAGAATCAAAAACTCTCCCTCATAGTTAATTTTTCTAAGTAGAGCTATAGCAGGGCTCTCCTCTTTGAAGTCCACTCTATTGGGAGGAAGGAGAAACCTGCAGGGATATACAAAGGTGAGATTAAGAAATACACACATGGGTGTTCAGGCACATGAACATGGATTCCCATCCGTTGGGCTCTTTTTTTTGCCTTTATATGGTAGAACTGTCACTCGCTTGGTTTAAGATTAAAATTGAATAATAATTATTTTAAAATTAGTATTGTAATTAAAATTCCAGAGCAAAGGGGATGAGGTTGGGTACTAAAGTAAAGTTTCAAATAAACAATGGTGGAAGATGGTTTGATTTTGGGTGGTGGGCACACAATGCAATATGCAGATGATGTGTCATAGAAATATACACTTGAATCCTATATAATCTTATTAACCAGTTGCAACCCAATAAATTGAATAAAAAGAAAATTTTTAATAAACCTAAAGGTCTTTTAATACTAAGACATCGTGTTTCTTAAGACAAACAAGAAATTAAGCATTTTCTGAAAATTGATCCTATAACATGTTTCAAATGCGAAAATTGATTATTTGATCTGATACTGGACTTGAAATAGGATTATTCTCCTTTCCATAGAAGGCACCTTTCATATGTAAGCAACACAACTGACCTTATAATTTTATATTCTATTTTCCTTCTTCTTCTTTTTTTCTATATTCTATTCCTCTAATTCTTACAATTTAGTCCCATTATAGCATCATGTGAATGACAGTAGTTTAATAGTATATCATCTCAATGGAATTATCTTTATTCTCAATCCATATTAAATGCAATTATAAGATTAGAGTTAATGCATTTGATAGTTGGTCATTTTATTGTGAGTTCCTGATCCCTTGTGACCCAGCTTTTGGTGAAAGCAGATGATAAACACAGCCCAACCTTGTGTTACAGGTGCTTATTCACGTTTACATATTTGATCTTTGCAGCAAGCTTGTGAGCTAAGTACAGTTATGCACTGATAAACAATGGGAATACAATCTGAGAAATGCATTTAGGCGATTTCATCATTGTGGGGACACCAGAGAATGTATTTACCCAAATCTGATGAACCCAGTAGATTTTACATACTTACACATTTTAATTATATAAAAATTATTTTTTTAAATAATATAAAGCACGGAGAGCTCTTTGAAATTACCAAATCACATGATGTGTTAAAATTTAGTAAGGATTTGAATGAATTTTTAAAAAGTTTGTTTAGATATCATTTTTAAGATCAGTCATAAGTGCAAGTATAAACACATACATGTAAAGTCTAAGGGAGAGAAAGGTTAAAAATTACTTTAGCGACAGATTGATTCAAGTTTGGGTTATTTCATTTTGCCTGGTCATTTTACTTATCCCTATTACAAGTTGCCCATGGAGCTGTCATCCTGCAGCTGAATTCCACAATCTGAAACTCTCATCGTTGTCTGGGTGTCTGAGTGCACAGACATTCAAAAGAACTCACAAGTGTAACTGCTAGTTGCTCTGAGTGCATAGTCCTGAAATCTTAATATGCTACTTTTCCCCCCATCCATAAACAATACAAAGAAGTTGACAGGTCTGAAAGGGGCTTATGTGAAAAGATAATTAAGAGCTTTAGAGAGTGTCAAGAGTCAATAGCTCAGCACTGTCAGCACTCTGGCGTGTTACAGGCTATAATTAGATGGCATGGAGGTGTGAGGCATGTTTGGCAGTTGATTCTTGCATGATCTCCAGCGGAAAAACAAAGAGCAGCCTCCAGGAGACATCAGGCAGCATGGTGAATAGACATTCTGGAGTCAGACCTTCCAAGGGTCTCTCTGTTTTCTCAGGTTGCATCGTTTGGTGGAGAGCTTTTCAGTCTTTGATTGGCATCTGCTTGGATATTTGGCCCGAGTGCGTCATTCCCAAAGTCCTCTTGGCTTTGGGCTGCAGGCCTCCCTTCAGCTCTGTGAACTAGAGGTCATTTCTGCAGTGCCAATGGACACAGCCTGCTCCACGTTCCTGTGCTGACTTTGAACTCCAGAACATTCAAACTGATAAAAGGCAGAGCTACAGTTGTTCCCTGATAAGAGGACATTTTTCAAAGAACTCTGGAAAAGGCCAGAGGAGTCCCTCCCTAAGTGGAGTCGAAAAAACAAAAGGCATCATAGGACAGGACTAAGCTGCCCTAACACCGAAAAGATGTGCGGGACAACCAACCATGTGAGGTTCAGAATTAAATAACAAACAAACCGCTAATTATAAAATATGTATTTGGAAGCACAACACTGTACTGATTCTCCTCATTATAATGATTTTAAAAACACAAAGAAAAGTCTTCACAGCTGTTGCTGCATTAGTGCTTTCAGTTGGCTGATGCTTTAGGTACACTCAGCCCATTTTGCTCTCTTGGTGGGTTTTTCTGTTCAGAGCAAAATATTCCCTGATTCTACTGGCAAAACATCACCTCCGTACGTTGCAGAGCACTACCCATATGATTGAGCCAAACTGTAAATTTCTAGGTAAATACTCTTGGTCAAAAAATTGGCTTTACAAGTTTCTTATTTTACAGAAGCAGTAACTTAACAAAAAATTTGAATTTTATAAGGGATGAGAAAGGTTAAAATGAAATGTAGTTTAATTGAATAATTGCGTTTTAGTCAATAATAAAGTAAAATATGACAAATTGAATACATATGAAATGAGAGGACACATTACTCAAAGTTGGCTTGAAATCAGCCTGCATGCCTTAAAACATAATTCTCTCTCTCTCTCTCTCTCTCTCTCTCTCTCTCTCTCTCTATATATATATATATATATATATATATATATATATATATGGCTAAGTGTCCCTCTGTCCAACCAGTAGCTGTGATGCCCAATGACACCAGAGAGCAGATGCTCAATGCAGGAGCTGCTGTGATGCACACTGGTCATTTAAAAATAAACTGTACCACAGACCTTGCACAGACAAACCAATACTCAGCTTCCCCCAAGTGGGACACAGGTCCTGCCACCACCCCAGAGCAATACCCCACCAAATAGCAGACAACACTGCCAAGACCCCATGGTTCAAAATGCAGCCCAGAGCCCAGCCCAGCTAGCCCAGAAAAGGTCAGAAAATGGAGATTTAGAAAGTTTAGAAACTTGACCTGACTGAAAATAAATAAAAAATGGTGGAACTTAAAATGACTTCAGGTTTTTTCACTATGCAGAATATAGTCAAACACTGCTGCAGTTAAATACTTTACCCTTTGTTCTCCCTGCGTGATCTACAATAATAATCTGCTTTGTGTTGATATTTACTGCTGTGTTGCTGACAATTACCTTTAAGAGAAGTTGGGGTGTTTCACTAGGCTAGAAAAAGTTTAGCTAAATCAGAAAGCAGGTCTAATTAAGCAAGTTTAAGTATATATAAAGCTCTTGCTGGCGCCTTATGTTTTGATCTGTCATTGTTGATCATGAATTTAGTTGACACTTCTATTATAGAGAAAGGACAAATAGTAATATTAAAATATTTCTTCTAATTAATTTCCTTTCAATGTGCATGAATCCGTGCAGCGGGACACTAGCTTTGTTTTTCTTAAATGGTTGAGAATATATTTCTTGCCTCAAAACTCTGACTGTGATTTAAAAAAATAACCTTACATAGACCTGTTAATTTTTTAAATTTTCTATCAAATCTTGTTAAAGTTACAAAATACTGAAGAAATTGAAGACCTCATCAATCCTGTTCCTTCCCTTGTTCCAAAAACAATTACTTTAAAAAATTTAAAATAATTTACATATATTTTTATCTACATATCTGAACAATATTAGAATATTGTTATTGTGCTTTGAAAGAGTTATGAAAATGGTAGCAAATCATTCCATTATGCAATTTGTCTTTTTAAATTTAATGCTATGTTTTTGAGGCCTCTCCATGTTGATATATATTTAATTCATTTATTTTAACTACTGTATATTATTCCATTTTTTAATTAATAGCAGTAAGCCTGAAAAGGTAGTTTGGACTTCATGGTGGAGGTCCTCAGTGCCATAGTAAAGGCTTTGGACTTCTTCAGTGGTAACTGGTTGGGAGAAAGTGGAGGGCCATAGAATGTTTCTAAGCATTAATTGTCGTGAAGAGATCTGAGATCAGAAGATAAGTGTGGGGACAGTATGGAAAGTAGATTGGAGAGGAAGAAGGGCTTTGTGGAACTGCAGGTTATGACTGCAATTTAGACCATAATATAAAAACCCTGTAAGATATAATAATGGCCCTTGTTGATTAAAATTCAGGTAATTTCCAGTTTTTCTCTTAAAGAAACACACAAATTTTAAGCATTCATGCATGTGTGCCTACATGGGAGAGTTTCCCCTATATATTTTTTGATTATGGATTATTATACCCATTTTGGTTGATTTTGCATGTTGATGTAATACTTTGGGCTTTTTAGCTCCCAAAGAACAAAGAGAGTGAATAAAAATAATCTGATGACATTAATAGATGCTATTCATGGATAGTACCTGAATTCAAATCTGTTGAAATTAAATATTGTGTAACTTTCTTAACTAGGTTTCCAAGGTTTATTATTGCAGTTAGGTTACTTTTATGAAGTGATACATTTTATCAATCAATTATTATCATATTTCCAAAGTTAAATAGCCACCAATAGCCTAAATAAATTTAAAGTCAGAGTGTCTATACATCCAGTGGCCAGGGTCCTTTATGAAGCTAACTTTCACATCCAGAAGCCCTAAACCTTGCAAGTTTCCTTTTTCCTCAACTGGCAAGAATCAATAGTGTGTGTGTGTGTGTGTGTGTGTGTGTGTGTGTGTGTGTGTAAAGGGAAAGGGAGTAAAGAGGAACTCAGGCACATTTAGGAAGGAAGCAAACATATTAAAAATGGATGGCATATACCTGCTTTTGTAACCCTTTCACCTGTTCCCAATCAGACTTGAAAAAAAAAGGTGTGTTAAGTTTTTGCACCTGCTTTTAAGAGCTGTTTGCCTCTCTTTTCTAATTTTCTCTCATTGACATCTAACAATAAGTATGATATGACATCTGAACTCAACTGTGAGCATTAGATAGATAGACTATGATAAGATCATGATGAGTTGCTTTAGGCCATCTTTTAGAAGGAGCCCCTAAAAGCCATCTCTTTCTTCATAACCCTGGAAAGAGAGCTGGCACAGACCCGCATTACATCCTCCAGGGTTGTGGCCTTAGCCTGGAGTCCCAAAAAGCACTCCTCCTCTAATCTACTTTCTATATCTACTGTTCCCACACTCATTCTTCAGATACTAAGGTTTTTTCATGTCATTTAATTTTTTAAAACATCCTGTGCTTCTCCACTTTCTCCCAACCAGTCACCACAGATAAAATCCAGAGTCTTTCAGGCTCATTGTCATCTATTAGTTCTTTGATAATTTGCATTCTTTTTGAATGCTCAACCATGCTCTGATCTTTTACAGCTCTTTGCCTTTGATATAATTATTGCTGAAAAATCTTCTAATGATACCCCCCTTATAAAATATTGCTGTTTTAGACACTTTTATTAACCCATATTCTATTACCCCTCAATTATTAGCATTGATGCATGAATCTAACTCCTTCACAAAACTCTAAACTTCTGGAAGGCAAGGAAAATATTTATCAGATCTTCTCAGAATACTGCCATGCATTTAGTAGTTATTCATTTAACAGAGAAGAATTTAAATGAGAAAGGGAATCTTATCTCTCTAATTCATCCCTCAATCTCTTGTACTTAGAACAGCATTTGACATATAAAAACTCATAAATATTTTATAACATATCAAGGGTTGGTGAATTGTGGGCCATATCTAGCTCAATATCTGTTTTTATAAAGATTTATTGTAATACAGCCACACCCATTTTATTACATATTATTAATGGATGCTTTCTCTAGAACAGCAGAGTTGAGTAGTTTCAATAACGATGTTGTGTTCCACAAAATCCAAAATGTATATTATGATCTGGCCCTTTACAGAAGAAATTTGATGACCAAAGATAAAAATAAAAAAATAAAAAATGAGCTGTGACGCAGAGAGATGCAAGATCAGAGAGCTGCACAAAATGATTCTAAAAAATATTAAATTTAGTTTTTACTCTGATTTGTCATTTCGAGAGATTGCCCTGCCCTCTATTTCCATCCACATGAAGATAGGAATAAATGCCTTTATTGTCAGCTTCTTGCCATTATTTGATGGTGAGTGATTAAAAATAGCTCAAAATGATATTTGGAATGACACACACACATATATATACACATATGCTTACATATGTATAAAGTGTATATATTTGTTAAGTGTAGACATCATTTCGGAAAATGCTCAGAATTATAAATAAAAATTACCATACCCTAATAATACAACCCAATGTTCAAAAAATAACAGGGATAATTTTATCTGACTGATTTTCAGAGTTCAGTCAAGGAATTTCAGGTTTGTATACATATATTCATTACTAGCTGAATATTCAGGAATGAACTGCATATAATTGCAACATAACAATATTATAATTCCATTAGAAATAGTGGTACTTATTGCATGCTAACTTGTGTTTATCCTGAAACTCCATCACCTGATGAATATGCAATTAACCTACTTATTACCACAGAAAACGTCTCCTTAGAAATATAACACATCCACATAATTTTTAATCTGATCTTCAAAGGCTTTCTGTGGGAGAAAATAATTTTTTCCCCAATAATATATATTATTGGAAACACAACTGTATGTAGCCAATTCACTACATCATCTGATTTATTTTAATTAAAGGTTAGCTGCTGAGTATGGTTATAGTTATAATTATTACAATACCAGTCATCCACATTTCCATTAGCATTCCACTTGGTAGTTAGCAATAAGCAGAAATAAAATATTAGGACTTTTAAGAGAAGAGATTACCAATTAGTACAATTCTCCACTGGCACAAGATAATTATTAATTATTATCATCATCGTAATTATTCACCAAGCTGAATTTCAGTGGGCTACCTCTGTGCAGATTCTCTCTGCACTGCATTCTAACATCAGCATCCTTCTTATCTGCTCTGGAAATCCTGAAGCAATATTTGTATTAAATCCACAGTTGACTGCACACCAAATGGAAAGGCAGCTGCAAAGGCACAGGATGAATCTCCATTTCATTAAAGGATCCCTTCTCTGTGTAGGACATTGCAAGGAGAGTATGTAAAACTATATACCTTAAGAAAGGTATCTCTATTCACATATATGCTTTCTGATCATACAGGATAAAACTGAACTAAAACTAGTCCTCGAAGCAGCAGTGCTTTTATTCTCCTCCTGAAACTGCCATTACACTCAAACCAATGCTATTTATTGTAAATAGAAGAAAACAAATATAATTTGAGGATATTTGATCACTCAAGGACTAATACTATGTAGATAAGTTAAAAAAATATCTTTAGGCATTGTGGTTATCAACCTGTGTTCACTTCAGCATTGCAGTGCTTAAATATAAAACTATCGATATTATTTAGTGGTATGCACATCCTATCTAATAAAAGAGTAATATGCAAATTGACCTCACCCCTGCTACACCCACATGACACACCCACTAGGCAATCAGGAGCGAGTATGCAAATTAACCCAATAAAGATGGATGCAGCCATGAAACTGCAGCAAGCAGGAGGCTTGGGTTTCCCCAGCAATGGAGGAAGCCAAGCTTTCCGCACACCCTGGCCAGACCAGGCCTCTACTCCAGGCTACAAAGTTTCAATTATAGAAGATAAATAAACCCCAGATACCAGGACCTCCACCTGGGTTGCCGGAGGGGGGTGGTATGGCCAGCCTGCAAACCACCACAGGCCCCTTGCCCAGGTCACCCCACACCCCAAGGGAACCCTACCCTGATCTGGGACACCCTTCAGGCCAAACCAGCTGGCACTCACCCATGCACCAGGCCTCTATCCTATCTAATAAAAGAGTAATATGCAGATTGACCATCACTCCAACACACGATGCCTGTCCCCATGTGGTCAAAGATCCTACCCCTTTGTGGACACAAGATGGCCACCACAAGATGACCAGCAGGGAAGGGCAGTTGGGAGGGACCAGGCTTGCAAGGGAGGCAGTTGGGGGTGATCAACCCTGCAGGGGAGGGCAGTTAGGATGACCAGGCTGGCAGAGGAGGAAAGTTGGGGGGAACTGGGCCTGTAGGGAAGGGCAGTTCAGGGGGACCCAGGCCTGCAGGGGAGAGCATTTAGGGGTGACCAGGCCTGTGGGGGCAGAGGGACAGTTATGGGCAATCAGTCTGGCAGGGAAGCAGTTAGGCATCAATCAGGCTGGCAGGGGAGTGGTTAGGAGGTGATCAGCCTGGCAGGCAGGAGTGTTAGGGGCAATCAAGAAGGCAGGCAGGCAAACAGTTTGGAGCCAACAGTCCTGGATTGTGAGAGGGATGTCCGATTGCTTGTTTAGGCCCTACCTGGTTCGGGCCTAAACAGGCAGTCAGACATCCCTTGAGGAGTCCCAGATTGGAGAGGGTGCAGGCTGGGCTGAGGGACATTCCCCCGACTCCCCTTGCACAAATTTTGTCCACCGGGCCTCTAGTTTTTTTTATATAAAGCCATGATATGAAACCACCATATTCTGCTCCAGTTTTTCTAGTTGAAGTGAAAGATAGTTGACAAGGTTCAAAGGAGATAAATACCAAATGAGACTTAGCTGAAAATTTGCTGGAGTGGACAGCATTGCACTCGGTTTCAGATGAGTCAATCCTAGTCTTGATGCTGAACTTACGTGGTTCCTTTTTTGAGGCAAGTTATTAAACTTTACAGAGACTCAGATTTTTTATTTGCACTTGGGGCTAATATCTCTTCTGCCTTATATGGGAGGCTGTTAGTGGAGTAAAATGAGATTGTATATGAAATAATATAAGCTATTAAGTGTTATACAAATACAAGGCAAAATAATTCAAAGAAACCACATTTAAATATACTGTTGAATATTTCTTTAAAGATAATTTAAGAGTGTTATAGATCACTAAATTTATGTTTTTACTCAGTAAAAGGCAAAAAACGGAATTTAGGTAAGAAATTAGAGTTTTGCCGAAACCAGTTTGGCTCAATGGATAGAGTGTCGGCTTGGTGACTGAAGGGACCCGGGTTTGATTCCGGTCAAGAGCATGTACCTTGGTTGCAGGCACATCCCCAGTAGGGGGTGTTCAAGAGGCAGCTGATCAATGACGCTCTCTCATCGATGTTTCTAGCTCTCTATCTCTCTCCCTTCCTCTCTGTACAAAATCAATAAAATATAAAAAAAGAAAGAAATTAGAGTTTCTGTCTGGCTGATGTGGCTCAGTGGTTGAGCGTGGACCTATGAACCAGGAGGTCATTGGTTTGATTCCCAATTGGGGCACATGCCCAGGTTTTGGGCTCAATCCTGGATAGGGGGCATGCAGGATGCAGCCAATCATTAATTCTGCCTCACCATTGATGTTTCTTTCTCTCCTTCTCTCTTCCTCTCTGAAAGCAATGAAAATATTTTTTACAAAGAAGTTAGAGTTTTTTCCATCTCTGGATTGGAAAATGTTAGAATAAATTATAAAGCAAGATTTTATATTCTCATTTTTTGCATATTTAAAAAGAAAAGTCAGAGAGCTGATGGTTTGCAAATGAAAAGCCGATAGGCTGCCACCCCTGGCCCAGGGCCTGTGGATGGACCAGAACAACCTCTGATCTTCTGCTTGTGCCATCAGGGAGCACTTCCCTGCTGTGGTTGCAACTCTGTAGTGACTGCACCAATCAACATCTTGCTGATTCTAAATGGGGGGAAAATAAAGTAAATTCCAAATGACTTTTTCTTTTTTTTTCATCGCCGATCATGTTTGCTGCCAATGTTTGCCTCCATGCTTGAAAACATGAGCAAAGATTTGCCTTGTGGAACAGCTCTCTTTCTTGTGTTTGAATAGCTGCTGCCCTAAAGAAGACAGCGAAGAATTGGGGATGGCCACTGTCCAATCCAGAGAGGGACACATCTGCTCCAGAAAGCGACCATGTTTAAGAGTAAAATGAAAGCAACTTGTAATTGGCATTTGTTATTACTTACCAATATTTCTTGAGTTGGATCCGAAACAGAGATAGACCACTATGGCTCAAGTGTCTTTGGGCATTAATCATTTTAAGTGCTTGGAAAGCCCAGTTTATGTAAATATCAGCACTTTTAAAGATTTACAGATATAATAGTCATTTTCTTGGTAATTTAATTATATTACAATATTTTTAAAAATACTCATTTTTATTCTAGGCCAGTTTTCTGAAATCTGTGTGAGGAAGAAAATGCCACAGTATGTTAATTTTTTGCCCTATGAACTAATTATTTTTAGAAGCTTTTATGAGCATAATAACAGTAATTTTAGTAGATAATTTACCTAAAATTATTCGAAGCTTTCTCCTTGTCTAAAAAGTTAAATCAAAATAAATCTTTTTAGTTAGTTTTAGGAGGAAAAATTCGGGTTTCTCAGTGCTCAAATATTTAGTAAGCTCCAAGGAGGTGCAAGGGAAAGCAATCTGCCTGTCACAGGAAAGAAATTAAAGAGTAGGATTGTTAAATTGTACCTCTTGACACCAATAAATAATGAGAGAGCTAGCACCTTTCTTTAGCATGCCTGAGAACAATGCAATAAGCAAATCTGACTCATCTGCTTGATTGCTTTGTTTAGAATTAAAGGTGGGGGTGAGGGGATTTATGTAAATTAGGCCCTTCCAAGCAGTTTGGATCATTTAAAACAAGAGGAAACTTTTTCAAGTTTAGAAAGTTAAAAAGTGTTTTTGTTCCCACATAATTCTGAATAAGAGTGACTTAAGACTATCAAAATCAGGTTAAAAATATGATCTGCAAGCTGACTGAATTTCCACAGATTTTTCAATGCGGTAATTGTGATCTGTATCTTCCTGCCTTTCTGGTTTTACCTCCTGTGAGTGTTGGGATGAGGGAATGGAGAAGTTTTTAGATGAGACAGTTAGTTCCTGGTTTCTATATGGAATGAGTGTAATAAATCAGATTAAGAAATAAACAGTCAAATGGTGGTTGAAGCTCCAATGTAATTCTAGTCAGTTAGAAATCATAGGGAGGCCGAAACCGGTTTGGCTCAGAGGTAGAGCGTCGGTCTGCGGACTAAAAGGTCCCAGGTTCAATTCCGGTCAAGGGCATGTACCTTGGTTGTGGGTACATCCCCGGTAGGGGGTGTATAAGAGGCAGCTGGTCGATGTTTCTCTCTCATCGACGTTTCTGGCTCTCTATCCCTCTCTCCTCCTCTCTGTAAAAAATCAATAAAATATATTTTAAAAAGAAAAAAAAAGAAAAAAAGAAATCATAGGGAGGTACAAGGTAGATTTTCTAACCTCTGGTAATCTCTGTCTAGTACCTTTACATTGTGGGCATTTTGTTTGTTTGTTTGAGAAGATAGCAGGGGGCTGAAGTCTAATTCTTTCACCCTTTCATTCCCTACCCTGATTGTCTCACATTCCAATATGCTGCACTGGAATTCAGGTCTCTTAAAGCATTCTAGGTGCTACACACATAACACTTGGCAGAGAAAAGAATGTTGCAAAATTGACCAAAATATAGGACTTTATAAGTTGAAATCCATACCAATTGACGGAGAAATCAGAAAGCATGCTCTCTGGAGGAAATTTGGTTTTAGGGGCAAAGGTTGGAGGATGATTGTGGGGAAATGATAATCATTCATTCCCAAATCCAACCACAGCTAATCTTGATCTGAGCAGCTCGGGGAGAACTGGAGGTTTGTGAGAATGCCTCCTCTCTCTTGTGAGGGAGGGAGAAGACTAAAAAGGGAGAGAATAGGCCCACAGCATTCTATTCCCCTCTGGAAGAGTGGTCAGCTGGAAGACTAGCCAAGAGCTCTGGACTGTGGTTCTCACATGGAGAATAATGCTGGCTTCTGTCCACCTGTGGTCCCAGGAACATATACTGGTCACCCACATCCTAGAGAAGCTAAAGGATTGTGGAGGCAGGGGGAGGAGGGAGGGTATGATCTCTCTCCTCTGTGGGGCAATGCACAGGAACAGGTCTCAGCCCATCTTCCCCGCCCCCTGCCTGGCCTCTCCTGCCACAACCCCCAGTTCTCTGGATGCCAGCAGCCCCACACACTAATGGCACAGAAAGATTGGGGCTGGCGCCAGCAGCAGGTGTGAGCAGCAGCAGCTGCGTTGATTACCCCTCAGAAGCAGGGGAAGATGGAGAGACCCTCAGGGGTAATCAGGGATGATGCCAGGCACTGGCAGTGGTGGCTCTGGCACTGGCTGTTAGTGCAAGAGAGTGTGAGAGGAGGCTGCTGGCCCTGATTGCCCCTCAGGAGCAGGGAGAGGTGGAGAAGCACTGAGGGGTGATGGGGGCTAGCAGTTCAGAATGACAGATAAAGAAATCCAGATCTTCACTTTTGGAATAAATATGTGTGCTGAGCAATACATGAGTAAAGCTGTTTAAAACTTAAAGCTATAGAGAAAGATTGGACTTTAGGAGCTCAAGTTTCAGTGATCTTGAATGTTTGCTTACCTAATAATGCCTTTTGAAAATGTGTAGTCCTTCTAATATCATAATATATTTTGTATGTACCACCACTATCTCCTGTTTAGCAAACACTCTAACTGTACAATATAACAACTTTTGTCCCCTCTACTTTGTATATTATCTATTTTATTTCTCCAGTACATATGCTTGAAAACTTGTAAATGTACTAGTATCACACAACAATAAGAAATAAACAGCAGATGTTCATCTGCAGAGGAATGAATTATTAAAAAAAAACAAAACTGGAAAATGAATGACTTGTGTGAGAATGAACATATCACTTCATAGATGTGTGTGCATGTATGTGTGGGGTATATACTGAAACAGCTCCTTGTGCTAGAGATCTCAGAAAATTCAGTGACAGGAAGACTCTTCAGTCTTTCACTTTAAAATTACTTAATAAATTGGTATCTGAGCTTTAGTTTTGCTGTTGAAATTTGACCTCAGGCAAATATTAAACTCATATTTTCACTCCTCACAATTATTTAAATTGTATTACTTTTATTGGTTACAATGTGGAAGGGAAAAATTCTCTGACAGAAATTCTCTTCCTCCTACAGATGTGGCCAAAAAATATTGCAGATCTCTGCTGAAGAGCTCTGCAACTCTATTTTAGAGTAATGTTTGTTAACTTTTAATTTGCAATTGAATCACCTAAGAATCTTGTTTTTATAGAGATTTTCTTTCAGGATATCTGGGTGGGGCCTGAGAGTCTGTATGTCTAGCAAGTTCCTAGGTGATGTCAATGCTGCTGGTCTTTGGACCACACTTCAAACAGCAGTAGTCAAGATTATAGTTCAGAATAAATGTTGTCTGTGGTCGCTTTGAGATTTTCAATATAAGTGATTTTGGAGCACATCTAAAGTTTATAATGGATTTAATTCCAAGTGAAAAAATAATGGTATCAAAATGTACAATATGACAAGTAGTGGAAGCACTTTAATTTTAATAGAACCCCCTTTGTGGTGTGAAAAGGATGTGCAAGAATGAATTCTAAGGCCCCTAAACTTTAAAATAATTTGAATCTATCACTCTATGTGAAGGTTAACACATCATTCTCCTTCCCAAAAAACTTTTAGCTCCCGGCTCACTATCAGTCTCCCCAACACTACCTTTGTCATAAATCCTGTTGATTTTCCTATTCTACCTAAATGATTCCAGCTCCTTGACTTCTCCCATGACCCTCTCCTCTATTCTGCTTCAGCCTTATCCCTCCCTAATGTCTATTTCAAATAATAGGCTTATGTTTAGTTGTTAGTATATTTGACATTTTTGGCCTCTTGAATAGATGATTATTTTAGGTCTGAATTTCAGAATAAACCTGCATTATAGTTTATCTCATTTATACATGGTCATTATTCTATGCTCTTATCTTTACAATGAGATCAACAATGGCTATTTTTTTTTTAATCTGTGGAAATATCAAGATGACTAATTCTGTTTTAGAAAAAAAAAAAAAGCTGTTAAGAGTTCCTGATTTTCTAAACATATAGAACATTGGTATTTGTTTCTTAGAATGCATGTTTTATAACAAGGAATCAAAACCAAGTTGGACTGTGCAATTTAATGTGTTCAAAGGCGGTTGATAGTTTGGATTCTCTAAATAACAACAAGTCTTCCAAACAAAACAGTATTTAGGGACTCTTGACAGATTCAGAAATTTGTATTCTAAGTAGCTTATGGTAAAAATTATGAATGCAGGTGTGAATTCATCTTTTGGAAGTGATTGCATAATATGCAGATGAAGTAAAAGATACAGAAAGAGAGTCCCAGGGCCTATGGGACAGGTTGCATCAGCCACCACCATCACCACCACCAGCAGCAGCAGCAGCAGCAGCAGCATGACCAGTTCATGGGTTCAGAGATAAGGGAAGCAAGTCTTTCTTCAGCAGAACTCTTAGGACTCTGTGGAACAAAGAAACACAGATTTTTTTTTTTTTTTCAATTCCACCTCCTGTTTCACGTTTTCAGTTTCTGACTCCTGTGTAAGGATATCAGTACTTAAGCAGATTGAGATAGACAGCAAGACTGACATCTCCACATCGTTATCTGCACCAGCAATCAAAGGCCAGATGACATCACTGGTGAGGCTTCACCCAGAGCAGTTCAGCCTTATCTCCTGATGTCATCAGAATGTGTCCCAGCTCAAAGGTAATCATTCCTTACTTAGGTACATTAAGGAAGAAGCTTATGAGTTACTTCTCTGATTATCTTGCTAATTGATTGCTTATAAAGACATTGAGGGTGTGATTCACCTGTGTACCCAAATAATGCTGAGAAGCCTGTTGTTTTGAGAGCGCTAGAAACATCTTCTGACTGCTACAGAGATATCCAAATGAACGTGTGTGGAATATTAACATGATTGATAAGGATGGTAATTTTTTTAAATCAAAAATAGATTCTTAACACATTCTTATGATTAATATAAGAAATGTCATGTGTGGGAAGTGTTGACATTTCAGATTTTATAACTACCAGGATCATTATTCTGACTATCTTGGGATATATAGAGATGTCTGTGGTAATCACATTCAGGGATAGTTGAGAAACTATTGAAGGAAGTGAATGATACAGTGACCCCTACCTAGGTGGGAAGTGAGTTGGCAGTTTGGGGTTTAGCTTTGAAAATCTGTTTGGTTTTTGTTAGTGCTGTGTGGTTTGGGGCTCTGAAAACTCCCAGGAGGCCACCTAGAAAAATCTGTGACATTATATCAACTAGCTTTTACTGGATAACAGCCCACTCTAAAATGTAAACAGTTAAGACGATAGCATCCAATTTTTCGGCCCAGGATTTGTGGGTCAGCAATTTATGGTAGGCCCCACTGGGTGGGCCTTCTGCTCTGGGGGCTGGGGCTCTCTCATTATCTCTATGGTCAGCTGCTGGGTTATCTGAAGTCTGCTGTCTGCGAGGGCCTTTCGCTGCCACAGTCCAGTCCTCCACAGTTTCTCATTCTCTAGCAGAGTAGGTCAGGCTTGTTCACAGGTGGATGCGCAAGTTTCTGAGAGAGCAAGCTGAAACGAGTGAGGCATCTTCAGGCCTGGGCTCAGAACTGGCAGGACTGTACCTCTGCCACATGTTATTCCCCAAAGAAAATCACCAAGTTCAAGAGACATGAATCTAGACTCCACCACATGATGGGAGGCAATGAAAAGTCACATTGTAAAGATTATGATAGAAGAGGGCAAATATGATTTCTAATATTTTGGTAAAGAGTCTACCAAAGCATCCTTCAGGTGACACTGGTTTACTACTAGTTTGGTGATTCCTCAGTTCTCTTCAGGTCTATTAAAAAAAACAACAACCGCCGAGACCAGTTTGGCTCAATGGATAGAGTGTGGGCTTGGAGACTGAAAGGTCCCGGGTTCGATTCTGGTCAAGGGCATGTACCTTGGTTGCGGGCATATCCCCAGTGGGGGGTGTGCAAGAGGCAGCTGATCGATGACTCTCTCTCATTGATGTTTCTAACTCTCTATCTCTCTCCTTTCCTCTCTGTACAAAATCAATAAAAAAAATAAAACAACAACCATTCTTTGCAGCTTTCTTCTAATCATCTTCCAAGAATAAGGAAATACCAATGGCCCAATATTGATTTCTTATAAAACTCGCTAATGAGTGTAGAAGCCTTGTCCTTTGAGGTAATATGAACCAGTTCCATGACTTACGTAGCTATGTGGAACAATAAAGGGTTTTAAAATGGGCCCGGAAATTGGAAGGGTCAAAAAGACTAGTGAAATTGTAGCTGAGTGTTGGCCAGTGGAGGCGAGCTAGGGCGGTTGTAATATAATCAAAGATAAGAGGCTAGATACTGCCATGCATGATTCACCTTCCAATCTGTACAAAATGCTTCATGCTGATTTTTGGTATTTAATTTTGCCTGTAAGCTAACTAAAACAAATAGCAGTGGAGTATAATGTTTTGAAATAATCCCATAGTTTTCAAGTGTTCTTGAAGTAGAAAAGCAACAGGGCTCTATGAGCTTTTCTCCAACAACTTAACACTTACTGTTTGTGCTGCCTAAAACAGTTCTTTTTAATTGATACTTGGCTTGATATCCTTTTAAATTATTAAAGATTGGAGGCACTCATTAAGTGAGAGATTAAAAGACATGGCAGACACAGCTAATTATGAAAAGCCCAAGAAGGGACATGAAATGCATTTTATCTAAGGCTTTAGTGGATTGTTAAAGTAAATGAATGGTATAGTGATAAACCAATCAGAGATAATCAATTGAGCAAAACTATGGGGAAGCTATTTGGATCTAGATTGGAAGGGTTTAGAAGTAATGATACTTAGAGACTTATAGCTCCTCCTGATTTTGAGCTGCGACTTGGTCAACAAATTGGGTCCAAGCTCTAGAGCTGATGATGACTAGAGGAAAGCAGCTCACGTCTCTCTGTGGGGAAGGTCCGCCTGGAGAAACATTAGCAGACCCGAAGCTGGAGTGAATTCTTTTGTGGCACGTTGTGATTTAAGGGCTGACATGAGTCATTCCAGGGGCAGAGCTCTGAGGAGGCGTATTTTCAACTTCCTCACTTCCTGAACTTTTCAACCTCTCAACTGCTCCTTTAACTTCCACATCATGGGCAGTGTATTATTTTTGCCTGCTTACTAAGAGGGAATATTGGTTGTTGACACAGCCACTGCTGGCCAGTGAGCTGAGTAACATGATACAGAGATTTTCACCACTTAAAAGTCACTGGTTCAACATGGCTCAGATAGGTAACGACTTAAAGTTATGTTGACCTGACAGCTGTTTAGAGGCCCATTTGAAGTGAACTATTTCTCAGTTTGCCTCCAGACAGGGAACATGTTACTGCTAGGATTGCAAAATGTCATCTCCACTGGAATCCTACATAGCAGCAAGGCTTGGTGTTGAGTCATCAGCGCGAAGGCTAAAATAACATGTTCCCTAGAATTAGGAACATTTGGCTGGCTTTTGTGTAAAGGTTTTGAGCCCTGTGGAAAAACAGTATCGAGTTAGTTTCTCCCCAGAGTCAAAGTCACTCACAAGTTGACTACCATGAACTAGTTCAAGACACCAAGGCAACATTGAACACATTACTGACAATGGATGGGAGCCTGAGATAAGTTGCATTTAATGTCCCTTTCCTGGCCCTTGGACAATTAGTGACATCTACCATGACTTCTAATCGCGTGTTTAATGGACATCTCGGATTGGAAAGAAATGTCTGCCAGCCACTTACGGGGTGATTTAGGCACTAAAGAAGATAGGGTTCAGAAGGTTTAAATCACAGGAGAAGACTCAGTCATTTCCAGCTTCACAAAATTTATGTCAAAAGGGAACGTAGTTAAAAGACAACAACCAAAGTAGATTGCAACGGAAAGGGTGAGAGTCGAATGGGACGGCGATTAGGGAAATGGAATATGACACACTGGTTAGTAATAAAACTTGGTTTAAACAACACATGTGTTTCAAGTGGCTCTGACAGGGCAACATACTCTAAAATTGCAGGGTTTCAAGTTGCTGAGTGTTGCTCTTTTAATTGCGTTGCCTGGACACACATTAAGAATCTAGTAATACTTTCTGTGACATAACCTTTTTTTTTTTTTTTTTTTTTTTTTGCACTGTTCAATGATTGTCATTATATCCACATGCATGCTCATTGTAAGAAATGTAATAACTGCCGAAACCGGTTTGGCTCAGTGGTAGAGCGTCGGTCTGCGGACTGAAAGGTCCTAGGTTCGATTCTGATTTGCGGGCACATCCCCAGTAAAGGGGTGTGCAAGAGGCAGCTGGTCGATGTTTCTCTCTCATCGACGTTTCTAGCTCTCTATCTCTCTCCCTTCCTCTCTGTAAAAAATCAATAAAATATATTTAAAAAAGAAATGTAATAACTAATTTCTGATTTTATATTAAACTTTGTGCAACGTTAGTAAAAAGTATGTAAAGACTTTTGTCTGTGGCATTAATTTCTAAT